>NC_135316.1:99244077-99992410 GCF_048772815.1 Callospermophilus lateralis | reverse complement strand
TTTAGAGGCAGGGTCTCACTGAGTTGCTTAGCACCTCACTTTTGCTGAGGCTGGCTTTGAACTTGCAATCCTCCTGCCTCAGCCTCCTGAATTGCTGGGATTACAGGCATTTGCTACTGTGCCCAGCTGAGTCTGTGGCTTGTACCATGTTCATCAGAGCTGAACGGTCTAGTGCCATCAACCTGGCATGATTTTGCCCTCCAGAGTATATTTGCCCTCCAGAGTATGTCTGGAGACATTTTTGATGGTCACAACTCAGGACTATGCTCTTGATATTAGGTGGGTCAAGGCCAGGGGGGTCACTAAAAAATCATAGAATGTGCAGACAGCCCCTTGCAACAAAGAATTTCCACCCAAATGTCAGCAGTACCAAGGCTGACAAATCCTGGTGTAATGCAGCCTGTATTCTTTGATGGACTATTGTAATTCACCCTCTTATAGACATGACACTCAAGAGATGTGAGGCAAGGCTATAGACCTTTGGTAATCATAAATGATGAGAAAGGTCCAGATAAGCCAGTTAAACATATTAATAGCTGTTTAGCTGAATTTTAGCTTTTAAAAATGTAATACCACATACTTCATTTTCTTTTAAAAAATAGGAGCTAATTAAATATGAATTTTTTACATGAATTTTCATTTGTTCAACAAATATTTTTCAAGTGCCAATTATCCACCAGATATTGTTGTAAATATTAAGACCATAGCATTGAACTTTAAAAAGAATGGGAATTGTTGCCCTTGAGGAGCTTCCATTCCATTGGGGGACAGACAGGAAATAAGATAAACATGTAAGAAATGTAATGAGTCAGATGGAAAAGTAAAGGTATGGAGAAAATAAATCAGGGAGGTTGCACTGTGATGGGGAAGAGTTTGTAGTTTTAAATAGTTGTATGAAATACCAATCAGCACCCATCAGCAGATGAGACAGATATCATTTTAAGATAGTTCCAAATGTGTCTCTTTATCCTTTTTCCGTTTCAGAACAACAAAGTCAGACGTTTTGCTTTTGAGCTTAAGATGCAAGACAAAAGTAGTTATCTTTTGGCAGCAGACAGTGAAGTAGAAATGGAAGAATGGATCACAATTCTAAATAAGATTCTCCAGCTCAACTTTGAAGCCGCAATGCAAGAAAAGCGAAATGGAGACTCTCATGAAGGTAGGCGGGTCTGTCTTTCCACAGGTACACACACTCCATGTGTATCTTTTTTTTTTTTTTTTTTTTTTAACCAGGTGGATGTAAGGAGAAATATTGCACAGGTACATGAAGGTAGGAAAGAGGTGAGCCTTGAACAGGTAGCTTGTCAGCAAAGATTTTGCCACATTAAAATTTACTACTCTGAAATTTTATGTATAGTAGAAGAACCATAGCTTTGGAGGTACAGAAAAAGACCTGGACCTGAGTCCCAGCAATACCAATTTTTAGTGTGTGACCTTGGATACACTTGTTATGTTTTCTTATCTTCATTTTACTTATCTGTAAGGGGAGAATACAAATGAAGCTTACTGATTAGATGGGAAGAGTAAATTTAAAAATACATCTCAAGTCCCTTGTGTTGAATCTACACTTAAAATGTTGAAAGTTATTGTTGTCATTAATATCCTTGGAATTTTCAAGTTAGAATCGATAGGTATCTCAGATTAAATTGATGGGAAAAATCTGGTAATGATTTTGATAATTCATGTTATATCTTAAGCTCTTAGATGATTCCTAGCCCTAACTGTCCCCTAGAAATGGTTGGGAGATTTTTTTTTTTTAATGCTGTTTTCTTTGGTCCCACTAAAGATCCTGATTGGGATAGCCATGGGTCTGTTCACACTTGGCATCAGTTCTAATTAGCCTGTTCCAACTATTCAATGCTCTGACTCACCACTGGGCCTGGGTGCCAGCAATTTTAAAATCTCCTAAGTGTTTGTAATATGCAACCAGAATTATGAACCACCATGTAACTTTGAGAATCTCAAAGTTATATAAAAGAAACAGTCTTCCTCTTCCTGCTCTAAATAAGATATTTTCAATTACAAATAACTCTGGTAGTCTGTTTTGCCATTTCAGATGATGAACAATGCAAATTGGAAGGTTCTGGTTCTGGTTTAGATAGCTACCTGCCTGAACTTGCAAAGGTAACATCATCTTAAGTTTTCTGCTTTTCATTGAACGCTACTGATATGCTTTTTATTTTGTGAGTTTATCCAGAATGGGATCTCTTGAAATAATGGCAGTTAACATTATAATCACTGCCACTGTCTGACCTGAATAAGGGGTGTTGTGGGATACATTCCAGGCTTGAGTAAGACAGTCTGTTTTCCAGAGGGCACCCTGCAAAGTACTTTCTTTTCATTATTCTTTAAGTGTTTTTGTTACTGCAGCACACCTACTGAAGCAATAACCAGGGCGTACAGATGCGTGTTCTTATAATAATCTGGTACTTACTGTGTTCACACCTGTGCTTCCTCTGTTCACATTAATAGACACAATTCTATAGGGTGGACATGCTAATCTCTCCTTTAGCCTAAAGAGGTGTTGCCTAAGTTATGGAAATTTTTCTGGGGTCACTGTCAATGAAAAAATTGTGATTTTGAGAATCTCAAAAGTTACTGAAAAGCACAAAGGAAAACAAACTACCGTACCACCCCCACCAGCCCCCAGATTCCCCTGTTACTATATTGTCCTGTAGTGTAGTTTTAGAAGAAATAAAACATTAGTTACAGTTGAAGTTCTTTTTAAACACTGTCCTTATTCCCATTTTCTTCTTCCCTACAACCCCAGCAATAGACACTCACTATTATGTCTTTACAAATATATTTATCCTAATGTTTTATATGATTGTTTTGTATGATTAAAAATGTTACATAAATGCTAATTACTATGAGTTTTATTCTGTACTTGCTTTTTAGTTCAGCCTTTTTTTTTTGAGCTCCATCCTATCTGGTATATGATCTGATTCATTCCCTTTATTGTACTGTTTAAACATTTTATTGTAGCTCTTCTGTTATTGCCATTTTTCTGCTATGAACAATGCTACAATGAATATCCTTGTACTTGTGTCCTGTGTATGAATGATTCTTTTTTAAATGAGAGAACTGTCTTTGTCTTCTCTAGCCCTGTATGTTCTCGCCCTTACTTTCTATTCTTTTTTTTAATAATATAGTGAAATGGTAGCCCTACACGCCCACATCTTAAACACTGTAATAGAAACATGGTTTATCTATATAGGATTATAAATAGACAGACATTCAGCATTGACCTTTATTTCAAGACAACATGGCTATTCTCAAATATAAGTCTCCTTCCCTGGCTAGGACTTGAGAACATTGTTTTTCTTCAGAACTTGGCTGTTTCCACTGAATCTTTTTAGCACCTGCCTATTAAAACTAACTTTAGAGCCACCATCTAACTCCTCCTAGTCTGGGAAGAGTTTTGGCTTGTATGTTTGTGTTTTCATGTTAGGAACTTCCTTTTTTTTTCCCTTCGGTACCAGGGATCAAACCCAGGGCTCTGTGTATGCCAGGCAAGTGCTGTATTACCGAGCTGTGCTCTCCACCCCATTGTGTTAGGAACTTCTGAGGATCATAGTTTGCACTGAGATTTGCTATTTTATTTCTGGATTTGTTTCCCTGTTTTGGGGTGTTCAGAATTTCTCAAAGCAAACCCTGTTTGGGTTTTAGTTGTTGAAGCAGTTAATATATGTGTTATAATCTAGAATTCATAAAATAGCTTTATATGCTTGCTGGGAAGCAGAATGAAAGTCTTTTTCTCTAAACACATATTTATATTTGAGGCTAATGTTGAATGATTAGAAATCTCTATATTTTCCTATGAAGACGTAAAGGAGTTATGCTCTCTTTTTCTTCTCTTACTACTGGGGCAACAAAATTCAGCTTTGCTTGATCCTAAGACCAAGGGAAAGTTATAGGAATGCACACACTTGTATATATTCTTATATTGTTTTAAAAAATTAACATTTAACATTATTTTCAAACTATGTCTTACCACCCGAGTTAACTGAAGCCATTTTTGTTGGTGAAATCAATTTAGTTGATTTTAGCCCCTATTTCTTACTTAAAAAAAGAGTATAGATAGGCACATTAACTTTATTTTATGTATTTATTTTTATGTGGTGCTGAGGATTGAATCCAGTGCCTGACATGTGCTAGGCAAACACTCTACCACTGAACTACAGCCCCAGCCCCCGTTTCTTTCTTTTTGTTTTAATTTTTATTTGTTTTTGACTGAGGTGCAACTTAAATAAAGTAAGATACTCAAGTATGGAGTATATAGCTTGATGGAATTCACATTTGTACACAGATATAACCACTTTCCAGAATAATGTAGAGAACATTTATAGCATCCCAGAAGACTTTCTTGCATCCCTTGCCAACTGATAGTCATTATTTTGATCATCACCATAGATTTGTTTTGGCTATTGTAGACTTTCCTATGCTTAGAACCATTCAGTTTGTACTAGTTGAGTCAGGCCCAATCTTATGTGACTAACATTTTTTTAAAAAATGAATAGAGAATATAAACTACACTGTCATTAATTATTATAGACACTGTTATCTATTATCTATATGTGCAGAGAGAGAGAGGGTGGGGGGCGCATGCATTGTAATGTATAATATATTCCTTACTTTGGGTTATGATCAAAGCCTGACAAATTAAGCAGGGTACTGTTTTTATTGTGTGTTTCCCCCTAGCTCCCAGCGGTTTTAAAATATTTTTATTTAAGAAAGTAGTAAAAGGCAGAAGGTAATATTTTAGAAGGGAAATTGAAAGAAGAAAATTAAGGTGTATTGTCATTGACCTAGCTTGCCGCCATCAGGAGTGTAGGAAGAGATATCTCTCACCTGTGCCTTTTAATGGCCTGGCATGAGTGGCCCAGGCACCAATTAGAAACCTGTGCTTGGTCCCTCAGAACCCAAAACCTGGATGTTTATCATCTCCCTATGGTGTTCCTGGGATGAAGATCATTTGCATCTGTTGGGAAAGCAGAGGAGTTGACTGATGATGGTCATCCTGTTTTAGGAACAATGGATTCCGTGGCTACAGAATCAGAGATTTAAGTGTGTATGGGGTGTGAGGGGCTAGAGAGCAGGAGACACAAAGCTGTGCACAGAGGGAGAGTTCAGTCAGGGGATGAAGGGGTAAAAAGGTCAGTATCAAGGAAGGAAAATGCTAGAAAGGGTCAGGAGGAGGCAGGGCCACAGTTAAGTATGATTTCAGAGAAAGCCCTAGATAAGGGAAGAAGGCTAAAGGTGATTGAAGGTGTAATTTAGTGGCAGTGTCTCTCTGGTCAGCTTCTCTTTTCTGCCTCACTCATTCTGTTGCCCCGGCTTTTGTTTTCCATTGTGACTGAGACATAGCCAAACAGGATATGGTTGACAGGAAGTTATTTTAGTGCAAAAATAACCCATGTCCCATTCTGGAATATTGTGGAGGGGCCTTCTGCATATGGCACGAATGAAACGGACTTAGGTTTTCAGGGGATAACAGAATGTATAGCATTAGCCTTCTAGATATTTACATTACATATACAAACTGTATGGTTAGTCAATTAGTTTCTTCCCTAGAAAATCAGGTGGTAACATGATCAGTTTGTAAACCCCACCAGTAGTTGTTTAATTTCTCTCTGCTTGCATTCATCTTCAGTTACATTGAAACATATACTGTATTTTGTAAAAAATAGTTTGAAGAAAACCCTCATGCTTGCCCTTATGTTTTCCTGTTTTTGAGCTTTTTTTATACTCAAAAGAACAGTAGCTCACTCTTAATTTAGTCTCCCCTTGTGGTTCTGAAAGAGAGGCAGAGTTTTCTTAATCCAAAATTATTCTTCCTATATCCTTAAATTCTTTTTAAGTGAATGAACTTATGTTTCCAGTTAAATCTTCCACAGTTAAATAAAAGAGCATGATGTCTCAAACTTGATAGTCTCAATGGGGTTGAGTAAGGGCCATAGTGCCAAACTAGCAGAACTTGTCAGAACCCAGACAGTTTAGCAGAAATCTTTTCTGAATTTTTAAATTGTAGTAAATGCTTCCTTCCCTTGGTAATTCCTTCAGCCCCTATTGAGCTTCTTCTCTGTTCAATGCATCATCTTTAGCCTTGGGAGGGATGGAAGGAACATTAAAAGAAGCTGAATTTGCTTTTTATCTAGCCCACAGCAGAACTATGTATGTAAAGTAGATTGAGCTTTTAGGTTATTATTCATCTAAAGCTGTCCCTTCTTTCCCAAGAAGGCATGTTTCTGATGAAGACTATGAATTCATTGGATGTTAGTGACAACATTAGGATGTTATGTGTCTATTTTGGCTACTAGTTGTTTTGTTGTTGCTGCTACTGCTGTTTCTTGTAGGTGCCTGCATCCCTCTACTTGTCCTCTAATTCTATGGAGCCCATAGCAGTTTTTCTTACTTTATTAATTTCTCATCTCCTAAACTAGCACAGTCAACTTGATACAAGGAGCATCTTTCAGAAAGGCACCAGGAATTGCATCTGCATTAAGAACCCATTGTTCCATGGTAGCATCTGAGATCATAGTCTTTGCCTTTGTCAAAGAACTCAAGCAGAGGATTCAGAAGTAGAATACACTGTTTGTGGTAGCTTGCAGCACCTAGTACTGATGGTCTTATTAGGAAACATAGTATAATGTAAAGCAAGTTCTTTGGTTCAGTTCAGTAGATTCCCCTTGTGTATGTTCTGGTTCTTTCTGTGTGAAAAATTAGGAAAAGTTATAAGCAAGATGAAGCAATCTCATCTCCTGTATGGAGCGGGCTACACCAGCCCCATGCTGTATCCTGAAAACATGAGCAGGACATTTGTAGGAATGCCCTTGTCCTCCAGAAGCCTTCATGTTCCTTCAGAGAGCCTCAGAATAAACTTTGCTGGGCCAAGAGACTTGAGCCATCTTTTCATTCAACCTTTTTATTTAGAAATGAAAACAATCTAGAGAGTCTCATTAGCTTGCAGGGCTTGGTTAACAACTGAATTAGAACTAGAACCAGTTTCTTAGTATTCTAGTGGCCATTTCATTTGGACATAGAGAGTTAAGTATAGTTATGACTGTTTGGGTCATTGCTAAGGATTTATTAAAGCAATTTTAGAGCTGAGAAAATCAAGATGATGTTTAATTTCTCAATAGACTTGATTAGAAATATAATAATCAACTTTGCTCAGCTACCAGCAGAGAGGATAGGACATCTTCCCCGCTATGGCTGTCATTGCCCCATTACCAAGCTGAGAGGTGACTCAGGAAAGTAACGGATGGGAGAGGACAATTTCTTCCCACTCTACAGAAGTTATTATGGAGATTGAGAGTAATAGAAAGCCATGGCTGATAGGCTATGGATTAGAGGTTCCGAGCCTGATAAAAAGCAAGGTTAGAGATGACTTCTATTATGTGAATCTCTTTGGAAGTCTCATCTGTTTTATCCCACATCTCACATCTCCATAGGTCTGTTTCCCTTAATGGTTTATCTTCTGCCATTCCTTCAGTGTCGGAGCCCCTGGTGTAGCCCCCAGGCTCACCTTCCCATTCTCCCCAGACAGTATCATCCCCGCCCAAGACTTCCTTTCCACCTGCATGCTGATGTCTCTGAGTCTGTAACTCTAGCTTTGTTCTCTGCCTTGTGCTTAAGTCCCATGTCTACTGTATGTTTCCACTTGAAAACCCTGCAGGCACGCTCCATTTTTTAATCACCTTTTCCACAAACTTGCTCTTTTGCCTGAATTTTCTCTCAGTTTGTGGCATCACCATTCAGCAGGCTACCCAAGGTAAAACATGGGATTTATTAAAGGCATTGTTGTGTAAGACTAGGAGGCTATTGTGACAATCCAGGAAAGATCCTGGGGGCCTGCTAGCCTTGCCTTGTTTATTCTGTTGCTCCAGACCTACCCAAGTAACGATTCTAAAATGCAGAAGTCATTATTTTATTCTTGTTAAATTGTCGTGGGATATTTTGAATTCTAAATGAAATCCATTTTCTTTAGCAAACAAGTCCCAGATTCATTTCTCTTTCCTTTTCCCCACCATGCCCAACCATTCAGTTATTATGAACAACTTGATCATTTGTGACTTGTCCCTGTGCACCTGTAGTACCTCCTCATGGAATGTTCTCCTTTCCTTTCCTGGCCAAATGTGCTTGTCCTTCAGGAGGGTTCTCCTTCTGTGGGAGGTCCTTTCTGACTGCCACTCCTAGTCCAGGTGAGCCCCCACCGTACCTTATGCTTTCTTTTGTCATTCTCACTCCTTTATCTATTGTCTCCCCACTGGTGTTCCTTCTGAGTAGAAACTTTGTTCATTCATGTTTCTGTCCCCAGCATCTGGCACATAGTAAGTAGGTGCTCAATGGATATTGAATGAATGAATCTGCATCTTATCCTTCAAAACCTATCATGATTTTCTTCTACCACTCAAAATATATTCCTTCCTTTTCCTCTTTCTCTTTTTGTATCCTCAGTCTTAGACTGAACCCTATTCAGTCCTGTCTATTGCCCAGGTTTATTTCCATCCTCATTGTCTGTCCATCTGTCTGTGCAGTCAGCCTGGAATGTCCATGTTTTTCCCCTAGCTATCTAAATTCTGCGCCTTTGTTCAAAATCCATCCCAGAAATTTGTTACTTTATGCAGCCTTTCTTAACAATTTGATGCTTAATTATTCTCTTGCACTTTCTTTGGATTGCTTTTGACTCCATAGTTGGTTGCTGGCCTCATAAGGTCAGGGTTCACATATGACCTCCACCCCCAGCCCCCCAGCATTTGCATCATATGCTGTTTGCATCTTAGTGTATCTGTTTTTGACATGCAGCTTTCTCTCAGAGGTGGGGCATGGTTGTCTAACAGCCTGAATCTAAATGATGTGGAAGCTTTCAAACACTTTTGGATATTTCTGGATATTGTTTAATGTATTTTTTATTTATCTTGTTATCAGAGTACCAGAGAAGCAGAAATCAAACTGAAAAGTGAAAGCAGAGTTAAACTTTTTTACTTAGACCCAGATGCCCAGGTAAAAACCATTTTAATATTTAAGATTTAAAACTAAGTGGATGGGGAGGAGAAAATTTTTGATGCTTGTTTGTTTCTTTCATTTATTTTGGGTTGGTAAGCAGTGTAACAATGTAGAAAATTTGGAGAAAAGAAGAAAAATTAAAATGACCTGTGTTCTCATCATCATAGCATAATTATTGTGAATGTTTGATATTCAGTAGATTGTTGAATATTGAGATTTAGCTGAAGACATTCTTAAGTCCACAAAGATCATATAATTTGCCTGTTAAGGTAACCATTAGAAAATAGCAAGTATCACTGCAGACACCAGGAGACAGTGATAACTCCTGAGCAGCCAGACTCAGTCCCAGATACAAACCTGACAGTGCTGTAATGCACATCTGTGTCTTAGTGAAATCCAAACACATGTGGTAAGGACCTTCAGGGCTGCCCGGGATAGTGAGCACCACAGAGAGCTGCCCAGAAGGGACAAAGGTTCTGCTCTATTTCAACCTGGGTATTTTCCCTCTTCATTTGTGGGTTTTTTTTTTTAATAAAACTTCTATTTAACTTGAATAAGTATTTTTCTGTTTCTTCATGAACCTCCTAACCTCCCTCCCACTCCCACCTCCACATTAACTTTGGACAATTTTTGTTTATTGTGATATAATATATATAACATAAAATTTACCATTTTTAAGTATACAGTTTAGTGGCATTAAATACACTCTCATTGTTGTGCAACCATGTCTCCATCCATTTCTGGAATTTCTTCATCTTCCTACACTGAAACATTCTATCAGATGGTAATTCCCCATTCCTCTTTCTCCCAGGCCCCTGGTAACCTCTGTTCTACTTCTTATGTCTGTGAAGTTGCCTATTTTAGGAATCTCATAAGAGTGGAATCATACAGTATTTGTCCTTTGTGTCTTACTTCTTTCACTTAACACAGTATTTTCAAGGTCCATCCATATTATCAGAATTTTCTTCATTTTAATGACTGATTAATATTCCCATTTTATTTGTGTGGGTGTGTATACACATTTGAAGGTGTATATATATATATATTTGTAAGGTGTATTATATTAACACTGCTTTTAATAAATGAGTGTATATAACTTTTCCATATTTTTAGACAGTTTTGTTTGGATACATTTATAATGGATTTTTAAAGTAGGATAATAATGCATTCATATATTTACATTTTCTTTTAAAGAAGCTTGACTTCCCATCAGCTGAACCAGAAGTAAAGCCATTTGAAGAGAAGTTTGGTAAAAGAATTCTTGTCAAGTGCAATGATTTATCTTTCAATTTGCAATGCTGTGTTGCTGAAAATGAAGAAGGACCCACTACAAATGTAATTTTCCTTTTTAAAATTAAAGATCTTTTTAATGTTCAAAGATTTCAGATATGACAGGTTTCCCAGGACAGTGCAGCCTGGATGTGAAATTCTAGAGGTGCAATGTGCAGATGAGATGCTTTTGGAGGGCTGTGCAGCCTACAGGGACAGGATGTTTGTGACAAAGGATAAGGATGGTAGTATGCTCAGTGCTCAAGCAGGCAGATTTCATCTTAGATGCTTAAGGCAGAGCAACTGTCTGTTTTCTGTGGCGGATACATTAAGTAGCAAAACATACAAAGTTAAAATAATTGTTTTGTTTCCTAAAGTGTTTTGTAACCTAATTCTCTGACAAAAAACAAGGCTATTTATCTATAGTAGTAATTTATGGCAACAATCATAAATAGATCTCATAATTTCTTCTTTGACAGCAGTGTTCTTTTTCTCCCATCGTTTGAACCTCAGTGATTAACTGGATTGTTCTGTTTTGTTCAGGTAGAGCCTTTCTTTGTTACCCTGTCCCTGTTTGACATAAAGTACAACAGAAAGATTTCTGCTGATTTCCACGTGGACCTGAATCATTGCTCAGTGCGGCAGATGCTGGTTCCCACATCCCCACCTCTGATGAATGGCAGCCAGAGTCCACCTGCCTTTCAGGACGTCCTTCATGCAGCTGCCATGCAGTATCCAAAGCAGGTGGGGAACAAGGGCCCAGCACTCATATGCTCAGAATTATTTTGCACATGATATACAAAAACATTGAAAATGCCAAAGTGAAACCTTGTAATGCACAAATGAGATAGCTTAGACTGTGAATTATATGGATATAATATGTAATTAGACAGCAAAAGCAAATGGAGGGAGAAGTGGTTTTAGTTTCTCATTTCTTTTTCTGAGCTTTTTTGTAGCTGCCTCCCCTGTCACACAGACGTTTTGAACAGATGATCACCTATTGATTATCATCTGGATGCTGATGCCCCCTACAACTTGTACCGTTTCACTGTACTTTGCTGCTTTAATGGTCATGATATTGTTTAATGCAGTTGTGAATTCTACTTACTGAGGAAAACTGTTTTTTTCCTAGGGGATATTTTCAGTCACATGCCCTCATCCAGACATATTTCTTGTGGCCAGAATTGAGAAAGTCCTTCAGGGGAGCATCACACATTGTGCTGAGCCATATATGAAAAGTTCAGACTCTTCTAAGGTATGAATGACTTTCATGTTTTATGAAGATAAAAAGCAATCTGAGAAAAGGACTTTATTTCAAAATATTAGATTTTTTAAGGTTTTTTTAATATTCTTTTTTTATTATTATTGTTCAAAACATTACATAGCTCTTGACATATATTTCATACATTTGATTCAAGTGGGTTATGAACTCCCATTTTTACCCCGTATACAGATTGTAGAATCACATCGGTTACACATCCACGTTTTTACATACTGCCATACTAGTGTCTGTTGTATTCTGTTGCCTTTCCTATCCTCTACTATCCCCCCTCCCCTCCCTTCCCCTCCCATCTTCTCTCTCTACCCCATCTACTGTAATCAAAATATTAGATTTTTAATAAAACAAGAGGTAAGCCATACTTATAGTCTAAAACCTGTAGAATACTGCATATATTTATTCTCTAACTTTATGTGTTCCATTTTTTTTTTTTACTTTTTATTTTTTGGTGGTAGGGATTGAACCCAGGGCTTCATACATACTAAACTCACACTTTGCTACTTATTATAACCCCAACCCTATGTGTCCAATTTTTAATGCTAGTAATTCAGCATGTAAATAAAATACTTTGTTTGACTAGTCTATTCTTATGTCCTAAAGTAGTTCACAAAGGAAGTGCCAGCTTGATTGTAAACTTTCTATCATTAGAAGGTACTTGTATTATAGCCAAATAGAGTTCATTCCACTTGTTGATATGTCTTGTGGGTTCTGGAATTGTACTAGTCCAGTTATACTTGAATGAGACTGGAGTTTGGAGATGGCCTTGGCTCAGATGGTCTGGCCAGTGGTGCCAGTGGTTCAGGTTCACTTGTTTTTTGTTAGAGGATCAAGGTCATTGTGACAGAAGTGATAGGACCTTAGGGAAACATCAAAGATATATATTTGTTGTATTTTCAAAGAGATGTTTGTTACTTGGGAAGTGCCTATGTATGGACATCCACAGCATTGTTAAATGTTAGAAACCATCTTAATTAAGATCTCCTTTCATTCTTCAGAAAACTAAGGCCTACAAAGCTGTGGTTACCTGTTTAATGTCCCACAGCTATAGTGGCTAAAGTGTTCCTATCACTTTGTAGCACATTGTGCCACCAGGTTAAAATAAGCTGTTGAGTGTTGCTGCCCTTACTAGTTTTACAATACTTTTAGTTACTTTATTTTTTGAAATGATGCCTCACCATGTTGTCCAGGCTCACCTTGAACTAATGATCCTCCTGCCTCAGTCTCCTGAGTGGCTGGGGTTATGGACACGTGCCTCTGTTCCCAACTCTATTTTTTAATGCTGTAAGTAGTCATCTGAGAGAGAGCCTAGATACACTGACAAGGACTGGTCTGCAATAAGAATGAACACACTAGAGAGTCCAGCTGAGGTTTACCGAGTTGATTCAGTTCTTCTTCTGTTCATCACTGTGGCCATCATACGTCACATATGTCCACCGAGATGCAGGATGGTCATTAAAGAATAGGCTCCAAATGTCAAAAGACCTGGGTGGGTGCAGAACGCCTAACTATCCTGCATACTTTGGTCAGATCACCTCTTTAGCACCCAGCTATCCCATCTGTGGGTGCAGGATGATATTACTATTTGCCCCTGCCTTCCTCTTAGGGACTGGGTAAGGATCAAAAAGATAATGTATGAGCCATTGCTGTAAACACCATGAATCACAGAAAGCATGCAAGGCATCGTGATTTATAATGGCCCTAGTCAACTAAAAGCCCATTTACCAGGCTCATTGCTTCAAACATTAAGCCTTTTTGGCTGATAAAAGCTGAGTAAAGTTTGGTCCCTGGAGAGAAGCCATTTTATTTTTTTAAAAACAAGGCTGTTAAACCTTGGATAAGAACCTCTTTCAGCTCTTGTATGTTTTGAATAATAATCAATGAAGGCTCAGTTAAGATCTACTTTCCAACTGTGGTTGCAGTATACTTGCAAAGCCCATACACATCAGCTTTGTTACTACTGCTTGCCACGTGCACAATTTGAAATTTGGCATGTTGGTGAAAAATTCAGTATCACTGGGCTAAACCTTACTCTGCACATTCCCCAATGTCCATTGAGCATCTGTTGAAGTCTGCTTTTTCATTACATATGCCATGTAAAGCCCATCTAGGGATTCATTTCCTACTTTAAATAAAAGCAGAAATTAAGGCTCAGCCATCTCACATCAGCATAGAAGTTTTGGTGGGGATGATACAGTGAGAAGATTATTTTCTTCTATCAAATTTGTCTCTTCCTGTTTTTCATTTGATGGTCTAGAATGTCACTTAAAATAAATTTTTGTTAATATGAAAAGTCTTTGTAGTATCTACTGTTTAAAAAAAGACAGGAGTAGGGGGAAAGCCAAAGTGGCAAAATCTTATTTTTCACTCTTTCATATATATATATATTTTTTTTTAATCTTTGCACCCTTGGTGAGTTTGAATGAGACTGGAGTTTGGAGATGGCCTTATTTGCTTCAGGGAAGAGTGAAATTTATCAAAGCTTTATTCTAGCTTTAAATTTTATGCAAACACTGTTTTACTATATAAATGTAAATATATGTTACTATTAGAATCTAAAAATCTTGAATCTTAAAATGTTTAAGTAAAACTGACTCTCCAGGAATGTTAGACTGTTTTTTTATCCATGGACTACATATGCCTCAGAGCTCACTAACTAACTGGACTTGAGTCCAGTTCACTCAAGCAGGCAGTTCTTCCCATAGCATGATTGTGGGAGGATCATTAAGTTTTGTAACTGGAAGGGATCATGAAAGTATCATGCAAGCCCTTTATTTTTCAGGTGAGCTCAGACAGGTTTAATGGCCTATGGAGACATACAGCTGGGTTCAGGGTGACTTAACTCTATTGTTCTATTACTAAGCGTTCTAACAAATGATTCTTACACCTGATGGTGCACACAGGTCACTGCAGGTTTCTTCAGGATGAGGTTCTAATCCAGGATGGTTGGGGCAGGCTCTGAGATTGCATTTCTAACAACACTGACTCTGCAGTTTGACATACCCACTTTGGTTCATAGATGCGAGAGTACATTTCCTAAAATTGGTTTGACTTTGATGTCCTCAGTAATATTAAGGACTCTTTTAACTCACCACCCTATCTGAATCAATCAAACATCTCATTTATAGACCTGCCATATATATGACATGCATGTCTTTGGCGAAAATCAAATATGCCTGTTGTATACTCAAGGGTTAATCAGTCAATTCACAACAAACCAAAATCGATCATTAGGAAGTAAAAGTAACAGTTATTTAAATGTAAGAAGCAAAAAGACAGCAATTGAAAACCGTAGCCTAAGTCTGTACCTAATAATGTCTTACTAATAAATAACCCCTAAATTGTGAGAATCTGCTCCAACTGGTGGACTTTAGGATCTGAGAAAGTTTAGTGTGTTTGTTGATGTTCTCCTTTAATTCTGGTAATGCAGTATATTTAAGCATGAATCCAAATATTTTAGTAGTTATTAATAACTCATGGGACTTATAAAGTAGCTCTTAATTAAAAATACAAATGAAAATCTGTGAAATAACATGTTTGTTGCCAAAGACCAAAGACATGCATTTTGGAAACAGTAATCATTCAACATTGTTTGAAAATCATAGAGTACATTAAAAAAAGAAGTCTGTGCTGAGTGTGGGTAAGCCATATTCATTCCTACAGGATGTGCTTTTCCATGCATCTGATGCTACAGTGAGAGCTGATTTAAGGAATGTGTGATGATGGCTTTTTAGATCGTAATTCTCCTGTCAGTAGGATTCAGCATCTCATGGCTTTATTCTGATGTCTTCAAGGTTGCCCAGAAGGTGCTCAAGAATGCCAAGCAGGCATGCCAAAGACTAGGACAGTACAGAATGCCATTTGCTTGGGCAGCAAGGTAAGGAGAACAACTTTTATAACATAAATAGATAGACAGGTAGATAAGTAGATAGACCTATTTGGTTTGTTATCCAAGTCAAAGAGGATCTGAATGTGTAAAGCTGAGAGTAAGCAAGCCTAAGTCTGAAAAATCATATTGCAGACTTACACAGAAGAAAGGTATTGGACAAAGCATAGCCATCTAGCACTGAAAGGGTGTGCAGGAGGTCAGCTCAAGAGGGATTCCAGGTCCCTGCCACATGCTTCCAGCTAGGAGTAGGAGGCAGCTGGGGGCAGTTGGGGAGGACTGCAGTGGCCTCTGCCTGTGGTCTTTACTTCTTATGCATTTGAATGTGTGTGCTGTTTCCTATGCACAAATCTGTCTGCTGGAACTGTTTTCTATGTAAATGAATTAGTTACATTCATCCTCATTATTATTTTCCATATTTTTAGATAATGAGGTTTCTGTTGACTACAGCCAATGGAATAGTTATTAGGCTTTGCAGAGGACCAGAGTTAAATGATGAATTTATTTTGATGTTTTGGAAACCCAGTTTAGGAATCTTGTTTTGCTATTTCAGGACATTGTTTAAAGATGCATCTGGAAACCTTGATAAAAATGCCAGATTTTCTGCAGTCTACAGGCAAGACAGTAATAAGCTATCGAATGATGACATGCTCAAGTTACTTGCAGACTTTCGGAAGTGAGTTTCAGTTCTTACTTGTTTCCACACCTGAGAAACAGAGGTTGCATGGTGGGAGGAGAGAGATGGGAACAGTCACCTAAATTGCTCACCTCAGACTTCAGAGGGAATGGGGAGTGGGCACAGAACATCTCCCCAAGTCCTTCAGAAGGAAGAAAAGATTTGGAACCAGCAGAGTAACCTGGTTAATTTTAATTCTGTATGGGATGTTTGGGGTGGTGCTGAGAGGGATAGGTTAGGGGGTAGAGTTGTGCCTAAAAAAGGAATCTGTTGAGGGGCTCTGTCAAGAGTTGAGAAGGAGCACAGCAAAGCCCTCGCAAGAGGAAATAGGAAGAAGAGAGCTAATTCAAGTGACATCAGAAAGACACATTTCCTGATTGGGTGTTAGGGTGGAAGAAGCGGGAGAGAGGTGGGTAGTCTGAGATAAACAATTCCTAGGTTTCTGATTTTTGAGATGAATTGATACATGGTACCATTAAGGGATGGGTAATTGGGGGAAAGATAACAACTTACATAGTATTTACTTTTTTGCACGAATTATTCTAAATGCTCTTTTAATAATAGTGAGAGTACCATTTTCCTTATAGAACTTCTATAACAATGATGCTGTGAACTGCATGACTTCAAGAAACAGATATTTATTCATAGTGCTGAGGGCTTACAGCCTGAAATCAAGATGTTGGCAGGGCCACACCCTCAAAAGTCTTTAGAGGAAGATCCTTCCTTGTCCCTTCTAGCTTCTGGTGGCCTCTGGCATTCTTTGGCTTATGGCCAAATGCCCTCCAGTCTCTGCTTCTGTCTTCATGTGACTGTGTTCCTATCTCTGGATTTCCTTCTTAGGAGGAATGCTAGCCACATTGGAGCAGGCTAATTAGACCTTGTGTTAACAGATTACATCTGCAAAGACCCTGTTTCCTTATATGGCCACATTCATTCAGGGATTAGGAATTTGCCAGATCTTTTTGGAGGATACATTTCAATCTATAACAGTGATTCATGAAGAGATTAAGCGGTATTATTACCACATCACACAGCTGGTAGTAGGTGGAAGTCAGTGTGCCTGAGGGGCATTCTCTCTCTCTCTCTCTCTCTCTCTCTCTCTCTCTCTTTTTTTTTTTTGCAGTACTTGGGATTGAACTGAGGGATGCTCTGCCGCTGAGCTACATCCCCGGGCCTTTTTTTTTTTCAATCGATTTTATTTTTTTAAATACATGACAGCGGAATACATTACAATTCTTATTACACATATAGAGCACAATTTTTCATATCTCTGTATATAAAGTATGTTCACACCAATTCATGTCTTTATACATGTACTTGTCCATCAATTCCACCATTATTGCTAACCTCCTGCCCCCTCCCTTTTCCTCCCACCCCCCCGGCCCTATCTAGAGTTCATTTATTCCTCCCATGCTTCCCCTCCCTGCCCCACTATGAGTCAGTCTCCTTATATCAGAGAAAACATTCAGCATTTGTTTTTTGGGTGGATTAACATTATCTTTTCCAACGCCATCCATTTACCTGCAAATGCCATGATTTTATTCTCTTTTATTGCTGAGTAATATTCCATTGTGAATATATGCTACATTTTTTTAATCATTCATCTACTGAAAGGCATCTACATTGGTTCCACAGTTTAGCTATTGTGAATTGTGCTGCTATAAACATTGATGTGGCTATGTCCCTGTAGTATGCTGTTTTTAAGTCCTTTTGGGTATAGACCGAGGAGAGGAATAGCTGGGTCAAGTGGTGGTTTCATTCCCAGTTTTCCAAAGAATCTCCATACTGCTTTCCATATTGGCTGCACCAATTTGCAGTCCCACCAGCAATGTATGAGTGTACCTTTTCCCCATATCCTCGCCAACACTTATTGTTGTTTGTCTTCATAATAGCTGCCATTCTGACTGGAGTAAGATGATATCTTAGAGTAGTTTTGATTTGCATTTCTCTATTTGCTAGAGATGATGTACATTTTTCCTTATATTTGTTGATTGATTGTATATTCAGGCCTTTTTATTTTTTTATTTTGAGACAATATCTTGCTAAGTTGCTGACATCAGCCTTAAATTTGTAATCCTCTTGCTTCAGCCTCTCAAGTAGCTAAGGTTACAGTTGTGCACCACTGCATCTGACATGAGGGTCTGTATTTTTAACCTGTGCTCTTTTGTAGCTCCATCCTAATAAGTTCACTTCTGAACCTGTGAAACTGATTTCTTTTCTGGGGAGATTGGTTTTAGACTTGTTCTAGCTGAGCTCTCAGAATAACAATGAAATAAAATGAAAGGAATGGCCCAGAGTGGGTACTCATAGGTAAATAATAGCCATAGATAAATAATAATGACTCTCATATTTTTATTTGAAAATAAAATACCAAAATACCAATATTATCAGTTTGCCTGAAAATCAAGAATGGCTGTTTAGTTTTCTGTAACTTCAGTTAAACTTTTTTCTTCTCTTTCTTCAGTGGAAGAATAGAAGAGACATAGATATTAGAAAGAGGCTCAGTAAGTTCCAAAACCATAGAGATGTACTATTAATGAGAATTTAAGCACACCCATGTCAGCAGGTGGCTTCAGCCTTCCATGATGTGCAGTCTCTGTCAGAGAATTCAAAAGGTAGAAATCTTAGATGGATCCAGGTAGGTCTCTTTGAAACTGATGAAGGATTCTTAAAGTTCTTTGATTATGTGATTCTACAGTTTTTGATTGCCTTTCTGTTTATTTGGGACTTTAATGAGAAATAAAACCTCAGTTTGCTATCACTAAGGTAGTTATCTCTGCTGTATCTATAAGGTTTGCCAGTTCAGCAGTACAATACACACCCATTGGATTGCTTCTAAATGAACCTTTACCCCCACATTTAGGTCACTGAAGCAGGGGTCCATAAGGAGGTAGGTAAAGAATGAAGACTGCTAGGTTAGCCTCCCAGGATTCCTGGGCCACGGGGTGGCCCTTGCTGCTGTCACCATCCAACAGCAGTGTGCCCTGGTAAGGACATAAGGCTTAGTCAGAGAGTGCTTCTAGATTTCTATGAATCTGCTACCATTCTTAGAAGACGAAATGAAAGAACAGCACTTTATTTTTATACTTAAAAGAGGTTCTTTCATTTATAAACATAATACATGATCATCATAGAAATTTGGGGAAATGCAAAAGAGTAAGAGGAGGAGAAATGGTTTACTCCTAATTTTACCTTTCACAGAGGACCATGCTAAATTTTTAAAAAATATTTATTTTTAGTTGTAGATGGACACAATACCTTTATTTTATTTATTTATTTGTATGTGGTCCTGAGGATTAAACCCAGTGCCTCCTTCATGCTAGGCAAGTGCTCTACTGCTGAGCTACAGCCCCAGCCCCCATGCTGAACTTTGAAGGAGTATTTTCTTTATATGTACTTTATGGAGTTATAGTCATGCTAGATACATATATTTATATAGATTTAAGCATATGTTTTTCTTTGTAATAACAAGCATTTCCTGAAGGTTAATAAATTTTTATAAATATAATTTTAATGCCTATTAATGAATATTATAATAACCTATTGAGCAGGTGAACCATAGACTAGATCTTTACCTCAATTTTTGATAGAATATTTCTGATTTTTCAGGTTTATAAACATGAACCACAGTTAGCATCTTTAAAAAAAAAAGTATCATAATGATCATGGGAAATGTATTATATATACCTTATTGTCATGTTGTAATTATTGTCATTTTGGGTTTTTTTTTTTTTTACTTTTTTCTGGAAGTTTTTAACCTTCCTTATAAATAATAAATTAATTTTTTGAAAAGCTAGTTACTTATAGTTAAATAGATCACAGTATCTTATCTCACTAGATTTTATGAAAATCTTTTTTCTTTTTTAAAAATATTTTTAGTTGTGGATGGACGTACTGCCTTTATTTTATTCATTTATTTTTATGTGATGCTGAAGATCAAACCCAGTGCCTCACACATTCTAGGCAAGCGCTCTACCACTGAGCTACAACCCTAGACCCTCATGCAACTCTTAATAAATATGATGTAGGTCTACATGAATTCACTTAAGAAGGTAAACATAATTGATTAAGAAGAAGAAATTGTACCTATATGTCCTTATTTTTTAGAAGAAAATATATATTTTTGAATACAGATAGAGAAATGAACAGGCAAACAGCTAGGAAAGATGAACAAGCATAAAAATAGTCATATAGGATATATACCAAAATTTTAGCATTGTTCTTTTTCTTTCCACTTTATTTCTTTGTGGGAAATATCTCCTGTCAGTAGCCTGAGTACCAGCTTAAATCCAAGCTATTGTTTCTGCTCCTGTGATTTAATAATATATATGAGAAAAAATTCTTAAACTGCCCCAGTTTTTACAGAATTACTGCCAACGTTCCTAAGCCTTTCTTCCCTTTTCCCTTGTAGTAATTACCCCTGGATATGTTCCGAATTAGTAACAAAACAGTTCTATCAGACGGATAGTAAAGCTGACATATGTGCCCTGAAAATATTTGTATCTAGAAGAAAGACATTTTTACATTTTTATTTGATCCTGGTGCTATCTTTAACTTCTGTTGGAAATCCAAAGGCATAAATATTAAAATGGAGTATTTTCGTTAAAATGTAGACCTTTTTAAATGCTACTACCTCAGGTCGTTTAGGTAAGAATGTAACTAGGGTTTTTAGGTGTCTGTATTCAGACATTTATTTTCTTTGCATCCCCATTTTACATTCTCACCCCTGCTTCACTCTGATGACACTGTGCTCAAGCTAGGTAGGACTATTTGATTTTCTCAAACCTACTGTGGACCTTGACTTTACCATACTCTTCCTCTGTCCAAATTGTGTCCCCATCCTTTCCCATTGGTAGCACACAGATTACAAACACAGCATGCATGTCCCTCATCAATCTGTGTTTCTTTGAGAGAACTCTCCTCATTTTTCAGTACTCATTCCATAGCTCATATCCTTTTGAGGAGACCTGGGGCAAGTTTCTTGGCTTCTTTGCCCAAGTCTTGTCTTCTTTTTAAGGGTGGGTCATAATAACCCTGCCACCTAGAGCAGTGGTGATGATGAATAAAAGACCATGTTAGAGTGGTATTTCTCTGCTGGTCTCATCTCCTTTGTTGCTTCTAAGTAGAGCTAGACACTAAACCTTCTGGTAGAGATTTGTACATGCTGCATGAGAGTAATTATCCTCCTTTGTCATAAGTAGTTGACAATATCAAGAGATTTTGGCCTCTTGAGGACTGGAAGTATATCTCACTTGTACTCTGCCCATAGTACTGAGTATAGTGTCCATTGTAACACATCTTGAGCACTTGATAAATGCTTATTGGATTTTCTCATAGATATAACTTTATAAATGATTTTTGTTTAAACAAAAACATGTCATTTCTTTCAGTCATATGTTTCTTTTTATTTTTTATGTTTTTCTTACTTTATTAAACCTTACTAGTATATACAAATAAACAGACATCTAAAAACCTTAGTCTCATTCTTACTTAGAACAAACACTCAAACAACAGTGAAAAAAATCTTATTTTTATAAGAGTTAAGAAATCACGAAGATGTTTCCAGGCACTATCTTCATTGATGACTTCTTATCCTTTTTTCTGGGACTCCAGGTAATATTTGGCCCCTACAGTTACCACAAAAGCAGCAAATCCCCATTTGAGTCCTTTGAGTAATGCACCAACAAAGGAAACATTGTGTGCAAAGCCAAACATTTGTCTCCAAGCTTTACTCCAAGCAGTCCCCTGGACCCCTGTGCCCTTTTGCAGCCAGCTTCTCCTGGAATATTGATATAATATGAAACTTCGAATGTTGTCCTTTCTACCACCCATGGTCTATAATTGGAAGTTACAGTTTTCCATGAACATATTCAGGTACATATCCATGTCCAAGGGGCCATTATGCTTTTTTAAGATGTTTCTTTTAAAATGCTTTTGAATAAATGCTTTTGAATACATATGATCACATGAACTTTTTCTGTATTTGAAGTGAATCTTAAGTTTGGTGGAGATCAACCTCCACTGAAGGGGGTGGCTCCTGCTCAGGAAAAGTGCTGGTATACAGTCTGACCTCTCCAGACACTCAATATTCAACCTTCCAGCCAGAGCAACCAGAAATAGAAGGGTTTTTTTTTTTGTTGTTGTTTTGTTTTATGATACCACAGCTTTTAGGGATTATTTTCTTTTACAAAATGCTATTAAATTCACCATCAGCAAGCATGCCTGTATAGCCAATTAGCCATTGTAATGGAACAATCCAGAAAGTAGAAAAGAGAGGTCCAAGCTGCAGAAATACATAGGGAAGGACCCCAAGTCCAGGGACACAGGATGACTGCTAGTTTGTGATTCTATTCCCCTTCCCTCTGAAAATTGTTGAGTCAGCAGGAATGTTCTTGCTGTTGGAAGAAAGAGCTTTTCCTAAGAAAAAGGTTGATCCTAGCACCTAGTCTACACACAGACAGGAGCAGTTTCCAGGTGCTAGATATCTTAAGTACATCTATATCACACATTTAATTGATTGATTCAGTTTTAAAATGGGTATTCATGTTCAAGCATTATTTTGTAAATTTTTACATAAAATATAGACTTTTTAGCACTAAAAACAAAAAAAACATCTGATTCCAGTAATGAGAGAATTCACCACATGTGGCACACACACATTCACAGCACCACTTGGAAATACATTAAAAAAATGGCAGCAGAGATTTTGATTTTTAGTAAGCCAGGTTCAACAACACCCATAAACTTTTGAAATAGGTTTAAGATCATGTTTTTAAAAACTTAAAGCTGGTAAACAGCTTTCACAAAGCCTTGTGGTATAGACTGAGCTCAGATCTGTGCTTGGAAACATTTGGAAATACTGCCCGCATAGAAGCAGCACTGTAAGTAAAAAATCTCAGCAGAGAGGAAACAGTAAGAAATAAATGTATTTAGGTATGAAGTACATAATATGTTGTAGAAATATTTCCAGTGAAGATTGTTTATTTAAAATTTGCCTGCTTTAGAAGTCTAGCTCTCTCAAAAATTTAAATGTGGATGATATTGGAGTGATTTTTTAAAAATAAAGAAGATGCCTAATTATTCCTAGATGGAAATAACAAGGAGCAAGTGAAAAAACACTACTCTTGGATACTTAGTTTTAAAACTGTTGTTTATAATAAATGGAATATTTTGGGCTAGGGCTGTAGCTCAATGGTAGAGTGCTTGCCTCACATGTGTGAGGCACTGGGTTTGATCCTCAGCACCACATAAAAATAAAGATGTTGTATACATATACAACTAAAAAAATATTTTAAAAAAATAAATGGAATATTTCTAACTCAGGGAAGCAGACACAATGTCATAGGTTTTTATAAGATTTTGTGGATTGCAGTGTTTTCTGGGATGTTGCAATGCTAAATTGATCAAATAAAGAGGTGGAGTGGGGCAGTATGTGCCAGGAAGATTTACACCTGCATAAAATCCCATGCATCTGAGGGTCAATTCCACTAAAGAACTTTGTGTGATGTATACCATTGTGGCAATACATAGCGCTTGGGGTGTAGTTGGGAGCTCTCAGGAAGTGACTGTAGAGGAAACACTAACCCTTCTCCTGCTGGAAAAGACAGACCATGTGTTTGTGTGAAACATCTCTCACAGTGGCCATAGAGGCAAAATGCAGGGAGATGCTACACTGTACCTGGAGATCTCTTAGCTAGAACTCTTTTTAACCAAAGAAAGAATTTATTGACTTATGAGAAATTATTGACTTGCCTTCCTGATTATTGTATCTCTTGGGATTTCAGTGAATTGCACATTTAAACTCATGTGCAAATATAAGACAAGTGGAAATGAGAGACCTTCAGAGAAGGAGATTCTGCATCTTAGCACCAGGAAGGAATGGGCTGAGAAGGAACGAGTCAACATGGCCTCTGGTTGTAAGAAAGCAAGAATTTCAAATTTTTATAGGTCCTAATTCAGATAAATAAGATTCCAAGATATACTGAGAATTTTCATGTGAGACTGCTTAATGGACAGCAGTAATGTCAGAGGATTCTTTAAAAATAAGAAGTAGGAACTTTTAAAAAATGGGATCAAAACCAAATGCTGAGTCTGTTGGCCACTAAGCTCTTACGTTCCTTGGCAACACTCTGAAAGAAATTGTTAAACAGGTGGCTTATGAAGAGCCATGTGGTGGCAATTCTGTCTTCTAGGAATAGGTCATGTCATATTGAGCTAGTTATCCTACCTCCCTCATTTCTTCCCTATTTTAAAGGTTGCTAAGCTGGTGAAGTAGAAAAATACAAGGCCCTGGCAGAATGAATTTATCATGTTTATATCCTTTGAACAAATCAGAAAAGTGTTACACTTGTGAGTAGGCGTTGTTCAGTTGTTAGAATAATCAGACACCAGGAAGGGTGTTTAACAGACTAGTGTTCATCTGGAAAGGGGCCTCTGGAGATTTGAGAAGGAGCCTGTTCTTAGCAATATTCTTTGCAGTATCTTCATCAATAATGTTTATGAGGATATAATGTTCTGATTAAATGTCTTCATGACTTAAAGCTCTTAGGAATATCTAATACATTGGATCTTAGACTCTGGATCAATTAGAAATGGCTCAAATGTAAAAAGATGAAATTTCATTAGGTAAAATAAAATCCTATTCTGAAGTCCAAAATCATAATTGTATAAATACAGGGCACAGAGATGAGCATGATAATAAAGCAAGTGAAAACAGATGTTGGGATTTTAGGTGATTTATAATTTAATGTGGGTCACTAGGGTGATGTGGTTATCAAAAATAATGACATTGGGGCTGCATTAGTAAATGAGTTATTGCTCAAACCAGACAATTGCTCTACTCTAGCTGGTCAGACCACACAGCTCCTAATCTGTGAAGTTCTGCACCATGATTTAATAGCATGTTCTTCAGGGAGAGAAGTGGCATTAAAAGAAGACACCGAAGTGCTAAGAGTGGAGGACTTGAGAATGTGGGGCTCTAGGTGGTTGACAGATAGAAGGACAGAACCAGCCCCCTTGAGGAACAGATGCTTGGGGAAAGTAAATTTCACTATACTAAGAGGAAGAGCAGCTTGCCATGGGAATGACTGTATGGAAAGTTTCCTTGCCACTGGGAAGGGTTGGAGAGCAGCAGTGCTTGTCAGGAACATCAGAGGAAATGCCTGTATTGGATTGAGTCAGATCAAAGACAAACAACTGTTTCATTGAGTAGTGTCTACTTTCTACCCAGCATTTTTTTAGCCATTGGGGCCTAATGATTTCTAATTCTGAATGTTGATGGTTCTAAATAAGTGTTCTAAATAATACTTTCTAACTGTTTTGTTGGTGTTCTTTATCTAGACCCATGCTGTTCAACACCATAGCTTATGACACATTTGGTTGTTGAGCACTTGAAATATAGATAGTCTGGACTGAGAAGCACACACCTGGTTTTGAAGACTTTGCACATTATTATACTGATTATATACTGAAATTTTAATATTTTGGATCTGTCAGATTAAATAAAATATAGTATTAAAATTAATTTTACCGAAGGTTGGGGATGTGGCTCAGTGGTAGACCACTTGCTCAGCACTCCCAAGGACCTGGGTCCGACCCCCATACTGCAAAATAATAATAATAATAATATTTTGCTGGTTTCTTTTTACAGTTTCTTCATGTGGCTACTAGAAATTATAACTGCTTTTGTGACTTGCTTCATAAATGCACTTCTCTTGGAAGTGCTGCTCTCGAATTTAGGTTTCATAGTTAGTAAGTTATAAGTGTTTGATGTGCTCTTCTTTTGTTTGTAGACCTGAGAAGATGGCAAAACTCCCAGTGATTTTAGGCAATCTAGACATTACAATTGATAATGTTTCCTCGGATTTCCCTAGTAAGTATAAATTCTATATAGTAAACAGACAAGTTTTTTGTTTGATTGGTTTTTACTTTAGTTGAATTGTTCTGAATATCTTTTCAGATTATGTGAATTCATCATACATACCCATGAAGCAATTTGAAGCCTGTACTAAAACTCCAATCACATTTGAGGTAGAGGAATTTGTGCCCTGCATACCAAAACACACTCAGCCTTACACTGTCTACAACAATCATCTTTATGTTTATCCTAAATACTTGAAATACGATAGTCAAAAGTCTTTTGCCAAGGTGAGTGTGAAGATTGCAGTTTCATTCTTGATATCAAGCTCTTCTTTAGGATTTGGCTTCCCTTGTACTTTTATATTTACGTATTCTAACTTTTTTTTGTTATTTTTTGTTATTTTCTTTTCTTTTAATATTGCCACAGGCCAGAAATATTGCTATTTGCATTGAATTCAAAGATTCAGATGAGGAAGACTCTCAGCCTCTAAAGGTTTGATTTTTTTATGCATATTCACCTG
Organism: Callospermophilus lateralis; assembly: GCF_048772815.1. Taxonomy (NCBI): domain Eukaryota; kingdom Metazoa; phylum Chordata; class Mammalia; order Rodentia; family Sciuridae; genus Callospermophilus; species Callospermophilus lateralis. The sequence continues at coordinate 99,965,915 of NC_135316.1, read as the reverse complement.
CATATTCTGATTTTTTCCGGTTTAAAAGTACATTTGCATTCTGTTGTATAACTAAACAAATTTAGCAATTTTAATTGACATAACCCAAAAATATATGGTGTTACATCATATAACTACATATGCTGAACCTTGTAGAATATGAAATACGCACATGCTTGCTCCTAATTGACTATTTCATTATTCTCCTTAGGGATGAAATTTCTTATATGTATGTTGTTTATGCTGTAGGACACCACTTTCTTAACAATTCAGTAAATCCATATTGTGTACATGTCATGAGGCAGGCATTATATGGGTATTAAGAATTATGATATTAATAATATTGATATGGAATTAATAATCAACAAATGATTTTAATTAAATGCATATCATGGGACAGCAGTACAATAGTAGTGGATTTTAGATAACATTTGTTGAATACTGTTTGTACTTTGGGCACTGCTCTTATGTGTACCTTAACTTTTTTAATTCTCATAACAGTGTTTTGAGTTAGGTATTATTCAGATCCATATTTTTAGACGAGTAATGCACAGAATATGAATAAATTGCTCATATCATACATTAGTAGAAATGAGATTTAAATCCAGGAAGTCTAGCTGCAGAGCTCAAATTTTTTACTGTGTTAAAATGACCTTCCAAAAAGGGAAGGAGACCAAAAAAGGAATATAATATCTACCTGCAAGAAATTTACAGCTTAGTGAGAAACTCAAACATGAAGAAAAAGCTCCGGGCACACAGAAGGTATGGAAATAGATTTTTATACAAAACTGAATAATTAGTGAGGAAAAATGCTGAGAGGACACAGAAGAAGGAGTTACCAGATTTCAAAGGATGCATGAGTTTGCTTGGTGCAACACAAGGGCAAAGGTCTTTTGGGCAGGGAGATTGTTTAAGGAAAGGTGTGGAGGTATAAAAGGGAACTGTGAGCAAGTCCTTACCCTATGGGGTGCAGTGGGAATGGGAGCAGGCAAATAGTCCTGGAGATGCCCGGGTGGGTGGTCTGGGAGGGCCTGCAAGCCAGTAGTCTCCTAAGCAGAAGAAATCTGTCTGAGGAGGTTGTATTGTTTTTGGTGTAGGACACCACTTTCTTAACAATGCATCTGAGTTTAATTCTTTACTCCTCTAATTGAACCCTGGTGTTTGCCCTTGCTAACTCTTATTTCAGTGCATTTATGGCAGACCTGGTGGCCCAGTGTTCACAAGAAGCGCCTTTGCTGCGGTTTTACACCATCACCAGAACCCAGAATTTTATGATGAGGTAAGTGATGTTTTCAAGGGGAAAACCCAATTCAACAGTTTTAAAGGATATTTCAACTTATTTGCTTGCTATAGCAAAAGTAAAGAGAAGCTGCATGCCATAATGAAATTATAGCAATAGAACTGAATATTGAAATATTTATTTTAGATATTTTTCCTAATAATTAATGTCTTCTCTGTTAAACAATAAAAATTTAGAGGTGGGAATGTAGCTCAGTGGAACAGCACCTACCTAGCATGCATGAGGCCGTGGGTTTGATCCCTAGCATCACAGTAACAAACAAATAAATAAGTAAATACATAAATGCCTACATATGTATATATACTTAGAAAATGCAAGTAACATAGAAAAGAAAAAATCATAGTCCTACCATTACTACCACAGTTAATATCCTGGCATAGTTCCTTTCAAATTCATATTTGAGTATAATTGCATTTGTTGGACCTGAGAGTCTTCCTTTTTTATCATTGGGAAAATGCATGAGAACCACTTTTTACTACCTTACACAATTTACTGGAGAGACAAACCTCTTACAGAGATGAGTGTCACATAGTGTTTTAAGCAGATAACATACAACATTTGAGCTCACTGCAATAGCAACAGGAAGTGGCTATGAGATTACCTACCCATGTACCACAGTTAATTTTATGAAGTTATGATTTACTGCATCTTTATGTTTATTTACATTTTTCTTGACTATGCATGGCACCATGTATGGTCTGTAAATGTGTCTATAAATTGATAAATTTCAACTTTTTATAAGAGATTTATGCATATCTTATGGTAGTAAAGGATAAGATGAACTATTCTATGTATTTTATGCATTCACGACATATCTAATGTTTTCCTTAATTTTAAAAATATTTCTAGGCTATATGGTTTGTCTGTAAGTTTTTTCAAATTGTTGAGAATCTCCAGAAAAATTCTGCATAGGGCTTGGGGGGGTAGCTCACTGGTGGAGCATGTGCTTGGCCCTGAATTCAACCTCTAGCACTATAAAATGAAAACAAAATTATACATGTAATTGGCTCCACATAGTTCAAATCCATGTTATTCAAGGATCAACGGTAGTTCATTAAAGCTGCTATTCAAATCTACTTTGAAATGTTCTAACCTGGTCTTTCATATGCTTTGGTTGTGTTAAGTTAGCATAATGGTCAGAGTCCTGTGCTTTCCAGTTCTTGTAGATTTGAAATGTCCATCATCTATCTCTTCTGTTTCTGGGCAGTGGATTCAGGATCCATTTCTGTCTTGGCACTGCTTACAGCTCAGCTGTCTTTGAATACAATCGCTAATAACAGTTTGGAGAACAAAATGTACATTGTACACTTATCTCCACTTTTGCAGAGAATTTTTGATGCTTTATAATGTTGGAAAGATTGTTATTTTGTCTTCCTTGCAGATTAAAATAGAATTGCCCACCCAGCTACATGAAAAGCACCACTTGTTGTTCACATTCTTCCATGTCAGCTGTGATAACTCAAGTAAAGGAAGCACAAAGAAGAAGGATGTTGTTGAAACACAAGGTTGATGTTTAATCATTTCCACACTAGATTCTTAAATTGATTTTGATTCTGAACTTGCATTGTTTTATATGAGATTTGTAGGTAACACAAAAATAGCATTCTTGGGTTGCATATATAAATTTATGCAACTAAACGTAACTGCAACTAAACCGAAAGATGACTTAGAAAACCCAGCCAATAAAGTATTTTACTTAGAAAAGGGCAGTGGGCAGAATTAGTATTGGCTGCATATTTGCTGTGGCCAGAATAAAAGGAATTTTACAATTCTGAGGCCAAAGTACATTTTAGAAAATATCCTGCAATCATAGTTAGTCTTTTAAATTTCTTATTTTGATTGATATTAACAGTTCTGAAAAAAAAATCAATTACTTTGGCTTTTTTTCACAAGGTTTTGCATACTGAGAGTGGGTTTTTGTTCTTTGTTTTCAACAGTGGGCTATTCCTGGCTGCCTCTCTTGAAGGATGGAAGAGTGGTGACCAATGAGCAGCACATCCCTGTTTCTGCTAACCTTCCATCAGGCTACCTTGGCTACCAGGAGCTTGGGATGGGCAGGGTATGGGATTTGAAGACTAATTTATCTCAGTTCCTTAAAAAAAAACATTAAAGAACAACTAAAACAACAACACAAAGTAGCACACAAACTTTTTACCATTTCCAGCGTTTTGATTTTTGTTATTCATTATCATGTAAATATTGGCAGTTAGAAGCAATTTCAGTTTATATTTACCCCAGTGTCAGAATTATAGTGTGGGCATCTTATAAGCCTTGAACTGGCAATGCCTCAGTGGGGATATAGAAACTTGAAGACATTGGTGAAGGTAGAAGTCAGACTCTGAAAAGTAGTCAGTCATGCTCAAACGAGGAGGAGTTCTTAGGGTCATGAAAATTATTAGGAATTTTCTTCCAGTTTTCTATGAATCCAGAAAGCAAATCTCTTTCCACATAGAAGCCCATTCTGAAATTTTTCTGATTCATGAAAGCAGTGTTTCTCAGCACTTAAATAATACCAAATTTCAGTATAAGTTATGGACAAATAGTTAAGGTCTGCCAAAAGAAGGGTAAATCATATAACTTTCAGTTATAATTTTAAGCCTAAATGTGACCAAAAAAGGAGGTTTCAGAAGTTAAAATCAACACAGATACTTGACTCTTCCAGTAAGAAAAGTGTTGTTCTTAGGAAAGGACAGAAATTAGTATCTGCTACATTCTTGCTTTGGCCAGGCATAGCTATTTGAGTCCTCACTTCCTCATCAGTATCCTCACTGATGATCATATTGGAAGCTCAGATAGTTAATGTTTTGTAATTTTTCCCCTGCATATTTTTTCAGCATTATGGTCCAGAAATTAAATGGGTAGATGGAGGCAAGCCATTGCTGAAAGTTTCAACTCATTTGGTTTCTACAGTGTATACTCAGGTATGTGCTGGTCCATTAAAATTAGCATTGATTGCTCTGTGATTGAGTTTGTACTTCTTTTTTTTGTAAAACAGAACAGCAGTATGTTATACAGATATACTTTTACTCTATGGATCTTTGTTTAAAGAAAGTACATAGAAGCTACTCATATGTACTAATATAAATGACTAGTACAAGTAATATTTTCAACAATTTTCCTCTTATACTGGAGGATCTTTTTGATGTTCTCATTTTTATGTGGTCAGTTTCATAATTGTAAAAACCATGCATGCTTGCTTATAAGAAGCAAATATTCCTATTTATATAGTATATATATTAATAGACTTTCCTTTTCTTTTCCTCTCACCCTAGGATCAACATTTGCATAATTTTTTCCAGTACTGTCAGAAAACTGAATCTGGAGCCCAAGCCTTAGGGAATGAACTTGTAAAATACCTTAAGGTATCAGATGACTTTCTTAGTAGCCCCTTTTAATGAGTCTGAAATAAGTAGGGTCTTCTTTCTGGTGGTGACTGTTGTTCTTGTCCTTACACTTCTGTAAGGATGCTGTTACCTGGATGCTATCACCTCAGTGGTCTCCATGAGGTTTTTAATAGTGGTGAGAAGTGGACTTGGAAATAGCACCACTCTTGCCTTTGTGCCAGTCCATGTTTTCTCAAAACTGGACCTTAAAGCGTATTATTCTCATATATGTAAAACCACCCACTTGACCAGGCCTCTGTGAGTGCTCACTGGATACTGAGCACAGTGGTGGGCACAGAAGAAGCAGTCCTTGTCTTAGTCTATACTGTGCTGCTTTAACAGAATACCTGAGCCTGGGTAATTTATAAAGAACAAACTTATTTCCCACAGAACTGAGATTGGGAATTCTAAGGCCAAGGTGCCAACATCTGGTGAGGCCTTCTTGCTGTGCCATTTTGTAGCAAAAGCAAGAGTGGGCAGTAGAGAGGGGAGAGAGAGCACAAAAGCTCATTCTTTTGTAAGGGACCCAGTCCCACCATAATGAATCCACTCCATAAATAAGAACACTAATCCACTCATAAAGGCAGAGCCCTTGTGGCCTGATCACCTCTTCTTGGACACCACCTCCCAACACTGTTGCCTTGGTGATTAAGTTTCCAATGCATGCTTTTCAGGGAATGCTCAAACCAAGCAGTCCTCACCTTTAAGCAGTTTCTGTTCCATTGCAGGAGGTAATGCAAACTTGGTGACAGTGTGCTAGGAAGATAAATTAAACAGGAAATAACACATATAACTGGTCCTAGCTTTGTGCAGGAGTTAGGGAGGTTTCTAGTGTGACTGGGCAGCAAGAGCACTAGGGGACTGTCATCTAGAATGTGATTGGGGCAAAGCAGTTTGATGAGATAGAGTAGCTAAAACATTCCAGGCAGGGGACAAAATAAGAAATGTGAGTAATAGCATAGAGATTTCTTTGGTTTAAGCAAGGGGGGGATATATAAATGTATGTCACTAAAGTTTTTTTTTATTTGTGATGATTCACGGCCCCTCGTCCACCCCAAAGGCAACAGTGCAGCATCTCTGACATTCTTCCTTGGTCACAGTTCTCCTCCTACCCACTGCCCCATTTCTCTCCTGCCTCCCTCTTCCAGTTTCAAGGATCTTTTTACCTTATAAGGCCCACCTAAATAATCCTCAACTTAGAGCCAACTGATTGGCAACCTTAATTCCCCTTTGCCATGTGACATATTCATAGGTTCTGAGAATTGGGACGTGGACATGTTTGAGGGGCCATTCTGTGCCTCCCACTTGGCTTTCCAAAAGGAGTTCTTCTAATTTAATTGAAGCTAAGTGGAAATTACCTGGGGTCGATTTATATTGAAAAACTAACATAAACTCTGCTGTTTCCTGTGTGTAGAGTCTGCATGCCATGGAAGGCCACGTGATGATTGCCTTCCTGCCCACTATCCTGAACCAGCTATTTCGAGTCCTCACCAGAGCCACCCAGGAGGAAGTGGCAGTTAATGTGACTCGGTAAGGGAGATGGATGGACTGATACGCTTCTTCCCTTCTAGTCTGTCCACATCTGGAGCATAGTCATGCATATCTGGGATGCTAGTATGTGCTGAACATTATTGAAGAAATGTCTTTTGATCCCTATGTAGGGACCCCATCTAAATCCTCATCTTCTTGTTTCTTAAGTGCCAATAGCATCATCATTGTTCTACTACTGCTGTGATAATAATGAAATGTTTCCATTTTTCACATTACTGTTCATTGCTTTATTCATTCCTGTGATGTGTAGGGTCATTATTCATGTGGTTGCCCAGTGCCATGAGGAAGGATTGGAGAGCCACTTGAGGTCATATGTTAAGGTATGTAAAACAAACTGTTCCAATTGTTTACATCTGTGGCTCTCCAATTTTCCTTCTAAGGACTTAGTTTTTACAAGCCTGGTTACTTACAGATGTACTTGAAATTTATGCCTATGCTTTTCTCCTGTCTCTATCCTCAATACTTAGACCCAAGCAAGGGGAGGTATGAGGAGAGGCACCACTCCTTTAACTTCATCCTTTGAACTACGTATGTAACTCAGATGGTGTAGAAGTTTGAAGAATTTTAAGTTGCTCTTGGCTAGGCCTCTGGTAGAGTTAGTCACCTGCATTTTATCTTTTTCCATGTAAAATTTTCATCTAAAAGGGCTTCTCCCAAGATAGGAAGGATAGTTCTGGCCACAATCAAATGAGATGACTATGTGGGACAACAAAAGATCTCATAGGACAAACATCAACAGATGCTTTATGTAAATACAACATTAAATATGGTGGCAGTTACTGTTATAAAAAATCACATATGTTCTATTTAGTTTAAGATCCCTTTTGTGAATTAATTAGAGCTATGTGATAGTTTAAAAAATAACATTGGATTCTTTAGGATATTAGTTATCAGTGTCATGTGGTACATTCTTTGCAGTCCCTGTTATTCATGGAGTAATGGGATAGATAGTCACTGGTCTGACTGAGTCAGATGATTTGTGTATTTGATGGGTTCCCTGAAGACATCCTGGGCTCCCTCTTTCTGTCACATAACAATCACCCTTCCCACCTTCTTTTTCATTCCTTCCTCTTCTTCCCATGAAATTGTACCTCAGTCCCTAATATCCATTCTATGGAGCCTCCCAGACCTTCAAACCAACTTGGAAAACCAGTGCATTAATGTCTCTTTCCCATTTCTTCAAAGTATGCTTATAAGGCTGAGCCGTACATTGCTTCTGAATATAAGACAGTGCATGAAGAACTGACCAAATCCATGACCACCATTTTGAAGCCTTCTGCTGATTTCCTCACCAGCAACAAACTACTTAAGGTATGTCAGGATCACCAGTTTAGCTCTCTTCAGTAACGAGGGCAGGGAATAGGGAAAGATTGATTGGTGGGTGCTTAGTACAGTTAAGAGCAAGAAGTTCTGGTGTGCTGTTGCACAGTAAGGTGGCAGAAAACAACTGTACATTTCAAAAAAACTAGAAGAAAAGGTTTAAAGGTATTCCAAAGAGATTAAAAGTGAAGAGACATATATTAACCTTTTAAAAATATTATACAATATGTGCATTTATTGAAACATTACATGGTGTACCCTATTCATATGTACAATTCATCAGTTAAAAAATAAGTTAAGGGCCAGGATTTTGTTACTTCTTAGGAGGCTGAGGGAGGAGGACCGCTTGAGCTTACAAGTTTGAGTTTAGCCTGGGCAACACAGCAAGACCCTCATCTCAAAAAAAATAAATAAATAAAAATTGATTAGTTAATTTTTAAAAACTAATGAACAAAAATTCAGATTCCACAGCCTGATCAGTTTACCTTTTTTGTATGATTTTAGATATAATCACCACCCCTTAAAAAAGAGAACAGAATTAGTTCTCCATTCCAGCTTTGCTAATTGTGTCTTGAGATCAGAGCTGCAAAGAATTACCACATTCAAAATCTCATTGGCTCTTGAGTATAAGTCATTATGCTCAAATCAGTGGAGGGATGCTGATTTTTCTACTGAATAGGCAGTTGTCACCAGTTAGGAGACCAGTAAAGAGGAATTACTCCACAAATAATCCAGCAGTACCCCTTATTGGGTAGGTATCCACTTCCTGGTGGAATAGAGTTACTTATTGTGGGCTTGGAGGCAGAGGACATCTCTGCTCACCTCTTAGGTCTCATGATAACTTGTTAACTGTGTTTCAGGGTGACACCTGCTTCTGGTTAATAACACTGTCAGCCTAAGAGCGCTCACCTCCTATCTGCTAATTTGTTGTTTTTCTTACTCGGGTGCTATTTTTTTTTTTCTTTTAGTATTCTTGGTTTTTCTTTGACGTGCTGATAAAATCCATGGCTCAGCATTTGATAGAAAACTCCAAAGTGAAGGTATGTTATTCCATGTGCAAGTTTGTATTCTTAGGGAAAAGTCCCTAAGGATATGTTTGTGGCTGACAATGATTAATACTTTCTATGTGCCAGTTATGGGACTGTTTTAAGTATCTTATAAGAAACTATTTTAGCTTCATAAACTGCCCTGTGAGAGAAGTACTGTTCTTACCCATTTTATAGATGACAAAACTGATGCTAGAACATTTGAGTTACAGGCCCAAGGTCATGCTGCTAGTGAGTGGAGGAATCTAGGTTTTGAAAATAGTCCAGCTCTACAGCCTTCATTTCTGACCACTGTGTGGTTAAATCCAGAGAAAAATATGTCTTTCCTTTGACAAGCATAGAAGGCTTCAGGTTTATTGAAATGAGAATAGTAGTTAAAGTGTTAATTTTAATTTAATTATGTAGTTGTATTAAGTGTCTTGTCCTTTGTAGACATTTCTGTGGGGCTTAGATGGGAGTATCTAATGGATCTTGTGTCCTCTAGAACCAATTAATGAACTTTTTGAGAGAATCCATCTCTGCACAAATGTACAATCTCAAATTTGCTTTGTCCCTTAATACCTTTGATTGGTGGTGCCTGAATGTGTGTGCCTGTGACACTGTCCCCTGATTCCCACCATCTCATGCTGCCCTTTTGACCTATAGGGTTCATCCCTGAATGATGGACCTGGTCTCTAGGCCGGTGCCTCTTGATATGTGATTGGCCCACTGGCTATCCAAGGCTTAAGGGAGTTAAATCTGTATAAAGTTACAATGCATAAATACAGCTGGCAATGTCACTTTCTCAGTTTTAGAAGAATTCCTTATGAGACAGGACAGTGAACTGTGCCATAGGATAGCTGGATGTGGGGTCTGGTTAGGAGTAGGAGGAACAGTGCGGAGAGTGGAGGTGAGGGTGTAGTGCCACACACACTCTCTCACAGTGAATTCCTGGGCTGTGATTCTCACAGGCAGGAGAGGGAACTCACAGGGAGGGACATTCAGAAAGTCCAGATTGAGGCCTTCTGCCCAAGAGGTCTGGACTCAAAGGAAGCCTTTGGAAAGGCTGCTATATTGTATTGGACAGAAGGTTGGTGGTTCAGAACCCAAAGCCTTACTTTGTTCCAGTAGAACAGGCACTGGTGTCTGACCAGGTGGCTCTCCGTTGTGGGGTAGTTGTTGTTGTTGTTATTATTATTATTAATATTTTGTGGGAGGAAGATGTTTCTTTTAAATCCAATTTAAAGATTCTGATTTTTAATGTACGGGGAGATGCCAGATGGAAGTGGGCCCTGCTTCCACAGAGAAATGCACCATCTAAATCATGCCAGAACATCCTGCCAAGGAAAAAATCTAGCAGATTGTCTCCTTGGCAGTATACATGCCTGTGTGTGTGTGTGTGTGTGTGTGTGTGTGTGCGCGCGCGCGCGCGCATGAACGCAGATATTTGAATATATGACTTTTCTGTTAAAAATGTTGTCATGTACAGAATGAGATTATAACCTGCATTAGTTTTCTAGGGTTGCTATAATAGAGAACCAAGGAATAGGTGACTTAGACAATAAAAATTTATTTTCTTGCAATCAAGATGCTGAGGAGTCCTAGGTCAAGATATCTGCATGTGTGGGTTCTTCGGAGGCCTCTCCTCTGTTTTTGGATGGCTGCCTGTCATATTCTCTCCTCTTGAAGATAAGAGTCCTTCTGGATTGAGGCCACCCTAATGGTCTTGCTTTACCTTAATCACTCCTTTAAGGATCCTGTCTCCAAATACAGTCACCTACTGAGATATTTCAGGAGTTAGAACTTCAGCATATGAATTTGAGGGTAGGGGGACAATTCAACCTGTATCAAGGCCCCAGGGGATTTTTTTAAATTTTTGTTTCTAAATTAATGTGATCAGAGCAAGTGGTGACTTGACTGTATTTAAAAATATATCTGATTCATTCAGCAAACATTCATTTGTGCGAGGCTCAAGTGTTAAAAAATTAAATGTGGCATGGTTTGTGCCATTGAGGAAGTCAGTGGGAAAGCATATATAAATACCTCAGTGGTCTCATGGTGAAACTATGAGAGATGGACATGGAGTGCAAATGCAAGGAAGCTGCCTGGGATAGTGAAACTAGAGAGTTCTGACCAATAGGTAGGAGTTGGCTAGGTCTGAAGGAGGAGAATGAATACTGGGCTGAGAAAAAGAACTGTGGTGGTAAAGAGCTGGGAACCAAGTCCATCAGAGCACTACAGCTGCCTGCTCCCTTCTTATGATGGCAATGATGGTCCAGGAGGGAATGAACACTTCCCGGAATTCTTAGCCGCAGTGGCACATGCCTATAATCTCAGTGGCTTGGGAGGCTGAGGCAGGAGGATCATCGTTCAAAGCCAGCCTCAGCAAAAGCGAGGCACTAAGCAACTCAGTGTGTCTATCTCTAAATAAAATACAAAATAGGGCTGGGGATATGCCTCAGTGGTCAAGTGCCCCTGCGTTTAATCCCTGGTGCCTCCCCCCAAAAAAATAACCCAAGCCTCAGTGCTGTTTTTCCTAGAACTATGTTAAGAGATTAGTAAAGGGATTTAATTGCATGTTTTTATTGTCATGATGCCAAATTAAACCACAGCCCTCTAGGAGTGGTGGGACCTGAAGGTTATCTTCTGATCCAACCCCCACTCCTGTCTCAGAGGAGGAAGTGCAGACCTACAAAGTGACTTGCCCAGGATCACCTGACTGGTCGTGGTCAACCCCTCCCACATGTCCTGCCATTTCCAAGCACCTCTGCTCTGGGAAGTGGCTTATTTTTCTTTGGAACTTTATCCAAACCACTCAAATGCTACCATGAACAGCCTTTTCCGTAACTTAATTATATTTTGGTCCTAAAATAATATTCAGAGTGTTTTTAGAAGTCACTGCTTTAAAAAAAAAAACTTATTATCCAGTTGTGTCTGAAAGAGAGCACTGGCATCCAAAAGGAGAAAGCTTTAACCACAACATAACTTACTCTGAAAAGAAATTTTAAAACACCTCCTTTCCCCTTGGGAGTACTTCATGTTTTCACTTTAGGCCACTTCTTCGGCTTCTGCCTCTGTCACTGAAGATGCCAGCTGCTCTTCCCACACATGATTGATACAGGGACTCCTCTAATATTTTTATTTTTTTTTATTTTTTTTTTAATTGGTTATTCAAAACATTACAAAGATTTCAGAATCACATCGGTTACACATCCACATTTTTACATAATACCATAATAGTAACTGTTGTATTCTGCTACCTTTCCTATCCTCTACTATCCCCCCTCCCCTCCCCTCCCATCTTCTCTCTCTACCCCATCTACTGTAATTCATTTCTCTCCTTATTTTTTTCCCATTCCCCTCACAAACTCTTATATGTAATTTTGTATAACAATGAGGGTCTCCTTCCATTTCCAAGCAATTTCCCTTTTCTCTCCCTTTCCCTCCCACTTCATGACTCTGCTTAATGTTAATCTTTTTCTCCTGCTCTTCCTCCCTGCTCTGTTCTTGGTTGCTCTCATTATATCAAAGAAGACATTTGGCATTTGTTTTTTAGGGATTGGCTAGCTTTACTTAGCATAATCTGCTCTAGTGCCATCCATTTCCCTGCAAATTCCATGATTTTGTCATTTCTTAGTGCTGCGTAGTACTCCATTGTGTATAAATGCCACATTTTTTTTATCCATTCATCTATTGAGGGGCATCGGGGTTGGTTCCACAGTCAAGCTATTGTTAATTGTGCTGCTATGAACATCGATGTGGCAGTATCCCTGTAGTACGCTCTTTTGAGGTCTTCAGGGAATAGTCCGAGAAGGGCAATAGCTGGGTCAAATGGTGGTTCCATTCCCAGCTTTCCCAGGAATCTCCATACTGCTTTCCATATTGGCCTCACCATTTTGCAGTCCCACCAGCAATGTATAAGAGTACCCTTTTCCCCACATCCTCGCCAGCACTTGTTATTGTTCAACTTCATAATGGCTGCCAATCTTACTGGAGTGAGATGGTATCTTAGGGTGGTTTTGATTTGCATTTCTCTGACTGCTAGAGATGGTGAGCATTTTTTCATGTACTTGTTGATTGATTGTATGTCCTCCTCTGAGAAGTGTCTGTTCAGGTCTTTGGCCCATTTGTTGATTGGGTTATTTGTTTTCTTATTGTTTAATTTTTTGAGTTCTTTGTATACTCTGGATATTAGGGCTCTATCTGAAGTGTGAGGAGTAAAAATTTGTTCCCATGATGTAGGCTCCCTATTTACCTCTCTTATTGTTTCTCTTGCTGAGAAAAAACTTTTTAGTTTAAGTAAGTCCCATTTGTTGATTCTTGTTTTTAACTCTTGTGCTATGGGTGTCCTATTAAGGAATTTGGAGCCCGACCCCACAATATGTAGATCGGAGCCAACCTTTTCATCTATCAGACGCATAGTCTCTGATTTGATATCAAGGTCCTTGATCCATTTTGAGTTAACTTTTGTGCATGGCAAGAGGAGGGGATTCAGTTTCATTTTATTGCATATGGATTTCCAGTTTTCCCAGCACCATTTGTTGAAGATGCTATCCTTCCTCCATTGCATGCTTTTAGCCCTTTATCTAATATAAGATAGTTGTAATTTTGTGGATTGGTTTCTGTGTCCTCTATTCTATACCATTGGTCCACCCGCCTGTTTTGGTACCAGTACCATGCTGTTTTTGTTACTATTGCTTTGTAGTACAGTTTGAAATCTGGTATCGCTACACCTCCTGATTCACACTTCCTGCTTAGAATTGCTTTTGCTATTCTGGGTCTTTTATTTTTCCATATGAATTTCATGATTGCTTTATCTATTTCTACAAGAAATGCCGTTGGGATTTTGATTGGCATTGCATTGAACCTATAGAGAACTTTTGGTAATATTGCCATTTTGATGATGTTAGTTCTGCCTATCCATGAACAGGGTATATTTTTCCATCTTCTGAGATCTTCTTCTATTTCTCTCTTTAGGGTTCTGTAGTTTTCATTGTATAAATCTTTCACCTCTTTTGTTAGGTTGATTCCCAAGTATTTTATTTTTTTTGAGGATATTGTGAATGGGGTAGATGTCCTCATTTCCAGTTCAGAAGATTTGTCACTGATATACAGGAATGCCTTTGATTTATGCGTGTTGATTTTATATCCAGCCACTTTGCTGAATTCATTTATTAGCTCTAGTAGTTTCTTTGTAGACCCTTTTGTGTCTTCTAGGTATAGGATCATATCATCCGCAAATAGTGATAATTTAAGTTCTTCTTTTCCTATTTTTATGCCTTTAATTTGTTTCGTCTGTCTAATTGCTCTGGCCAGTGTTTCGAGAACTATATTGAATAGAAGTGGTGAGAGAGGGCATCCCTGTCTTGTTCCAGATTTTAGAGGGATCCTCTAATATTTTTAAAGCCTTCATGCAGTGTGCCTCATATCTTAGGAGAGATGAGCTTTTTATGTTCAAGTTACTTGTTTATATGTTTGTCTTGTAGTTATTGAGAATTTACACATGGAAGTTAGGATTGTATGTCCTTGACCTCTACTCCATTAAGAATTGTGTGTCCTTGTCCCCTACTCCATTGTTCTGAATTTAGAGAATAATTTTGTGAATCATTTATGATTTCCAAAACTTAGATCATATCCCCTCAAAGCCTGTCTATTTTTAGACTGAAGATGATTATTGTATTCTGATTTGTAATACAGATCTGGTCTTATTTTTCTTCTTATCAGTGAGTCTTTCTCAAAGTACCATGACCAAGTATAAACCTATACCCTGGATTAGTGTAGGAGCCAGATAAAGCTTTCATTGTTACTTCAAGTACCCTACCCAGGGATACTTTAACATTGATTGGCATTTGGGGACGTTGTGTGTATTGAGCTGATGGCTTCAGTGTACATTCATGTACCTTCCCTGTGGTAGTGGGGTAACTCCATCCATTGCAAACTTATATGGAAGAATAAATGTGCACACTCTTATGCTTGCTTCTAATGCTGCATTGTGGCAAAAGGTGGAGGTGACTACCAGTGTCCAACTTTTCATCCCCAATCAGTCAAACCACACTTGGTTATATTCACTGAAAAAGGATATGAAATCAGAGCCTCTCTTTGAACCAATATCTGATATAAGCAATTTCCTTACTATAAGAATAGACCTGCAAGGTTTGGATTGGTTATGTATGACTGAGCCAGTCTAGAGCTTTATAGTTGACAGGTACTTGGAACTTACAGTTCTTGAAGAAAATATAAAACAGATGCCATCAGGCTGCTGAGAAATTCTCCCCCAACTCTCTGCTACTAAGGTCAACATTTTTTAGGTGTTTCTTTACACCATTTATTAGACTTGATGTCCTTTCCTCCCACACTGAATCCAGCTAAGTACCAGCATTCCGCAAGTGTCCTTCAGGAAAGGAGGCTGAGATACTGGCATAGGAAAGGGTGCATATATATACCCCTAAGTTAGTTACTTGTTTAGCCTGCAACTAATTTCTAGCTTAATTGCACAAGAAAAGAACTTCTATTTGTAAAGTGCAAGAAGGATGATATGGTTCTTCTCCTAAATGGATTGTTTTGACTTTCCCTAAGCCAACATTTATGCACACGTGTTCCTGTGTGACAGAGTGTTAATATGCACACTTCCATCTATGAGTATTTTGAGCAGTTGGTAGGCACAGAGCACAGAGGAGAAATGCAAATGGAGTAGAGGACACAGCCTCAACCTTGAAGCTGACATGATCACTGGAAAAAGAAGACATTCAGCTTTAGACATACAGAGCATAATTCAGGAAGGTGTGTATATGTGTGGGTTCCAGGAGTGATGAGAGATTAGTGTGCAACCTGGGCCTTGAAGGATGCCACAACTCAGGGAAAGAAGAATGAGTCTTAGACAGCTATAAACCTCTAGGGCAGAGCTCAGGATGGCTAGATTGAGATTAGAGGGAGGAGAGTGAAAAACAGGATTAACTCAAAAATAAGGATTAGATTATCTGAAGCTTTGAAACCAGCTGACAGTTTGGTATAGAGATCAGAGAGAGGTAGAGTAGGTTCCTCAATAGGAATGATGAAGTTAAAAAAGATATAAATGTTAACAAAGTAACTTAGACTCACTGATATACAAGTTTCTATCTAGAGTTGTGTCCTATGTGGGACACACATATGTACATATTCATATATATATGTATATATCCATATATATATCATATATATATATTTTCTCTCTCTCTTTTCTTTATTTAACTGCAATAACATGAAATGACATTTTATGATGATGCTGATGAAAACCTAGCATTAGGAAAGATGAGGTGGGATTCCGTTTGAGAATGAATAGCATCATGAGTGAACAAGAGACAGTATTAAGACAGAATTATGAATTCAATCCAGAAGTTCCCTGCTGGGTATATATTAATGAGAAATGAAAGAATGTATCCACACAAAGGCTCATATACAAATTTCATAGAAGTTTTATTCATAGTAGTCAAAAACCAGAAACAACCCAAATGTCCATTAGCTGGATTTATAAGCAAATGTGGCAATCCTGTATAATGTCTTACATCAAAATGAATGAATCTCAGAAGTGCTATGTTAAGTGAGAAAAGTCAGACACAAATGACTACACACTGAGTAAGTTCATTGATGTGACATTCTAGGAAAGGAAGATCTATGGGGATAGAAAACAGCATGGTGAGTGGACGTGGGAGCTGGGCATGGAGAGTGGACGTGACAGAAGCGGACTGTCTTCTTGTCTGTGGTGGTTACACACAGTATTCACTTGTCAAGACTTGCCCAGCTTCACACTTTAAAAGTCTGGATTTTATTGTATATAAATTAAACATCATTACCCTAATCTAAAACACACAGAACATAGTAAAGTCAAAGTTGAGTGGAGCAGGGGCTATGACTTACTGGGGAGATGGGCAGTGATGAGTTCTGCTTCGAATAACTTAAACCTTAGGGCTGTAGGTTCAGGTGCTGTGATAAAGACATAACAGTAACTTAAACAAGGAACAAGAGTGTTCAAGTGTAAACTTACAGCTTGCACTTATAGGAGGAGCTTATAGCTCCTTCCCTCTCATTGCTTTGCCCCGCTGGAGTGCTGATTTTAATATTGTTGCCACCACATCCACATTGCAGCCAGTAGGAAGGGAACACCTTTTCCTTTTAGGATATGATTAAACTTGAAAACATTGCTGCCACTGCTACCCTATTGTCCAGACTTAGTCACATGGCCACACCTAGCTGCAAGGGATGGAAGTCTTTAGTCTGGATATCCATGTATCCAGTTTTGTTGAGCTGGGTTTGGTTTCTAACACTGCTTTTTTAGAAGAGAGAGAGAGGGAGGGAGGGAGGAACAATATTGGGTGACAGCCAGCAGCTGTCAAAAGGGGTAATGGCACAGAGAACCAATTTCTAGTGGAGACTCAGGCTTAAACTAGGGAAATAGATTTGTGAGTGCTAGTCTGCTTGAAATCGTAAGCCTAAGTTTTTCTCTGAGAAAAATGGATTGTGTTAGTCTCAGTTGACAGATCAGTTTAGCCATGAAAGAGATTTATTAAGGCAATGACTATGAGGAAGTAGCCCAAGAGATGGTGGGAGAGCCATCAAAGGAGGGTTCAGTCTGTTCCAGGTTAAGGAGAGCGAAAGGGAAGGGAACTTCTGAAAACACAGTGTGACTCTTAAGAGGGCGTCCTGGAACCAAAGCCAGTTGCCAGAGTCCACATTCCCCTAGTAACAAGCCTGCCTTTGCATCTCTGCCCCCTCAGTTATTGGCTGGGAGCAGACAATACAAGGTATGGATGGCACAGACACTGCAGTAGCTTTCAGAGCACAGTAGAGGGGTTCATCAGGCCCCTCTGTTCACTGCAATTAGAGATCTGAGGCATAATTCTCATGGCACCATCGGGTAGAGAGGGACATGAACATGGAGAATCTAGGGAGAATGATTAATGTGGCAGAAAATTATAAGGAGATAAGTGGAAGAAAATAAATCGTAGAAAAATTGGGAAGGAGAGGTAGTTGTGTAGGGACTGTGATAAGGAGAGGTTAACTCAGATTGCTGACAAAAGTCATTGACGAAGTTCTTAGCCCTGTTACTTTTGTTGTTGTTTACAAAGCCTAAACAAAATGTCTACTTATTTTTAAGTCTTATTTATTGTGTCTCACAGAGTAGTAAAACAATTCATAGAAAAGAAGTCTCTAAACCCCCTAGTGAGTGGAAGGACTCAGTAAGGAACACAGAAGTGAACATTTGATGACTGTTCCCAAGTGTTCACCAGCACAGCAGTGATTGGAGGAGCAGAGATCTGTAGGATGCAGGGGAGCCCATTGCTGAGTCTCTGCAAACCCCTGGCTTTAACAGCAGTGCTCACAGGGGCCTCAGCAGCCAGGTTGGATGTGGGTCTTCAGGGAGATCCCATGTAGTGGAGTCACAGCCAGCAGGATAGACATAGTGACTCCATAGCATGTAGGCTGGAGGGGGCTGGTCCTGTGAGAATAGGCTGGGCTGCAGACCCCGCACTGGAAGTTTCCATTGGAGGAGCAGATGGTGGTGCTGGCTCAATGGGGACACTGCAGTGGCACTGACAAGAGACCCTCCAGCAACCATGGCCAGAAGTTGGGTCCTCTCCTTTGATTGCTCTTATATATTTACCACCCTGGGCACCAGCCCATTGTCCCAGAGGTTTTCTTTCCATTTCAGCTTATAGTAATCTTAGTAATCTTTATAAAAAAATATTTAATTACCTAAGTCTTTATTATCTTCGGATGTGTATGTCTTGCCTTGTAAAACGTCTTTAATTTGTTTTATTGTTAAATTAGGATTTGTGTGTGTGTGTGTGTGTGTGTGTGTGTGTGTTGTGTAGATCAAACCTAGGGCTTTAAGCATACTAGGCAAGAGCTCTACCACTACCATAGCTGTTTTTCACTGCTGGGAAACTTCTTTTCAGCCTTTACAGCCCTAAGTTATCATTTTCTAATCACTGAGCAGCATTAATTATGGGCTATTATGTAAATTATCCATCATTCTTCACATCTTTTAAAATAAAAACTTAACAGTGGAGATTTAAGTCTAGAAGTTTAGGGATTAGTGTAATGATTCTCACGTGATCCAGTAGTTCAGCTTTAGCAGTTAGCAACATTCTGCCATTCTTGCTTTATATAGCTACACTTTTTTTGCCTACAGCATTTTAAAAGCAGCTTACCAGCATCTTATCTCTGAAATGCTTAGTGTGTCATTTCTAACAGATTTTGAAAAAGATATAACTCTTATAGCATTACATTTTAAAACTAGCAATATTTCTTTATCATCGTCTCACACCCAGTCTGTATTCGGTTCTCCCCAGGTGTCCCCAAAATGTCATGTTACAGTTGGTTTGGCTGAATCAGGATCTAAATAAAGTCCACATATTGCATATTATTGATGTGAATCTGAAATTTTTTTGATTCTCAAATTGTTCCCTCTGCACTTTTTGATTGAACATATTTGTTAAAGAAAGTGGGTCATTGGTCCATCAGAATTTCTCACATTTTAGATTTGGCTGATTAGAATCTCATAGTGTTACATGACATGGTTCTCTAATCCCTGAATTTCCTATAAACTTGTGGTTATGTCTGGAGCCTGATTTGATTTAGGTTTTATTTTCTTTCTGGTAACGATACTTCATAGTTGGTATTACCGCATGGTCTCAGGAGGCCTCTATGTCTGGTTGTCCTACCTTCAGTGATAGTAACAACATTAGCTAATAGGTTGGCCTGCTGTTCACTTAATGTATACATGATAGAGTTCTTCATCCATTTTTCATGGCCTTAGCAGTCATTGACTCAGCCCCCTCCCAAAGTCCATAGGGATACCACTTTTTCGGGAGTGGCCAGCTTGGGTGACTAGCAGTCATGCCTTGTGGTTAGTTGTCCTTTCCAGAGTCCTGGAAGTCACTCATATATTAATGCTAACACCTCAGGAGATAGAATCATTGGTTACACATTGGAACACAATCCCTTTGAAATTTCAAAACTAGAGTACTGTTTACTGAACTCCAACCCTCAATTTTCTCATCTGTAAAATGAGGATGATGAGACTCCCCTCACATGGCAGTTAGAATTCTTTGAACGCATCAATGGATAGATATAGTGGAGCATTTAAGTAATTTTGTACCACCCCACCACCCTGTTTCAGATTCTCAGCAGATGTTTCTATTTATGTGTCCAGGGGAGGAGTCAGTGTGGTCTCCCTTAGCAGGAGCACAGGCTTTAAACTCATGGTAGAGCTGGGTCTGAAGCATTTCAGTTGTGTGACTGAGGACACATTTCCTTAACCTCTCTGTTCCTCTGTAAAATGAGGACTAAATTCATGGGGATCTCATAAGATTCAAATGAAAAAGTGCATAAAAACATACCTAATGTAAAAGATACTCAATGACAAATGGTAGCTAATTGCTAAGTAGTCAGTATAATTTTTTAGGTAAATATTAATGATAAAAATTATTATGTAAATTTAACTAGAAGCACACTGCTGCCTCTTAAGTAGTTTAAACTGGTCATGTACAGTCATCAATCTTTGTATTTTTATTTTGAGTACTTGGAGCATAAGCCTAGACCAGTGTTTTCTAAAAGAGGTGCAGACACCAGAATCCCCAAAGATGTTAACTAAAAATGCATGTTCCTATACCTTCTCCCTGCCAAGCTTTTAGAGGTCAGAATCTCTGGGAATAGAAACTGTAGCTCCACTTTTATAGATGGTCTTTATCATGCTGAAGTGTATCCATGGCACTTATTTGAAATATTTGAACACTTGTATAGTACTTTGAGAGAAAGAAGAGTAATTCATTTTATCTAATTTCAGACAGATAAGATTAGAACTCTGGGTTTTAAAAAATGGACTCCAAGTTAAGATACTTACCCCTAAAGGATTGCAACTAAAAAAAAATAGTAAATGTTTGCTTTGAATTCCTTTTAGTTATTACGAAACCAGAGATTTCCTGCATCTTACCATCATGCAGTGGAAACTGTTGTGAATATGTTGATGCCACACATCACACAGAAATTTCGAGATAACCCGGAGGCATCCAAGAACGCAAATCATAGCCTAGCGGTCTTCATCAAGGTGGGAACCTCCAGGGGAGAGGGTGTCAACTGCAATTAAGATGTGCTTTTTAAGTTTTTCCTGAGCAGAGTGCATAGAGCAGGTGCTCTGACAATGTCAGTGATGTGTTTTTATGCTGAAAAATAAACTTACTAAACAAGTTTATAACTTATTAAACAAGCGCTGATTTTTATCCTTAACAAGTGTTGATTTTAGCCTAAGTTTCCAAAAAGTATAGGCCTGAAATACTGACCTTTGTGGGTTGTTTTTCTCCACAGAGATGTTTCACCTTCATGGACAGGGGCTTTGTCTTTAAACAGATCAACAACTATATCAGCTGCTTTGCTCCTGGAGACCCAAAGGTAGTGTGACTATTGCATGAGGTTCCTTGTCTCTTCTCTGATGCACATCTGAAAATCCACCTGTCCTCTCAGTTCTCACATGAATCTTTCAGTCCCAGAGGGACAGCTCACTTCCCTCTTGAAAATATTGTCACTTGCTTATACTAATATGAGATATTAGGGACATAGTAATTCAGAATGAGAGATAAACATACCCATAGATTTTGCTCTTATAATACCACAATGACATTTCAACCACAAAATGAAAAGTATAAATGTTATGAGTCACAGTTTACTTAAGGAAAAGAAAAAAAGTAACCATGTAACCTTTATCTGCTGGAATTATGACTGTTCTCATTCTTTTCTTTTCTTTTCTTTTTTTTTTTAAAGCTCTGGCATACTAGTCTTTTTTATTGTATTGAATCTGTGTCTATAATTGTAAGGTAGGTGAAATCCTTTATGGAAGTAGGAACATAAATAATAAATGCTCTAAACATCACCTGAGGACATTGTTTAATGAAATGTGTTTTCAGTTGTCAAAGAAGTCCCTGCAGCCATTTTAAAATCTGTAAATTGGATTGGAACGTGCATTTCCCACAGGTCCCTGTTGCAGATGCCTGGGTGTGTTGTTTCTGATAAGCTTTTTTAGTGTCCCATGTAAAATATCTAGTGAAATATTTAATTTATGACAAAACATTTTTTCCTGCAGACCCTCTTTGAATACAAGTTTGAATTTCTCCGTGTGGTGTGCAATCATGAACATTATATTCCCTTGAACTTACCAATGCCATTTGGAAAAGGCAGGATTCAAAGATACCAAGGTAACCTATCTTTACATGCATTAATTTTTTCAGAGATAGCCATTCATTTTCTAATAAGAAAAGAGAATTGATTCAAATATGATACTAATATTTTCTGATTTTCATTGAAGAATTAACTTTTTTCTTGTTAAATTTGCATTTCAAATGTATTGATAAAGTGTAACATGGAAACTTACTTTTTGATAAAACTTATTAGCTTGCAGATCATGCCAATGTGACTCATTTTCATTGAAAAATCCCTTTGCTTAAAAAATTAGAAATCCATTTTATTTACTGTAGTTTGTTTTTGTTTCACTTTTCTTTTTTTTTTCTTATGAATTAGCTTTTCTTTCAACAACTGTGGAGTCAAATGACACTCCTGTAGGTAGGTGTGGGATGTGATGCCTGCTTTCTTGCATTTTCCTCCTTTAAAAGAAAAGAATGCAAGTGACTATTCAAATGTTTACCTATACTATTTGTTTAGGCATTCGATCATTTTTAAACTCACGATGAAGTGGTGAATTTGTTTTCACTGTAGCTAAGACATTGCAGTAACATCCCAGGGAGGCATCTTGCTCCTAAGGTTACTAGATTTTCTGGGATGTTTCTTCAAGTAGAACAAACAAACAAAAAAGTCCTACTTCACCCCAAAATTACATTCCACCACTTCCATAGCCTTCATCCACAGTGGTGGCAGTAGCTTGAATCACAAGCAACATGGCTTTTTCACATGCTTTTTATGTTTGCATGTTGAGTTTTTATTAACTGTTCTGTATCGTCTTTAAGTTTGAAGGGAATGAGGTCAAAAGGTTTTTTATCTTCATCAAGTAAATCAACTTGAATAAAGTAGGATGACAGGTCTATCAAGCAATATTCATTAAGTTTAGTGCCTTATAATGTGCTTAGGTTTGTTTGTGCTAAAGCAGAAAAAGTGGGAAGAAGCCAGCAAACTATTAATGACACATTGAAATTTGGAGAAACATGCAGAGATATTCTTTCAGAGACAAATATTTTCCCCCCACCCCAAACAGATTTGTAACACTTTATAAAGAACAAGAAGGGAGATTGTGGCCCTGGAGTTGGCAATCATTTGTTCAACAAATGGTTGAGCCAACTATGTTGCACCAACTAGTCTAGTTTCGGGATACACTTGTGGACAACCTGGATAAAAATCCTTGGCTGTTTTATATATGTGAAATACACAGAATGTTGGAGACTGATAAATGCTAAGGGGGAATAATAAAGCTTGGAAAGGAGGATATGAAAAGTGGTGACAGTGGAGATAGGGTGACTAGATAAGAGTTTTGGGAGAAAGTGAGGGGTTGAGCCCAGCACCCGCAGGTCTGAGAGGGAGCTTCCTGGCCAAGGAGCAGCAGGAATTCAGCTATGCAGTCTATCCCGGGCTGGCTAACCTCTGTTTCACACTCCACTGTCCCCTACATTCCATGTACCCCTGCTTACTCCCAGCTTTCCAAACATAGCATACCTACCCCAGCACCTCTTAAATAGTCCCTCCCGTAGAAGTCCTCATCTTCCCCAGAAGCCATACCACAGGTCCCGGTGGGGCCTTGCAGGGTCCTCACTCTCTCCCAGCTCCTCATGGAGTTAGTTCCTCTCCCTACCCTCATCCATGCCCTCCCTCACCTCACAGTTACCTGTTCTTGGGCACTGGCCTCTTTTCTTCGTTTCCCCTGTCAGAGTGCTAAGGGTAGCTGTTTATGTCTGGTGGTTGGGCAGGGAATGTATTACTGCCCATATTGCCCTTTAAGCCTGCAGGACTCTGTTGTTTGTCCTATAGAATTGAGCCAATGGAAATCTGTCAGGTGTCTGGCAGATTCACACCTTCAGAGTGTTTCTAGGGTATTTGGTGCAAGAGGGGCTGCCCTAGGCAAGTGGGCATCTTTAAGATATGGATCCTTTGCCTTGTCTCACTGTTAGGAATTAATCTCTTTTAGCATTCTTCTTCTCTACCTTCTTCTCACTTGCCCCACCTCACCTTCTCTCCCATGCACACCTACCCATATGAACTCATAGCTGTGTGTGTATGGACATGCATATGCCACAAGCACAGGTATGTAAGAGCACACACAGTTAAGCCATAATCATTTTCTTTTCACATAAAGAGATTTATGTGAATTCAAACTGTGAACTACAGTTTGGGTAGACTGGGTTTAGTAATCATAAACAGTGAACAGATTATTCTGGGAAAATGAATATTCTTCCTCTTTTACTAAAGGATTTTACTGGACCTAGGTCAATATTTGGGGCAAATTTAAATATAAGTAACAGATATGGATTGAAGTCAAAGGAGGGGTATGTATCTGTAGATCATCCTTTAATAATGGAGTCAGTGTAAGAAATCAAGTGCTGTCTTAAGCTTCCCGAGAGGGAATGTTACAGCTTTGGAGTGATATTCAGCTGCTTTTACTTCCCTCAGGAAGGTCCATGTTTACTTCTAGCTCTTTTCCAGAGGAGCTTTCAACTTTTTCATTTAGCTTGCTGGTGAGTTACTAGTTTGGTTTGGTGCTTGTCCCTTCCAATTATAGTTTATATTTATTTGCTTTTAGAGGTGTGGAAGTATTAAACAGATATTTTAGAAAATACTATAATAAATAAGTTCTTCTTTTACTGATAGCAGAATAAATAGGTTATGTGCAAATTTATTCATTTTGAACACATTGGGTTTTATTAGGACTCTGCAGGCATTGATGATCAGGAAATAAATATTGAACTAAGGAAGTAAATCATTTTAATAAGGCATGTGTATTTATTTATTCTATAATTACATAATTTTATGCACAAATTACTCCCATGCTTATATTAATTAATACAATAGCTTATTTTTAACTTTTCAGTAACAAAATTATAATGTAACATGCTGTTCTATATTCTAAAAATTGGTATTAAAACTTATATTCAGTCATGAAGGATGCTATGTGTTCCAAAATCCAGGGTACTTATTTGTATTTAAATTTGGTTTTTCACATGGGAGTTTGATGTGTAAAGGAGTAGAGCAGCATTTTAGATTCAACCCTTTTCTATTTGAAGACAGGTCTGATCATGCATTGGCAGATGCAGGGCAGGCTGAAAGCAGAGGATGGATTCAGTTTTTATTTTATTCAGAGAGCATTGGACCCTCCCTGACTTAAGTAGTCTCTATCCTCCTTTCAGATCTCCAGCTTGACTACTCATTAACAGATGAATTCTGCAGAAACCACTTCTTGGTAGGACTATTACTAAGAGAAGTGGGCACTGCCCTCCAGGAATTTCGGGAGGTCCGGGTGATCGCCATCAGTGTGCTCAAGAACCTGCTGATAAAGCATTCTTTTGATGACAGATATGCTTCAAGGGTGAGTGGCCCTCAAAGACAGCAAATACGCAGTGATAAATGTCCTTTAAGTGATATGAAGAGAGTACTAATTAGAAAATTCGTGATACTAGTACAAGACTTTCCTCTGTTTTTGGAGTAAAATCTAATATTTGTCCTTATAGAGTGGTTCTAAATAAATAAGATGGTCTGTGTCAAATTACTCTGTCATTTGTTCTCAGAGCTATGGAACAAACTTACTTGTGTCTTTGTTTCAGAGTCATCAGGCAAGAATAGCCACACTCTACCTGCCTCTGTTTGGTTTGCTCATTGAAAATGTCCAGCGGATCAATGTGAGGGATGTGTCACCTTTCCCTGTGAACCCAGGCACTGTACGTAAGCATAGTTACTGGACATAGCCCATATTGTCTTAAGGCTGCTGTAACAATGCCAAGAATGGGATGTAGAACAGCAGAAATTTGAGAGGCCAGAAGTCCAAAATCAAGGTGCGTCAAGGCATCAGGAGAAGAGGCTGTTCTGTGCTTCTCTCTGCGCTTCTGGTGGTTGCTGGCAGTCCTTGGAGTTTTTCTTTGGCTATGGTGGCATCACTGCCATCTCTGCCTTTGTCTTCACATGGTATTTTTCCCTGATGTGTGTCTGAGTCTTTGTGTGTCCTCTCCTTTCTTATAAGAACACCATTGGTGGGATTTATTCTTAACTTATGTTTTAATTACATCTGGAAAAATTATATTTCTAAATAATATTACATCCTGAGGTTCTAGGCGAGTTTTGGGGGATACAGTTCAAACCTGTACACACCCTCTCTATTTTGGCAATAACACCACAGTTGGCAGTTGCTTTGTAATAACTCTTGGTAAATTACATTTCTGGCTAAGATGGGGTCAATCAGTAAACCTTCAATTCTTGCTCTCCTAATGGCCTAATATCTTGTAAGCCTTTGGGATTTTCATTTGTATATTCAACACAAATTTCTGGTGGGAGGAGGAGCAAAATTAAAGGGCATGATTTTAAACCATGTTCCTTAGAGCCCAGACCTGCTCCAGTTCTGATAGTAATATGCTGTAGTCTTGGAAAAGTCATCTCTCTAGGCTATAGTTTCTCTTCTTTAGACTGAATGTCAGGGATACCAAGATGAGGGACCAGAATCCCCTGCCTTCAAGAAGTCACACACACACACACACACACACACACACACACACTCTGTGTGTGTGTGTGTGTGTGTGTGTGTGTATATATATATATATATATATATATATATATATATATATATATATATATATATCTTTATTTTGTTTATTTATGTTTATGTGGTGCTGGGGATCAAACCCAGTGCCTCACACATGCAAGGCAAGTGCTCTACCATTGAGCTACAACCCCAGCCCCTTCCATCTTAATTTATATTGTATTTGTGTTTGTATTTGTAACTAATTAAAGAGGCATGGGAAATTAAGTAGACTGAAGAATGATCCCAGAAATTATTTTAAAACTTTTTGACTAGAGATTGGTTTGTTTATATACTCTGTCTTTGATACATGGCAATTTGTCTTTTTATTTAAAAAAAAGATTCTTGGTAGCATCTTACAATTCAACATTAACACAATCAAATTCCTTATCACATTTCAGTTGCAAAAGGCTTTTAAATTATTCACCCATAATGATTTTTAATTATTAAAGTTTATAAAAATTCTACAAACTAAAACTTGTATTTGTTGTCTTCCTAAAGTTCTTTTCTTGGCCTCAGGGCTTATCTGCTAATAATATGAACAGATATTACCAGTTCCCTTTCCCTTTTATTCATACCATGAACTGATGAAGAATTAATCTTGCCATTTCATCATTGTAACACATACTTGGGAAATTTCCATGCATGTTTCTTTCCCTTTTTCCCAAGAGCAATGCATGGTCCCATTTATTACACTACCTCTTTACCCCTCCACATATATTTTCTAAATACTGTTACACTGAAGTGATCCATGTTTATAGATTTTTTTTCTTATAAACTTTCTTTCCTAAATGCCCCTTGCTGATCTCACCTCTACAACTTTGCCTTCCATATGTATATTCTCTAACTGCTTTTCTAAGCAGAATAGGTAATGCAGATCAGAATGTGACACTCTGTCCTTTTTCAACCCTGAAAAACACAAATTCGAGGTCTGTCTTTGAATTTCACTGAAGTAAAATCCCCTTAAAAAGAGATTTAACTTTAAACATGATGCCATTTCTCCTCTGATAAGTTCACATGGAACTCCAACCATCCAGAGTCTGTTGTCATTACTGCTAAAACTCCAGCTCACTTGGGAAGAACAGCCCCTGTGGTTGCTTCTCCCCCTTAGGCCCTTGACCGTGTCAGGCTGCTCTGCTTATTCTTACGTTGCCTTCACTGGTTGAGAACAGTTGGTAACTCACTCTATTATCTGATTGCTTCTTCTCTTCCGTCTTTGACAGACTGTGAAGGAGGAACCCCTTGCTTTGCCAGCTGGGAACCCGCTGGTGACACCACAGAAGGGAAACACACTGGACCACAGCCTGCACAAAGACCTCTTAGGCGCCATCTCTGGCATTGGTAATGCTCTATGCACTTGTCAGTCTCTCTTCAGTGTCACTTGGGTGTCATTGATTTAGCAGTTTCTTAACATATTACACTCACGAATTAGGACTGGGTTTCTGCCTTGAGTATTCTTTCATAGTGTGATACTTCACAACTGAAATTCTTCAGCCATACACTGTAATAAAGATTTCAGAATTCTTGTGAATTCCGAACATAGTATATTTAATCACTTGCTTGTGCTGTTTGCTTTTTGTAAAATTCTTGTGAAGTATTTTAAATCTTAGATTGTTCATGCTTTTAGAAAAGGAATATCTTTGCAGGTGTTGGCAGGGGATAAAAGTTGTAGTATTGGCAATTTAGAGGAAATGTGAGAGTGATTCCTGAGGAATTGTCACATTTTGTGGCTGGGATTCAATCCTAAAATCAGCTTTCAAAAATCTTCTGTCCTACGATATTTTTCTATATGAAACAATGAAAAGGAGTATCCCCCATGGGGAGGGAAACAGATGGTATAAATCAAGATTCATTTAGTTTTTTCATAAGAAAGTGCCAGAGAAAATGTACCTATTTATATTCTGATGACTGAGTCATAGCTTCATGAAGATAATGGATAGCAATATATGTATCTACATTATATATATCTACATTTTATATATATATATATAATCTGTCTTCAAGGGACTGTCATAGATGCTTAGTCTTTTTCTGTCTTCATTTCTTCCTCTCTTTACCACATTTTAAATAAATAAAATGTCCTACTATGGCTAGTGGTTAGACTATCCATTAATGGTATAAATTCATGGCAGAAAAAAGTGTATTCCATTTATTCAGCTAACTTACAGACTGTTGTCACTTTGAATATATGTTCTTACCTTTTGTATTGTTAATGCCATTTTTCATGGTAGATGATGAAACAGGGTAGAATATAAGATTAGAAAACTCACTTGAATACCTCAATTTTTCCTACATTACCAATCCTTAATTTCCTTATAGTCATGTATGGTTTTCATAGTTAGATTTCCCTTATAACAAGAGTTAATGTATGAAAAATGTTTGGAGCAGAGTCTAGTGCACAGTAAATGCTCAGCAAATGTTGGCTGCTCTTGTTGAGTTTCCATTTACCTTTCTTCTGAGGCCTTCATTCTGCCCTGCTCTACCCACATGTCAAGCTGCCACTCTGGAGTGAGGAGGTGATCTTTTTTAGAGGGTTTCATGTGCAGTAGTTAATAGCACTAGCTTATGTCAGACACATATGGCTTTGGATCTGGACTGCTGACTAGTGTCATGGGCAGGGTGTCCACCCTCTGCACCCTCCATATCCATACTTCCACACAAAATCATTGTCATTGTGCACAGTGCTTGGCATGGTAAACACTCAGTACTCTTCTTTGTCAGTATAACAAGCACAATTATGTTACTCATGTTTTTTGATACACGCTTAGTAGCCAACTACATGAGTCCACAAGCTCAGAAATGTGTTGAAAATCTTAATGCTGTGTTCTCTGTGACCAGTACCCTGTAATACTATAAGAGAAGCATTCCAAACTTTGTGGAAATGATCAGACCACAGTAAGGGAATGTTCTAACTCAGTGGACTCTGTCCAGTGCAGAATTCACCTGATTAGGACTTGAGATTCCTTGAGCACGTGGAGATGAGTCTTCAGACATCCTCAGTGTGACCTGAACAGTGGTAATGGCCTTTGGTTGCTCTGTACTCACGGTGTAGCTATGAAAAGAGCTTGAGACTGATGCACTCCCTCTTCACACTTCATGGAATTTCAAGACCCAAATCTACTTTTTATAGGAATTTGCCACACAACAATCTTATTTATTGTCAGACTTTGTCTGTGTTTCCTTTCATCTTGAAGATTAAATTCTTATTCTCTTTTAGGAGTACCTTCTAGAAAATCTCCACCTTGACCTGGGTTTGCTAGTTTTTTCCTTATAGCTGTAGCAATTCCTTTTTTGTTTATCAGCTTCCAGTTGACTTTAGTCCTGGTGCTTATCTTTTAGAGCAGACTTTTATCCTGCATCTTTGTCTAAAAGAAATTCCGTTTCCACACATATTAAGAGTGTTCACTTACCTTTTTTTTTTTTTAAGTTGTAGATGAACACAATATCTTTATTTATTTATTTATTTTTATGTAGTGCTGAGGATCAAATCCAGGACCTCATGTGTGTGAGGCAAGTGCTCTACCACTGAGCTACAATACCAGCCCATTCACCAATTTTTTAAATGTTTCTGGAATGTGGTGCATGCTAATTTATAAAATAGATTTATTGCCTGGGTAAAAAATACTCCGAGATTCATTCATTTTAGAAAGCAAGACTTCCGGGGCTGGGGTTGTAGTTCGGTGGTAGAGCACTTGCCTAACATGTGTGAGGCACTGGGTTCAATTCTTAGCACCACATAAATAAAATAAAGGTATTGTGTCCATCTACAACAAAAAATATTTTTAAAAAAAGCAAGGCTTCTTGGGTTAAGGGTCCCGTTTTCCACACACAGTACATTGGGCTGTTGGTATAAAGCAGAGAAGGATGAACAAAATGTTTTATTTGCTCACATGTTTAAGGTCATTTCCTGGGCCAGGATACTAAACAAACACACACACACACACACACACACACACACACACACAACAAACTAAGCATGATGATTTTTATTTATTGCACTTGCATCTGTTTGTCTTAAATTAGAACTCTGGTTTTGGAATCAAGCCTAAAAATCTGAGAATTTAAGGCCTAATTTTACTTTATTGAGGGCCTTTATCCTGAGTTATATATTCTACCTTAATCATGAATACAGTTATATTTGGATAATTTTAATTGGTCATTGTATATGTTTCTTTTTTCTTATAGAAAAATGGTTTTTGTGTTTTCGTAAGGTTTTTTCTGTTCCTGTGACAGTTGATCACATAGTTCTCTGCTAGAGAAATGCAGCCTGTGGGCTTACAATAAGGCCCCTGTTTCAGCCTTCATTTTTCCAAATTCCCCTGGATTTTCTTTTCTTGACCTTAATACATTGGATCATTTTCAGGGATAGTAGTGGGTAAATCTAAGTGTTTGGGAGGGGAAAGGACTTACAACCCCTGTGTCATGGGTCTTCCTTCTAACATTAAAGACTATCTTGGGGGCTGGGAGGTAGCTCACAGGTAGGGTGCTTGTCTAGCATTTGTGAGGCCCTGGGTTCCATCCACAGCACTTGGGCAGGGGCGCATCATGATATTACCTAAGACATAAATATATTCCATTAGCTACCAAATTTAAAAGTGAAAAAATATTTTTGGTGCAACTCAAGCTGGCTATTATTTAATTTTTATTTTTTAACTTAGAAGCATCTCACTCTGTGCCAGTGAATTTGCCTGCTGAATCTGAAAAATAACTTGCCTTTGTGAGGTGCCAATAATGGCATCTTTGGCTTGGGTCTGTGAGGCCTGCTTACAGCTGCTGAGCACAGTGCCAGAACTCCCCTCGTGCCATCTGCAAAACCAGCCAGGCCTTTCTACTGGTGGCATGCTTTTGGTTCAGCACAGAATGTACAAGTCCAAAGAGTCTTTTTAAAATTACATAATTCATTTAATGCTTATCTAAGCAGGAAGTCAATGTATTTTTTTTAGAGAGAGAGAGAGAGAGAATTTTTAATATTTATTTTTTAGTTCTTGGCGGACACAACATCTTTGTTTGTATGTGGTGCTGAGGATCGAACCCGGGCCGCACGCACGCCAGGCGAGCGCTCTACTGCTTGAGCCACATCCCCAGCCCCAAGTCAATGTATTTTTAAGGGCCATCACAGATTTTATTTCAAAGTTGAGCTTTCTTTCTACCCGTAAATGTTTATAACAGAGATTCCCAAATATTCTCAGTTCACAGAGAATAAGGGTGGATCTTATTGTCAGTAATTTTTTTGTGATATCCTTAGGCCAAAACTAATAGTTCTGTTTATTAGAACTTATCTATTAGCAGTTCTGTTTATTAATAACTAGCAATTCTGTTTATTGGTACTTAGGACCAAATAAACTAATAAATACTTATGATCTAACAACTTAATAGGCATTTGTAAAAATAACAACACACCTAAAATTTTAAAGAAAATAATGCTTCTATTTCATTTTTAATAACCATAATGTTACTAGTGGGTTTTGTTTGCCTAAAAGATGCTCATAGCTTCTCATACTTCAGACTCAGATTTTCTACCACCATTCTCACTTCCTGTTTTGATTGATTTTTTTTTCTAGTGCTTGCTTTTTGTCATAGCAACCACTAAATACTCCGCTTCAGCTTCAACAAGATTCAACATAGCATGATCCAGTATTGAAACCACAGTTTCCAGCCAGTATCGAGTATCATTGTATTTTCCTGAAAATTTAAAATATACCATGAAACCATGCAGTGTAGGGTCCCTTAGTACAAAGCTTATATATTATAGGCTTATTGTGAGGCTTAATTGGATGGTTGTAGATGGATTTCTTTTCTAATATTTGTTCTATTCCATTCTGAATAATGTATGCCCCTGTAGTCTGAGCAATCAAATAACTAGCAGTTCTGTTTATTTGGTACTTAGAACCTAATAAATTAGTTGACAATAAGTGAGTTGACATTTATTCTGATTAAAAGTTTATTTTTTATCTCATTTTATATTACCTGGCTCTTTAAAAGTGAGCCAACCTCCAAATGGAGGGGAAGATGCCAAAACAGCAGTTTCTTTTAAAGTGTAATACTTTATTTTGTTCTCTTTTACCAAAACTTTGGTCTTCGTCAATTTCTGTATAGCTTCTCCATATACAGCATCAACTCCAAACATCAACAGTGTGAGAAATGCTGACTCAAGAGGATCTCTCATAAGCACAGATTCGGGCAACAGCCTTCCAGAAAGAAATAGTGAGAAGAGTAATTCCCTGGATAAGGTGATTTCTTTTCCTACAGTAAACATGCTTCATATTTTACTGTCTGTTAGATGTGAACTTTTGTTTTTTCAAATAGTTCATTAAACCTGAAGCAGATGATGCTTTTGTCTAAAGTTGAGATTCATTCCCCCCCCCCTTTTTTTTTTTTTGTGGTGCTGGGGATCTAGGACCTTAAGCAAGTACTCTACCACTGAGCTACATCCTTAGCCTCCTGAAACTCTGATTTCTGTTTCAGGATCTCAGATCAGGACAATGCTTTCAATAGAGTGCCTTGGGTGATTCTGGCAGGTGGTTCAGGTAGAAAATTAAATTAAAATGCCCTCTTTAGCTGGGCATGGTGGCACATGTCTGTAATTGCAGCAACTCAGAAGGCCGAGGCAGGGGGATCACAAATTTGAGTCAAGTCTCAGCAACTTAATGAGGTCCTAACCAATTTAATGATACCTTGTCTCAAAATAAAAAATAAAAAGGACTGGGGATGTAGCTCAGTGATAAAACACCCCAGGATTTAGTCCCCACTACCAAAATAAAATAAAAAAAAATGCCCTCTTTAGAATCCCCACAGTCTTTACACTGGAGTATACCTTTTATAACACAACTACCCACACACATGTTTATTAGATCCAAGCCAGCTCCAGAAAAGATTAATTTTTTATATCAGCAATTCAGGAATAAAGGTGAGATTTGAAATCACTCTTTTTTTAAATTTTTATTATTGGTTGTTCAAAACATTACATAGTTCTTGATATATCATATTTCACACTTTGATTCAAGTGGGTTTTTTTTTTTTAAATCACTCTTGATTCATATTGTGCCCACCCCCAAAACAACACTTCCTCCTTATAGGTAACCATTTTTCCTAAAGTTACTAAAGGCTCAGACTATTTGGAACTTTGTGGGAAAGGATAGAGATTGAATTTAAATCCAGAACCATGGTAGACTGGTATCACCCTGGGCACTGTTTGTTCCTAAGCTCTTTAAAGTTATAATAGGGAAGTGCTTCTACCAATATACAGGTGAACCATTTAAGGATGTATTCCTAATTATCAGAAAATGTCCAGACCCCAACATATTCCTCAGCATCAGGTTTGTAATCTGGTCATGTGGATGGCATTGATGTGATTGTTTTTAAGTACAGTGTGTCAAGGCTCGATATCTCAGTTGTGACATGTGGAACTTTCTCTTTGATCCCAACTTGCCTCCATGTGTAGAGGGAAAAGCTGCTTAGAAGGCACTCTACTTATGTCATACGCAGTGCTGGAGAGGAGCAGGAGAGCTGCCAGTCAGCCAGGAGAAACCGGGTCACTGTGGATTTTTCCCTTCTAACCATTCCGCCTTTGCCAGAGGAAATGATGCATGCTGTTCCCTCCCTCCCTCTGCGAGAAGTACATATTTCTAGTGGCTCTGATTAAGCAAATGGGCAAGATGATGCATCCATACCTGTTTTGCCACTAATAGCATCTTTATTTCTTCCTTAAATAAAAATATTCATATATCTTAGTAATTAAGGCTGTTTATTATATAGATATATATATATATTTTTTTTTTTTCAATTGGCCACCAACACCTTCAATGAAACATCTTTCACTGTTTTGGGGGTTTTTCTTTGGTATTTGGCAAAAAAAATGTTCCTGATTTTAATTGGAAATATAACTTGGAATTTTTGTAAATCTCCTTTGTTTTTAATCATGAGATGAGATTGTCGTTGTGTTCTGTTTAAATGGGAACCTGCTATCTAGTGGTAAAACTGCCTTCCCCTCTGCCCCAACCTTCCTCACGTGTGCTGTGTTCTGCTAAGCTGATGATGGAGGAACCACATCGGTTTAGGTCTTTGGCAGTGCTGTACTGAGGTGTCCTGTTTGTCCCCTTGGAGCCTGCCAGGTGTTTTAGTGGTGCCCACTGACTGCCCCACAGTGACCCTGAATGACAGCAGCTCAGCTGCAGGCTTTGGTGGCTGGCGCACAGCAGCCCCTCAGGCTCTTCTTACTGTTGCAGCCATGCCGTTCTCTGAAGGAGCTGGGTGACTGGGTGGTGTCTTCTGAGGCCTCACTTCTGCATAGGATCCCAGTGTACATACTTTTTGCTTGAGGTTTTATTTGGCATTTCTAGACTGGCTATCCATTGTGACAGGTTTGTGCCTTCTGGCTTGTGCCTTAGGCAAGTGTACAAAGGAGACAAGCCAGAACAATAAGAAACAGCATTTGTGTGTATTATATTTGGGTGAAAGTATGCCTGTCTTTTAATTGTGCCTGTAGTTTGCTTGTACTTTCCAGTTTCTATGATTTAACTTAGTTCTAAGAATATTTGTCTTTCAAGGAAGAAAAGGTAAATGAATTTTTCCTTTAATGAGATTAATTAAAAAATATTACCTATGTTTCCTTTTTTAGCACCAACAAGGTAGCACTTTGGGAAATTCTGTGGTTCGCTGTGACAAACTTGACCAGTTGGAGATTAAGAGCCTGCTGATGTGTTTCCTGTACATCTTAAAAAGCATGTCTGATGGTAGGTTAAAAAAATGAAGATTCCTGTTTTGCTTTCCTTGTTTCACTATTTAATTTTTTTAAACTTGTATTCAGTTTAAAAAAACTCAAGGATATAAAAGGATTTCTTCTTTACTTAAAATGTTTGTTAATTTACTAAATGCAGTAGAAATAAAAGCTTTAATTTGAAAAAAATTTTGTTAATTATCTTATTCTAGAAAATGAATTCTAAAATGCGAATTGACCTGTTTTTTAAACATTTATGTTAAACTTTGGCTTATTATCTTAACTAAAGGAGATAAAAGCAGATAAATGAAATAGCTTTTGATTTTTTTTAAATTTCATCTGTCTAAACAAACATTGGCAACTTGCATAACATATTGATTGATCAGTCTTTGAATTAAAAAATATGTTGCTCATGGATCTAAGCATTCCTTCCATTTAGAAATATCTGTATAATATTCCTGGCTTTAACTGGAAGAGAGATAAGTTGTTTTTATTTTCTAATAGTATTATCATAGATTATGTTTCTGATTAAAAGTGTGACAGCCACATTTTTTTAATAGAAATAAGCAGAACTATTCCTGTTTTACCTATATTGTGTAAAGTTTATAAATGTGTGACAGCATAGTTTGAGGTCTGGTGGTGTGATATAACCAATCCCAGGAAATTATGTCAGAATTCAGTGTCATAATTCTTATCCTGGTCAAAAATCTGGTCTTATTTTCCCAACAACAAACTAGAAGATGTGTTAGGAACTTCCTTAAAGTCACTGGATTAAGATAAACTCTCTGAAAACAAAATGCCATTTTTTGAGAACTCGTGCTATGTGTATCTGGTGGCCATAGTTATGAGTGCTACAAATCTGGTAAGAAGGTCTTTCTGCCTGAACATCATGTTTTTGTTTTTATTTATTGAGCTTTCATTTCAGCAGCATTGGTGGCCTGACTATAACACAAGCGGTAGGAATGACCCACTTGTCCTTAAAGTGCTTAAGGAGTGGGTGATTTTGATACTTTAAAATAGCAATTTAAAAAATAAAGACAAAATGAGCAAGATTTTTCTTGATTGATGACCAAATACACCAGCATGGGGTACTTATTCTGATATTTGGGTTATAAAATTGAAATTTAAGTCAAAAGTTCTAAATTCTGCTTTTTAGTAGTTTTGATTATATCCTTTTTCCTCTTGGTTTAAAGTTTTCTTTAAAATATTTTAAACTTCAACTATTGAATATGATAAATAATTAGAACATAACTGCTTTTTGAAGACAAATATACCAGTACTTTTGCATCCAAGTAAAAGTTATCCTTTAAATTTAACCCTTTGGAAAGTCATACACATATTTTTTAAATGCAGCCATTTTAAAAATATGTGTATGATACCAATGCTGGGCCCCCCTTAAAATCAATTTTAGAATATCTTTTTATCCCTCAATTGCCTTCAAGTTATCATTTTCCCCATTATAATTAAAGTTTGTATGTGTCCCACTTTAGAAATCTCTTATCCCCAGGGCCATAAAGGTTTTCTCCTATATTTTCTTTGAAGACTCTTTTTTTCAATTTTTACATTTAAATCTAAAAATCTACCTAGAATCGATATTTGTATGTGGTATAGGTTGAAGGAGAAATTAACTCCAGAGATAGTTTATGAGACAACCAAAATCAATTGTGTATTTCTGTAGCTGTGTGTTCCTTCTATCTATTCTATGTTTAATGAGTACTTGAATGCTGGGCCCCTCACTATTTGTGTCTTTTTGTGCCTGCTTCCTCTTTTTAGAGCTGTAGGGCTCAATAGCTAGTGTCCAGAGCGAAGAGTAAGTGTGCTGCTGGTTACTGTGTCTGCATGCTGGGGGCAGTTATGGTGCCTATGGAGGACCTGCCAGGTTCTCCTTGCCTCCTCAAGGGCTCGCCAGGATGACCAGCCACAAGTAAACAGTCTCTCCATCTGAATTCTGTGCACAAGATCTCGTAAAAATAGAAACTCCCTTGACCCACCCTCATTACTGGTCTAATGAGCCAAATGCCTTTAGAATTAGGAACAATTGATTTACATCTCCATTCAGATATATATTTTTAGGCAGGTAAATAGGAGAATTACTTAATGTCTGAGGGCTATGTGGTGCATCTGTAAATGGCAGTGCTCTTCTGGATGGGAATGAGAGTGAGGATTAGATGACACAATATATGGAGAATTGGGACAGCACTAACACAGTGCCTGGCACAAATTCTTGCTATAACTCCCATGTCTTCCTTGAGTCACTGCTTCTCATAAGTGTGAAGCATGTGGGCATGCAGCAATCAGCCTGTTTGCAGCCATCTTTTCCATTCATTTCAGGTTCCAAAGGCTCCAAATCTCTTCATCTGTTTTCCAACTTTTTAAAATTTAAGAGGGCAAAAATGCTTAACTATGAAGTGATAGCACCTTTGTGCAATACCAGACTGATAAGGGTTCATACATAAATTTAAAAATACATAGCATACAATAAACTATTTCACTTCTGGGAATTTTTCCTATAAGATGTAGTTGGATGTATATGCAAAAACTCACATTCATAAAGACATAATTATAGTAGAAAATGTTATAGGGAAAGATCAGTAAATGTCTATCAGTAAGGAGATTGGTTAACCCAATTATGGTGCATCCAAAAAGAGGAATGTTGTGCACCTTGGAAAAGTTTGAGGTACATGAATCTATGTTGTTGAGTTAAAACTCAAAAGACAAAATACTATGTATATCACATAGAAAGTTTCTGCAGATTCCCTGCTGGGGAGGGATTCTGTAGTAGGAAATAATGAGAACCTAACTTTGGATTGTATGCCCACTTGTTTTGTTTTGTTTTGTTTTTAATTTTCTTGACTATTCAAGAGCACAATCTGTATAAATTAAATAATCCTTATGCTATAATATAGTACCAGGTGATTTATGATAAGATTCAAATTCAGGTTTTCAAGTGTAGCTTCTTTAAATTGAATAAGTGAGGAGTAACGCTCTCTTGGGGCCCCTCCCACTACAGGAACTCTGTTTTCTTTCTATTACTTTAATAAATACTGTTAATTTGCTGTCAGTAAATAAATTGACTTAAGCCTGTTATGTATGTTACCCACTTTTTTTTTTTTTGTCCTTTGATTATCTATAACTTTGGTCACAGGAAGGGTTTGGAGACCTACAATCTGACATCTCTTTCCATTATCACAGTAGGTGATTTTCCCTAATGTAAATGAAATATATTGTAATTCTGACAAAATAAATATTTGTTTTCTAGATGCTTTGTTTACATATTGGAACAAGGCTTCAACATCTGAACTTATGGATTTTTTTACAATATCTGAGTGAGTAATTTTGTCTTTGTTGCCTCATAATTCTACCCTGCCCCCGTGGTGCTGGGGATCAAACCAGGGCCTTGCATATGCTAGACATATGCTCCACCTCAGCTATATACTCTCAAGCTTTACTTCATAATTCTTCCCAGAGGAAGAAGAGCTCTGAAGAGCACTGTGTAGTTGAGCCAGGAATGAATTTTATGTCACATACTCTTATTCCTTAAGCTCTTTCTCCTGGACCTGACCCCAGCACCTATTTTCAGAGCTTATGAGCTAGTAAACAGTAGCCAACTTTAAATTATTGCAGATATGTGATTGTTCTAGATAAAAAAGTGACTACTTAAGTCATTTTCATAAAATAATACAAAATTTACTCACTGAATTGGGCTGATGCTGCTTCTCTAAGTTGAATCTAGTAACTATATTGTCTCATTTTATCTCCTTAGTATGAGTTTCTGATTACTTTTAAGCTCTTTCTTTTTAGAAACACAAGTTCACAATGCCTTCTAAAACTGCCAGGGGCAGATAATTTTTCAAATTTAGAATTTTTTAAATTTTTTTGAAAAGTTTATATAGAGAGTGGCAGCATCTCAGCACTCCACAAATACATAAATATCTGCAGTTAAAAAAACTGAAGTTCTATTATTATTCACAATAATTTGATAAATCATAACTCTTGATATCTGTTAGTTTGATCATATTTTGGTGGCAAATGTATTTGCATGAAAACAAGCAGAACCCCAGTTTTCAAGAGCTTTTGTGTATTTGGGGATTATAAGTAAAGGGCCGTGGGCTTGACCTGCTAGCAGGGGCTTCCTTCAAAGCCTCATGACTACTCCCTCTGCTGAGTAAAACAGGGGACTTGTCATGTAGGGAAGAATCAGCTCCAAAGGATTTGTTGTTTTAACTATCTTATTGCATGATTTTTAAAAGAGTCAAGTGTTGTAGGTGCAGTAAAATAAAACAAAAAACTACATACTTGATATCTGTAAGGTATTATTACTCCATACGCTTGAGCCAAAACAGAGTTCCTTTCACAGATGTGAGTGAGTAATATGAATGAGGATGGATAAGCAACTTAGTGTTTAGGGTATCCAACATACTCTTTTTTTTTAATATTTATTTTTTAGTTGTTGGTGGACACAATATCTTTATTTCATTTTTATGTGGTGCTGAGGCCCAAACCCAGTGCCTCACATGTGCTATGCAAGCAATCTACCACTGAGCCCCAGCCCCTCTTTTTTTTATTATTATTTTTTTTAATTATAGATGGACACAATACCTTTATTGTAGTTGTTTATTTTTTTTCAATGTGGTGCTGAGGATCACACCCAGTGCCTCACACGTGCAACCACTGAGCCACAACCCTAGCCCCTCCAACATAGTCTTAAGGCAAACTGCCTTGGAGTAAATCTGCCAGCCCCAAGTGGATGGGAAGTCCCATTAGTCCTTGGCCTTTATTCTGTGGTGCTCCACCAGCTACCACAGTACTCATTATTAAACTGTGGGCTCCTCTTATAATGTAATAATTTCTCTGAGTTTAGAGGGACCTTCTAGAGAATCTCTAAAAACCAGAAGTACAGGATTAGTGGTAGACATATTTAAATTATTATTATTAATGGGCTTAAATAAAACATTGTGTTGATAATAGTCTTATCTTCCCATTGCCTGATAATTTTTCATCCCATCTGCAGGGTCTGCTTGCACCAGTTCCAGTACATGGGGAAGCGATACATAGCCAGGTACTGTGGGGCATTCTAGTTTGAAATGGCCCATCACTTTCTATATTACTTGGATCTAAATGTGTGGGAATGGTCGTCTGTGGTGATTGGCAGGTGGGATTCACATAAACAGCCATGGAGACAGGTGGCAGGCCTTGGATTGCCACTGTAGAATCTGTTAGCATCTTTTGTTGGTGTTCCTACGTTCCTTCTGTCTTGTTTTGT
The DNA here is from genome assembly GCF_048772815.1 of Callospermophilus lateralis. Classification (NCBI taxonomy): domain Eukaryota; kingdom Metazoa; phylum Chordata; class Mammalia; order Rodentia; family Sciuridae; genus Callospermophilus; species Callospermophilus lateralis. The sequence continues at coordinate 99,925,623 of NC_135316.1, read as the reverse complement.
CTCGTGCTCCTCTCTTGGAAGGATTGTCTGCAGTGGCCTGCTGCTAACTTCTACACCTCATTCCAGATTCTCCCTCATGCTCTGTTCTGTCTCCTTCTCTTACTTTTCTCCCATTCTTCATGTAGTTTATTTTCTCAATGATTTCTCTTCCTGTTTCACATTCAAAGGTCATTTTTATTGTTCTTTCTCCCAACTTATGTTCTCATGTAACCACCCTCCTTTCTTAATGAAAGAATTTTTTTAGCCTGTCTCAGATTGTGTGGATTTCCACAATTCTTCTCTAAAATGGAGCCTTCCCTCCTCCTATTCTGACTCAGCAGTTAGTGCCTGTGTTGTATCTGACTGGAACTCTTGTTGAGTGTCCTAGCTCCCTAGTGCCCTGGGGCGCCTTACTCCTAGACCCCAGGAGAGCTGAGGTGTCCACACAGCATTTCCCCACAGCACGTCTTGTCCTTCCAGGCTCTTACTCTGCCTGGTAGCCTTTTGGAGTGTCTGTGTGGTGGGCCATTCTCTTAGTGCAGGTCTGGGGTCTTATTCTGCCTAGCACATTTTTCTATTGTTGTTTTTAACCGTTTAAAGTAAGATTACATTTATGTTTTAAGAAAAGCTTTAAAGTTTAGTTATAATGGAGACCTGTTTTTCCTAATTCTATTTTATAACAATAAACTTTAACAGACATTAATAGACTTTCTATTGGAGTATAAAGTATTAGTCCTTGGCCTTCATTCTGTGGTGCTTTTTATGTTAGCATTGTCCTCATTTAGGGATGCTTGAGAAATATTCAGAATTATGTTTTATGTTAAGAAATAAAAGCATGTGTTTTCTTTTTAAAAGAAGAAAATTTTAGACTATTTTGTACTTTGCTTCTATGGATGTTTTCTATTTTTAATTGAAATGTAGCATTTAAAGTACTTTAATCTTAACTTTCATTTTTTATTCACAACAATAATTTTTATATTTGAGTTTTTGTGTACCAAATGCAAATATATACAAGGTGTCTCAATACCAATAATTTCTTACCTTGACTTTTTTTCTCTTTGACTTTGTCCCACAAATATGGGCAAGGAGTGTATTTTATAACCAGAAAACACTGTGCTGGGTGATCTTCACACCCTCTTTGCAGATACTGTCACTTACGTCACAAGATGCCATTTAATGAATGTTCTATCAAGTAGACTAAAATGCCTCAGAGCTTAAAATGGCAAATATGGAAAGCTGAAGATTTTTGTCCTGACAAAATATTTTAGAATTGGGTTTTGCAAAGAGGCTACTTTTTTCCAGTGGACATAAAATTAACTTTTTTAAAGAAAATCTGATTTCATAAGCCCCTGTACATATTTGCATATGATATGGATTGCCTTAACTGATCAGAGGAAGATACAAGTGGAGGTGTTGTTACTTTATACCATGCACTGTGGAAAGATATGTCCTGCTTTATATAAAATTGCCATGGTTTCTGCTGCATGCAATAAAGATCCTGAACCATAATGTGAACATCGTCAGTGTTTGCCATCCTCGATGGTCCAGTTGTATGAACATTGTGCCTTCTTCTGTCACTTGGAAATCACCCAGCAGCATGCCGTCGATGATAGTCCATGCATGTCCCTGTTCTCCTACACACAGTAACACAGTGAGGGGCACGGTTGGCTCTGGGACAGGGGACAGGTCCCATTTCCATCTGCTCTGGTGATGGTACACAGTAGGAAGTCAGCTATTTGACTGCTAACCCAGATCACTTTTCTGTTTTCTCTACTTGACTGCTGACAAGTTTAACAAAGTGTGTGGCTCTTCTCCTTCCTGCTTGGGTAAGAATAAAGGTGTTAAAACTTTTAGTCTCATATAACCTTCCCATTGCATGTATGTTCTCTGTTTCTTCCAGTTCATTTTTTTAAATTAGAAACAAGGTTTTTTTGCTCTTTCATAACATCTTATCCCAAAAGGTTCACAGCGTTTTGACAGTTGTCAGAACACTGACCTTTAGGACCACATTGGAGTGCTGCTCACTTTTTGAAAGTTGTGTCTCTGTAGTACTTCCTAAAAATGAGAAGTTCTCTGCTTGGGCTTGATTTTTGCTTCTTTGTCATCAGGTGCTTTGCTGTGAACACTGTAAGAGCTGCTGCCTGTGTGTCTGTGGCTGCTCAACTGCACTGTCAGTGCATGGCTCATCCCCTCTGTGCCATGTCCTGGCTTCACTAATGCTCCCCTCTCGCTGCAGTGTAACACATCTAACTTTTGCTTCTATCCCATTTCACTCATGTTGCAGGAACCAGGAGGGGTTGGGACCCATAGTTCATGATCGAAAATCTCAGACATTGCCTGTTTCCCGTAACAGAACAGGAATGATGCATGCCAGATTGCAGCAGCTGGGCAGCCTGGATAACTCTGTCACTTTTAACCACAGTAAGTCCCATGACATACCATCGTAACAGCCAGCCATCTCTCTGCCATCTCAGAGGGGAGATCCCCAGCCACACCGTACCACATCACCGACTTGATTTTTATTCCAGCTCGAAGCAAATAGGATGAAGAGCTCTTGGCACAGTTCCCTTCATTGGAGGAGAATCCTGAGCCCTGGGGAGTGACAAAATGTGGCACAAGATCAACTACAGCACCAGTCCTAAAAGCTAGACCCTTTGCCCTATCCCCAAAGCAAAATTTGGTAGGCTCAATAGCCTAATATTCCCAGTACTTTAAACATAATGCTTGGATTCATTGCCTGTAGCCAGCTTATCATTGATTTTCCCCTGCACCTCCCGAGAACATCCTGATCTCGTGCATGTAATTGATCAACCGTCCACATTCTGACATTCTGGCTCTGAATGTTTATTAATCCTTACACTGCTGTGAAAACATAAAATCCATGAATCGATTTGCGAGGGTGTGGAAAAGCATCCAATAACAAAGTGACTTTTTCTGTGTTTTCAGTGTGAGAAAGATATCAAGTGTGCTTGGAATTTCTGTAGACAATGGTAAGATTTAATCAGGTTGAAGTCTGCTTATGAGGCCGCTTCACTTGCAAACCAAGATCTTTTTATTCATCTTGCCTTCCTAACTTTGGGGCTTTTCTAACTTCACAATAGAGATTCTGCCAAAACATGGGAGCTTATTTTAAATTTACTTTTATAAGTCAACAGAAGGGTCATGGCATCATGTGCTGTTTCTAGAAATTTCCTGTTTCATCTGCTTAAGGGTTTCTCAAAGCAGAAAACCTGAGAAAACAAACCATCCAGCACATGAAAAAATTAATATGACCATCTACCTTAAGTTCCATTTCTGTTAGTGTTGTGTTCTCTGAATTGTTCCATCTCTTCTCCAAGCATGACCTAGCTATCTGCTGTTTTACCTGGAATATTTGTATTTGTATTGTTTGTTCTCATTCCAAGTACTGTCTTTAATACATGATTGTTAATATCTTTTCATCATTTCTAATCACAAATGTCCATTCACTGTGATTTTCATACCTCTCTCTAATACACGCTAAGAGTAAAGACAATATTCTCATTGTCTAGTATTGATAATAGTTCAAAGTAAAACAAGTGAGGAATGGAAATCCAGTAACTTCTCACACTTCCATCCCAACAAAATTAAATGTAGTAGGTATAGTCTCTCTGTGTAAAATTCTAGGCTTCATTTAAATCAATATTGTTGTCAATTCACACAGTGAATTGAGAGCCTTAAAATGCTAGTTCTAAGTTCTACACTTAGCTGTAGAATGCACATTTAGTGACAGACTTAGGCTACAATATTTGATTTTTAAAAACTTTGGACAAGGAGATAAAACAAACAAAACCTGAAGTTTTTTATTTGTAACTTTCATTTCCTATTTAGCAATAGCATTTCAGTCCCTGGTGATATGCTGGACCTGTTAGACTCCCTCTGCCCAGATAATTTACATAACACAGAGACTAATTCACTGTCAGTTGAAATTAGTGCTTTAATTTTAAAGCCTTTTTTTTTAATCAAAAGCAGATCAAGGATCCACTTCCAGTGATAATCATTTATGAAAAAAAAACAAGTTAAAATTTAATTAATGATCAACCCATGAAGAAATTGTCTTAATCTACTCCAGTATGCAGAAGCTCCTTTTGCTGCAAATGGATTTTGTGGTGGTAGCTTGAATTGGAGGAGAGAGACAGCTGGTGTTGTGCTGCTGCCAAGAGCCATGTTGTTAACATGGTCGACTTCCATTCTCTCTTCCTGCCACCCATAGAGAACCCCGTCTCCCCTGCTCCCTTCTCTCTGTCTCATGTTTTCACTTTCATCAGTTTTCAGTGGCACCCTGTCATCAATCACGTTTTCTTCTGCTTTGGCAGGAAACAGTGTATCACTGACTCTTAGCCTTTGTCTGAGTTTTCACAGTTCCTCCTCACCCTGAGTTGGTCTGATGCCCCCTTAGGCATTTCATCTACTCCTAGGACTCAGTCTTCCCTTCCATCTCTAATTCTGAGTATGTGCTTGAGTGACCTCAGCCTTTCCCTCCAGTAGCTCTTTGAGCTCTGAATGGTCAATTCAGCCACAGCCACAGAAAAGGGAGTGTACACTGTATGTATGTATACACGTGTATAGGTGTGAACATGTGTATGGAGATGTTCATACTCGTTCATTTACATCTTCACCTAAGTGTCCTATGGGGAATTTGTAGAGATATCTTTTTAAAAATCCTATTACCAATAAATACAATACCTTCTGTTGGGCCAACCATATGACACAGATCCATTATGTGAGAGACCTGCCAGGGGTATCTCAGAGTCTAAAAAGACTAAAACTAGTAAGAACCCCTGTATGTCTGCACCATTGTGTCCTCTGTGAATAGGAAATGTTTGTTAGACTTTAGTTAGACCAGCAGGGAGCAGCAGAGGCCTGTGAGAAACTTAGTCATCTGTAGGTTTGGCCATTTGCAGCATCCCTTGCCATCCCCAACACCTATTGAGAGTAGGACCAGGGAAGACACCATATGTGCTGCACATGTAATTCTCACAGGAACTTAAATTTATTTTTCAATATGGGTAGGAAATCATGAAAATGGCAAAAACCCCACAATGGCCAAATAGTCTTAATTATTTGGAAAACCATTCTTAAAGAATGTTTGGGTCTTTGCCCGGGTATATGAGCTATTAACCAATTAACTATTGACCTATTTTAGTGTAACTTGCACTCATTGTTTGGCAATAGAAGAGAAATTTGTATCAAAGAAAAAATTGAGAGTGATAGCTACCTGTAAAATATGTAAACGCCCAAAGAAAGGGAAAACTAGGTGAAAAGGTGTTTGTAAGTAAGTGATATATTTACCAAAAAAAAAAAAAAAAAACCCACAAAATTCACTTGCATGATAATTCATTTTTCCTGCTGGTAGGATAGGAGGGAAAGCCAGCCAAGAGGTAGGGACATGTAAAGAAAACTTGTGTTTCATGTAACCCAGTATAAGAGGCGTTTAAAATCACTGGGTTGAATTACAGAGAATTTGATTTCAGGTCAGGGTGAGAAAGCATTTTATAACTAAACTGCCAGTGAGTGGTGTGTGCTGAGCCACCTGTGAAGCTATAAAGCTGGAGTGAACACTTGAAGCTGGGGTGTGAAAACAGAGGGAATGAGACCCTATGGGGACATTGTCCTGGTCAATTAAGTATTGTCTGAGGAATGAGAGGACATGGCTTCTGAGGCCTTATTTAGCTCTGAAGTTCTTTGATATCTGTGAAGCACAAGTAAGAAAATGAATATAGGTGATAATTAAATTCCTTTACTGTATAAAAAATGAATTTAGGTGTGGATTAATATGAAAAATACAGAGAATGTGTGCATCTCTGAATTAAAATTAATCTTTCCAAAGTTTTTAAATGTATATAATACATCTTTAAAATTTGGTTAAATGTACTCAGATGCTTTTAACTTATATATGTGAGATAGCAAATTAAATGTTTGTTTGTAAAGCCACGTTTCCTTGATTCTGAGACATATTTTTGCACATTTTGTAGCATTTCTGAAATTGAGCTGTATCTTCATTTTACATCTAATAAGTTTGTCTGTCATTAATTGGTGTTTTTTGTAGTTGATAGGGGTCTTAGAATTGAGAAAGTCTGATACAGTGCTTGTTTAAAGTCTGATACAGTGCTTGTTTAAAGTCAGTTATCTTAATGTCCTTAAAGAACACTTTAAATTTAAAAGTATCATATGTCTAAACCAATTGTTCTTACAGTTTTCTGTCTATATTCATGCTAGGCACCATTTTAGACACAGCTGAGCTTTAGGTACAGTGTTCTATAGCGAAGAGAAAGCTGATGGCATGACACCTACTTCTAAACTACAGACTCCTAGATTGCCGACTATCTGCAGATCATTCTGAGCATATTTGTTTTCTTGTGTGTGAATCGGGCAGAAAACAAGTCACATAATTTTTACCTTGGAGTATCATTCCTTATTCTACATTCTACTCTTTTCCTATCAATTGCTGAAGAAAACCTTACCAATAAAAGTGGGAGGGAGGTGAATAATGGATTTGTTGAAGTTGATCAGTTTGATATTTGGCAAAAATGTTTACATTCAGTAAAGCCATACTCCATGAATTAATATATCTAAGACAGTAGATCTTCCACATTTGGGGAATTCTTTTAGCAAGATTTCTCATCATTCATTAATTTTGTTTTCTCATAAAACTTCTTACTTTTTCTGGATTTGTATTTTGGTCCAAAATTTCTTAAAGGAAAGGCAGCTCTCAGGAAGGAAGCACATTCTGTAAGACTCTGGATCTGACCTTAGTCTGCTATCCCAAACGTACTCTCACTATCAGAATATGCCTTTGACTATGGAATGGGCCTCTGCCCAGGTCACCACATCACCTCTGATGTCAGGGTGAGGAATAAGGAAAACTTTCCATATGTAGTCACCATTAGTAAGTATATCTATTTGGGTAAGATATAAAGTTGAACAAGGTTAATTAAATCTAAGCATAGCAGATGACAAAAGGGGGTAAAAGATTTTAGAATAAGTCTTTTGTCAGTGACAACAGAATAAATACTGTGTGAATTTAAATAGTGAATTCTAAAGACTCAGAAGGAGCTGTGACACTCTTACCCAAGATGTCTTATCTGTAGAGAAGTTCTGCCCTTCTGCCCTGACCAGCCAGGGTGGTGGGACTCTGTATAGCGCTCCAAGGCACCACTGCCCCCTAGTGGAAATCAGTATCTTTCATGCCACACGCCTTACTTCCCCTGGCCAGAATCCGCTTTCAAAAAGTTGCTCACCCCTGATTTAAGAAATTTCTGTCTCTTAAGACCACTTTCCTGGATTTCCTAATTCATTTCATTTTACTGTGTTGATCTTTAACACGGTGACTGTTGAATGTCTTCCTTCGTGTGTAACTTTAACCTGGACCTTGGGGCATGCTGTTTTCAGTCTCAGTGATTGAGGCAGTCCATGCTGCCACTTATTTTTACAGAGTTTTATAAATAGTGCTAGCTCAGGAATCCTGCTGATTTTTTAGATGGAACAGTTTAAGGAAATCAAGTTATGACATGTTGTAGCTAAAGGGACTAATTCTTTTAGATTTCTGTATGACTCAGACAGACTCATAAGACCAATAGATTTCTATATGAATCTCTTATTCTAAAAGAGATTAGATAAATGGTATTTTGGCTTAGGGGTATTGTGATAGCTTAGAGAAATTTGTCATTACATTTCCCTATGTATATACATGATTGTAGATTTAATTAGCATGGCACATTGGTTACATATGTTTTTAAAACAGCACATTGTCACTGGTCAGATGAGGGAGGCTAAGGCAGGAGGATTGCAAGTTTGAAGCTAGCCTGGACAGCTTCTGAGACTCTGTCTCTAAAACAAAATAAAAAGAGCCAGGGATATAGCTCGTTTTTAGAGTGCCCTTCTGGGTTCAATTCCTATACTACAAAAAAAAAAAAACAAAAACCCTGCACATTGTCAAATTCTAATTTTTTAATTGTTCCTAGCCTTTTAGACAAAGGCAGGAAAATTCCTTAGTGTGTGTACCATCTCATTTATAATGGCCACCTGGATAAACCTAACCAATAGATTCTAGAAAAAGAAAAAGACAGTTCTATGCAGAGAAAAAAAGGAATTTTAACAGTCATCAAAGCAAGTTCCTCGTTAAAGCAAGTTCCTTGTTAAAATTAAACCCAGACTAAAACTCATTTGGGATAAATGGCAGCCCTCCATAAAGGGTCCCTTTTATCTCTGTGAAATTTTGGTTGGTCTAATAACAGGTGTTGTGTTTTTAGTTTTGGTTTTGGTCCCTCTTACTATGGTTAATTATCACTTTAAGAATAATCATCAATCTGTTTGTTTTCCTCTTTCATTGTCTCTGTATCTTACCAAAAAATCTTCCCTGAATGAACTAATGCCTTACTTTATATAAAGGCTGTACAGTTCATATTCATACCTCAATATCTTTTTATCCTTTGTTGCCCAAAGATTTCATGCCCATAAAGCAAAAAGAAAAAGAAACGGAACTGGCAAGGTGCCAAGTGTGTTACATATCCTCACCAGGAAAAACACTGGCTGTCAAAGGCTCTTATTATATGATACAAAGCACGTCTGTGACTTTAAAAGAAACTTTTTTTAGGCTTTTAAAAATAATTCTATAATTCTAACATTTGTTTAAGTTAAAATGACATCATGCTATTTTTTTCCTCCTAATAATATGTACTATGATATGGTGACCTTAATAAGGAATTCAGAGTGTGGGTTGTTTTATCCCCATTACTGGTCTCAAGGACATTGCCTAGGTTTTCTGTATTCATTTCCTGATCTGTATATACAAAATGTTCTCCTCTCTGGAGTCTTAAGAAAATTGCCAATTAATAAGTGTGGATTTATTTTCACTCCTTGGAGGAAGACATTACATTGTGTTTTATTATACTGCCATCTTTCTTTATAATCTAGGTCAATACTGTAACATCTTTGCATCCCTACATATATTTCTGCTAATACATACCATTTCATAATTTAATATCTCAAATTGTATGTCAGCTGCATTTATATCAGTACTAAATTGATTTTGCAGCCACTAGTTTGTGTTTATATATGATTAAGCTAAATTCACATGATAAATTCTTCAAGTTCTTTCCTTTTCTTAAACATTTCTTTCAGACATTGGCTTTTATGCTTTTTATTAAAGCAAGTAGAAAACAGTTCTCTGTACAGTCAACTCTTGATTATCATGCATTATCATTATCTAGCTAAAACAGACCTTGATGTTATTGATTTAGTACTTTTTTTATAGTCCTCATTATGTACCAGGCACTATTTTAAGAGCTGCACAAAAATTAACAAGTTTAATCCTTATCACAACCTATTGAGGTAGATGCGCTTATTATCCCAATCTACAGATCAGAAAACTGAACTATAAAGAGGTCAAATAACTTGCCCAAGGTTACACAGCTAGTAAATGGTGGAGATGGGTTCTGACCAGCAGCCTGATCCTGGGCTCATATTCATATTCATATTCATTTTCTGTGCTGCTGCCTCTGTCTATACAGGAAGCTCAGGAAACCTTACTCTCTATCAATAATTTCACCATTCTGACAACTTAGTCAAAATGACCATCATCTGTCCTGGTGCAAATCCTGCCTCCACTCTTTACTACCTGCTTGACTTTAGACAAGTTCTTTAGCCTTTCTGTGCCTCTATTTCCTTACCTGCAAAAAGGGTTTAATAATATACTTACTTTATATAGCTATTGAAAGATTAGATGGGATAATATGTGTAAAGTTCCTTGGCTCGTGGCTGGCACATAGCAAGCAGACAATGAATGTTGTTGCCCTTCCAGAATCAAAAAAGACATAATTAAATAGAAACATAGTTAATACTCCCTAAAGGGGTATTAATAATACCTTCAGGGAACCTTCTGTAAATAATCAAAAGTTGACTGACTCTGCCCTCCTGCCAGCCTTGCTGTCTGACCACTGGGCAGTAATCCTGTGTTGTAATTCATGCAGGCTATGGCCACTCGGATGCAGATGTTCTCCATCAGTCGATGCTGGAAGCCAACATTGCAACTGAGGTTTGCCTTACAGCTCTGGACACACTCTCTCTCTTTACACTGGCATTTAAGGTTAGTATTAAACAGCATTCCAGGTTAGAGTTTTACCTGTTTAATCCATTCAGCTTCCTAAACTCAACCAGTGCAAACTTACAGCTTTGTATTCTTCAACTTTTGCTGCTATAAGGCAGCCATTTAATCCCTTAGGTACCTTTAATGAAAGTGTTCCATGGTGGATGGCTTGAAATACCTGAAATGGAATAAAGCTTAACTGGTCCACATGTGCCAAGGGCTTGGAGAGGGTGAAGCAGTTCATTCTTGGCTAGAAACAAGTATTTACCTGAGGAAACTGAGCTCTCCTAGCCCCTCAGGATGATAAATATAGAACCCAGTAGGCATTACTATCATGAATGTCTTCACAATATATCCAAGTGTTATAGCAATTAAAATCAGATGTTTATAGAAAGGAACAATAAATATAAACTCATCTTTTTAAAATATTTTATTAATTTCTAAATTAAATGCTAAAAGTATTCCAGGAATAGAAAAATCTTTTTTTTTCTTGTTTTTCAGTTTTAGCAAATAATATTCAAGTAGTTGGAGATGGACTTTTCACCCACTCTCTTATATTTAGGAACCTAACACTTCCCATTCTTGCTAAATGATTACTTCATTTCCAGCATATGAAGAGGAAATTGAGTTAGTGTTAATATCCTATGAATACCAAAACAGTATATTTCATTACAAGGGTATTTGGGAAATATAACCAAAGTTGTTCTTTATTATGCTTTACTTATCTTTTCTACTTATAAAGCACATTTCTGTACTAAGAAAAGTAAAACTACTTTTTTTTTTTTTGACATGTCACTTCATTATTATATACCCTTATTCCTGTCCCCTATGAAATGTCATTACTGGGAACCCAGTTGTGAAATGAGCAAACACAGAGCACTGTGGAATTGAGAATGCGGGGGATCAGTGTCTTCTTACCTGGAGTCTCTGCTATAGTAACTCTCAAAATGTGGTCTCCGGGATGGCAGCAATTTGAGCTCCTGAGAAATTGTTGGAAATATAAATTCTCAGGCCCCAGCCCAGACCTACAGTATCAGAAACTCTGAGCATGAGACCCAAACCCCTCAGCTTAAGGACTACCAGCATAATAGAACCATTGAAGAGGTTTTGAAACTTCTATTTTCTTTTGGATAGTTTTAATTTAAAAGCCTTAGTCATATAGACAGTGGAGGGTCTACATGTGAATATTCAGCCATGCACATGTGTGTCATTGCATCCTCTGCCTGGCCCACCTTGCAACAAGCAGGAAGCCTTGGAGGTCAGGGCTGGGGTGGAGCGGGCACACAGGCAGGAAGGGCACATGCAGCACAAGTGCATTGTGCATGGCACCCATGAAAGTGGTAACAGTTTCTTCATGGACTGCCTGTAATTCTTATCCAGCTTCTTTTCTGTTGCCTGCTTAATATTTAGGAAGGTATTTGCCAGGGTTCCCAGATTTCCAAATGTCTGGTCACCAGGTAGGTTCTGACTCCCAAGAAAAAAATGGCATCTAACAGTTTCTGATGAAAGCTGGTCATGACATTTGTTACCTGACTGAACAGTCTTTGAGAAAAATACTTGATGTCTCTGGATCTAAAATTCCTCATGTGTAAGGTTGAAAAATAGTATCTACCTCACAGAGCTGTTGTGAAGTTTTGAGTGAGATGACCCTTGAAAGAGCCTTTCACATTACTGCTACATACCAGGTCTAGCTGACTTGAGCATGGATACAAAGACACCATGGGTTCTTAAGTCCCAGCCACTCGCCAGCTTTTCAGCCTTGAGCTAGGTCTACTTGATATCTCAGTCCTGATTTCATTAGCTGAAATATGGCAGTTATACCTATTTTGTAAGGTTGAGGTTCAAATGTGAAGTTTACAAAAACATCCATCCTGGGGCCAGAACATAGCAGGAGTGCAAGTGTTTGCTCTAGCTGGGCAGTAAGCACTAGTCTCATGTGGCTTCACTCCTCCCTGCCCTATGGTGATGGACCTGATTCCTAAGAGGCCCCAGAAAGGATAAGATATAGAACTGAGGGGATCTCTGCCAGCATTTATGTGCCTATGTGCAAAAATGTGTGCTCTCTGAAGCTCAGCAAGCCCATCAAGAGTGGGAAGATGAGCAAGTGTCTGGTGCAGTCTGGCATTGGCTTTTGAGCTCACATGGCTCAAACTCACAGGAATGTGAAGCCCACATGCAGCAACCACCGGGATCTTCCTTGGCACATATTTGCTCAGCTGAGGCACATGTCGCAGCATCTCAGAAAGATCATGTATTAGTTAGGTTTTCATTACTGTGACCAAAACACCTCACAAAAACAACTTAGAGAGAGGAAAGTTTAGTTTGGCTCATGATTTAAGTGGTTCGGTACATGGTCACAGACTTCTTTGCTCTGGGCCTGAGGTAAGTCAGAGCATCACAGAAGAAGTCCTAGCAGAAGGAACCTGCTCAGTTCATGACAACTGGAAGCAGAGAGAAAAGGAAGAGCCCAGGGGACAAGATAAAATCCCAAGAGCACACCCCCAGTGATCCACATCCCCCAGCTACACTCCTCCTGCCCACGGTTACTATCCAGCCAGTAGTCCTTTCAAATTATTAGTCCATCAAATGGATAAATTCCCTGATTAGGTTATAGCTTTCATAATCTAATCATTTCGCCTGTTGCATTACACAGGAGCTTTTGAGGGATATCTCATATCCAAACCTTAACAGATTTTTTTCTCACATTTTTTGTTGCATCATAGTTGTACATAATGATGAGATTTATCTATATGCAGCACACAGTAAAACAATATAATTTAGCCAGTATCACTCCCCAGCCCTCCCCACCGCTTCCTGCCTCCCACTCCTTGATCCTTTTCCTCTACTGATCTCCCTTTGATTTTTAGGAGATACACCCTGCCGCAGTCTGGCTGGGCACAAAATCACGAGCCACTCACAGCTTTGTAGATTCAAACAGCAATTCTTTATTCCCGATCTCACACCGGCCTTCTACAAACACATTCTGGGGAAATCCACGTTCTCTGCCCAAATCCATACCTCCACTGGGCTTCTGTCTCCCAAAAAATACTGTCTGAATCCCGTGAGAACTCAAGGGGAACTCAGGCAGCAGGATACGCCCTATTCCCAGCAGGAATAACCTTAAACCTGGAACTGCCCTAAACCCGGATTGTCCTAAACTGGGAACGCCCTAAATCCAAGGAGAGCCTTAAACCCTGATCCGCCCTAAACCCGGATCCGCCCTGGTCCTTGAGCAAGGTCACCTTACATGTAATGTCACTGCAAAATGTCCTATTTCCACGAGACTGCAAAATGTCCTATTTCCACGAGTCCTTCCACTAAGCAACATGGGGTACACTGGCAAGGAAATTGTCATACCTACTTGGCTAATGGCTCCCAGCAACACCCCACTTTTGTTTTCCTTTTTCCTCTCTAACTTTTGCACATGAGCGAAAACATACAACCCTTAACCTTCTGAGTTCAACTTATTTTGTTTAACATATTGGTCTCAAGTTCCACCCATTTTCCTGCAAATGACATTATTTCATTTTTCTTTATGGTTGAATAAAACTCCATTGTGAATACATATCATATTTTATTTATCCTTTCATTCGTTGGTGGACACCTAGACTGATTCCATAGTTTGGCTATTGTGAATTGTGTTGCTATAAACATGGGTATGCATGTTAGTAGGATAAATTTAATTCTTCAGGATAAATACCAAGAAATGGTATAGTTAGGTCATATAGTTGGTTTTTTGAGGAGAACCTTAACATATTTTAACATTGAATTGGCTTACATAAGTATGTGCAAGAAAATCATCTTCTACAGATTAAACCCTGTTAAACTGTCTCTCTTAATTGACCACATCTAATGAACTGCCAAAGACAACCCAGAAATCAATTTTTTAATAAGATTAAATGCTTTAAAAGATTTAAGTTCTGAATTCTGGTTGTTATTATTATATTAGCTTCCTGCTAATTGTTGAATGCCTTCTGCACCTCAGACATCATCTTCACAATAGCTCTGCCTAGTAGATCTCATTATCCCTCATTTTATAGTGAAGAAATTAAGGCTAAGACAGGTTAGGAAGTTTACCCAAGACCACTACACAGCTGGCCTGTCCAAAGACCTTATTCTCAACCAATCCAGGTGTGTGTGTGGGGGGGGGCGTTGAGAAGAGTGACTATCAAAGTGTTTGAATGATCTCTCATACAGAGAAAAGAAGAAGAAAAGTACCAAGAACTTACCAGGTGCCAGGTATAGTACGGGACACTTACACATAGGTTATCTTATTTAATCCTAAAAGGGTGCATTTTGTAAACTGAGGTAGTCACATGTAGAAAGATGGTTCTTCTGTGACTGTCTTAAAATGTCTATTATTAACATAATCCCAAACTAATGTAGATCTTTAAGTGTTTTACAATATTGTTAGTGTTTTCACAGATTTAATATAAAAAATGTATTTTTAGTTATCCCATTTAGCACCTTTTCTTAGTTTGAACTGCATAGTGAGAGCTGATACATAAGCATAAGGAGCAATAGAAACTAAGAGCAAGGCCCATGTAAATATTTGGAGTCTTGCTGGGTTGTTAGTAGTCTGGTTGAGACAACCTGAACTTGACCTACAAAGATGGACTAGGCTTAGGTTTTTCACAGTGACTGTGGGACCTCTGCAACTGAAACAGCTCTTCTCCAAACTGAATTTCTTACAAGTTATTTTAAAAATCAATGTTTAAATAACAGTAATGCCCTATGCCTAGGAAGGACTTGTCTAAATTAACTTTGTTCCACATATCTCAATTTGGTAACCAAGACGTAAGTTTGTTTTTCTCTGTGTTCCTGGATCTTGAGAATTACTGATATTGAGCATTTATTCCCTGAAAATGCCAGTTCCTGGGTCAAACACCATAAGGGACTATGTTACAAAAGTCAGACCTGAACCCACCAGACAATTCCTGGAGAATTCGTCTCTACCTTATTGCTAGAAATAAGTCTTGGCATTATATTGTCCTGTTGTCTCATTTAATATCCTAAATGGAAATTTTCCATCCTCAGTAAGAATCAAAATGTGATACGCCACATTGGTGTCTGTGATAATTTCTGAATTGGGAAGTTAATGGAGACATTTGTTTTTCCATTTCCCCCTGTGGACCTTTCCAAATGTTCAAAGATTTGTTTGCATTTAGTGTATATTACTTTCTAATGAAGGGAACAGCAACAGAGAGAAAAAGAGGTAAGATGATGATTGGAAAATAAAGGAAGGTAGCTGGTAAACTGGGGAGGATGAAGATTCTTTACCTTATATGAGGGATTATTTGCATCTTAATGTAGATTAATTTTAATTTCATTCTTTTTTTAAATATTTAGTTTGACACAATATCTTTATTTTATTCATTTATTTTTATGTGGTGCTGAGGATTGAACCCAGGGCCTCAATGTGCTAGGCGAGCACTCGGCTGCTGAGCCACAACCCCAACCCCCTAATTTCATTCTTACCATTCTTGAAACCAAAAGGATTAAATCCTGAAAATGGAAAGCAAAGACCTTGACCAGAGAGTGGGTGGGGGAGAAATTTAATTGAAGTAGTAAGAACTTGGTGACAAGAACCAATTCAGAAAGCAGGACTCTGCGTCTTGGCCTCTTTCTTTCTTTCTTTGTTTTTCTTTTTCTTTTTTTTTTTTTGCCAAGCTACAAAGAAAGATTACTGAGAAAAATGAAAACTTACTTCCAGATTCACCCAAACTTTAATACACCCATAGTTAGGAAACTAATCTCAGTGGGAAAAGCAATATTTCCAAACTAGGGCTTCCAGGGAAAATAGTGTTTACAGATGACACAATACGTAAGCATACCCCAAGGACTGGAATAATTTGTGTGTGTGTGTGTGTGTGTGTGTGTGTGCGTGTGTGCGCATGTGCACGCTCTCACGTGCACGCAAATTGCTCCTCTTTCACATGATAGAATTCAGTATGATGCCTCAAAATTTTATGATATGAAGATCACTGTGAATGCCAAGTATCTTACCAATTGTGATATATCTGTACCTACTGGACCTACCTTAAAAAAAAAAAAAAAAAAAAACTATTGTTTTCCTTGAGTCAGATTTTTTGTGTCAAAATTTCCCTCCAACAATAAATGAGGTTGATCTTGATTTGAAAGTAAGACTCCACCCATAATTTGCTATGCAGTAAAATTATTTAGATAAAAGTTACTTGTGTTCATTTTGCCAAATGGTTAGTTGGTTTGAGATAGCAGTCTCTTGAATTTTTTTCTTTACTACCATGTTTACTTACGTGTGCAGAATGTATACATGTATTGCACCCAGACACATACAGGTTTGTCTTATTTGAAACTCCATGCTGGCTTCTTGCTGAGCTATACCTTGCTGCTGTGTGTATTCAGCAACCAATAGAAGATTTAGCTAACTAGTTGTCCAGAGTATTGAATTAGTGTGAATTTTTGACTGAGGGGAGGAAATTTTAAAGAATGGTTGACAACGATTAATTGTGGTCCTCTTTTTTTGTTTGATAAAATCTATGAAGTGTTGAAATCCTCCCAGCTACCTCTTACTAAATTAGAGCAAGGATGTGTCAGATATTTTCCACCTTTGACCTTTACTTTTCACAGTAGCTGGGCAAGGTCAATCTTAGAGTCAGTGTTTTACAGATGAGAATGCTGGGGTTCAGTGTACCTGAGCAATCCATGCCCATGATAAGTGGAACATGAACCCAAGCCTGTACATTTTCCACCTACCAAACTCTCTGATTCTTCCCAACAGAATGCCTTGGAAGCCTGGATGGATGGGGGCCTCGCTTTTAGAAGACCTTCTTCATATTTCTTACTTTAGCATTCTTTCCCCCACTCATTAGCTAGCACCTGTAGTAACACTCCTCTGTTAGAATTAAGACATCACAAACATTGCCTTTGTTTCAATTGCCAGTGTACAATAAAAATAAATAAATAAATAGAAGCCAAATCAATATTAAGCAACAGTTTTTTACAGTTTGCTGGGAAGTTTATCCTCAAAGCATAAATTTATTAATAGAGTTATTTGTCCCATAAGAGCATTCTATGCTTTCCTAGGAGACCCATATTAGAGATAATTTAAATTATAAGTTGTCTTGATTCTTGGACAATAGGTCTTTGAACCTGAAAATTATATGAAACCTCTTGGAGGTGCCGGTATGTCTCACTGATACCCCTGTCAATGTGTGTTTTAAGAACCAGCTCTTGGCAGATCACGGACATAATCCTCTCATGAAAAAAGTATTTGACGTCTACCTGTGTTTTCTTCAAAAACATCAGTCTGAAACAGCTTTAAAAAATGTCTTCACTGCCTTAAGGTCATTAATTTATAAGGTAAGATAAATCTAAAATTTATTGGTGATACTCATAATTGAGGGTCAAAGTTTTCCTTCTTTGACCAGGAGTTGAAGGGACCGTTCCCCAAGGACTAACTGTGCTGTGCTCTGCCTGCTCCTTGTGTTCCATCTAGTTTCCCTCGACGTTCTATGAGGGGAGGGCAGATATGTGTGCTGCTCTGTGCTATGAGATCCTCAAGTGCTGCAACTCCAAACTCAGCTCCATCCGGACCGAGGCCTCCCAGCTGCTCTACTTCTTAATGAGAAACAACTTCGACTACACTGGAAAGAAGTCCTTTGTCCGGACACACTTGCAAGTGCGTGTGGTTTAATTACCCAGTTGATTCTATTTTAGCAAGAAAACTTTGAGTATCGTATTGAACTATTTACTTCATCTGGCCCCAAAGTGGAAAACTGGAAAGTAACATTTACTGGATTGTTTATTTCATACTGTGCAGTAAGGTCCTGGCCCAGGATGTGTTTTTGTTGGTGACTTGATATTTAAATATGGATCAATATTGGACTACTGAAATTCCACTGAATCAAGATTAGAATCTATGTGAGGGGCTGGGGATGAGCTCAGTAGTAGAGCACTTGCCCAGCTGGCACAAGGCCCTGGGTTCAGTCCCTAGCACCAATACACACACACAGACACACCTATGTGAGGAAGCTTAGTAGTAAACATCTTAAGTAAGATACAAAAACCCAGAGTGGGTTCTTTTCTGTCTTCCATCTACTAAAACATCTGCTATCTCTCCAGTATTAAGCACACATTTCTCTGAAAACCAGGCAAGATACTGAGATCAGTCTTAAGTATTTTTATATACTTTTTCTATAAGCAGAGCAGGAGTCCCTTCTCCATTTCTCAGTTATTCCTTTTTTGAAGCAGTATTTATTGTATACATACTACATGCTAGAATTTATAGATATAATTACAAACAAAACAGAACCCTCTCCTGGCCTTCAGGGTGCCTTCAGTTGGGTGGAGGTCCTAGGCAAACTGAGACCTTACAGTGCAGTGTAGCCAATGCTGCTATGAAGAAGCTTGAGTGCCCTGGAGGAGCATCTGTCTGGGGACCCTGAGAACTAGGGTGAAGCTTCCCAGAGGATGTAAAGGATATATGGGAGTGGTAGTCGAAGAACAGGGAGCATGTTCCAGCCATGGTATACCATAGGAATTTCTCACCTATCTGGAGAACTGGAGAAGTTCCTCTGTATGGAGCTTAGAATATGGGTTGAGAAGGATATATTGTTACATATTCAAATCTTTGCATATTTGGAGGAGTATTCTGGACCCTAGCATTCAGAACAAATCATGAGGATTTAGATCTCAGCTAGGGAAACCATTGTTAAATCTAGGAGGGAGAGGATGGTATTCTGGAGGAGGGAAGGTAAAATTGGAAGGAAGAATGGATTGAATTGACAATACTTAGTGATTAGTTATACCCGGTATGGTGAAGAAAAAGGAGAAAATATGCTTGAGCTCAAGCAACTGAGGCATGGCAGCACTGTTCATAAACCACAAAAAGGCAGGTCCCCCATTTCACTGTTAATGTGTACCTGTTCTAATAAAAACATTGCAAGGGACAGGTCACCTCTTGAATACATATAAACTCAAACCAAAGCCCAGGGAGGTAAATTACAAGTATTAGACCAGGACGCAAAGAAAAGACCACTGACTCCAATTAAAATCAAATTAAAGCAAGCTTATTATTTCTACTGGCCAGGCTGCCTCTCCCACCAAAAATCGTGGGAACAAGACAGCACTGCAGCTTTCTTGCAGCCCAGCTTTATAGCCCAGAAAGTTACACAAAGCCAGGGAGGGTGGGGGGGTTACAGATAACAAAACTCTGATAAGCATAACACAAAGACTAGTTTACAGTTTTGCTGGTCCCGACATCAAAATTTATGAAGGTCATTAGAGCCTCAGAGAGGGTCATTATCTGGCCAGGGAAGGCCAAGATTTATGAGGTATCACTAAAGTTTCAGAGAAGGCTGCTATGTGGTCAGAGAGAGCCCAGGCATGGGTGAGTTCAAGCACGGGCAGGCATTCCAGGCAAGTTCAGAATTTGCAGTAATTTGTAGTAAAGCCGAAATTAGCTTTTCATGTCTTTGTGGTGAGATAGCTCCCAATTTTAAGAAGAATCATCATAAGTTCTCCCTTTTTGCCAGAAAATTTATAGGTAAGCAACTATCCAAGTGATGGGGGGTTGTTTCTCATTCTTCTGTGCTCCTCTGATTAGCATTTTATTTTGCAAATGAAATTCTTAAGTTTACCCAGTGGGGAAAAAAGACTTGCTTCATTTCCCTCACTGGAGTGACACCTACCCCTTGCCCTGGCCTCATGTTCATCCTAACTGAACATAAAAACCTATCCTGGACAATCTTCTGAAGGAAAATTGATTTGCTCATGTTTCCATGTTCTTAAGGTCATCATTTCTGTCAGCCAGCTGATTGCAGACGTGGTTGGCATTGGCGGAACCAGGTTCCAGCAGTCCTTGTCCATCATCAACAACTGTGCCAACAGTGACCGGCTCATCAAGGTGAGTGGCCCGGCCAGTTTTTACCTTTCAGCCCCAGGACATTGCCTCCTTGTCTGACATACATGCCAATAGGCAGAAAGTGGATGAAAGCTATGTGTCCTTCCTTGGCCCACCTTGTTTCAGCACACCAGCTTCTCCTCTGACGTGAAAGACTTGACCAAGAGGATCCGCACTGTCCTGATGGCCACAGCCCAGATGAAGGAGCATGAGAATGATCCGGAGATGCTGGTGGACCTCCAGTACAGCCTAGCCAAGTCCTATGCCAGCACCCCTGAGCTCAGGAAAACGTGGCTTGACAGCATGGCTAGGATCCACGTCAAAAATGGGGACCTCTCTGAGGTAGGTAGCCCTGCAAGCCTCTTGACCCGTGGTTTTCTAGTTGTGCCCTATTCATTCAAAGAATCCAATTAAAACTGTAATACTTTAAATATATGCTTTATTAGAGTAAGATGACTTAATAGTTACCTTAGCACATTGATAATTTAAAACAAATTGTTGCACCGGGATTGTAGCTCAGTGGTAGAGCGCTTGCTTACCATGTGTGAGGCACTGAGTTTGATCCTCAGTACTAAATTTAAAAAAAAAATAAAATAAAAAAACAAAGATATTATGTCCATCTACAACTAAAAAAAAGTATTTTAAAAAACCCTAGATTTGTAAGGGCTATTTCTATCATAAAAGAGTGTTGAAAGCTCTTAGAATTATACATATTCATATAGTTGCTTGCTAATTAAAGAATACAACCAGTTTCTCTGCATCAGAACTCCTCGATAGTTGTAAGTTTCAGCTATTTGACGATAAAACTAACTTTTCTTGTTGTGAGGTGATGATGGGGCATTACTCTCCTCTTTTGGATGCAGTAGATGTTTAAGGGTTCCTGCTGTGCAGAGTTGACGTATTTCAGCATTTAGACAGCATTACTGAGAGAAACAGACTTTTAATCTAAGAAAAGATGTTGCCTAATTCAGTGACATTGAGCCAGTTTTTAAACCCTTCTATTCCTCAACAACATCATTTGTAAAATGGGAAATTAAGAAAAACAAGACTCTACACAAGTTCTGCATTCCCAAGTCTGTGCCTGTGACATTGGGCATGTCAGCAGTATTACAAAATAACTTGCTTTAACCTTGACATTTCTGTAACTATTTCAATTAGATTCTAAGACTGAAAAAATTTATATACCTATTTTTGTGTATTTATTCAAGGAGTCCATTGTCCTAAATGTACATATACATGACAGTTCTATATGACCATAAAATTGACCTAACCTGTTAGCCGTAATATAAGGAAATTGGTATTAGTAGTAATTTTTATTCCATTTTCAGAATTTTAGACTTTTAAAATGGTTTGTATGGCCCAAGTCTCTTCTTAAAAGAATTCTCTGAGCTGCAGTTGTTCCTCTGTGCATTACTTTTCTCCTGCTGCCTTAACAAAGTACCACAAACTGGGTCACTAAAAACAAACGAAGTTCACCTCTAAGTTCTAGAGGCAAGAAGTTGGGGAACCGCTCTCTGAGCATGCCAGGGGAGAATTTGTTCCTTGCCTTTCTCCTGGCTGTTGTGTTGCTGGATTCCTTGATGCTCTTGGACCCACAGCCATTCACTCTGCCTCTACTGTCAGGTGGCATCCTCCCTCACACATCTGTTTTCTTGTATCTCTTTTAATGACAGACACAGTCATGGAATTTAGGGCCCACCCAAGTAAAAGTGTGACCTCATTTTAATTAGTTACATTTGCAATAATTGTATTTAAAAAAAAAAAGACAACACTTTCTGAGGCTCCAGGAAGGTCATGAATTTGGAGAAGAAACTATCCAACCCATTGCACTCTGTAATAAGGGACTAATGCAGCTAATACACAGGATTTCTTGTGGCTCCTACCACAAGAAATCTAAGTCATCACATATTTGCACACCTGTTGTGTGCACTCTCTGTAAGTCATCACATATTTGCACACCTGTTGTGTGCACTCTCTTGCTGTGCAGTGTCAGAAGGGATACACCATGTCAGGTGTATCTCATAATTAGACAGAGTCATGACTCTTAACTGTATAACAGACTTTCCTCTACACATACATAATAGGCACAGATAAGAGTGCCTGTGACACTGATGATGGATATTTGCACACATGCACACATAGAGTCTGTGCAGGGCTGGGTTGGCCATCATAGATTGAGATCCCGGACTAGGGCACCACATAGTGATTGACAAGAACAGGGCCCCATGCATTAGAACCTGTCTGTGGCTTCACTCTGAACAGCTATCTTTGATTTTTAACAAATAGTTAGTTGTAGATGGACACAATTCCTTTATTTTATTTATTTATTTTTATGTGGTACTGAGGATCAACCCCAATGTCTCACACTTGCTAGGCAAGCACTCTACCCCTGAGCCACAAAACCAGTCCCATTAAAAATCTTTGATTTTTATAACAACATGGCAATTTGGTGAAAGAATTTTTCCCCCTCTTTTACAGTAATTATTGTGTTGAATTAGATTTTTCTTTCTTGATACTGAGGATTGAACCTAGGCATGCTGAGTATGTCCTGTGCCACTGAGCTACACTGAACTTACTACATTCAGAATGCCTTTAGAAGCATGCTTTTCTTTTAACAGTCCTCTTTTTGCTTTAAAAGAAAAGATGCAGAAACCTTAAGTGTCAGGGGGAAAAAATGCCATTTTTATCTTTTGTAGTAAAATGTTATAATTCTAAATAAAAATAAAGCTTAGTAAATTTACTGCTGTTTGTCTCAATTCCCAATTAACTTCAAAATTTTAATTAATGTGAGTGCTATCTCTTTTTCATGGTAAAAGTTTGGCTATTAGAAACCCTGTTTGGGTCAGGAGCAGTGGCACACAGGAGACTGAAGCAAGAAGATAGCGAGTTTAAAGCCAGCCTCAGCAAAAGTGAGGCATTAAGCAACTCAGTGAGACCCTGTCTCTAAATAAAATACATAATAGGGCTGGGGATGTGGCTCGGAGATTGAGTGCCCTGAGTAAAAGAAGGAAACCCTGTTTAGTGCCTAGTATAAGTACATAAGTTCATTAGATATCCTGTTATAAACAGTGATTCTGAAATATGTCTTTATTACAGGCAGCAATGTGCTACGTTCATGTAACAGCATTGGTGGCAGAATATCTCACACGGAAGGGTAAGGAATGATTCCTGAATTGTTAAAAGAATAAAACAGTACAAAGTAGCAGAGACCAGTGACAGCAGTTCAGGCAGATCTGGAGGTGGCAAGTTTGTGTGAATAGAAAGCATGCTCACTATTTTATTCCCTGACAGGACATTTGCTTGACTTGGTGGGCACAGCAGGAATGGCAGTGTTAAGAAAATTAGATGGCATGTTATCATATGACCTCTTACTAGTGTCTCCATTCTGCAAAAAGTTAATGAGCTTTGCATCTAGCTGTCCCTGAGAGACCATCCTGAGCTGAAGATAGTTCTCACTGGAGCTATGTATCAATCAAAAGGCATTTGTAATGGATTATCAGACAGATTTTCTGGAATGCAGCCCAGTTGGCTTTATTGTGTTGAAGGCAGCCAGGCTTCCCAGGGGAAGAAGTGGGGCAAGTGAGACTTCATTTGTGCATCAGGCATTTGTTCCCAAATGAGCAGGCCATGGTTTTTTCCCGAATAAATGGTTAAACAGCATTTCCAAATAAGCACAGCCCCAGGGTGGCATTTGTTTTGGAGATAATGAGGTTCTTAGAAAAGCTGGTGGTCTGCTCATGTAACACTGGAGAACAGCAATGCAAGATCTGGGCTAATGAGTATACTGACAAAATGAGAAGCATTGAAAAGGCACAGATGCCAAGGCCATGGAATGTCTGTTTCTGATAAGGCCAGCGATGTGGAATGGGATTTAAGGGAGTCTGGGTTTGTCACACATGAGAACCTGAATGACAAGGAAATTAAAGAAGGTTCCATGTTCACTTAGTGTTTCCTGCTGAGGCCTTTGATCAGGTGATACATTTCCTCATGTTTAGAAGCGGAACTAGCACTCCAGCGGGAGCCACCTCTCTTCCCCTACAGCCATAGCACCTGCCAGAGGAGGAGCCGGGGAGGTGAGCCTAAGGGTTGCCCCACTCCCCAGGGGCCCCAGCTGCTCTGTTCATGTGCCATCCAGTGGTGTGGGGATTTTCTGTTTCAACTCTGCATGGATAGTCTTTGCTCTCCTTCCTTCCCTTTTCCTGGGCTCTCCAGGTTGCTGGCAGTCTATTCTTATGGGCAATGAAAGGAAAGCACTTTGGCGATCATTTTTGTTGTTTCTGTGGAGTAGAGTTACATACATACTTTCCATGTATCCTGTAGTCTAAACATGGGTGGTTAACTTTTACTTTATTTTGTGTATATTAATGTAACCTCAAACTCCTAGATTAATCTTTTCACTGGGGGCTTTTTCCATATAACCAAATCAAAGCAAGGCTACCCTAGGACCATGATAGAGATGCTAGATAACCTGGGAGTGGATGGAAACCTGGACTAATATGTAGCAGAAAAATCTCTGGTTTTAGGTTCTACATTTTCAAGGTTTGATTCCAAAATACTCTGTGTTCCTTTTTCCCAAAACACAGGAGATGGTCAGTTAAAGTTTT
Source organism: Callospermophilus lateralis (assembly GCF_048772815.1). NCBI lineage: Eukaryota > Metazoa > Chordata > Mammalia > Rodentia > Sciuridae > Callospermophilus > Callospermophilus lateralis. Next base: position 99,901,052 of record NC_135316.1, on the reverse strand, counting down.
GACTTTTATTTTATTGTGAATAGGCACCTGAAAACAGCCTATCAGAACATTTCAAGTCCTTCTTTCCATGAGCGTTTTGCATAGTCCATATTGTCCAGCTGACTAAAATGTTTCCCAGTGAGTCTTAAGATGAGGAAGGACCACAGATGGGCTGTTCTTGCTCAGGGTTTATCCTTATCTGAGACCTTGATTCCCCCCCTCAACCTTGACCTTCTCCCCTTAGGGGAGCAGATGCTGAGGCCCCAGAAGTATTCCTGCTGTCCATTTCCTGGAGAAGGCCCCTCCTCTTCACAGGCAGCTGGTGGGGAGCCTGCTAAGGCAGCCCTTGGTGCATAGCTGCAGCTGTCAAGTTCCATCTGCATGTTATAGACAGCCCCAGGGAGAGGAAGGGGCAGTTGTAATCTGAGTTATGAGTTATGGATTATTCCCAGCAAGATGATTGACTACTTGAAGAACAGCTACCCTTGAAGTCATCTGTTTGTTTCATTGGCTTTGGTTTCAGCTTCTTAACTTTTCTCAATATCTGAGCAGGGGTCATCTTACCAAATCAAATTTTCATTTTTCCACCATTAATTTGACTCAGTAACTATTTCTCAGTTTATTTATAGTTTATTTGAAGGTTGAATGCATTTTTTAAAACAGTGGGTGGAGGGAATAAACAGGATGAGAAATGAAGTGCGGGAGGTAAGGGGTAAATGTGAGGAAAGGGAGAAGAAAAGCACCCAGTGGTCCCAGCCTCCCATGCGAGTACTGGTCTGACACCTGAAAGCTTCCAGAGTAACAGAAACAGGGCAGGAAGAATGCTGGAGTCTAGCCACATCCAGGTTAACTGCTGTCGCTCTTTCTCTGCTTTCTCAACCCCAGGCATGTTTAGGCAGGGATGCACTGCCTTCAGGGTCATCACTCCCAACATCGACGAGGAGGCCTCCATGATGGAAGACGTCGGAATGCAGGATGTCCATTTCAATGAGGTGAGTGTTGCAGCTCCAGTGGGGGTGCCAGTACAATCATGCACCACCCAACAATGACCTCAGTCAGCAGACAGACTCCATGTGCAGCGATGGTCCTGTAAGCTTATTATACCTAGTGACATCATAGCCGTCTTAGCACTGTCTGCGATGTTCACAGTGGTGAGAGCCCTAGCCATGCACTTCTCAGGACACTCCCCATTAGTTGAGTGATGAGTGACTATACTTGGGTACCTGGAGCCTGCTGATCCCCTGCCAGTGCATCACCCCCAGCTCTCCTCCCACAGCTGCTCCCTGCACACCAAGCCCTAACTGAGGTGATTCTCCCAGGCAGCTGAACAGCAACCACTGCTCTGTTGTCCTTTCCGTGAAATGCCTCCTCCTCTCTGGAGGCTTGAAGTCTGGTTCATAGTGAAGTGGGGCTGAGCACTGGAGCACTGCTCCCAGAGGCCCAGTGTGTTGGCCACAAAGTTTCTCAGTCTTTCTGACACTTCCTGTGTCACATGAAGTTTATTACTGTTTCAATTATTGTCTATACCTGTTGACATTTTCTTCAGGCCCAGACACTCAAAACCATGAGACACCAAGTAGGGCCCAGTTCCTGTCTCTACTTGGGTGCTATAGCCCAGGTTCCGAGGACTGATAGGAAACAGGACCACCCTCTCCCAACCCCATGCAGACCAGAAGGTTTGACTTTATAAAAGTAGCAATTCTGAAGCTTCTTGCCAAAACAGAATAGCATATCCATGTAACCACTTATCTATAACCAGAGAGCTCTGAAATAAAGCTAGGAATTTTCCTAAGAGCTGATTTTCTGCTTGCATTCACTGAATTCTCCTTTCCAGGCATATCTTCCTCTCCCCACCCAGGGAAGAATGAAACATTCAGGGGAAAGCTTTTAATCCTGCCCATCTTTCCATGCAAAATAAAATTTTCCAGTTCTTCACGTGGCAAGAAAGAACCAATGGAGAAAGGTGTATTTACCTTGCCTGTGTTTTTCATGTTCTTTCTTGACATGGGGTCCACAGTGTGGCAGTGCACAGTTAATACTACAGCTTTTAACCATTTTCATGCCAGTAAGGAGGGCCCCTGAGCAAACCTCTCCCATGACATGAGCTAGTCCAAAAGTCACTTGGTTATCAAAGGTAGTCCTGGAACCCTTTCAGTCTTTGAGGCCCTTACTTTTCCAACTCAGTGTGAGGCTGGCTTTTCTTTGTTTACATCAACCCAAGCTATACATTAGACAATTGAATGTAGAAGGCTTGAGACTCCAGGTTTCTCCTACAAAGTCAAATATCAAAGAGATTTGTAAAAAATGTAAAACAAGGATACTACTTTTCTTTTTTAAAATACCATTTTATGTTAACAGTGCTATTTTTGTTAATATATCCTAGTTTATAGTTTTCATCTGTACACTTTACACCTTTTCAGTTTTGGTTCTACTGTTGTAAAATTTGAAAGAAAAAATCAACATAAACAAAAAAATTCTTTGAAGTTCTCAGTAAATTTGAGATATATAAAGAGCTCTTAAGCTCAAAAAGTATAAAAACCACTGTTGTAAATTGTCTAGTCTTAATCCTCAAAATTAAAAACTAGATATGGATAAAGAGTATAACATATTGAGTGTACTTCATTAAGTGGTACTAGGGATTGAAATAAATACATAAATAATAGGTGGTACTAGGGATTGAACCCAGGGACACTCTGCCACTAAGCTATATCCCAACCCTTTTTTTTTTTTTAATTTGAGACAGGGTCTCACTAAGTTGCCCAGTGGTCTTGAGTTTATGCTCCTCCTGCCTCAACCTCCCAAGTAGCTGGGATTATAGGCATGTGCCACCATGCCTGGCTACTTCATGAAGTTTAAAGAAACTACAATAGATATACAATATACAAAGTTCTCTGATTATCCTACGGAAGGTGATTAAGTTGGTTATTGCATGGCATTAACCATTCCACTGTCTCCATCCTGAAATTCCCAGACATATGGTGATTTTTTTCACTTATTTTACTTTTTACTCTCAAGTGTGAAACCTTTCACCAAAGGAACAGGCTCTTGTGTTCTTGGCTTGAGCACCTCACTTCAAGGCAAATTTTGACTGCATTTTTCTTTGAAATTGGCATGATTGTATTATCTCCTTGGAGAAATCACCCTTGCACCCAGTGCCAAGTCAGACCTCTCAAGTTCAGCATTTTATTTTGAATTCGATAAGGAGAGCAATTATGCCAAGAACAATCACAAATTTGAAGGTAAACAGTTTCTGTAAACTATCCTTGAGAGACAATAAAGTGAGCCCTGTATGTGCTCACTTGACTAATGGGTTGAAGTAATCATGAGAGTCTAATGAACGAGCCTATGAAATCAAGCGCAGACACTGTTGGGAATATTTATGAATCGCACCCTCTCTGAGTAAGAGCTAAACATGTGACAGGGACCACTTTATCAGCTGTTTCAGAATATGAATTTGCCACCCTGTCCTTGAAGCATAAAGATGGTAAACCTTTAACAAGGTCCATAGTACATGACAATCTGTATAGTTAGGATATGACATAGCAGGGTTATAAAGTCATCAAAGTTGAAACTGACAGGAAGGGGAAAGAAGAATGTGTTCTAAAAGATGAAAAAACAGATTACCAGGTACATGTTCATTATTGGCTATTTGGATGTCTCAGAAAAAGAGCAAGGACAAAGTCCTCTGCCAGGAGAACAAAGTTTTGAGAAAAGCTAATAAAATGAGTGTTTAACATAATGTAAAAAAAAAAAAATCATTGCCTTTTTAATCTGCATTAGTGAGTATAATTAAATGTCTCTGATGCTCTCCTAAAGAAATGTTGTTGTTGTTTTTTTTGTTTTAAGAGAGAGAGAATTTTTTAATATTTATTTTTTAGTTTTCGGTGGACACAACATCTTTATATTTTATTTCTATGTGGTGCTGAGGATCAAACCCAGCGCCCAGCGCATGACAGGCAAGCACGCTACCGCTTGAGCCACATCCTCAGCCCCCTAAAGTAATGTTTTTAGGGGAGATACCTAAAACTGCACAGTCGTCTTAGCAGCAGGCCTCAGATGAGTTTTTATTAGTACCAAGTCTACCTTCCCTGACTCTGAGCCCAAGAGTGGACTTCCCTCCCAGATGCTTTTGGTTAGATAAAGAGAAACATCCAGTTCTTCCCCCACCCTTATTTATTTATTTATTTTTCATTCCACAATAGAATGCATTTTGACACATTGTACACAAATGGAACACAACTTCTCATCCCTCTTGTTGTACGTGGTGCAGAGTCACCGCGATAGTGTAATCATACATGTATATAGGATAATAATGTCCATCTCATTCTACTTTCCTTCTCATCCCCACAGCCCCCCCCCACTCTCCTCTGCACAAACTAATGTTCCTTCATTCTTCCCTACCCCGTTGGCCCCACCTCCTTATGGATCAGCATCCGCTTGTCAGAGAGAACATTCAACCTTTGGGTTTGGGGATTGGCTTATTTCACTTAGCATGATATTCTCTAGTTCAATCCGGGTTTACCTGGAAATGCCATAATTTCATTCTTCTTTAAGGCTGAGTAATATTCCATTGTGTATATATACCACATTTTCTTATCCATTCATCTGTTGAAGAGCACCTAGATTGGTTCCATGGTTTGGCTATTGTGAATTAAGCTGCTGTGAACATTAATGTCTGCATCACTATACTAGGCTGGTTTTAAGTCCTTTGGGTATAAACTGAGAAGTGGGATAGCTGGGTCAAATGGTGGATCCATTCCAAGTTTTCTGAGGTAAAACATCCAGTTCTTTTTTTTTTTTAAGTTGTAATTGGACACAATGCCTTTATTTTATTTATTTATTTTAATGTGGTGCTGAGGATCGAACCCAGTGCCTCACACATGCTATGCGAGCACCCTACTGCTGATCCATAGCCACAACCCCTCCAGTTCTTAATTACAGTTTTGTTTCACAGTCTGGACCTGTATAGATCAAAGGATTCTGAGTTCCCTGTGGTGCCAGAGTTCTACTTGGTCCATGCAGTTTTGAGATTCCTCTCTTCTTGACTGATACAGCACCAGGATCCTAGATGGAAAAAAAGTGATGCAAGTGGTCCTCAACTGTGTCTTGAGAAAGGATGTAATAGAAGTTATACTGTTCATGTTGTATTTAGAGTTATACTATGAGAATAGCCATTAAGAATAGTGTAAGCCATTAAGCCATCGCCTAAGCCAGCTCACAGGTTTATAAATACTTGTAAATGGTAGATTCTGAGATAGCATCTAGCTTTATAGGTAAGGTTCAAATTGAATTAATCAATCCTAGGATGGAGCAAATAGCATTTAAGGTTTTAAAAAAATTTAAATACCCTGCACAGATACAGGTTCATAGGGGTATTTTTGTGCATGTGTGCGTGCACACACACACGCACACACACACACACACACACACACCACTAGAAATGCTACTTCCACAGATAGATGCTTGTTTCTTCAGCTCCTTCACTGTCACACTTAATAAAAGGAACTAACTACATTTTTAAAAAGTTTCTTCAATGGCTTATGAACTTCGTGCACTTAGATCTTTTTAAGTCTAGTCTGTATGCATAGAGTTTATTGAGCTCACCCTTCAACCAATTCTTTACATATGTCAACAAAAAAAAAATCTGGGTGTTTAAATGTTAAACATGGCAATTTAACCATAAAGCATTTTGTATGACTGTTGCTCAAGGTTATCGCTTTCTAACCATTTTCTGGATCAGTTCTGGCTTTCAGGTGCTGTGATTGCTAAGAAACAAAGCAAACTAAAATAAGTAAAACTTGTGCTGAGAATATAATTCATATATACTCCAATGTTTGGTTACTTTGTCTTGGTTTTTATTATAATTTTGTATTGACATATGGTCTCAAATTCTGTGATTACTGTGTATTATTTCTATTCAGATAATTGTTACTTCATGCACCAGCTGTAAATTTCTAGATATAGAGTTGACAGTAGCTTGAATAATTTACCTTACCAAATTAAGCTTTGATATTCAGTAATCTACACTCTGATTTTATGAGAGGACTAACCTTTTTTAGTAAAAACCATTTTTTAGTTTTTTATTAGAAAAATCTGTACTCACTTCATTTTTATAGTACATATTACCATTTCTTTGCATAATCAGTGATATTTGAATTGGTAAATTATAAACCTTGAGTGCTTCCTGAATCAGAATTCTTGATACCATCAAGAATTGTGATATTTATTTCATAATATTTACTAAGCTCCATTTGCTTTATTGAATTTTCCCAAGCATTTTGGTGAGTCTTTCTGATTGAAGTCCATCTTTCTATATCAAATATAATATTACAGGTTTTTCTACGATGAGCTTATTTATCCTTATCATATATACATCAGATATCAATGCTCATAAACTGCTTTACTACAGGTTTATTGTTATTAAACCTTCCACCTGTTTCTAGCTTAACTAAATAAGAATAAAACTAAGTATTCAAATCTCATTTACAAATTAGGATCATTTGACTCAGGAGACTACCAATACTCTCTTCTTGATATATATTTATGAAGTGACAGAATATAGGGCTATTTAAAATGTATCTGACAGGTTGCTGTACACATATAACTTATGTGAATAGACAGACTCTTGTTTGAGAATCAAGTAACGTCTTCCTTATATAACCCTTCATTGTTATAATAGTTAGTAATTGTATCTTTGCATTGAAAACTTTGTTCCAGTTTATTGTGTCTACTCCTTCCTCCCTTCCCAGCCTCTTCTCTTGTCACACTCTGATTCAGATTTTATTCTCCAACCCACAAACTACTTGTCACTCCCTTGCCTTTGCCTGGGCAGTTCCCTGGACCTGGATGGAGTGTGTCCCCTCTTTTTCTTCTGTCCCCACTCCCACTTTCTTCCTCTGCTCACTAAACTCTCCTGTCTTTTAAGACTCAGTCATCATTTCTCTAGCTTTCCATGCTTCCCCTTTCCCTCATTTCTGGACAAATACTTATGCCCTGCAGTTTCTTTATCAGTGCACTTACTACCATCCTTGTAATCTCTTTATGGCTCCATCTTCCACACTGGACTCTAGATGCTGGGAGAGCAGGAAGTGCTGAGCTCTGTGAGAGAAGGATATTTTTGGCCTCCTTAGTACCCAGAGACGCACTGACTATTATTAAATCCATCCGTCCCTGCTGCAGTCATTTCAGAGTCTATGCCCTGTGACTTGTAGCTCAGGTTCACATTTGAAATCACTGTTTTCCTCTCTTTGATGTCTTACATGCATGTCACATCCTTCCCGTTGCTCATGCACCTCTAGTACATCAGTTCTGGCTGCTCTGAAAGGATGGCTGTGTTTTCAAAGGCTTCTTTTCTAAACAAATTTCTGTTTTGTTTAGAATAGACCTTCCAAAATATGCTGTAACAATTGATAAAAATCTATCAAGCAATTTTTATAAATTACACAGACTTAATTTTACTTATGGATTTAGTTTTAAGGTTAACCCAATAGTCAAGCATGGTGCCTTGCCCATTGTAGATGCTTGGTAAAATGTTTGAACAAACATTCAAATAAATGAATGAATGAATCAGTGTTGTGATACTAATGGTACATAGTTAGAACTTTTATAACTGAAAAGAATTTTCAATTTTTTATGAAATTGCATTTAAATCACTCCACTTTCTGCTATGGCATAGAATTAAGAATCTTCAGGGCTTTTTGATCCCATCAACAGTAAATAGGATGTGATCATTGAACATTTGTTTATATTTATAGCGTGACCTTGCCATGCCAGGATCAGTTGTAGTTTTTCACACATACACACACAAATTGTATTCCTCTTTGAAAAAGCCCAATAGAACAGAAGGGACCAGATGATTAGTGGACAAGTTAAACCTAAGAATATTTTTTTTTCTTATAAAAAAAATTTTTTTAGCCTCAAGACAATTTTATTGCCTTTAGTCTACCAGGTTTGACAATATAAATATACTCATTGAGGAAAACACAATATTTAAATAAGAATTAAGTTCATGAAAATTTAAAAAACATAGCTAGTACCCTAACTTATAATCTTATCTTAAATATCTCTACTTTTATAGCGTGGTCAGACATCTTAAAATATATTCACACTATTGTAATTTTAAGATATAAACTGTAGCAATTTACTAAGTTCTCCATTATAAAGTTAATACAGCAATTCTCAAAATACTTAAAAAATTGTTTTATGAAAGTCAGACCCACATCACAACTTTTTTCTTTTAGATATATCTTCAAAAGGCACATTTTGATTACTCGTATTTGCCTGAAGATAGTACTTTGAGTTTTGATTTTTCCATTCATTTTTCCATTTGTCTCAAAACTGAGCAAATGGAAGCTTGTAGCAGCAGATAGAAGGCCACAGATTTCCAGTTGGGTCCTCGAAGGCAGCAGTATGCTCATTCATCACACCGTGAACATCAAGAGAACAATTCAAGAAAGAGAGACTGCAGATGTGTCCTACATCCTAAAATTACCACCTGGATATGCTTTTTATACAAAATAAATCATTTTTTTTAAAAAATCATGAAACAATAAACCTAAAAAACAAAAGACCAAGACCACCAATTTTGCAGTTTAGTCCACTAGCTTTGAGACTTAAGAAGAAATTAAATTTTTCTTCTCTGGAATCACATTTTTATATTAGGCTCATTTCAATTTAAATCACTTGGTGACTTAATAGTGTTACAAAGTCCAAGAATGTAAGACATACTGATATTCAAGATAAAATATAAAAATAAACTTAAAAATCAAATATAAATGATTTGTGGTTCTCTCTCATATTTCCCTCTAATTTGGGCTAATAATCTAAAACTGACTCTAATTATAATAGCATCTATAATTTCAAGCACCATTATTATTTTTAAGAACTCCAAAATGCAAGGTATTTGTTGACTTTGAATACAATAACATTTTCTATATTTTTTTAAACATTGAGAAAAATGTTTATGTTAACTCTTCTTACATTGCATTACAAAAGGCCTTTGAAGGTTTGTTAGTTTGAAACCACTCTTGTGAACTTTAACAGAGTAGTCAGTAAACAAATAGATAAGAATAAAGCAACACTGCCTTAATTTTAAAAGCTGCTATTTTAGAACCTGTATAAATGCCACTAAAATGGTCATTATTGGGGACCTACAAATTAAATATTTTGTTGAAGTGACAGATGACCGTTTTCTTTTTGTACCTTAGAATTTTTTTGGGGGGGGGGTACCAGGAATTGAACTTAGGGGCACTTAAACACTAAGTCACATTTCCAACCCTTTTTTTATTTTTTATTTTGAGGCAGGGTCTTGCTAAGTTGTTTATGACCTCATTAAACTGGCTTTGAACTTGTGATCCTCCTGCCTCAGCCTCCCTAGCCACTGGGATTACAGGCTTGTGTTCCTGTGCCTGGCACCTTAGAATATTTTCAATGAATTATTCTGTTTTAGTAAGGAAAAAACATCTAAAGACACCCCCCCCCTTTAAAAAACAAATGGATACACTCAAATGAGACTTGAGGGGAATAATATAAATTTAAGATAGATCTCTAGTATTTTGAAATTTCACAGTAACCTTAAAAATTCTCTTTTGTTCTTACATGGGATCAAGTGATTAATCAATCAGTACTTCAAAGTACCAGTCTTGTTCATTTTAGTACTTCAATAAGTATTGAAGTCACTGAAAAGAATAGTTTTAAAGTAAGAAAAAAATTCTATAACCTTGATTGTTTTGTTATCAGAATACCTTGATTGTGCAATTCTCATCCATGGAGTCTTCTGAGTTCTTCCACCTCTGCTGCAATTCTGTACCACCATTGGGAATGAAAGTGCTCAATTAATACCCACCAGCAGTATGTTTGAACAAATATATGCAAGAAATAAAGTACTCTGTAATAAAGGACATTTTAGTCAACTCATTTCCCTATAGCCAAGGACAGTTATTTCTATCTAACAATATGGCTAATATTACTAAGAAAAATAGAAACAAGTCAGAAATATGTAAGTACCCAAATGTATGTGGCCCTGTGGGATATTATATAACCCAGTAGAAATAAGATAATTATAAAAATTAAAACAAACTGGAAAGCAATGATTAAAATAAGAGAAGTTTCTTTATTTGACCTGTGAATTACCTTAGAAAATTTACTATTTATCAGAGCATTTCAATAGTTAAATTTTTATTGGTCTTTATAAATACTAATAAAGGTTATACCTATATATATTTCATACATTTAACAAATGTGGAGAAGTAAGAATACTGTCATTGAAATTATACAAGTGTACTCATATGTTTTTCTTTTTTAATTAATTTTTTTTACTTATATATGACAGCAGAATGCATTACAATTTTCTTCATAGGTTTTTCTTTTATCTAACTTTTATAAGCAGGAGCATGAAAAGAATACAGAATTTGAGCTGGGGTTGTGGCTCAGTGGTAGAGCACTTGCCTAGCATGTCTGAGGCACTGGATTCAATTCTCAGTACCACATATACATAAATAAAATAAAGGTCCATTGACAAGAACAACAACAAAAAAAGAATACAGAATTTGTCATACTTAGTGTGCATAGGTTGTCTATTGGAAAAGATTTGAGACAAAAGTAAGAAAGGCATGCCTCTCCATAATACAAAAGCAAAGGACAAAAAGATAACATTAGAAACTTCCCTGATTTCTTCTTTTTCTATAGCTGTGGTAGTGGTCACTATATCTGACTTTAATGAGATCTATAATAAAAGCCTGAAGCAAATGGCATATCTTTTATAAGCACTGGTGTCAAGTCAGTCACACAGATGACAATTTTATTATTTGTATATTCCAAATAGGACAGGAGTTAGATGATCTTGCTTAGATAGTATTTTCCAGTAAGTTGATTCACAACTGCTTTAAAAATGCTTATTTTATTTGGTTCTATAAACCGTTAACGAAACATTAGACCACTTGTGGAAAACATAGAGCTTACTTTTCATTTACAATATTACAGAGGATATAAGCATACTTTAAAAAAATTATATATATCCCTTAACAAAATATTAGCAAATTTAATCTATCAAAATATAAAAAAGAGAAATGCATTATGACTAAGTGGTGTTTATTCCACGAAGAATGGTAGGTTTGAAATTGGAAAAATCAATCAAGGTTACTCATCATATCCATGGAATAAATTCATAAAAACCATTTGACATCTCAATAGATGCAGAAAAAGCATTTAACAAAATTTAATATTTATTCAAGATTTTTTAAAAAACTAGAACTAGAAAGGAACTTCTCTAATTATCTAGGGAAAAAATATATTTGATTATGAGAGACAGAAATTCCCCCTAAATTTCAAAACAAAACAAGAATATCTGTTTTCACCACTGGTATTCAACATCATGCTCTGAATATTCACATGAGAAAAAAAATTTACGAAAGAGGCTACTTACACTGATAAATCAGATTAGCAGAATCATAGGAGGTAAGATTAATATACATTAATCAATTAACCTTCACATTTAGAGATTTTTATGCCATGGTTTTACTATATTATTAAATTATTTTATATAATCTCTAGAAGACTCAATATTGTTAAAAGGTCAGTTCTTCCTAAATTTATTTATAGATTCAAAGCAGTACCAAATTCCCATTAGGAGTTTGGGTGGAAAATGACAATTGACTCTAAAATCCATATAAAAACAAAAGGAATTAGAATATCCAAAACAATTTTGAAAAGATGGGAAGATTTATGCTAACCAGCTTCAAGATTACTATAGAGCAGTGGTTCTCAACTGGAGACAGTTTTGCACACACAGCCTCTTCTACCCCCAGCGTACATTTGACAGTGTCTGGAAACATTTTTTATTGTCATGACTTTGGGGAAAGGGAAGATGCTACTGCTGCTGGCATCTAGTAGGCAGAAGCCAAGGATGCTGATAACTATCTTACAAAGCACAAGAGAGACCCTGCGACAGACACTTGACCAAGATGTCAGCAGTGTCACTGGAGAAACTTTCTTACAAAGCCATAGCAGTAATCAAAACAGCATTATATTGACAAAGGGGTATCAGTGGAACAAAACGTGAACCCTAGAAATGGACCCACATGCATGGTCAGTGGATTTTTGACAAAAATTCAAAGGTAATTCAATGGAGAAAGGATATAAGGATAGACTTTCATCAAATGGGGTTGGAACATTGGGCATACATGTATGGGAAAAAAGAAAAAGAACCTTCACACTTCATTCAAAGATAACTCAAAGTAGATCAGAGTCTTAAAATATAAATCTATAAAACTTTTGGAAGAAAGCAGGAGAAGATATCTGTGAGCTTGGATTAAGTACTTCTTAGATAGAACATCAAAAATACAATCCAGAAAATTAAACCTTGTTAAATTGGACTTAAAATAAAAAATATCCAATCTTCAAAAGACACCATTAGTTGGAAAATTCAGGGTGGTATGAAAAGGTGTGTGGTAGTCATTTTATTGGTTTTAGTTTTTTCCTCTGGTTGTTTTGAATCATCTGTTTCTTTCTCTCTTATTTATCATAGAGATGAATTAATTAATAATTCATAAATAACTGAATCAATCATGTTTTTTTCCTTAGGTCTCATTTTCTTATCTACTCTTCTAGTAAGATTTATTTTCTGTGCTCTTGTGATTGTGTTTGCTTCCTCTTTTGTGCTTAGAATTTCTTTAAATGTCTTGAAATGCTGGTTTAGTGGTTAGCAATTCCTTTAGTTTATGCTTATCTTGGGATGTTTTAATTTCACCTTCAGTTCTGAAAGATAACTTTGCTGGCTATAATAATCTAAGTAGGCAGTTATTCTCTTTCTTGGCTGAAAATACATCATTCCTCACCCTCTTGGCCTTTAAGAGTTTCTATTAAGAAATCTGTGTTATTCTGATGGGTTTGACTTTATAAGTGTTTTGGCACTTCTGTCTTGCAGCTTTCAATATTCTTTCTTTGTTCTGTACTTTGGACGGTTTAACTATAATATGACATAGAAAGGTTCTTTTCTGGTCATGTCTGTTTGAGATTCTGAATGCCTCTCATACCTGGATGTCCATACTTTTCCAAACATTTGGGAAATTTTCTGTTATTATTTCACTGACTAGGTTTTCTATGCCTCAGAGACAAATGCGATAAAGAACTTTTATCCAGAATACATAAAGAATTTTCAAATTCCATTATTAAAAAATCCAACAAAAAATGAGCAAAAGATACATTACCAAAGGTGTTCAGATGATATATATGCATGTGAAAATTTATTCAACATTATTAATGAAACAACACTTAGATGTGTTCAAAGAAAAAACTTGAGTATTGGATCCCTTTGGGAAATTCTATGGAGATTGAGTTGAGTGAGGCCAAACCTTTAACAAAGTTATCATTGATACAAGTCAACTTTGCCAGGGCAGAAGGGGCCTCTTCACTCTGTTACTAAGGTAGAGAGACCTTCTGTGGCCATGAGGTATATGACAGCCCCAGTTAGGCTCTATGCTGCTTCTTTCTATCCTGTCTGGTGGGAGTATATCTGTCCGAGCATTCCAAGCTAGGGTCCTAAAACTCACACTGATTGGCCTGGTCACAGGTCTCCCATGATGAAGCAGTGACTGTGGCTAGGAAACGGGTTCCACTTATTAGTATAAATTTGAGCCCATGCTCTGATTCTTGAGCCATGGGTAGGGTTACCTTCCTCAAAAGTCCAAGGATGCTAACACAGACAGTGACTCGAAAGAAATTTCAAAGAGAAATGGTACAGGCATGGTACCCCCACACTCCATCACCACACTCCTTCAAGATGTTTAGTTGGGGTTGAAGTCATGCTAGTAACTCCACGTTTCAACTTTGTCATTGGTCTTTAAAAAAGGAAAAAGAAATTTCTAAATTATATGTGTAAAAAGAGAACTAAGAACAAAATTTGAGAACCCATTTAAAACTATGTCAGTTTTTCCATACAAGTTACTAATAAAGCAGTCAAGTAATGTGAAACCCTTTTTTATTTAGGCATGTGAACATGGTTGGAAAAAATAGCTTCCCAAGACAAACATGGAGTTAGTATCTAAAAATTTTGTTTCTTTTTTGAAATTTCCCTCAAGCAGTCTTAGACTGTGCATTTCAGAAGGAATACATTCTCATACTCTCCATAACACTCTTCTCTGGCCTGTGACCTTCTCTTTGATCAGGATGTGCTGATGGAGCTTCTAGAGCAGTGCGCAGATGGACTCTGGAAGGCAGAACGCTACGAGCTGATCGCAGACATCTATAAACTCATCATCCCAATTTATGAAAAGCGGAGGGATTTTGAGGTATCTGGCTGTTTTTGTTTTTTCCTATTTGAGAGAAGAGTGATGTGACACATTCTCAGACCTACTTCTATACAAAGAGAGCAGACTTTGGTTCACTGATGAGCAGGTGATCTTTGACCCTCCACATTATGCCATAGGTTGTCATCAGTTACCACCTGCCAAGAATCAAGAGTCAAGAGTCTGTGCAGATCCCTGTGTCCCATTCTACAGGATTTCCACCCAAGCACTCCACTTTTGGAGGTTGCCACAAACAGAATTTTCCAATCACCAAGTCTCCTTTTCCTCAGAACTCTTCCTGGGCCCATCTGCTTGGGAAAATAGTGACCCTTCCATCCTTCCATAAGCAGGAGCAAATCAAATGAAATAGGAAAAGAAGAAACTAAAACTGGTGTGAGAAGACCTTCTCTTACTATTAGGTCAGTGGGTCCTCACGAGCAGTTTGGCCCTTTTTAGACTTACAAATACTGCGAGTTTTATAGTCAAAATATATTCTTATTTTTTGGCAGGAATTCTTTATAGGAATTTATACCTACACTGCCATATTAATTGTTATTTTTAAATTGTTTCTACTATTTGCAAGAAATGGGTTCTGTTCTGCTTTCCAGAGGCTAGCTCATCTGTATGACACACTTCACCGGGCCTACAGCAAAGTGACTGAGGTCATGCATTCGGGCCGTAGGCTCCTGGGGACCTACTTCCGGGTGGCCTTCTTTGGACAGGTGAGCCTCCCCTTATTCTGTAGACTGTCCTGAGTCCTTTTCTTATTATTGTTTTTTTTTAAAAAAAAAAAAAAAAAAAAAAAACTCTTATGAAGTTATATCTTTTGGATTTTCTGTGTTCTATAAATGCTAATTTGAAAAATTTATCATTTGGTATGGTGATCTTCCTCTATAGTAAACTTTCTGCTTTTTTTTTTTCTTCCTATCCTTTCTTTATTACTTTCTTAAGGCAGCGGTAAGTTCTTCCTCCATAAGGCATTCTTAGCAGCATCTTTGGTTCTTCGTGTGATTTGCAAGTTTCCTTTTCAAGTCTGTATGTATATCTGTCTAGTCATTACAAACTCAAAAAAAATTAACATTTTCATTCACAGAAATAAATCATCTGTTTCTTTATACATTTGTATTGCATGTTTTAAACCAAAATAGACTTTCTGGTTTTCTTTGTACCTTTGCATCTTTATTGTTTGTAATATAATATCTCCATGAGTATATTTATCATTGTAATATTTCAGAAACCCTGAATGAGAGGGTTTATTTAAATTAAACTTAAATTTTAACCTTCAAATCTCTAACATTATTAAGTGGTATAAATTGTCATCTATTTATTTAGGGTATGTGATTTTCTGTGAGCATTATATAACCTTCACTTTATTCTGTTATTGTCTTTTATAACTTTATAGCAATACCAGTTTACAGACAGTGAAACAGATGTGGAGGTAATTACAGTAAATGCTTAAAAAGCAAGTAATATAGTGAAATTACTGCATCTAAACTCCCAGTTTGATGTGGATGTTTTTTGTTCCATGTTAGCCTGCTTTTTTTTTTTCTCCCCATATTTTGTGGATTTTGTGCCATTTTCTCTCTTTTATTTTAGATGAGAAAAAAAATTTTAAATTTATTGCAAATATTAACCCCAATCTGGACTCTTTAATCTTCAACCTTTTTCACTTCCCATGCAATTCTAAACTTTGTAGTCAAACATAATTGGTGCTAAAACAAATTATGTCAGGTGATAATGAAAATATTTGATATTATGCTACAGGTCTTTAATATTTTTTCTCATCAATAAAGTAAAATCAGATCTACTCAAACTTTACAGAAGTTTTGCTAGACCTACTCCAGACCTACATACTTCATGCTGTAAAAATCCTATGTGAATTGGAGAGGTCAGAAGAAGGGATGTATTGCATTTCTGAGGCCTGCCTCTTGGAGGCTGCTGGTCACTTTTTCGTGAGTTCTGCTTCCTGGGAATGTGAAACAGGCTTGAGTCTTCACTGAGAGAACAGTCTTGAATCCTAGATCTTTCATTTCACTCCACACTTAATGACAGCGTTCTTGAATCAAGTTTGCAATTTTGTGTTTTTCCTTTATCTTTGCACTTAAATTCCACATTATTATAATTTTTCTCCCTATTTGGACAGCCTGTATAGGATTTTATTTTAGAATCATCCTCTCATCCCTTGTAACAAAAGAACCCTTCCTTGGTAGTAAATCTTGGGCTTATATTTGGGACAACACTAATTATGCTTCCTGTCACAGGGATTCTTTGAAGATGAAGATGGAAAGGAGTATATTTACAAAGAACCCAAACTCACACCTCTGTCAGAAATTTCTCAGAGACTCCTTAAACTTTACTCAGATAAATTTGGTTCTGAAAATGTCAAAATGATACAGGACTCTGGCAAGGTATGACCATGCTTGGATAAGTTTCGTAACAATGTGGTATTGTTTTGAGTGATTACATGTATTTGGTTATGTGTTATATATTCATAAATGTGTACAGAAAAGAACACTTGGGAAAATTAAGGACTCTTGGCCTTGAGTGCAGGAATATTTTTTTTTCTAATTACCTTTTTGTGCTTTCCATTATAAGCTTCTTTTACAAAATAATGAACATGTGAAGGAATGTGCTATTTTTACTTCAGTATTCCGGAATTCCAAAAGTGTAGGGCCAAGGCTCTGTTCCTCACTGCCCTTTTCTGCTGCACTTGGCATGTGACTTCATCGCCACTGATGCTTGGATGTATAGATGGATGGACAGACAAATGGATGAACAGATGGACAAGTCATAGAATGAACTCTCCAGCTACCATGGCTGAGTTAATGAAATCTTTCTGTTTAGTGTAGGTGCCCTCTAGTGTTCTACTTTCACAGTGACTCTTCTTGAACCTACATATTTGTCCTATGCAGTTATATGTCCTACCCTGTTCAGAACTGCTCCAGGACATTGGGTGTCCCTCTGCTTCCTGAACCTCAAGCAGAGATAGCACTCCTTCCTGTTCTTTGCATTAAAAATGCTCCACTCATCAGCTCTCCATCAGCGATAAGCCCTGTTTCTTCCTGGGGACACCATTTTGGTGTGGTTTGTAATCCCCTTTCTTTCCTGAGCCCTCCTTTGGAGTACCTATAGTCTGGAATCTATATCTGGGGGTCCTTCATTTTCTTCAAAGAAGAGTCTTCCAGTCTCCTACCTGTGTGACTAGGGAACTAGCAGGGAACAAAGAAGGCAGAAGGTGATCGTCTGACTGCTAGATTCTGGATGCAGCAGAGGAGAAAGAGGGAAGGCCCCATGTTTGTCCAGTAGCCTCTCGTTTACTCACCCTTGTTCCACACTTTACCTATCCCTGCTTTCTGCTGATACTAGTAGCTCTACTTCAAGTATTTCTAGACCAATTTCTTTAGAGAATGACCTCTGCAGTCTCTGGGGTAGGGGACTAGGGAAGGAAACTCAGAATTCCCAAACCCGGATGCAGACTTGTGGCCACTTGTCCTGTTTTCTTCCTCACACCTTATGTGGGCACCCTAATCCTAGTGGCTGGTCCTCCATGGGTTCTAAGCAATGCATATTAGCCCACAGATTAGCACTCTGCACTCTGCTCTCTGCTGAGTCAGGTGGCATACCTCCATATACCTGTCTTCCCAAAATGCATTAAAGTATCCACTACTATCTTCTATTCTCCTTCCTGGCTCCTTGTGGGTTATTTCTTGATGTCATTAACAAAGTTGCACAAAGGAAAAAGAAACAACAAATGTTATAACTGGAAACCTCAATATAACCTTGCTAAAACCCACTTACTCCAAAGACCAAATGATCCAGGTCCAGTTTGCCTTTTTCTCTTAATATTAAAACTTTTGCCTGGGTCAAGTGGTGACATTAACAACACAACCTTTCCTCCTGGTTCTCAGTTATTCTTTTGCCCCATTTAATGTGGCCCTTGATGCAGCAGCTGAGTTACAGGGTCCCCTCCTCCACTAGGCACCAATCCTCCATTCTTACTACAAGTACCTTGGAACAGGAAGAATAGGGAAATGCCACCCAAAACCAGCCATCAGAGCTCCATCTCCCCACCCTTAAACTGTTTCTGCTAAAGAAAGTCAAATTTAATAGGTTCAAATATGATGATAATGACTGGTCAGATGGCTTTTCTAAAATACAGACAATATCACACATTCTCTCACCTTCTAAGGTTGGGGTACTTTGACATATGTTTTGTATTTTCTTTACAAACATCTGTTAGGAGACAGTGAAACCTCTCGTTCCCACTCATTTGCCTGTCCTTAAACCAATGTCATCTTCCTAACACTCTTCATAGTAATTTCTTCCTATCCATTTTTATTGTTCTAGAAGGTTGGATACAACTGAAATGTGAAAAATGGTTTTTTCCCCCTAGTGAATTAACTTTTCTTTCTGGATGAAAAATGCCTGTGTTTGAGAACACTCCACTTCTCATACTGTACTGAGTTAAGCAGAAACTAACTCGCCATTAAATTATTCTTAATCTGTGACTATATTAAGTTTAATAGTCTGCAGCTATTTGTATCTCATCTGATCTGTCTACAGATTAATGATAATGTCAGGGGCTTTTTGCTGTTGTTCCTTAAATAAACATTTATCTCTCTAAGCCAACTATATGAAAAAGCATCTTAGGAAACAATCAGAGAAACCTATACTGAGTTTGAACAAGAAAATTATCAGGGTTTCTTCCAAAAACTTCAATGTCATGAAAAAGAAATAGTTGGGAATTCTAGATAAATCAAGAACAAAGAGGGCTGGGCCTATAGCTCAGTGATAGAGCACTTGCCTACGTTGCGCAGTGCCCCCGGCTCAATCCCCACTGCTGAGAAAAATAAAATAAAATAGAGACAACTGAATGTAAAGTGTGATCATTGGTATAAATGATGTCTAGGCACTTTAAGGAAATTTTAATATGGACTGAGTATTTGGATATTAGGGAATTATTATTAATGTTGTTAGGTATGATAATATATAATAGTTATAGCGGAGAATGTAATTTTTGAGGAAAAACTGGCTGAAATGTGTTATTGCTTACTTTTAAGATGATTCTGATGAAAGGAGTCTGCACGTGTGTGTGTGTGTTTGAAACAGTAAAGCAAAATGTTAGCAATTGATCTAAGTAGTGGGTATGTGGATGTTCCTTGTACTATATTTTCCAACTTTTCTGAATTTTAATTCAAAATATTTACTAATAAAAAGTTGGAAAATGCAGCTCAGGCAAAGCTTGAGAGCTTCCTCCAGATTGCACCAGTCTTCAATGTTCTTATTCATAGGTCAACCCTAAGGACCTGGATTCCAAGTACGCCTATATCCAGGTGACTCATGTGATCCCATTCTTTGATGAGAAAGAATTGCAAGAAAGGAAAACAGAGTTTGAAAGATCGCACAACATTCGTCGCTTCATGTTTGAGATGCCCTTTACCCAGGCTGGGAAAAGGCAGGGTGGTGTCGAAGAGCAGTGCAAACGGCGCACCATCTTAACAGGTATGGTTTTGCATGTTGTCCACGTGCAGCGCTCTCTATTAGGGATGCAGAGGCCTTGAGAATTGGACACATCCTTAGTCACCTTAGTAGTGTCCTCCATGCCCATTTAAGCTCAACATTGAACAGTCATATTTTTCCATTTGTCTGTTTATATTTCTTCTTCCGCCAACCAGAAGTTCATATCCATGTAAGATCACTTACCCTTTTTAGCATCTGAGGAAAACAGTGGTCCTGTTTTTGCCCAGAGACTTTCACACACAATTCCAAGTGATACAGGAATGCCCCCCGAAGCCCATCTGGAATCCTCCTGGCCATGGCCACCTGGTCAAGAAACCACATTGAGACCTTGTCCACGTCACCAACCTCTGCTGCATGGACCTGCTCATTAATTTTAGGCTAACAGAATAAATGGTGGGTAAAGCTGGGTTTCTCCTACCTCTGCTGAAAGTGGCTGCTGAACTTCAGCTTAAAGTCCCCAGTCCCATGAAGCCTGCTGATTTCAGAAGCCACCTCTTCAGCTCAGGGAGTTTTACTTGACTCTTTGGCACTGTTCAGCCATTGATCTCCCATTCTTGCAAATATGGTTTGTATCATTTCTCAGTTCCTAACAAGTATAGAGTCACCCTCAGGGTGATTTTTACATTCTTTGGGTGATTTAGAGGACACTTGACCCACTTATTCTTAGGTTAGAATCAATGATATAATTAGGGTAACCAAAAACAAAATGTTTTTCTTGACAGAAAAAGAATCAGTAAGAAGCCAATTTAGAAAGCCAGGTGTCTCCATAGCCACCATTTGTGCACAATTTCCAATGAGCTGCCTTAGTTAAGTAAAACTAGCAAGACCCACTGTCTCCCTCAAGGTTGATGTTGGTGGACATTCCATCTGGAGAATAATGGAGGTTATAATTATACATTGTTATAAAAGAAAGGAGCACTATTAAGATGCCTCATTTCAAGTGGTTCTCAGCTCTTGCTTTACATTGTGAATTATATCTTAGTTGAGATGTTACCAAAATAAGAATAAGGGTCATCATCAAAAACTCAAAACAGTGTATTACAGGAAGAGAATCCACACACTTCCCTTTCCCCAGTCCTCTGTGATCGTTTAATGGTTGGCTTCATTCAAATAATAGAAGATAATATACACCAAGCTGCCCACATGGATACTAATAGCAATCTATAGATCCTCCTGCACTCCTGAGGAACTCATAAGAAAATAGTGGATGTGGAGGAAGGAAGGGCCATTTACAGACTGTCCGGATAATAGTGGAAGGATGGAGTGGGGTATGTATGAGGTGGAGGTATCAGGGAAGTGGGGTGGTAGGAGACAATAGAGGGGGTGGGGATTCCAATCATCCCCAGAACCCATCCTTCCATGCTACACAGGTCCTTGGCTGTTCATTCCAAAGGGGCTGGTAAGAATCTTGGCTGGTGGCTCACCAGGGTGTCTCCATGGCCCAAGGGAATTGGAGATAATGGAGGGGGAATGAATTGCTAGAAAGGAAAACCATCCCAGATGTTTGGAAACCATCCCAGATGTTAGTCCCTCCCATATGTAAATGCATTAATTTCCTAATGTACATGTTCCTGGCAAATTCTCATTAAATTAAATAACTTTATATCTAGATGGAATATTTATGGGAATTAGCAACACATACAGTGTTTATCTATACAGTGACGATGATGTCACTTTGGTTCCTTAAATCAGGTTATCAAAGGTTATTCCAGAACCAGCAACATCAGCAACCTCTGGGAACTTGGTAGAAATACAAATGTCCAGACCCCAAACTTGCTGAATCAAAAAACTCTAGGGGCGGGGCCCAGCTATTTATGTCCAAGCCCTCCAGGGTGTTCTGAGTCATCTTCAAGTTGAGAATTGCTGCTTTACAGAAAACCTAGTTCACTGCTGAGTCCAAGTCAGGTTTTTTTTTTTTTATCATGATTATTATTGACGTAGCATACTGATTCATAAGATAGGGTGTTTTCCCCAGCAAATGCCCTAAGGGTTACAGTTTAAATTTGTTACAGAACTATTTTAGATTAGATAAAAGATGCAAGCAAAGCTCTGTATGTGCCAGAACAGAGGGGACAAAGAGTAACTGCACTGCCCAGATGGGCAGAATAGACACAAGCTGATTGGTCGAGGATTAACCACTTCCCACACCTGTGGGACTGAGAAGACAGGGCAGCAGGAAGCCTGACCTGGGACTCCTGCAGACCCTGGTCACAGCCTCCCTGTGTGAACTTGAGCAGGTTGTCAAACCTCTCTGTACTTAGTTTCCTCATCTGTAAAGTGAGAGTCCTAATTTTTTTTTTCAGTTGTAGTTGGACATAATACCTTTGTTTTACTTATTTATTTTTATGTGGTGCTGAGGATCAAACCCAGTGCCTCATACGTGCTAGGCAAGTGCTCTACCACTGAGCCACAACCCCAGCCCGAAGAGTTCTAACATTTTTCTCATATTAAATAAATATGTAATTGTAACCAGGATGGGGAAAAACTTACTTTGTTTTGCTAAATTTCATCCACCACTGAGTTCCTTGCTCTTTTGGGGCTGATAATGAACAGAGGAGATTATAGTATAATAAAAGGCACATGCGCATGCACACATACACACACAAAAATCGGTTTTTGCCCTGAAATATTTCAAAATGTGGAAAGGGTGGTTCTGAGGTGTAGTGTAGGTGTGCTCTGTGCTGGCCTTAGTCAAGGATGTGGACAGTGGGCCTTCTGAAGACTTTAGCTTGAGAGTTTCCCCTTCAGCTCCCAGATCCCCTAAGTTTCTCTTCCATTGTTTTGCTTCAAATCTGACATTTGACCTTGACAGTTGTAGAGGAGCCCTGGCCTCCCCTGCCCTCCATACCAGCCAAGGCTCACCCTCCTGGATAGCACCCGATCATGGAAAAGCCTCATGTCACTCCCAGCCTTCCAAGTTGGAAGTCTCACAGGAGAGTGGGGAGCTGCAGCTCCAAACCTGGGTTCTGTGTCCCAACAAAAGAAAGTTTAAAGTGAGACATGAAAAACAAAGCAAGAGAACTTTGTTATAAGTGAAAGTAAAGTAAGGCTCAAGCTGAAAGCATTCTCAAGAGAGTGTGGATCATTTCTGAGTAGAGAACAACAAAGGAAATATTGTTTTTTCCAATGTATTGATCTTTCCTAGTTACCAATCAGTTATTCAACTGCTCCCTCACATCACGTTGAAGTTTCTGACCTTAGTTGGTCCTCTCTTGAACTGTCATGGCCATCCTATTTAGGGGGCTTCATCTACATCTAATCCTATGTTGATGGTGGATATTGGAGTCAATAGCTGGACAGAATTTACCCTGATGCACCTGCTCTACTAAAGAAATTTCTCTTCTGAAATATACTGAGAAACCTATGACCATAAATTCTAACTTTATAGTGACCCAGTCAACCCTCTCAGGAGTTAATCCCATTAATCATTCTTTTTTGATATATTTCTTAATTGGCTCCCTTTTCCACCTGTTTATTCTCAAGGTTTATGTACTAGTTATTTTTCTATTAGTTATTCAATTATTCTTTTGCCTTAAAAGCAGTTTAAAGAAAATCTTAAAAGTAATTTAAAGAAAACCTGTTACCTTGCTGTTATTGGTTTGCATTCCACCGCTCCCCAACAAAAGTATCCGAGTCTGCCTCAAAGCATTATCCTGCCTTTCTTCTTTCCTGGGTCTTATGCCAAGGGGTTTCTGCCCAGTCACTTTCCAAAGTCTTCCACACCATGCCCATACTGCACTCATGTCAGAAATATCCACTCACCTTCCAACTTCTGTTCACTGTGAGCCATCCATACGGTCATCACACATATCCCTGTGTCTTCCTCCTCTTCCTGCAGGGCTGCAGATCACTATAGTGATTGTTTATCAGTAATGTAGTGGCTTGCTCAGTTGGTCACCTGACTGTCCACCTTCTAGGGCCAGTGTGCCCTCCCATATAGTCTTTAGGACAGTAATGCTTTCATTCATTTAACAAGGTACCTTTGGCCCTGGCATTGTTGCATCTCGAACTCATAAAACAAATTTCTGTGGCCTTGTGCAGCTTCTATCCCAGCAAGAAGAGACAGGCAGTAGAGAGTCAACAAGATGAGCAGATGTATCAATGTTATAACATATGTTCTGGAGAAAAGCAAAGGAGATTGGAAATGTGAGATTGAGGGGGAGGATTGCAGTTTAAATGGAGGGGCCAGGGTAGGCCTCATTGAAAAAGTGATAGGTGAGAAGTGGGCCATGCAAACATATGGAGAGAGAAGAAGCCATTCAGACAGAGGTCACCACCTGGGGTGCCTGTGCCCAGGGTTTTCAGGGAACAGAGGGACTGGTGTAACTGGAGCCCATGGAGCCAGAGGGAGAGGAGTGGGCGTGAGCCAGCAAGGCAGGCTATCCTGGATCACATGGACCCAATAGCTCGGGCATAGACCTCAAGTTTTCTCTGAGTAGTGATGCTGTACCTCTCTTTCTCTTCAAGTCTCTAGTTCCAAACCCAAGCAGCAGTGGCTCAGGATTTTCACTAAGCAAAATCAGTGTGATCCATGCACTTCTCTTGTTTTGTTTTGTTTGTTTTTCTCTGAAATAGTGGTGCTACCACACCATGACTCTCAAGAATACTGTTACACTGATTACATTTGTTGTGACATGACTACTGGCCTTGTGAAACATGTCATAGGTGCTTTTTCTGTAAAAATGAGAACATATTAGCTTTCCTCTATCTAGCACATCAGTCTTTCCAAATACAAATATACCTCTGGTCAGACCACCATTTCCCCAGCTGGTAAACAGCAATGCCCAGTTCTTATACACTGTAAAGGGAACTTCATTCAAAGAGAATTTATCAATCACAGTATTACAGTCTAAAAAATGTATATCTTCAAGGATACAAACCCAAGGCAGGAACCCTTGGCTTTCAAGTGGTAAGACATTTTGAGAATAGAAGAGGCATATAAATGTGATCAATGAGGTTGTCTTGGGCTGCACATTTTTGCTAGCTTTGTTCAGACATTGGTGGGCCCCTGGAACAACCTCTGACTTATAGGAGCTGATTCTCCCAAAATGGAAACACATTTTGTGGTATGTCCTTCCTGAATAAACCCTCCTCAGCCCTTTACTAAAGAGTAAAGAAATCAAAACAACCACTCTCAGCTTTTGCTTATTAAAAAATAAAATAAGCTTTTAAGTGCATATCATGTCTGTTAGTAAATATATATTAAATGAGAATATTAATTATTCATACGATTATTATAGAAAGCAACAGACAAAATCAGAATCTGCCGTTTCTCTTTTCATTTTTAGGTTAACTCTTTAATGTTAATATGTTTAGATATCTTATGACAAGTGAAAATAATATTAATCAGATGTTTTTGTTTCTAAAAAGTATAAGAAACAGTAAATATTTATATTTTTGCTGCTGTATGTTTCACAACAGTTTTCAAATTTCTGGTTCATGATTGCTTTGCTTGGAAATATATTCTTATTAGTTTTTATTGATTTCTCAGATTTGTGCAAATTTAGTATGTGATTCAAAGTTGTTGTTTGGAGAAAAAGGAACTTTCTCAGGGGTATCTTATGGAACTATTTCAGACTTAATCTTTTACATAACATCTCAAAACCATTTGGTCTTTTTTGTTTTCAAAGCCACCTATACCTACCAACTCATTCAGGTCTTACCACTTGGCTGAGAATGTAGCTCAGTGGTAGAACACTCACATATTATGTAAGTGTTTGATCCCCAGCAAAATAAATAAATAACAAATCTCACCACCTCCAAGGAAGGTAAGACAGTTATGGATAAGAAAATTGAACAGGGAATGATAAGATGATTTTTTTCAGAGATGTGCTTCTCACATAAAGGAACAACAAGGATTCAGCTCTCTTGGTTCCATGTGATATGACCCATTAAACAACAAGATTATAAAGAAAAAAAAATTCTGGTTCCATGATAAAGTATTAACATGTAGCTTTAGCAAGCTTTGGATTCCTTGTCTATAAAATAGAAATAATAATTACTTCTACCTCAACAACAGTAAAGGTGGTGCCGACTGTGGAATAATCCTGGGCCTCATTCCTCTGCAGCAATACACTGCTTCCCTTACGTAAAGAAGCGGATCCCTGTCATGTACCAACATCACACTGACCTAAATCCCATTGAAGTGGCCATTGATGAGATGAGTAAGAAGGTGGCTGAGCTCCGGCAGCTGTGCTCCTCAGCTGAAGTGGACATGATCAAACTGCAGCTCAAACTCCAGGGCAGCGTGAGCGTCCAGGTAAGCCAGGCAGAGCCAGCTGAGGGCAGAGAGGCAAAAGCCCTTGCACCTTGTGAATGTCAAGTCCTTCATACCAGCAGGGTCTGGCTTAGTCCCTGTTACCTTGCCCATTGTCCATGTAGCTTCTCCTAATATCAAAGGGAAAGGTAGTGACCCCTCCCAACCTCACCTACAACATGTCATCCTCACTCCACTGTCTGCTAGGACAAGAGATCGCTCTATAGCACCTGATTTTCCAGTAATTTGTGGGGTTTTGGTTGCTTATTAGAAGCACCAAGACTCTTCTATATATAAGAAGGGCAGATAATAGTAGGTTTTCTTGTAAAGCTGTTGGTTTTTGGTTTCTATGAAAATTGTGTCTGAAAAACTACCTGAAGTTTCACTCTCTCAATAATATTGTGATTAACAGAAATTATTTTTTAATATAGTCCAATCAATCAATTTCTCCTTTACTGGTAGCATTTTTTGTGTCCTTTTAAAGAAACTCATGCCCTTTCCAAGACTTAAAAGAAGTTCTCTTGTGTTTTCCTCTTTTGTTCAGCACTTACATTCAGATTTGCAATGTATCTAGAATTGATTTTTGTATATGTAGGGCAAGGGTCCAGGTACATTTTTTTTCCATATGATAATCCAAGTGATGTGCACCATTTATTGAAAAGATCATCTTTGATCTAAGAACTGATTAAAAGATATGTTCAATTTGTGAAAATTCAATCACCTCCCTCCAGTGACTATTGTGCATCTTGCTTTTTGGGTAGGCTAAAGTGTGTATAAGTAATTCCCACATGTTTATTTCTATACAGATTCATATATCTCATTGTTTTCTCTTTCAAGTAGATGTGTTTTTGAAAGTTACATGTAGATTATTCTACAAAGAAAGTTTTTTGCTTTATTTTCTGAAATCAGTTTTTGCCTGTGATTCATCTAATCCATGCTAAAGAAACATGAGTTTTTGCCTAAAATTTTTCTAAATGTCATTGACCATAGAACTATTCAGTTTCCAGCCTTCTCTCTTATGTCCTGAAAGGAAATGTTCCAAAATCAGTTAGCAAGTGAATATAAATATTCCAACAATGTGATTACAAAGCAGGGCCAGAAACCATGATTTTCTGTAGTTGGAAACAAAATCACTCAATAATCTAACCTGAGAACATCCAGCCTGTATCAAAAGGCTGTGGAGGGATGTGGGCATCAGTACTGTGTGGGCCTGTACAGGTTGAGCTGCCTACAGGGCAAAATATGCCCTGTCATTTGACAGTGATCTTCAAATTTTATAATATAATACATAACTGTGTTGTATAAAGCAAATAAATCCATGTTGAAATGAAGAGATTAAGCTTATACTTGTGCCCACCCAGGTAGCAAAAACATTGTGGCCAGAGAATATTAATTCTGACATTTTATTTGTGTATTTCTGTGATTCATTATGGGGCTCACAAGACTGCTGCTTTACAGGACAGCTTCTTGACCCTGCACTCCAAGATCTAATTATATTAGGTTTTGTGAAGTCTTATCAGCTTTACTCTTTGTATTTGTGAAATTGACTGTCTTATAGATAGTTGGTAATTACGGTGGTCTCCATTAGCATGATCCCACACACCCAGCAAACCTAATGCCAAGTCTTACCCTACACATTTAGTCATCACAGGAGGTGAGCTAGCTGTCCCATCTCAGGCCCCACTCCTGATACTGTGGCTCGTTCCTCCTATCTCCCCACCTCTGGTTTGAATTCCCATGGCTTGGTTTTCCTGCCACTACAACACAAGTTCTGCATAGCCTGGATCAGAACCTCAGACAGACAGACAGCTCTCCCTACCTCCCACTTTTCCAATCGCCAAACCTTCCTGGAAAAATTATGCATTGATCACGTGGCCCAGTTCCTTCCCAAGCTCTGAGGTACTAGAACATTCTTCCCATCCCAGGTTGCCCAGCCTTCTTTTTCTCCTTATTTCTGTATTTCCTGACTTACCAACTTCAGAGAGCTCTTCTTAGCTAATTGGAAGAGAGATGCAGAGTTCTGACTCACTTGCCATGTTGCTGGACACTCTTGTTGCCTTTGCAGCACACCTCAAGTGGTTACTGCATCTGAGAACAGCAGATCTTTTGCCAATAGCTGCCTATACAGTTCAGCAAAATGAATAGGTAATTTTTTAAAACTAGCTTATAAATAAAGTATGTTTTTTTTTTCATTTTTACCTGAATTCGCCCAATTGCCTTTAGTATAATGTAGGTAATTCTGAGGGCTCAAGCCTTGGTGGTAAAAATCCTTAGCCTGGGGCTGGGGCTATGGCTCAGTGGTAGAACACTTGCCTAGCATGTGTGAGGCACTGGAATTAATTCTCATCACCACATAAAAATAAATGAATAAAATTAAGTATTTTGTCCATCTACAACTAAAAATATTTTTAAAAATCCCTGGCCTGCATTGGAAGCCTCGGCACTGGTGTTTTGCTAGTTGGATGTTCAGACTTGACCAAGTCCAAGTCCTTAAATTTCAAGCATTTGTTCCTTCTTACATAAAGAATCTTCATCACAAGTGCCCAGGGATGGCCCAAGTAATGAAGCAAGTGACATGTGAAAGTATACAGTATTCTTGGTTTCCTTTTGGGTTATAACTTCCTAAAAGGCAGGGATCATGATTAACTCACTCAAACTCTCTTATTTTTTATCACATGCCCCCTGAAGCTAAATAGGTGGTTATAGTAAGTTTTTTTCCCCTAACATAAGTTAAATTCTCTGCTTATTTTCTAGGTCAATGCTGGTCCACTAGCATATGCACGAGCCTTCTTAGATGACACAAACACAAAACGATACCCTGACAATAAAGTGAAGTTGCTGAAGGAAGTTTTCAGGTAAGCATACTAAAAATGTCTTTTTCTTCTTGAGGATTGATCATTTCTGTGCTCACTGAAGAAAGAGTTGCCACCCTATGTCCCCTACATGGCTTTGCCTCCCTCTCTGCCCGTTTCAGGCAATTTGTGGAAGCTTGCGGCCAAGCCTTAGCAGTAAATGAACGTCTGATTAAAGAAGACCAGTTAGAGTATCAGGAAGAAATGAAGGCCAACTACAGGGAAATGGCAAAGGAGCTTTCTGAAATCATGCATGAGCAGGTAAGTGGCTCAGAGCTCTCATTGAGGGAATGTGTATTCACAAGATCTCAGATGCATCCTGTGAGGAACTAAGCCTTCCAGTATCTTTCCAGAGTTTTAGTATCTGAAGAAAAATATAACCTACCACACTCCTGCTCCTGTGGTCCTAGGTTACTTAGGAAACAGCTAACAGATTGCCCATCTGTTACTACCTAACCACCAGGGAGAGCAGCACCCACCTCCTTCTTGTTTTTAGAGATGCCACATTTCATGAAGTTTGCCTCTCCCCACAGTAATCTAGCCTGGAGAACTCACATCCATGCTGTCCTTACAACTATCTTTACACACTCAATCTTTTGAAAGAACAGGACTTTCCAGCCTGGTTTAAGGAATTATCTATTGCACTAAATTACTTACATCACTTAAAAATACATAGTGATTCCATTTTTTGTCTATTGACCACTGACCTGGTGTCCCAGTGGGTTCTTCATAGGTACTTCCCGTATGTTCCTATCATCATGGGCCTCGTTCCTGATTGTATTGCTCTGTCTCCTTCCTATATGAATTATTTTTGTGTTCCCAGTGGTCATCAGAGGAGACATCTGATCCAAGAACCAAGCAAACATCAGAGAGCAGCATCCACATTCATACGTGCCACTGTCCTACTCTTTATACTTAATGTTAGCTTCTTGAGCCCCATAGGTGGTTTTGTCTGTTCCCTACTTTATTGTCTGTGGGTCTTACAGAATAGAAGCCAGGGCCCTTTGAGTCAGTTATCCTATTACATGATGATTTCCCACTTACTAGATATGCTGAAACAGTGTCTCTTTCTGCAGTTAGTAGAAAACTAATTTCAGTATTTGAACTTTAACTCACTTGCTTTTTTTCTCCTCCATGCTAACACCTCAGATGGGATGGTAATGTCACTTTTAAATTTTTTTTTCTGATAAACTAACTCACTTAACCTGACTCACATAAGATTATTGCTGAGTTTGAGCAGCTGCAGACATTGTAGAGTGCATGTGCAAAGGAAAGCCGCCCTCATCTGTGCACTTTAAAAAGTGGAAAAAATGCAAGGGGATGGAGCTCAGTGGTAGAAGTCTTACCCAGCATGCTCAAGGCTGTGGGTTAGATCCCCAGCACCAAAAAAAGAAAAAAAAATGAAATAAGTAAATGATGTATAAATAATTAAATAGAAGGAGAAGGTCTAATGGGCACCTGTTTATGGAGAAAACTTTTCATGGAACCTCTAGATTCCCACAAAATGCAGAGCTCAATCAGTGGGTGCCAGCTTTCAGCACTAGAAAAGATGGAAATAGGAAGAAATTATAGGCTGAGACTGTTAAACTCCAAGGTCATATGGATGTTAGTTGCAGTGATATTGCTCTCCACTGTACCTTGAACTTCCCGTTGTGTCAACAACTGTGAAGATTAAGCCCTTGGAACACTTAAGCAAATGGGTTGTGGACTGGAGCAGTTGCTTCAGTTGCCTCAAGAGGAGCCTCTCTGAGGGCCTGTTATTGAGTCCCCACCTAGCTAGAGGCCTACACCCAGCTTCCTTCCTGGAGACGAAGGCTGTGAAAAGATGCGTGTTCAGGTCAGAGGGCAGCCACTCTCTTACCCAAGAGGGAAATCCGTAAGACCTTAAGGAGATAGGAGAGAAGCATAAATGGTTCGAAATTCATTTCAAAAGGCTCTGTCAAGGAACAAGGTTAGGTCATGTCCCAATCAAGTTGTAAGCTAGACCTCAAGTCATCTTAAGATATGATGAGTCTAGAGTGCTCTTCATTTACTCACTGGTAAAAACAATAAAACATGTTGCTCTTGTCTTTCTCTTTAAAATCTTGATCTGAAAATGACCACTTACTAGATATGATCAAACAGTCTCTCTGCAAACTGCCAAAGCCACTAACAGTAGTGGAGTGACTGTAGGGTGGCAAGTTCTGCATGTTGGTCTGAAATGCAGTTTTGAGAAATGTTCGGGGATCACCTTTTGATTGTGTCGTTTCTGTGCCTTGAGATTTGCCCCCTGGAGGAGAAGACAAGCATTTTGCCAAATTCCCTTCATATCTTCAACGCCATCAGCGGAACTCCAACAAGCACAATGGTTCACGGGTTGACCAGCTCGTCCTCAGTTGTGTGACTTCGGCTCATGGACCACATATGGGGACTTGCTTTGTCATTTGCAAACTCAGGATGATTTCCAAAGCTAATCACTGGGAAGACCGAGCACAGGGAGAAGCCATGGGGAACAGTAGAGAAAGGGAATGGTATTTCATAGCAGATTTTCTAAAGAGTGGGAAAAGGGTGCACATATTTTTTTAAATCTCACTGGCAATATTTAGAATTTTCCTTTTGTCTTAACAGAGATATGTGGCAGACACTCTTAAGCTGGAGTTGAATTTTATTCTTCCGTACAGAGTAGTATTAAAATAAATGTCCTAAAGAAAAACAGTGTTCTGAAATGTGGATGGCAGGGGCAGCAGCACTGAAACTGAGGCAGGGGCCTTCTGTCTCTAGGCTGAGCTGGAAAATCTTGAAGATACTATTTTTTCCTGTGGCACATTCAGGTTGAATACAAGAACTATTTTTGTGACTAGTTTTGATGACCTAAGGAAACTGACCATTGTCATTTTTGTACCAGTGAACAAGGAGATTTAGTGCTTTTATACTATTCCTTGCATTTAAAACATGTGAATGCTTAAGAAACTATGTGAGCTTAAAGTTAGTCAAACAGTTTAGAACCAAAGGCCTGTACTAACAAACGTAACTATGCTAAAAAGTAAAACTAGTACAGCATATCACTATGTACATACAGTTTGTTAATACAGCCTCGGCATTCTGTACATATATGTGTTACATTTCTACATTTTTAATACATCTGCTTCTGCATTAAGTTTAATTGTGACAAAGTTGTGCTGTTCTTAGTATATGCAATACATTTGACTTTACTGTTTTATTCTTGTATATAAAAAAGTGCAATATGGAGATGTACACAGTCTTTGCTATATTAGGTTTATAAACTATTAAAAATGTCATCCTTTTGCCAAAATGGTGGAATATGTGATTGGTAAATCATAAATTCTGTGGTGAATGGGGGTATAATTTAAAGTTTTCACCATGTTATATTTTCTTTTAAGACATTAATTTAGTAATTTTATATTTGGTAAAATAAAGGTTTTTAGTTTTATTTAACTGGATCACTTCCCTGCTGTAATTACACATTCTGTACCACATCTGTATTAAAAATAACATTGCTGATTTTCCAATAATGAACACTGAGTATTTATTGTTTGACAGTCCTAAGGGGAGCAGGATATTGAAATATTCCAGGGTGTGAAATAACGTGGTATCTGAAATTTTCTTTAATATTTTTAAGGAAAATTACTAGGGGATGGGTAGATAAAACAAGATTGACAAAATGATAGTAATTGTTGGTGCCGAATCTGGGTAAATGGAGGTTTTTCTGCTTTTGTGGAGGTTTCCATGATTCAGATTCCAAGAAGCAGGTTCAGAGGACTTGGGTGAATGCTTTGTTGACCCATCATCTGGCTCAAAATTGGACCAGTTACTCTCAAGTACCCATGGATACCTTTTACTGTGGCCTTGCCTCTTCACCTGTAGCAAGGCTTCCATCTTACCCTCTCCCTTACTTGCTTTTGAGGCAAATGCTCTGGAATGAGGTGGTTGTTTATCCCAGTGATTCATAGCAACTAGATGTGCATACTGCACACTAGGCCCCCCATCATCCCACTGCACTGGGTCATCAGTGGCTCAGATTGCAGGTGCTGCTCCTGCCTCTGGTGTGCCCAGTGGCCCCAGTAGACAAATCAGTTCATTATTATTTAGTCTCCTATAGTTCCAGTGATGGAAAGGAAACTTTCTACAAGGAATGAAATGGTCATTTTTCTACCAAA
This sequence comes from Callospermophilus lateralis, assembly GCF_048772815.1. Classification (NCBI taxonomy): domain Eukaryota; kingdom Metazoa; phylum Chordata; class Mammalia; order Rodentia; family Sciuridae; genus Callospermophilus; species Callospermophilus lateralis. The sequence continues at coordinate 99,868,006 of NC_135316.1, read as the reverse complement.
GGATTAAGAAGACTCTTTCTATATAACCAGTTGAGGAAAGATAGCCTGTGGTGCTGTGTACTTCCTGAGCACCTGATAACCTAGGATCTAGTGGCATCTGAAACAGTCTCCATTTATCAGTGGTCAGGGAAGAGGTCTTGAAGAAGAGATGGTAAAGGGTCATGGCCCCTGACCAGAGTCCACAGCCCATTTATTAGTTCATTCAGAAAAGTCTCAGTGTAGGTTTATGCTGAGTCTTTGACATCCCAGCCCAGTGTGATAAACCTTGACTCAAACACTGTCAGGAGTGGGTTTAAGAGTCTGTCACTGAACTGAATTTCCTAGTCATAAACACCTTATTTAGGAGCCATAAAATTCAAGTCTTCTTGTAGTAAGCTAAATGGCAGTCTAGAAAGAGTCCATGGTAGATAAGATTAGGTCTGGAAGGTGGAGAAAAGGACCATCTCGATGGTGAACATGGAAGCCCCAGCAGAGCTGAGGGGAAGGTGAGGCCTGTGTGTGTGCCTGGGGAGTGCCAGCCTTCTGCTGCTGCTGCCATGCAGAGAGGAGAGTGCAGAGGGGTGGGGAACCCGCTGTCACCCTGCTCTGAGACGCATTTACCAATCAAAAACCTCAGTTCATGCACAGAATTTTAGTTTCCACATGAAGTTACACTTTAATATGGCAGTTTCTTAGAAAAAAATAATATGGCTAGCAGTACATTTTGGAGTTTTTCACATAGACTCTACCTATTATTTTTGTAATTGAAAGAATGTACATGAAATTTTTATAAATATTACCAAATTTGTATTCTGAATATCACTCTTTAGTAATATAAAGACTTATATTCTTGAATATTTTTATAGCTACATAGCACTCTACCATGTATGATAGTTTATATAAATGGTCTCCTGATGTAATCAATTTTTAATGGAGTTTCTACACTGAAGAACTCTGTTATATGATGAAACAATTTCCTATGGTTGTTTTTTTCTCATCCATAAGTTACCTTTCAATTTTCGGAACCACTGTAAGCCCACTGCTCAATGTCACTGGCTACATGTGTATTATGTGCAGCCGTCACCACCATCCATTCCCACAAATTTGTCATCAGAAACAGAAACTCTGTCCCCATTAAACACTTTCTTCATATTTACCCTTTCAAACACTGTTTTGAGGTAACTATGGAGTTGAAACCCTAGTTAGTGCCTTGTCAGAGTATTAACGAGGATAGAGCCAGTCTCTGCCATGACAGGCATCTGCTCAGAGTAGATATGAAAAATTGAAAGGTAACTTATGGATAGAAAAAAACAATCAGAGAATTGTTTAATCTTACAACAGAGTTCTTCAGTGTAGAAAGTCCATTAAAAATTTGATTTCCATCAGGAGGTTATTTATATAAACTTCAGTACAACCACACATGCAGTACTATGTAAGCTATAAAAAAGAATTAAGAATATCTCTTTATACTACTATAGAGTGATACTCGTAATGTTAAAAAGTCTCTAACAGCTTTATTGATATATAATTCTTATTAAAAACTACCAGACATTTAATGTATACAATTTGATGAGTTCAGACATAAGCACACACCCGTGGTAGCCTATGCTCAAGGTAATAAACATGATAAGACACACCCATCGCCTCCAGTAGTTTCCTTGTGTCCTTTTTTTTTTTTTTTTCAGGGTAGGAATGCTTAACATGAGCTCTACCCTCTTAAATTTTTAAGTGCACAATACTGTATGGTTAACTATGGGCAAAAAAAAAAATCATCATCATTATTAAAATTTAGAGGGGAAATTATATATAGGGGACAAGGTTATAAGGTAAACGTCCAATATAATTTGTTTTATAATTTGGCTTTAGAAGCATGTGAATACAATCAACCTTCCATATCCAGGATTTCTACTCCAGTAGATTCAACCAGCTTCTGATTGAAAATGGTGTAAATGTTATGGTTTGGGTCTGGAATGTCCCTGAAGTCTCATTTGAAGGCTTGGTCTCCAAAGCAGCAATGTTCAGAGGTGGGATTTCAGGAAATGTTTGGATTATGAGGACACTAACCCTGTCAAAGGGTTAGTTAATCTTGACTGAATAGACAATGAGAGGTACAGGAGACTAAGGAGAGGGGACTTATTTAGAGGAGGTGGGCACTGGGGGTGTGCCCTGGAAGGGTTTATCTTGTCCCTGGCCCCTTGCTCACTCGCAGACTCTCTGCTTCCCAGCTGCCAGGAGCTGAGCAGCTTTCCTCCACCACGACCATTACCATCATGTTCTGCCTCCCCACAGCCCAAAGCAATGGAGCCAGCCAACCATGGATTGAAACCTCTGAAACTGTGAGCCAAAACCAATCTTTGAGGGTCAGGGTTGTGGCTCAGTGGTAGAACACTTGCCTAGTATGTGTAAGGCACTGGGTTCTATCCCTGGCACCACATTAAAAAATAAATAAATAAAGGTATTGTGTCCATCTCCAAAAAAAAAACCAAAAAACACTTTGCTGCTCTAAGTTGTTCTTGTGAGGTATTTGGGTGTTTGTGTAAACACTATACCATTTTATGTAAGGTATTGAAGGATTCACAGATTTTGGTATTTGGGAGTGGGGTTCCTAGAACCAATGACCCATGAGACAACTTAATTATTAATTTAATAATTACATAATTATTAAGATGAATTTTTATTTATTTCTTACATACCTGACAATAGTGGAATGCATTACATTCATAATTATCCATTCACAGCACGATTTTTCGGAACTGTATATAAAGTAGAATTATAATGCGAAAATAAATAAATAAATAAAATTTTTGATTCCTAAAAATCGAAAGCACAATGAAATAAATGAACTCCTAGTCATATATCAATTTGGTGACATAAATACAGAATGGAATTATTTCAAACAACTTTGAAATACAGGAACTTCTTAGTGGCATGTACTCTAAGGATAAAAGGGGTGACAATAAATAAATAATTGATAAACTATTGCTAGTATTATTTTGTTTGTGGAAACACTGTACTGTTTTGTGAAATTGCATTGTTATTCTGAAACTGTTGTGTGTTTTTTACTGAAGAAAGTAAATTGGGAACCAAGTTTTTGAGACAGGAGAAAAAAAGAGATGGATCTATAAGAACAAAGGGATTAAATTAAAACCATTTAGTTCTGAATTTGATATGGAGATATCACTTTGAACTCATGATATAGTTTATCTTAAACACAGCTTCCTAACTAGGTTCACAGCCTAAAAATAGTGACCAGCCCCATAGCCAATAAGCACCCCTAGTGCCCAAAGTGTGGCCTCTACATACCATTCCCCCCAAAAGGAACCAGAGCCCCTTGGAGAATGGCTGATTTCATATTTAGGGCAGAAAATGTCACCAGTGAGTGGAGCATCTTTTCAAATCACACATTACAGAGTTGGCAAGGTCACCTGGGGTCATGTCAAGAATTTAAAGACAACATCTATTATATAACATGGTAACTATTGTCGATAGCAATATATAGATACCTTTCAACTTCTGATGGAGTTACATCCCAGTAAACCCACTAAAAAAAATTTGGGCCTCAGCCCCTAAAGGGAGAGGGGGTGAAATTCAGAAGACAGTGGAGCAGCAACTGAGCAGCTCCCCTCTGGATATGGCAGTGTTGAGAGGGTTCTATAAGTGGTACTTTCAGAGATACCACTGGATCCAGGGGAAGGTCTGGGCTGGAGGAAACAGTACTATTTAGATGACAGTTAAAGTTGTGGAGGCTTATCCAGCTTCCAGGGTGAGTGGACAGAGAAGAGGTCCAAGGACTGAAACTTAGCACCCTCCAGTGTAAAGAGGACACACAGATGAGGAGAAACCAACAAAGATCAAGAAAGAGAATCCAGTGGTGTAGACGGATCAAGAGAGAGTGCTGTCATGGAAGCCCTGTGAATAAAATAGCTCAAGGAGGACAAGATCAGCTCAGTCCAATGAAACTAAAATGAGGCCCGAGCCTGGCCATAGAACTTGTCAAAGTGGAGGCAGTTTAGGCCTTTAGTGAAGTGATATGTGCTTTGGGTTAGAGAAAGAACATGCAAATTATATCTTCATTTTTGTATGTGTCTCTTTATCCCCAAGGGATATGCTCTTGGGGATGGAACTACTGGGTCAAAGGGAATGCATACATCAAACTTGACCAACATTACCAACCTGTTCTCCAAGAAACAACATGGAGGCAAAAGCAAAGCTAATTATCTGGTCTACTTTAAAACTTCACCTCCTTATTGGATTAGTGGTGATGTTTGAATGTTTTCTGACAAATGCTCCAAATACAATTCACTTTGCATTTACAATCTACAGGATCCCCCTGGTAGAGGTTTGACACTATTATTTGGTCTTGAGCAAAGTAAGAAATGAGGACATAAAGCCACCAAAGTTGGACTCTCTTAATTCACTCTACCCTTGCTAGCTATTTGACTTTAGACTATTTTTTTCCTGTACCCCTGTCTCCTCATCTGTAAAATGGGGATAATGATGGTCCCCAGCACCTAGTGGTCTCCAGGCTGCAATGAGTTGGGTACTATTGATTGGCTCCCGGTAAGCCCATGGGAAGATGGAAGTTCTGTTCCCCTGTGGCAGATCTGGCCTTTAGGCAGATTAAAGAACCTCAGAGAAAGCCACTACTCTGCAGGTGTGCTCAGTTTGAAGTCCATAACAGGATGTTTTGGGATGCCGTCTTCTGAGTCCCGAGCCTCCCAAGAAAGGTCTCTGCTAAGAGGTATTTGCCCACATTTATTGATGAGACACCCTTGTTTCTCTGCAGCTATCACAGAACCAGTGTCCCACAGAAATGCCCCTCCAGACCACATCAGATGTGATCTCCCATGTTCTGCATGGAGAAGGCTCTGCCATGCTGGTCCAGAATCCACAGCAGAGATAGTGGGCTCTCCTCTACCTTGGAGGCATCTGCTTACTTCCCTGGCCCAGACGCAGTGACTAAAGAGGGAGAGGATCTCCCACCGACTGGGCCAAGCCTGTGCTTTTGATGCAAGGCACTTTGTCACAGAGCAGCCTGGTGTCTGGTGAGAGTCTGACCTTGTCATGTTGCACAAACACTGAACAAGCATCTCAACATGAAAGCCTTGAACTGACACCTTCCTTGTCCCACATGTGACATAAGAAAATTTATTTTTCTCTCTGCATATCCCTCGGTGAGTCAGTGAGAAAGCCACTCACCTCCTTCCCCATGGGGACCCAATCCATGGGATCATCAAGGCTGAGAAGCATGCCTTCTTCTTGTTTGGAAGAAGTAAGAACAATGGTTACAACAGTTCCTTGAAGTCAAAGTCAGCTAACATTTGTCTGGAATGTGGTCCCTCTGGTTGAGATGGGGGTGGTGGCATCTATAGGTGTGTTGGTGGTTAGCACCTGGGATTTATCTACAGAAACCTTGTAAAGGAAGCCTCAGATGAAGAAATGACACTGACTTGCTAGGCCTTAGAAATTGGGGCAGCACTGCCCCTGAAATCAATGCCTGGAACCAAGCCAAGAAAAGTTGAGGAATGAGCCATTGAGCTGAGCTCTGAAAGATGCTCAGTGGATGCTAGTGTGTCACTCAGCAGGCCCAAGACAGTCCTGGGCAAACCTTTGTTCTAGGTATGACTGACCTGTCAACTGAGAGGGGAGCAGGCTTGGGGTCATCCTCTATATAAGCTGATGGATTTGTGTAAACATGTCATGGCTTCTTGTTGTGTTCCTCCCAGGGATTGGCACTTTGCTGTCATTTTTACTCTTAGTCTTTGAAACAATCCTGTCAGATAGGAAGTGGTTCCATAAGAAAAAACAAATCCAGAGAAAAGGAGGAAATTGCCAAAGGTCACATAGTAAATGTGGGAGCTGGGGTTACATTGGGATTTGACTGACCTGGGGACCCACTTAGCTGCTGGATCAAGAGGGAAGGGTGTTCTCTAGCCTCAGCCTGGGTTGCTGAGGGCTGCATAGTAATGTGGAGGCTGTTGCCTCCACATTATTCCATCTCTTGGAATAAACTGTATTCCCCCAAAATTCATGTTGAAATATGAACCCCTAATACTTCAGGATATTTTTAGATAGTCTTTACTGAGCTGATTCACCTGAGATTATTAGAGTGGTCCCAGTCCAGTAAGCCTAATGTCCTTATAAAAAAAGGAGAGGAGAACACGGAGGGCAGACCATGTAAGAGAGAAAACAGTGATTGATGCGCTAAAAAGAGCAATCTGGAGCAAATCCTTCCCTCATGGCCCCTAAGGAACCAATCCTACCAATACATTTATCTTGGACTTCTGGCCTCCAGATCATGAGACGATATATTTTTGTTAAACCACCATCTGTGATACCTTGCAATGTAGCCTGAGCAAACTAATGTGGCAAAATTCCCAGCATGGAGGGCCGTCAGCCAGTTTCCCCAGAGAAATGCAGGCAACTTAGGACCCTCAAGGGGACAAAATGTTAGAACAAAAATGTCACTGTGTCAGGAAAGGGAAGAGGACAAGTCTTTGGAGGAACTAACCCTTGCTGTGAAACCAAGATTGGGAAATAATAATTGCTACCATTGTCTCTGGCAGGCTTGTTGGACTGGTTCTTAATAGTGTGTTTCCTCGGGGTGACCAACCATGTTCCATATTGCATAGTAAACTACTTTCCACCTTCCTGATGGGCTAGTGACCGCAACTGGAAGGTAATACAGCCCTTCCTGTCACCATCCCAGACAAGTGGTGTCAGAGCCACCCGAATGCCCACAGCTTAGCCTGGCATAGTGAAAAAAGCCTTGGATGAGGAGTCTGAAAGGTTGGGCATCACCATCTCCACACATCGCCTTTGACATCTGTGAGCAAAGTCCCTGTTCTTCTTAACTTCACAGTTTTTCTCTCAAATGAGGTAATTTATTATTATGCTTTCATCTAGTCCACCAAAAGACCATGGGAGGTTTGTGATAAAGACATATTAAATAAAATCACCTATAAAATAATTGGAGTTAATGAAAGGATCAAGGAGATGGTTGTAAATTAAAATTTCATTCTGACCATCCTGGCAGCCGAGAAAAAAAGTGGAACACTGAAGATTATAAGATACTGTACTGTTTTAAAGTAAAACATTATACGATATTTAAAATGATAATTTTATTTCAATGTGCACATCCCAAATATGAAGAAAATACACCCAGGTTCTACGTTTAAATTTCCTAACATTTCTAGGTGTGCCAGACTTCTCAGCCTTATTTAGCTGAGACTTAAATCAATTTATCACTGTCATCCCTTCCCAGAGACAATCTCATGTTCTAGGCAAACCCATCAACTTTTTTTTCTCCTCTCTTTATAAAAATAGCCTTTGTGGGGCTGGGGCTGGGGCTCAGTGGTAGAGCACTCGCCTCGAATGTGTGAGGTCCTGGGTTTGATCCTCACCATCACATGAAAATAAATAAAATAAAGGTATTGTGTCCAACTACAATTAAAAAATAAGATATTAAAAAATAGCCTTTGTACTTTTTTCTAATTATAAAAGCAGTCTAGAATAAAATACTTATGAGTAAGAATAAAAATGCCCCAATTCCTCCCTGCCCAGTTTCCTCCAGATACCAGCCATCACCATTTCCACTGACTTCCTTCAGGTATTTTTCTCTGTGTCCTTTGAATCTCCCATTGTTTCTTGACCCACAGATGTTGGCTTGCCTCAACTGAAGAATTTTTTTGCTCCAGGTAAATGTGGTGTAGAAGCATCTCAAATTACCAGCTCTTCAACCTCTCCCAGTCTTGAAGCACGTTTTCCTTAACGTAGGAGTTGAGCAACCATCTCTCCTGCCATCTTTGCCCTGCCTGCCCAAGTGAGTCCCAGGGACAAGGCTCTGGACAGCTCACCCATGAGCATCTACTTCTGCCAATGCCCACCCCACAGTGGGCTCTACTCTACAAATTTCAGGAGACTCTGGGCTAGTGAGAAACCTTGTTCTAAGCCCCTGTAATTTTTTTTCACATGTATTCTTACTTTCGTGGCATTTCCATGGAGGTAGCGTAGGCTTTGAGAAAGGCTTTGCCATCCCACTCCACAAAGAGGCCAGCTCACCTCTCTGAATTTCCTTGTCCTGTCTTATTTCATCATTTGCAATTCTGCCACCAAGAGAAACAAACACGTGTCCTTTAAAAATCCCGCCTTGAGACAAATCCGATCAGTGGATCTTTCTAGGAATCTTGTCAATCTGTTCTTCCCGCTCACGTGAGTTATGAACTGCACAGGGGAAGACCTATTGAAGGGAAGAAGAGAAGTCACTTTGGAACTGAAAGGAGGAAGGACTCTTCAGTGAGGCTCTGACCCTGGACACAGTATGGAGAGAGATGCTGAAGGCCTGGCCTGCTCTGCCCAGTTCCCCTATTCAGGGAAGTTCAGCAGTTGCCCTCCTTTCCTGGTTGCTTTTGAAGGTCACCCTCCTTTGCTTTATGCTGGGAGGAGTGTCTTGGCCTCCTGTTTCTCCTGAGTTGTCCACAAGGCAGCTGCCCTTCCTGGGCCACCATGTAATTTCATGGGGCACCTGCCTAGGACTTTTAGAGACAGTCACCCTGAGAGATAGGGTCTCCTTGGTATGGTGGGTGCAGAGGGTAACGGGTGCATGCTGCAGGTCCCTTCACCCTCCATTCCCCAAAAACTAGCTTGTTCCTGGATCTTCAGCTCCACTCCAGGGAGGAGCAATGGACACGGTAGGCAAGGCCCTCAGCCTGGCAGCGCACCAGGAATCTCAGCCTCTCTCGTGTGGGGCATTTTGGGAAATGTGTCTCTCGTGGCTGCTGACAGAGAGTGGGTCCTACAAAGCTCTCCAGAGATGCTCTGTCTTGCTATTCTGCCAAGTCAGAGCTGTCACACATGATGCTGGAGGTGCAAAGCACAGCTGCCTGTCCCCTGCCAGATTCTCTCCTCACCTGACCATCAGCAGCACTGAATCTAACACTGTCCCTTCTCCTGGACACACCCTCCTCCCTTCCTCCCACTCACTGGTCCTCCTCTGGGGGAGCTTGCTGCCCCCTGACTCCATCTAGAGTGCCTGAGACTCAGGCCTCATTCACTTCTAAGGTCTCCACTAACCTTGTCTCCCTTCAGCCATGACGTGCCACGTGAGGACTTGTGCCATCTACATGCCAACTGCCTGACCACTTCCAAATTTACGTTCCTGGTGCAGGCTACTCCAGACTCCAGCCTCTGTCTGCCCACCTGCTCAACAGCTCCACCTGGAAATGGGTTCAGTCAGAACACACCAGAGGAGCCTTTCTGGGCCGACTGGTGACATCACTACATGGAAATGAGGTACGTGTCCGAAAGTCAGATGCACGACCTGCTGTATTTGTGTTTCCCAAGGCCAGGGAGGATCTGGGAGAAGCCTGTCAGCTTCCCGCAGGGCTTCAACCCCGATAGCCTGTGCTTTCAAACACCAGCTCCACCATTTACCAGCAACGTGACTTTGGGCAGGTGACTCACACTCTCTGGTCACACCAACCCCAGAGGGCTGTTTCATGAAGTGCATGTAGGGCCTGGCACATAGTCAGCCCTTAGGACGGTCACATTATTCCTGCCCCTTCACTGTCCTGAGGGTGCAGTTTCAGAAACATCCTAAGAACTCGTGAAACCCCTTTGTCCCCACTGTGTTCCAATGAATGTGTCACTATTGCTTCTGCCCCCACCCCTGGACCTTTCAGGGTCCTGCATCTCTAATGAAAAAAGCATCAGCCCAGCGACCCCAGCCTGGCTCCCCCACAGCCCCTTGCTATTGCCTCTTCTCAGCCGTGGTCAGCCTCCTGGGCCTCCCCACAAAGAGCTAGCCTCACTTAGCGCTCTGTGCCTTCTTATGAGCGCTTGTTCACTCAGTTCTTCCAGCTGGAGTGAGGAACTGCAGGAATAGTGGCAGAGAAGAGGAAGCTGATGGCAGTGAGTGCTCACCATGGCACAGAGGCTAGTTAAGCACTTTACAAAGGAGAAGCAATGAAGTGAGCCTGCCCCAGTGCTGCCATTAGCCCGTGAGCTTCACTTCACAGGTGCGGAACGGAGAGAAAGACACGTGGGCCCAGGTTCCCCAGCTCTGAGCTGGTGCGGGAAGCTGTGTGTGTGGCACACCAGGATGGGCCCGGCACAGAAGGCCAGCATCCCAGTTAAACACAGTGCTCAACAGAAGCTCTTTATCTAAATACTTTTCATAGCACCAAGATATTTATTTCAAGAAATGGCTTGACCTCATGAAATTCTACGCATACTCTATGTAAAGACAAGGGCCACCATCATTTTGATTTCGAATCTCAAGACAGGAGGGTTTCCACAAGGCTTTCAGGAGTGTGCCGATGTTCAGAGGCTCCCTGTGGCCCTTGGTCAGTGCACCTGCCCACGATTGTGTCCTGAGTATCAGAATAACCTGCTGGCAGCCGGCTGCACAGGAGCAAAGAGGAGGCCTGGTCATCATTCTTTTTCTCTTAGTGGCCAGCGCAGCACAGTCTTGGAAACCAATAAAGACCAGGCGTCTGCTGAATTAGTGGAAAAGAAGGACGCAGGGTGAGGAAGGGGGGAGTGTCCTTCCCGCACATGAGATAATACTCACAGGGCTCCAAAGTCAGTCACACCTGGGAAGCGGGACCCAGAAAGAGGTCCAGCTTCTATGCTATCCCTCTAGCTAGTCGTAATACTCCTATGGAAAAACCTCTTTTTAAAATGTTTTGGATTCATCTCAGAACATACATACTTTAAAGGCAGGCAGGCCACCTACCTCCACCAGACATTCAGGCCACCGAACTGGAGTCCAAGAGAATAAGGCCCATAAAGTGTGACACCCACATGGTCATTCCCACTCTCAGAGGGTAACAGGGAAGGGCACGGGCAGCCCCCACCACTGCTTCTCGGGCCTCAGGACTGCTTCCGAATGCCCGTCTGTAAGTCGTGGGCTGCGGGCTTGACTCCTTTGTGCCCACAGCAGCATTCCTCCTTTGGAATAATGACTTCCGTGATCAGCCAGCACAAGCTTGAATCTGTCCCTGGTCTGCCTGCCTGCTCTTGATGCCCTTCCTTGGAGACACTTGAGCCCAAAGCCCACGGTGGGCACTCGTCCCCGTGTTGACAGAACACTGGCTTGGTGTGCTGGGCTCGTCCTGTTGCCCTTCCCACCCCAGTGAGCTGTGGGGCAGGAACGGGGAACCGGGCTGCAGCTGAACCTCTGGCAGAGTGACGACCGAAACCACAAGTCCCCTGAACCTGTGGTCCCTTTCCCAGGAGAAACGCCAGCAGCTCTGCAGGGCTGAGGAGGAAAGAAAGATCTCTCCTTCTTAGTAATTTGTAGCTAATGCGTCTCACACAATATTTCACATTGAGGGCTGGGGATACGGCTCAGTTGGTAGAGTGCTTGCCTTGCATGCACACGGCCTGGGTTCAATCCCCAGCACCACACACACACACACACACACACACACACATTTCGCATTGCCTCACAAATAATTCGGGGCAGGGTGAAAGGTCTAAAGTGGAAAGTGGGCAGAGAGGAGAAATCACAGCCAGGCCAGGGACAGAAAACAGGCAGCAGTGGGCTGAGATGACAGTGCACATAATTAAGACCCCACACTTGTCACAGGAGAGGACACACATTTGGCTTTTTAGCTGCCAGTGGGGAAAAAAAGTGTCTTCCGTAGGTGAATGAAACAATCTCTGGAGGAAAGCTGAAGTGATCCTGGACCTAAGGACATGGACTTCTCCTCAGGGGCCCCAGGAATGGTGACCCCAGTAACAAACTTCCTGTTGACCTTGTGCATCAACAAGAGCCAAGAGGCAGCCTATTAAAGGGCAGCACAATAAAGCCAGCCTGTAAGAGGGATTGCCACATAGTCCTGGCACCTGTCTGTGTGTCTGGCCTGTTCCAAGGTAGACCTGAATCACCAGTTAAAGGCCCACATCTGACCGTGGCCATCTCCTACCTGCTGGCACCCTCCTCCCCAGTCTGTTGCCCAAGATTCTGAGTCTCCACCTCACAGGAGCAACTCCTCCTGAGCTTTCCATCATCCAGGGCTCCCGTGTCCCTCCTTCCCCACCCTGCCCCTGACAGAAGCAAAGCATTTGTCCATGAGAGGCAAGTTGTCCCTGAAGTTGAGGGGCCTGGGCTTGTATCCTGGTTCTGCCAGTTGCTGAGTGTGTGACTGGGACGATTAAGTGACCTCCACCTCAGCAGGTGCAGGCTGGCGGTAGTGTCCACCTCCCGTTCTCAGGTGAAGAGTAGACGAGATGATGCTGTCGATCAGCCAACGCTTCCTGAGCTCCTGTGACCGCCAGGCCTTGTCCTAGGCCTCTGGGATGCAGCGGGGCTCTTCGCCTCTTCCTCATGGAGCTTCCGTTCCCGTGGTGTGTGACACGGCGTCTGGCTAGTTACTGTCAGCTGTTCCCAAGCTGTTGATGAGTTCTTGGTGTTGACAAGAAACACTCTTCTTTGTTCAATCAAGTAACTAAGGAGGACCTACAGGCCACCCAGGCCATGCTGGGTCCCCGAGTCACTGTAAGACTTGAGTACGGATTAGTTCATGCCCCCATAAAGTTTGTAATCCTGACGGCACAGAGAAGACATAATTCCATCAAGAAATACTGATGTCCATGGTGTGGACCCATAGTGCCGGGGAGTGCCGGGGAGTGACCCAGACACTCCCTGGCCAGCAGCCATGTTGGAGCTCACCCCACATCCATTTCCTCCTCCTCAGTCCCTGCCAGTGGAATTCAGGCTGCATCCAAGTATCTCTCCTCCTCCAGGAAGTGGGCGGTGAGTCCTGGCTTTGCTGGTTGGGGTTGAGGTCCTGACTGACTTCGCTGGTCACTTTGGCCTCACACTTCCTGCCAGTGAGGGCCTTGGGAATGGGCACTTGGCCGGTCCTGAGGAAAAGGCCACTGGGGGCTCTAGAAACACAGCGCTTCATCTGGAATCACCGCAGTGCTTGCTTCCAGACTGCAGGGAAGCCATCCCAGGTGGCTGCGGGGCCATGAGGGGCCGAGGGAGGGAGGTCCCAGGGCCAGCCCTGCTACACTCCTTTTGGTGGGAGAAACAGAGGCTGAGCCACTTTTAGTCCAGGTTTTCTGTGGCCTGCAGTCCAAAACATCGGCAATGGTGACCAGTGTTTAGCAAGACTCAATGGCCTTCCTCCTGGTCTCTCTGGGAAGAAGAGGGATCACCCAGAAAGCTGGGCGTCTCCTGTGGCTCTCCCTGAACCTCCAGTGCACAGTCCCACCCCTCCCACGTCCTCCCCTCCTCTCTCCCCACCCCCACCCTAGTGTGGAGGTTCCCTTGCTTTCTTGAGGCCTTGCAGTGGTTTCCAGCCTGCGCCTGCTGCCATGATGCTGCTCTCGGGTGTCTTCTTCGGCCACTGCTGAGGGTCCTTTCTGTGGTGGCGGAAGGACATGCAGCGTCTTGATTCTTTTTTAAGCAGCCCTATTAACCTAAGGCGATGTGCACTAACAAGCTTCCTTACCCTCCAGGCTCCCTGTCTCTTCATGCCCGACCCTGATGGCCTCGAATTCTTCCTGCAGCCTGAGGGAACCTCAGGAGCTCTGGGGTCCTATGCTCTCTCCCACCCCCATATGACCCTTTCGCCCAGAGGCCCCCGTGCCACCCCTCACCTGGCCATTTCCCAGGACTCTCTCCCAGGCCTGGGACCCCTCCCAGGCCACCCTGACTTTGTCATCATGCGCGTGGCACCGTGTGGGACTTGCTGTCCTGGAAAGTAACACCTAGCCCAGTAAAAACCTTTTTCACAATTCTGGGCCATGGACAATGAATTTGTGACACTGGAGGTGAGCTGTTTTACCTTAACTTGTTCTGTTTCAGTTGGGGCACAGTCGTCCGAGGCTATGAGACAGAGCCTGCCATCATGACCGTAGCTGCTACTGTTTTCAGTAACTATTTTCGCCATTTTCCATCATTTGGGAAAGTCTACGCTGTCCTCAAGGCCGGAGGAGCTACTCTTAAATCAGCTCTCCCTGTTTGCCACCCTCTCTCAAAAGCAAACAAGGAAATCAGGAGAACAAACCACCTGGGTCATAGTATAATGGAGCCACCCACACCAGCACAGTGACAAACCGATTGCATGATTACATCAGCAATCTCCCCAAGTCCTTTTTCTGGTTCCACTACATGTGCCATATCCTGTATTGCAACGGGGGACTCCCTCTGGACAATACCACATTATCAGTGTCCAAATCAGAACAATGCACATAGCACCAAGGAGAGTCAGACCAACTTAACAAAGACAGACATTTCAAAATAGGGGAGGGTATTCCTGGCAGAGGTTGCAGCCTATGCATCTTTCTAAGATCTCAAAAATACAGTTATTGGACTGGAGCTGGAACCCAGTGGTAAAGTGTTTGCCTAACACGTGTGAGGCGCTGAGTTCAACCCTCAGCACCACATTAAAAAATAAATAAAGTTATTGTGTCCATCTACAACTAGAAATATATATATATAAAGCATGGTTATTTGGGGAGAAGGTGTGTTGGATGACAGGACCTGGTGCTGTACATGCAGCTGATGTTGAAGTGTGGAGAGTCTTATGTGTCCATGCAGAGTTTGAGATTCATCCTGTGGCCAATGAGATCTCTGCGAGGTTTTATCTTGCTAGTGAGATATAAAGGATGTGACCTTCCCTGAGTTCTCAAAAATAATTTCACCTTAGTAAAACTGAGAGGGTGTGGATGCTAACCAGGTCCACCTCTGAGGTGTCTCCATGACTGTCCACCTAGTCGTCCCATCCATTTGCTGAACTGTAGAATGGAGACGATCCCTACCCTGTGGACACATTGTGTGACAGTGTCTCGGACTCACAGACCATCTTGACTGGGGTGCAGAGACTTTACATCCACACATTTTCTCCCTAAGAACCTTTTCCAAGACTGCTCCAGGGCAGGCACCTTGGTGAGTGGGATTGCTCTGCCTAGGAATCTGGCCCATCTTTTGCACACTGTGCTCGGTGGGACCTTTTATGACCCATACTCCGTCTCATTGCCTGAGAAACCCACAGGGAGTCAGGTAGGAACGTTGCCGGCTAGGTCATGGTACGCGGGGGCTTGTTTCACTTCTGTTGACTCTGCTGTTCCTAAATGCCATCTGGTCTCCTCCTGGACCACTTGTTCCTAACATGTTCCGATACCAGAATAGGAGGCCCTACACAGCTGGGGGCTCAGTGGACGCAGCAGGAATATCTGCCCGAGATGAATTCTAGGGCAACCCAGGTTAACTAACACAAAGGAATTCCCTTTTGAGAGAATCGGCAGCATCTTCACAAGGAGACGATATATCACAGAAGTTGGGAGCACGTGGGTTTCCTGCAGATGAGCCTCTGTGACTGCCTATCCTTCTCCAGGGGATACGGTCCTCTCCTTCTGCCTCTTTTATCTTCCATGTTAAATATACAACTGCAGTCCTGCCTTTCTTGACATATTGAGGTCCACGTGTTTTTATGTGTGTGCCTGTTACTTGGGGTTCTGATATTCTGCTGCTGGGTGTGCAATGGTGCACAGATAGGGAACCCTGGGTGCTGTGCTCCTGAGCCGTCCTCCACTGCAGCCCTAGGGTGCAAAGTGATTTTTTGTTCTCCCTGTTTCTCTTCAGGAGCTGTACTTAGGGTCTTTGTGCCCTGGGCACAGTGACTTCAGGGGACACCTCCAGCCCTTTTGTTTTAACATCAGAAAAGCCTGGACTGCCCTGGGTCAATCAGCATGATTTTATTTTTGGCTTTTGTTTTTGTTCTTTTAAATAAGTACAATATTACATGTTAATCAAAAATGTTTTAAATGTTTAGAAAGAAGGGAATGTTAATTACCCAATTTGATTATTGCATGCTGTATACATGTATCAAATCATAACACTGTACCCCATTTGTATTGTTAAATTTAACAATAAATATACAAGTAAAAAAAATCAGATAAACAATGTGAATGCTTTTGATCCTGCATCTCTTTTCTTCACCCACTAGGTAGCAGACAGCTAAAACTGGAAGCTACACCTCTAGCAACGAATTTTACCACTTAGATTATTTCCCTAGCACTCTCTCTCTCTATCATGGTTCCATACCTATACTTTATACCAAGTATAGATTGCTACAGATACGTGGGGAAACTATTGGGCATTACACAGTGAAATTAATCATACACATAATCTCACAATCTGGTATTCTGCACAATATATTTTATAGGTGTTTGTAAAAAGACATCTATAATGTTCACAACATCGATAACCAAAAGCTAGAAAAAACACAAAATGTCCATCCATGGTTGATTGAAACAGTGCACTGTGGAGTGTTTGCACATGGAAGCTGTCCCATGAGAGCACACCTGTCCATGTGCACAAACAGCACACACATCATTCTGATGAAAGAAACCAGATGCTAAAAGGCTACACACTGTGTGATCTCATTTATATCAAGTTCAGAAACACGCAAACTCATCTTTGGCATTAGTGACTGGGAAGGGTGTGAGGCATGTCTTCGGGGCTCTGGGAATGTTCTAGATTTTATTTATGTGATGGTTGGGTGGATGGGCTCAGGTGGGTGAAAATCCCTCCAGCTGTATGCTTATGATTCAGTTAAAACCTCCAATTTTTCTAACTTCTAGATTTTTAAAAAAACATTGAGATAGAACCATAAAATTTACCTAGGTGCACAATTCTATCATTTTTAACATAGTCACAACTTGTACATCCCTCACCACTAACTGCAAAACATTTTTTTCATGTTCCCTAAAGAAACCTTGTACCCACTGAGTCACCCCCGTTCCCTCCCCCACATCCTGGCAGCCATTAGTCTACTCTGTCTCTACAGATGTGCCCAATTGGGCATTTGTGTGGGCGGGTTCGAGTGCATGTGGCCTGTGCGTGTGGTTGTAGGCACTAAGCTAGTGTCCAGGTTGCAGCGCGTGTCCGCATGTCCTTCCTTTAATGGCTGAATTGTGTTCTATGGTGTGGAAGGACCAGGCCTTATCTGCTCATCAGCTGATGGATGTTTGTAGCGTTCACTTCCTGGCTACTATAAGCAAGGGTACTGTGACTGTTCATGTTCAAGTTTTTGTGTTTTCAGTTCCCTAGTAACACACCCAGGAGTGGAAGTGCTGGCTGCAGACCTGGATGGCACATGCTTGTGTTTTCTCTGATCTTAGGAAGAAAGGACCTGTTGAAAAGTTCCCTTTATTCCCAAGTGGTTGAGTGTGTTTAACAGGAGAAGATGTACTTCAAATGCTTCTTCTGTGCCCACTGAAATTACGATGTCAGCTGTCCTATATTCTACTTTGTTAAATTGATTTTTGTGTGTTAAACCTTACATTCCTGGGATAAATTCCACCTGGATGTGTCAGGTAATCCTTTGTATATTTTGCTAGACACAATGTTTTGTTGAGGAAATTTCTATTTTCATATGGGATAGTGGCCTGCAATTTTTTTTCTGGTGACCTCTTTACCTGGCTTTCATATTGAGGAAAGGCGGGACTCTGAAGAGTTTACGTGTTTCCTCTTCTTTTTCTTTTTCTTTTTGGTATTACTTCTTTAAATGTTTGGTAGAATCACCCATGAGGTCATCTGAGCCTAGGCTTTTGTTTCAGGAACATTCTGTTTGTCTCTGTTTTGTGGTTTTAGGGTGCTCACGCGGTTTCAGGGAGTCTTGGGTGACTAATTCAATTCCTGGATTTATTGTCTACTCAGATTTTCTATTTCCTCTTGAGTCTGTTTCAGTAGTTTGTATCTTTCTAGGAATTTATGCTTTTCATTTAGATTACCTACTTGTAAGGTGGGCAATGTCCCTCTTTAATTTTTCCTGCTCATTATTTAAGCACTCCCTCTCCCCTCCCCCTAATAGCACTTAAAGCTGATTGATGACTTAAATCTTTGTAAATTGAACACCCAAAAGTAGATTTTCCACTTCTGAGTAAATTCAAAGAAAATAAAAGGAAATGGTAAGCAGACAGCAGGAATTAGAAAATGAATAAATTGATGAACTTTTTTTTTTTCCTTTTGAGACAGGGTCTCATTAAGTTGCCCAGGCAGTTCTCAAACTCACAAAATCCTGCCCAGACTCTTGAGAATCTGGGATGACAGGCACATGCTACCATGCCTGACTGAAAGAGAGGAACTTCTTTAAGTAAGACAGAAAACATGGAACTTAGGCCATTTCTATAAAATTATCCTTTTAAAAAAATCAAATATGGAGCCTGGGGTTGTGGCTCAGCTCTTGCCTAGCAAGTGTGAGGCACAATCCTTAGCACCACATAAAAATAAATAAATAAAGGTATCTTGTCCATCTACAATTAAAAAAAAAATTTTTTTTAAGTCAAACATGGGAAAATTTAAGAATTTCACAAAGATATGTATAGCATTTGTACTTGTTTGCCAGTTGCTTGAAATAAAATGTTTCATTGTTTTAAAAAAGGTCTTCCTAAAAAGACGTCTTTCGCCATCTCTGAGCACACAGCACACATGGAGGGGAGTCACTGGCAAGAGTCCACTTGTCTACGAAGCTCAGGGTGGGCGTGTGTTCACACGTGTGTGCAACGTGTTAAAGACAGCCCAGTCCATCCACACTCCCTATCCCCTTGACCTCTGGCTGGATATTCGGAGGCTCCCCTGTCTGGCCTCCTCTCCTGGCACCTTTCCTGAGAGTCCAGAAGTCCCAGGATCTGTTAAAACACAGTGAATCAGCACGCACCGACTCCAAGACATCTAAGGGAAGATTCATGTTTTCACTTAATTGTAGAGATTTCTTTTCTTAGTGATCCAAGGTGCTTCCCTCCAGGGTCGGCAGCTTAGATTTGGAGAAATACAGCTGGCAAGCAGACAGGCAGGGAAGCTCAATGCTTCTGAGAACTGTGGCTCCACTTGATTCTACCCCGGGGTGTTAGAGCCCCTCAGCCATTAACACCTTCTTAAATACAGCAATGACACGGCTGCTTGTTAGATGCCCACACTGAACACACACTATCTTTCCCGATAGTGTGAAAGACCATTTTCCCTATTTACAGAGAACAGAAAGTGAGGGTTCAAGAGAGTCGCCAGGCCACTCACTGTTGACCAAATGTGTGGGCTTCTGCCCCTCCCCCTCAGATGAACACTCCCCTGCTCCCCCCACCCACCCCTCCAGCCCAAGGGTGTGCGTGGATTCCTTGTGAGTCCTCCAAACTGGAGCCTCCCTTTCTCCATCCCAGGGCTCTGTTACCACAGACACAGCTGACAAGCTCAGCAGTGGCCCTGGGAGTTCCAGTTGGGGGGCACTCGGTGGTGGCTGTGTGCTCTGCATGTGTAGCTGCAGTGTAGGGGGGGCGCACCTTCTGTGGTAGTGGGAGCACCAGCTGGAACAAGATTGGTGCCAGGATGACAGGGGATGAAGGAAGAGGAAGGCAGGTGGCCGCAGAGCCGCACCTGCCTCAGAGGGATTCTTGCTCAGGTCCAGAACGTCTCCTCTGTGGCTGGGCCCCTGATAATGCTGCCCGCACGGTCCCCATTAGCAGACACCGCTACTAGCCTTGGAAATAGATCCTCTAAGCAGTGATGACATTAGATATTTTTATGTTTATGTGATTTGTTTTTATGTTCAATACCTTTGGCTCATTGCTTTTGTACACTGTGGGTACAAGAAAAATCTCTCTAGAAAGTAATTTGGTAATTTTATTTTTGTATTTTTTGGGGGCGGGGGGAGTACCAGGATTGAACCCAGGGGCACTTAACCATTGAGCCACATCCCCACATCCGCAATCCTTTTTATCTTTTATTTTGAGACAGGGTCTTACTAAGTTGCTTAGGGTCCTGCTAAGTTGCTGAGGCTGGCTCTGAACTTGTGAACCTCCCGCCTCACTCAGCTTCCCAAGCCACTGAGACGTAGGCCTGCATCACTGTGCCTGGCTAAAGTATTTTTATATCCTTTGATGAAGTAAACCCAATTCTAGGAATGTATATTGGGGAAATCACTGGAGAAACAAATGTTTCTTTACCAGAATGTTGACTGCATTGTTGCTGATGAGGTCCCAAAGTAGAAACCAACATAGAGGCCCAAATAAAAGGAATTGACAATGAAATACTTGCACTCATCGTTGGGGGAGATGAGAAAAATAAATTATAGAAAAATAATTGTAAGACAACTTTGAGACATGGAGAAGTGCTCATGACATATAGCTGAATAAAAATGGAAGATCACAGAACATGTGTGGTATGAGCCAATGTTGCTCAGTTTATTAATTTGTTTGAAGAAAAATTCTGCAAAGAAGTAGAATAAAATGGCAACGTTAGTTATATGTAGATATTTTTCTTAACACTTTTCAGAGTTTTTATAAAGAATTTTATAATGAAAATATATTACTTTCACATTCAGAGAGCAAAATATACCTTTTTAAAAATGTCTATTTGATTTTGCTGATAATGTGGGGATGACTATCTTATCTCCAGGAAGGATGTTAGCTTTTCCCAGTCACTGGGCTTAGAAAACCTGTGTATATGCTTAAAAGAGAATTTCCCAGGTACTTCCTGTCGAGAGCAAATACTACCTTCTGAATAGGCTAGGAGAGGGGTGTTAATACCTCTCTAATCCCGATTAGATCTGCTCACTATCACTGAAGGTAATACATTAGGATCTTAGGACATTATCTCCCCCAAAGATGAGAAACTAGTATTGGTCTGTTTTACAGATAAGAAAACTTCCAGAGAATTCTTTTTTACTCTATACTTATTGATCAGTGAAATCAAAAGTAAAACTAATTGGGTCATGGTCCATGTGTTGCCTTTACTGTTTATCTGTAGGATTTTCAGGAAGTAGAACTCCCAAAGTGGTACAGTGGTCTCAGATTTGTTCCAGAAAAACTTGTTTCCAGAGATCAGTGACATTTTAAGGTAGTGAAAGCCACTCTTCTTCTCTACTCTTGGACTCTCAAATCTAAAAGAAAATGTTAGAATTATAGTTCCCAAGAAAACTTCTGGAACCACAAAAGAAGGAAATTTGTTCACCAAAGGATAACTGAGGAATTATGGCAAAAAGACCAATGGTAAGAACTAATGTCTTTAAGAATAAAATTGCAACTACAACAAATGTAAGGAGAAGTGACAGATCAGAATGTAAATGTTTTATGTTAGAAATAACACAACTGATGGAAAACTTTCCCAGAACATGGGAAAGGAGATGGATGGTAGGGTACATTTGTTGGTTGCTACTTGCTGGGAGTCAAAAATACCACTTTAGTACTGTGGGGAAGTGGTTCCAAGACCTCTTCAAATACCAAAATCTGAAGCTATTCACATCTCATATATAAAATGGCATAATATTTGTATATAATATACATATATCCATATACTTCAGATGTCTCTAGATTATTTATAATATCTGAAACAATGTAAACACTCTGTAAGTAGTTGTTATACTAGGTTCTTTAGGGAATGATGATAAGAAAAACCCTGTATATGTTCAATTTTTTCCTAATATTGTCAATCTATGGTTGTTTAAATCTACAGAAGGAGAACCACAGATGTGGAGAATCAGCTGCATAAGCACATGTGTTGGTAGCACATAAACACTGAAAAGGAGGACTCCACTCTCCGGGTGGCCAGGAAGACACGCCTCACATCCTAGGGAGTGACGGAGACTACCTCAAGAGGTCGGTGGCTAAGGGCGCTATCTAATTATACTTGTAAGGTAACCACCAGTATGAGGATACAGGTCTTCCCCCATCAGAAAAAACTAAGTCCCCCAAAGTACAAAGAACGAAAACTCATGGAAATGCTTGCTTATAATGGGTGAATTTTATAGTATGTACATTATAGTTTTAAAGCTATTTTAAAATACAAGGAAAATGATCACATAATGAGAAGCTTTCTTAAAATTATGAAAACATAAAATATAAAAAAAATAACTGAATTAAAATTAAACATCTTTAAATGAATTTAACTTACCTGTTTAAAAAAAAAAAAAAAAAAAACACAAAAACTTTCCTGTGGGCTCACAAAGCAGGTATCAGTGCCATGCTGTTTGCAAGAGACACGTCTAAAGCAAAGCAAGAAGCAGTTGTGAAAGATCGGGAAGAAAAGGGTGGGCAAAATGTCCTTCCCAAGTCCAACTTCTTTTAAATGATTCTTGCCCAGAGGGGCGCAGTGGCCCATGCCTATAATCCCAGCAATTCAGGAGGCTGAAACAGGGGGATTGCAAGTTCAAAGCCAGCTTCAGCAACTTAGCAAGACCCTAATAAATTTAGCAAGACCCTGTTTCAAAATAAAAAATAAAAAGGGCTGGGGGTATGATTCAGTGGTTAAGTGCACCTGAATTCAATCCCCAGTATCTTTCAATCAATTAATCAATCTTGCCTTGCACAGCTGAACAAATTTGATGGTCTCTTATTAAAAAGTGACTAATACGTGTGTTAATCTTATTCCATCTGTATTTTTAACATCTCTGTATTACAGAGCACTTTCATATATGCTATCTCATGAAACCTCTTTGTAACTTGATGAGTGGGCAGTAGTATTGTTTTTACAGCTGGGAAACCCATTTATGGACAAGGAAGGTGACTTACCGAAGTCCACACAGCTGGTGCTGGTGGAGCTGATTCAGTCTCGGGTCTTCAGGCCTGCTTATCTCCTACCCTGTCTCCCACACGGCTCCCTCGGGAATAATCCTGAGCAAGCAGGTCAGGGGGAGGCTTCTGCAAATCATTTTCTCTTCATGATAAAACCTGCCGCCATTTTGAATGTTTCTCTATTCTGTTGGACTCCTAGAACTAGACCTTTTATAGATTATTTCTTAACCCACCCAGCCACCATGAATTGAGGGTCATTACCTACATTGTTACATTTGAGGAAATTGAGGCTTAGAAAGGTTTAGCGTCTTGTCCAGCTTCACACAAAGTAAGAAAACTGAGACCTCGATCAGTTAAGACTGCTGCTAAAACCTGGGGGGTGTCCAGTGTGTCACCAGTCATGCTATTAGCAAAGGTTAGGACAGGAAGGGGAGAAAAGCACTTAAACTTCCTGGGTGCTGTGGCATCTGCCTGTAATACCAGTGATTCAGGAGGCTGAGGCAGGAGGATCACGAATTCAAGGCCACCTTTGGTGATGTAGCAAGACCCTCTCTCCAAAAAAAAAAAAAAGACAGATCTAAGGATGTAGCACAGTAATAAAACAACCCTGAGTTCAATCCCTAGTAACAGGAAAAAAAAGAACACTTAAACTTAACCATTTACCCTTATACAATTTAATACGTATGTGTGTGTGTGTGTGTGTGTGTGTGTGTGTGTGTGTGTTGCTGGAGATTGAACCCAGGGCCTTGTGCATCGAGGCAAGCACTCTACCAGCTGAGCAATATCCCCAATTTAATACTTTTTTGGATGACAAATACCACCCAGATGGCCAGGCAGGTATGCAACCTGTGCCGTCGCCCAGGACCAGGCCTCAGAAGGGCCCTGGACTAGGCCTCAGAAGGGCCCTGGACTCCACCAAGCTCTGTCATCTCCTTCCTAGAATTCGTAATAAGTTGACCTCTGGGTTTGTGTTTTGCAGGTGGAGTCAGAGGGGTCACTAGAGCAGCTTGTGAGTAGAGGAGTCAGCAGGTGCACGCCCTTCGCCATTCCTCGCTGCCCACTGGCACACGGTCTGCAGGGCCTCAGAGTGGACCCATGATGGCGGATTCAGTGACTGAGGACAAGGTAGGGGTGTGACATCTGCGACTGGGTTAACTAACCAGCAGGGGCCACGCTTTCCATTTCAACCAGAATTTTTTTTGAATGTAGAGAAAAAACAACAATGTTCTAGAACACCACCAACCAGGGAATCCTGTCCTACCCTGTCCTACTTGTGTTAATTCCCTGGGTCAGCAGTGGCTTATCTTGAAAGCAATGGCATTCCTTTCAAACCTCTCCAGTCCCCAGAAAGCCAAAGCTTGCGAGTTGGTAGAATGTGCACGTGGCTTCCCATTCCTTGCAAGAGCTTCAGATCACTCTGTAAAGCACATTGATATTGTGGAAGAACAGAACTGCTGTTGTTGTTTTTAAAGAAAACACTTTGCAGCGGCGGGGCGGGGTGCGGATACCAGGGACTGAACTCAGGGGCACTCAACCACTGAGCCACATCCCCAGCCCTATTTTGTATTTTAATTAAAGACAGGGTCTCACTGAGTTGCTTAGTGCCTTGCTTTTGCTAAGGCTGGCTTTGAACTCGCGATCCTCCTTCCTCAGCCTCCTAAGCCACTGGGATTACAAAGAACATGTTTTTAAAAATGTTCTTTATAAATAACTTTTGTGATTGTGGGCCTGATGTAATCATTAGAGAGAAACGTGTATCGTGAACCTTGTAACAAAATCATGCTGCCTATCAGCGTTACTCATTTACAGCCCTGGTTCTGCTCCCTGGGCGTTGGGCCGGCTGCCTGCGGGCTCTCCCAGCCCACTCCGCAGATTTGCACCTGAGGCGCCTGACTCATCCCACCCGAGAGTGATCCTAACCCTGTGAGGTTCCTACAGTTGATTCTGTGTTTTCTTTTCAAAGAAATAAATGTACTCGACTAATTATCTCAGCAGATACTAGAGATGAGTCAGTCTTTATAGACATTGGTAGAATTTAATTTGAATAATAGATTTTACTTTTTGAAACAAAAACAAAGAAAAATGCATAGTCTGAGGCTAATGTAAATATTGCTATTGGTGTTTATGATATTCTTGCCAGTTAGGTGTTTTTTTCTCTCGTTCTCTCCTGACCCTAAAATTTATATGGAAAGACAGAGGACCTACAATAGCCACAGCAATCTCGTATGCGAAGAACACAGTTGGAGAGAATGTGGTGAACAGACATACAGATCAAGGGACAGAAGGACAGGCTCCAAGATCACCCTTATGTTTATGACTGATTATTTCATTATAAATTCCCATGCAATTCAAAGAAAGAAAGAATAGTCTTTTCAACAAATGGTGTGAGGATATCTGATATATGCAAAAAACAAACTTAGATGTTTACCTTACCTCATACACTAAAATTAACTCAAATGGATCATTAATCTAAATGTCAGAATTATATAAAGCCTCTTAAAGAAAACTCAGCAGCAGCTGGGCGTGGTGGCGTATGCCTGTGATCCCAGCAGTTTGGGAGGCTGAGGCAGGAGAATCGCAAGTTCAAAGACAGCCTCAGCAACTTAGCAAACTCTGTTTCTAAATAAAAAATACTAAAAAGGCTGGGAATGTGGCTCAGTGGTTAAATGCCCTGAGTTCAATCCCTGGTTCTAAATAAATAATAGGGCTGGGGATGTAGCACCCCTGGGTTCAATTTCTAGTACTCAAAAAAAAAAAAAAAATGCACAGCAGTATATGTTTGTGATCTTGAAAAAGGAAAAGTCTTCTTCATTATGACAACAAAACATGCTCTGTTTAAAATTGATAAACTGGATTTCAAAAGACACATTAAGTGAACGGAAAGAGAAGCAACAGACTGGGGGGAAATGTTTGCAAATAAAGGACTTGTGTGCAGAATATGTAAAAAAACAGTTAAATAAGAGCCCAAATTTTAAAAATGGGCAAAAAAAGTGGTATTATACACAATGGACTATTACTCAGCCATAAAAAAATGATTTTATGACTTGTGCTGGTAAATGGATGGATCTGGAGATTATCGTGCTAAATGAAATAAGCCAATTCCAAAACACCAAAGGCCAAATGTTCTCTCCTATACGTGGATGCTAAACACAATGGGGCAGAGAAGAGAAGTCCAGAGGATTTGACTAAGGGCAACGGAGGGAAGGGAGGGGGAGTGGGAATAGGAAAGACAGTGGAATGAGTCGGACATAACTTTCCTGTGTTCGTATATGAATCCATGACCAGTGCAACTCCACGTCATGTACAGCCACAAGAATGGGAAGTTCTACTCCATGTGTGTATAATATGTCAAAGTGCACTCTATTGTCATGTATATCTAAAAAGAACAAAATAAAAATAAATAAATAAAAATGGGCAAAAGGCTCCATCAGGTGTTCCCCTGAAGAAGATACACAAATAGCTGTCGTGGACAGGAAAGGTGGTGTCGGTCATTTGGAAACCCACCCGCGTATCCTCAAGTGTGTCACCCTCCCAGTGATGTCCTGGTAGATATTTAGCAAGCAGCTCCCTCCGTGAAAGGTGCTGACAAGCATCAGGTGCTAATTTCTGTAGAGCAATTAGTCCCCCCTGGTGGCTGATACCAAGCCACCAGCCTGGAGTTGGGAGTTGGGAAAAGGTATGCAAGGTCACCTCTGTGGGTCAGTGTGAGGCAGCCGGGCAGCCATGGCTCCTTTCTCATGCACCACAAATGCCACCATCAGCCACTGCAGTCAGAGGGAAGGCCACTGGGGAAGGAGACCAAAAAGAAGCCCCGTGCAGGGGAGACCCAGGCCAGCACCTAGAAGAATTTATATATGCTGTCCTTCTTCAAAAAGGCAAACCAAAAAACTTTCACTGATGAGGAAATCCAGTAATTAAAAGAGAAGGCCTAGAAAAATGTAGAAGACCCTGGAGGAAAACATGATTTGGCAAGAGAAGGGAATTTCCTTTTGAATTTCACCTCAGGGAGATTTAAGGAGAGAGATTACATCTTCAGGAAACCAAGAAAAATCTCTTAGAAATTAAAAATACTCCTTTCATTTAAAATACTTTTGCTAAATAAACTTTCAGGGATGAAAAATAAAGGTAAAGAAGTTTCCCACAAGACCAAGAGACAGAAAACATGACACGAAAGAAGAGAGAGGGAGAGGAAGTTCAGGAGACTAACATTTGATAACAGGTTTCTAAGAAAAAGAACCAAGAAATAGAAGGGAGGACCTGATACAGAGATAACAGAGGAAAGTGGCCCAGAGCTCCCAGAGCGTCAAATGAAAACTACTCAGGAAAGCGAAAGGTGAAGACCCACATCTAGACACGTTCTCACACACACAAAAAAGGTAAAAATCCACAAATTTCCACAGAGAAAAAAAGTCCACAATTTTTAAATAGACTGGGAATAAATTCACCAGCCACACTGAGGCTGGAGACAAAAGGTAACATCGTCTTCACCCCAAGGAAAACCAAATTCCAATGAAGAGTTTTATTCTTTAAGATTTAAGACAGGGCTGGGCCTGGGGCTCAGCTGTAGAGCGCTCACCTAGCACATGCGAGGCCCTGGGTTCAATTTTCAGCACCACATAAAAATAAATATAAAATAAAATAAAAATCTAAAATAAAATAAAAATATTGTGTCTATCTATAACTAAAAAACATATTTAGAAAAAAAAAAGATTTAAGGCAAAATAAAGATGTTTTCAGGAACATAGGAATTTTACTTCCCAAGCCCCTTTCTGGTGATGTTATTGAGGATGTGCTCCAAGAAAGAGAAGAAGGAGGGATGGAGGGGGGACATGGAAAGAAGAAAGGAACAGGAAGAAGGAAGGAGGGAAGGAGGGAGGTCAGGGGACTCGGGACCAGGAATCTGAATCCAAGCATCGGCGACCGAGGACATGGGCTGTGCCTGGCTCCCAGGGCAGCCAACCCTGAGGGACCAAGAGGTAAGAGAGAAAGGGATTCCAGGGACAGATGACAACGGAAGCCGTGGGACCCCCGGATTAGATGGAAGCATGTATGCACGGATCAGAAGGGAAAGCAAGGCCAATTATGAAAAGAAGAAGAAAGCAATGTGACCGTTGTATAAAGCGCACAAATGCGTGCCCCAAACTGGTAGAGAGTTAGAAAAAGAATCCATTCCACAGTGATACCAAGAATATAGGCCTTAGGGCATAGGTAGGAATGTAACCCTGGAACCATCTAGAAAAAAACATAATCTGATTCCATTGCTTGATAGCCCTTGATAGCTAAGAATCAGGCATCTGAGGGAAGAATCCTGCTCCTGCCGTCCACCAGCTGCATGACCTTGGGCAGTTTAACCAGCCTGCACTGCTGCAGTTTCTCCTTCCCATCAAAGACTGAGGACATGCCGAAGATGAGCTGAGCCAGTGGCAGACACACCAGCACACGAGGACTCTTTATAGTCCCTCTTTGCATGTCTTTGAAACTCTGTGACAAAAACCATACAAAACAGAACAAAGGCATGCTCCTGATGCTAGGACGCACTGCACTGTGGTGAGAAAGGAATTGCATGAGATGGTGGCGCAATGTCTAACCACAGGGCCTGTAGAGTGGGGTGCAAGCAGAGTGCACTGAGATCATCTGAGTCTCAGGAACAATGCACAGCACAAGTTGTGACACTCCCAACACTGGAGGTAGTTAAGGTTGATAACTACATTTGAAAATAAAATCTGCCAAATGAGTTGTAATTTAAGTGAGTCTGGTAAACATGAACATATATATTTATCACCTTGTCATCTTGAGGCTATAAATAGGACAGCACAGTCCAGTGCCTGGCAGGGGCAGGATTGAGTCCTCAACCATTTCCTGGATTCAGTTGCTTAATATTCTGAGAACTTGGTGGGTGACATGTAAAATTTGCATGTGAGTTCTTGATTCCAAAGTAGCACTTAATGAACATGAGCTGGCTGCTGGTCCTCCCTCTCCTTCTGCTATTTTCCAAATAACTTTCATATCTTTATACCTCTCCCCCCCCCCACCCTCAGTCATTCCATTCAGAAGACTCTCCTTCTCCAATGGATGGCGGCAGGATCCGTTCTTGTTTACTCATAAGATCTACCCCTAACCATCAACCTCTCCACACCAGTTGCTTTATAGTTCACTTCTGTCCAGTTTCCCTCGGAGATGGAATTAAGAGGTCTTTACAGCTAAGCAACCTGAGGTAAAATTACTCCAAAAAGTTCTTAAGCCGCCTCTCAAGGCAGTGCTCTTCTTGGAACAGAACACTGTGATACTTTGTGCCATTGAGTACTTTAGGAGTCAAAAATAATGAACGGTCAAGGTTCAAATGACTCAGGTCTCACCATTACTAGGGACATTTGCTTCTCCCACGAAGGTTTTCATAAGAACAATCCTTTGAGGTCAAGTGGCAGTTCCCTTTATCCAGGACCAGTCGTCAATTCTGTACATTCCAGTCCTAGACTCAGGGGTGCCCTCCCCTAATGATATGATGACCTGGAACCTGTGCATGTGGCCTTATTTGCAAAAAGGATCTCTGCAGGTAGACTTAAGCACCTCAAAATGACTGTATCCTGGAGTGGGGGGGTCATAAATCCCGTGACAAGTACCCTTACAAGAGGACAGAAGGCACAGAGGAAAAGGCTGTATGAAGCCAGAGGCCGGTGTTACCTAGAGTCACCAGAAACCGGAGTGGAGAATGAAGGGTTCTCCCGCAGAGCTTCCAGAGGCCACACTGCCCCTATCCTGGCTGCAGGCTCTGGCCTCCAGAGTTGTGAGAGAACACATTTCTGTTCTTTTAAACTCCAATGTTGTGGTGATTTGTTACAGCAGCATCAAGAGGAATGAGGGGAAAGGTTGAATTGAAGAGAAACTGACCCAGTGTGACTCCCCAAGGGAGTGTAGATGACGTGGAAGTTCCCAGATCTGCTGTCCCCCACACCACATACCAAAGAGCAGCCCAGAAGGAACTGCCTGTTCTCCAGGGCCACCTTATCCTGGGAATTCTAGCGGATTCCAGTAACTGGATGGTCTCTTCAGGATCAGCACAGCTTGTTTCTTCTGCCCCTTTAGCTCTTGTTCTTCACTGAAGCATCCGTCTCTAGAGGACCTTGCCTCTTCCTGGCATGCTTAAAGGGTAGTGAAGAATGCAGGCTGCGTGATGGCAGGCCTGTCCCTTCTGTGCTTACACAGAGGGCTCTAACCCTGCCCCTAGCACAGTAGTTAGCACTTGGAAGTGAAATCAATAGTACTTGAATGGAGGATTAAATAGGTATATGGAAGAGACAGCATTTCCCTCACAACCACTGAGAAGTCTGGTTTCTGATTCAGTGGATCGGAGCTGGGGCCCAGAACTTGCATTTCCCCCACATGCCTGGGAGATTCTAATGCTGCTGGTCCAGGGACCACACTTCGAGAACCTCTAGTCCAGAACAAAAGCGCATTTACACAGGCCCAGGATCCCAAGATTCACAAACTCAACAACGGAAATTCCACCCTGCAGATAAAATGGACCCAAAGGAGCTATTAGGAGCTTCCCCTCTCTGCCAAGCCTGGCTGACAGTAGGTGACACCTGGGAAGAGTGCTTCCAAGCCTTGCAGAGCCCCTGAGGCTTCCCTCTGGTCAGTGCTCATCTTCCTGCCTGACAGGACCCAGCAGGACCCAGCAGACAACATCAGCTACCCTGGGCATCAGTTAGGCAAGGGCGGAAAGGGGTTTCTCCCTCCTCACACATAGTGAAGAAGCCCAGAGAGGGCAGGCGCAGCGTCTCCCTCTGCTTCACCTCCACACCACCATCTCCCGACAGGGTGGCTGGGGGAATTCCCAAGGCTCAAAAATAATGGGGCAGATGGGAGGACAAGGAAAGTGAGGTGTGTCCATTCACTGGAATGCTCCTCACTCTTACAAAGGAAGGGACCTCCTACCCAAGCTACAGTGGGGATGCACCTGAGGACATTAGCAAAGGGAAGGAAGCCAGGCACGAAGGACAGGTACTGTACAAACCACCTCAGAGGCTCTTGAAGGAGTCAAATTCAGAGGCAGAAGGTGGAGCAGTCCTGCCAGAGGCTCCGGGAGGGAAAGGAGGGTTTAAAGAAAAGAGTGGAAACTCACCTCCATGTCCCTCTTTTTTTAAAATTTTATTTTTAGATTGTAGGTGGACACACAATCTTTACTTCATTTTTTTTAATGTTGTGCTGAGGATCGAGCCCAGTGCCTCACGTGTGCTAGGCGAGCGTGCTACCACTGAGCACCACCCCAGCCCTCCCTTTCCCTTTTTAATGTTCCTTTCTGTTTGCAGAATACAAGTCAGACAGGAAAACAGAACAGACATCTCAAGAGGGTTGCTAGGTCATCATTTTTGGTTTTGTTTTCTGTGTGGAGATGTAGAATCCTTCAGAAATGCTTGCATTGGTTCAAACTGCAGGTGAAGTCACAAGCACATACCTGGCATGTGCACAAACACACAGGACCTAGACACACAGTGACCAGTGTGCCACCCAGTTTCACATCCCCACAGAGAAGCAGTGCATGTTTCCTGGAAGGTGGTTTGGAAGTGTGGGCCTGGCCAGGAGCACGCACATCACCTAAGGCTTGTTAAAAATGCAGCTCCAGCCCCAATCCTGGTCTTGGGGTGGGGCCTGCAATCTTCATTTTAACAAGCACTCCAGGTGACTAATGACGGCTCTCACATGGGGAGCCGGTGGCCCCACAGCCCTTCTGCTGCCCTGTTACTTGGGTCTGTTCCTGCCTAGACCGCCTGGGGCACCGGCCAGCCCAAGCGGACACCTGCAGGGGATCAAGGGTGATAACCTCTGCCGCCTGCATCGTGGTTCAGGCACCTCCAAGGGTGGAGCCCGGGGCAGCCCCGCCTCGCACACCTCCAGCTGCACAGGTAGCTAGCTCGGCAGGGCCTGCCACAGTCAGTGGTGCCGGACTCTTCTCACTCTCCGGACACCGCCGGCAGCCCTCAGAGCCGCCACCATGGGTAAGTCTGCTGGCGGAGGCGGGATCCCCGGGGAGCGAGGACACATCTGTCCTGGCAGCGGGGAAGCCCGGGGTGCCGCTAGTGCCACGCAGTCCTGCTCCTGCTGCAGCGACAGAGCACTGTGGCCGTGAGCGGGCTGCCCCCCGCTGTCATTGGGGTGGCTGGCGAAGGCGGGGAGAGCGAGCGAGGGAGGGAGCGGCCTCGCCAGCGAGTGCGCACCGCTGGAAAAGGTGAATGAGGGACTGCAAGGCGCAGGAGGTAGTGGGGCCCCACGTCCCCTTCCCGGTGGTCACTGGTGGGCTGAGAGCTGGGGCGCCCAGTCCCTCCGACTCCTAGGCTTGGGGAATGAATGCAGTAACCGTGATCTGCCCACCTGTGGGAACTCAGATCCCTGTGCGCCCACTCTGCGCTGGCTGTGGCCTCGAAGGGGACCTGGTTATGCTGACACAACACTGTGATGTCAGGAAGCTGGTGACAGCCGCAAGCTGGGTTACACTTCTCTTCCCTCTGACTGGGGAGGCCACCCTGGAGTTCTGGAGGGATTGCTGGCCCTAGAGGAATTAGAGCCATCTCTCTGGGGCCGGACTTCAGATCCTGCCCGTCCTCAGGTTGTAAGCAGAGGCACAGAAATAGAATAGCTGGTTCTTGAGAGGTCAGAGCTTGGAGGCAACCTGGCTGCCACCTGCCACAGAAGAGCCACTCCTGAAGTGACAAGAGAGCAGAGCACCAGTGGAAACCCTCTGCTCCCTTAAAGATGGGGCAGTGGATCCCCAGAGTCATGCCCTGGCTCTTGCTTTTAAGATGACACGGCCACATGCTGGCGAGAAGGGACTCTGATCTCCACCTTGCCATTTGCTGCCCCTGCGTTCTTGCCCCAATAAAGTTAGCTCTTTGGGGTCTCACTTCCTACTGCACCAGGCCATAGGTCACATAGAGTTTGGAAATAGAAGCAGTGAGTGGGTCACACTTTGGACATTTAATTGTGGCTAATTGTGCTTGTTCCAGAAACTTGCTTCAAGAGGTCTTGGGTGGAGACTGCCAGCATGAGTACCTAACTCACTTCATGGGGGGATTCATGGGGGGATTCATGGCTTCATGGGGGGATTCCTAGGCTGATGTTCTGGGTCCCATCCTCAAACACCATTCCCTTGCGGCTCCCTGTTAACAGGGAGGTTCTCTGAAGTGTTTTTCTTGGACTCTGGATATCAAATGTGGGTTGAATTAGAATGCTGTGAGATGCATTTGCACGCATAACAACTCAAATGGGAATAATTGTCAAAGGTAGCAGCAGATGATTCGAGTTGGCTTTTGAAGCATAGTTCCAAATCAATCAACATTTTCTAATTTGCAAATTGTTCCTTAAGGGTTTTGGTGCTTGTTTGTTTGTTTGTTTGTTTGTTTTTTGCAACTGAGATTGGCATAGCATGTGAATAGCAACAATTGTACATTCAGACACTGGTTTGATTTTTAGTAAAGTCCCAACTTTTCAATATCAAGGGTGAGTAAATGCCAAAAAATAAAAAAAGTTTAAAAGATTAAGAAACAAAGTGGTAGTGACTTGCCCTCTGAGAATAGATCTTTGGCACACAGATTATGCCAAAATTGTTTCAGGTGCTGGGTGCCATAAGGTGACGTTTGAAATACTTGGCAAATGAGGCAACAGAGCAGGAACCTGTTCTTAGAGAAACCTGTACTGTGAGCTAGGCTTCGGCACTGTACAACTGGAACTCAGCAGGTTCTGCACTCCCCCTGGAAATCGAGGGGCAGAGGTGATGAGTGACTAGGAAAGGGAGGGACACGATGAGATCCAGAACTATACCATTAAGGAATTTAGTACTCAGCATAAGCAATGAGAAGCCACAACAACAAACAGGATAAACTATTGCTTGGGATGTGGCAATGCATCGCTAAACCTGGTTGCAGAATCTTGTTGGCATCATAATCCATAGACCCTGTTTTGTTTTACTTTTTAATTTTTTTTTTTTGTACTGTAGATTGAACCCAGGAGTGCTTAACCACTGAGTCACTTTACCAGCCTTTTTATTTTTTAGTTTGAGACAGGGTCTCACTAAGTTGCCCAAAAGTTGCTGAGGCTGGCCTCAAACTTACAATTCTCCTCCCTCAGCCTCCTGAGTCACTGAGATTACAGGTGTGCACCAAGGTGACTAGCTTTGCCAGCCCTGTTTTAAAGCAGAAGTCAGTAGTCTCTTCTGGAAAGGGCCAGGTAATAGATACTCTCAGCTTTGTGGGCCACATTGTCTGCGATGACGACTTCTCAACTCTATCCTTGGACTGTGAAAACAGCCACAATCTGTAAACAAAAGGGTGGAGCTCTTCCAATAGGACTGTATTTTTGGGCACTGACAGTGGAATTTCATGCACCACAAAATAGTCTCTTTTCTCCTAATCATTTAAAACCATAAAATCAATCTTATCTGTGAACTATACAAAGGCAGGTAGTGGACTGGATTTGGCCCATGAGCCACTGTTTTTTTCTAACCCTTACCTTAAAGTACCTGTGTGTTTCTCAGAACCAGTGTGGAGAAGTCTTTTCTCCTGAGGGCCATCTGGGTGGGTGAAGTCTCCTGATGACAGAGAGCTTTTTATAGACTGGGAAGAAACCTCAGAGAAGAAAGAGCAGGCCTTGAGGCCTTCAGAGGGCGGGTGATGACTTCACTGAAGATTTTTCCTCTCACCCCTGTCCTATCCAAAATTTAGCAAGGAACTTGGTGGACTTTGGTGCTCTCACACTTTGGTCTTGGAAAACCATGGATCTTACTATGTCACTTGCCACCTATTTGACTCTGAAAGTGAGCTACCAGGGTCAAGTCTGAATCAAGTTCCTGCCTCAGTCTGCCAAGACCTCCAGCTTATTTGAGAAGTTCTTACTTAGCAAAAGACACTCTGCTATGCCTGTGCCCCATGTCTCGGGCTGTGTTTCCAGTGAGTTTTTCCAAGTTAGCTTCTTTTTGGAGTATTAGATGATGAAGTAGCCTTGAAGGTAACTCACAGCCAGCCCTTTGAAAGTCCTCCCACATCCTCTCTAGGCGCTCTGGGGTCAACCAGGAGAGGGCTGAGGTGCCGGTGAAGCCAGTGAACCTGCTCTAAGCTCAGAGTGTGCAGCTGGAAGTCCAGCTTGCTGCATACTGGAGGACCTTTGTTTTGTGACCTCAGGGCTGACCTCTTCCAGCCACCTTCCAGAGGAGAGAGCTTCTTATGCTGGGCTCTTCTGGGCTGACAGTGCACTAAGCCAGTGTTTTTCAAACTTTGCATGCACCAGACTCACCCTGAGGGCATGTTCTTTTCACCGATTTCTGCCCAGCCTGAGACTGTGGTTCAGGAGGACTGGGGCGTGGCTCAAGGATGGACATTTGGACAAGTTCCCAGGATGCCCTTGCTGCTGGTCCCAGAACCACATTTTGAAAACCCAAATGACCCTAAGTGACTTTAAATGACAGGACTCTCTTCTTCCTGACCCTTGCCCAAGGCCCCCACAGGCAGCAGGAGGAGCCTGTCCTTGGAGTGGGGTTTTGAATCCTCCAGTTATTACGCAGGGTAAATGATCATGAGCATGTACCCACAAGGAAAATTTGGTTCATAATATTTGGTCCAAATATTACTACTATGCTCTAAAAATCAGATTGTGGTATGATGTAGTACACAGCCTGGCCCCTGGATTATCCATGTGGGTACTTGTCTGTGGTGAAGAGGCTTTGGGTAAATCCATGGTAGGACTAGAAAATGAGCCTGTAGGTGCTCCCTGAAGAGGGCAGGCAGAACAGCAATGGGTAGCAGTACCCCATCAGCGTGGCCCAGCCTGGGCCGGCAGGGGTAGGCCTAAATCATGTATTCATGCAGGTGTTTATTTCCCAAGCAAGGGTATAAAATAATCTTGCCTGGAAGAGGTCAGAGCCTGGGGGGCAGGAATCTAAGTCCACAAACAACTTTACCCCTCTGAGCTGTGCGGAGGTGAATGACCCCTGTGAACGCAACAAGCAGTGACTTGTCAAAGATGGAGGCTCTGCCAGGCACGGTAGCACACGCCTGTAATCATAATCCCAGGGCTCAGGAAGCTAAGACAGGAGGATCACAAGTTCAAAGCCAGCCTCAGCAACAGTGAGGTGCTAAGCAACTCAGGGAGACCCTGTCTCTAAATAAAATACAAAATAGGGCTGGGATGTGGCTTAGTGGCCCAGTGCCCCCGAGTTCAACCTCTGATACCCACCCCCCCCAAAAAAAAAGAATGAGCAGAATTACTCAATTTTTTGTTTACTTGGATTTTTTTGATTAGTAATTTCCTACAGCTCTCTGAGTTACTGAACCATTCCATGAAGAACAGAGAAGAGCGGATGGATGGCTCTCTCAATTGGCTAGTGGAGCCCCCAGGAAACTTTGCTGGCAGAAGGGACAGTCATTCTGTTTCCAGCGTAGAGTGGCTAGTGATGGGGAATGACATGAAGCCATGCACAGGGCTAAGATTTCCTAGCCAGCTCTGTCAGGGTGGGAGAAGCCTCTGGTCACAATTGCATCTGGTGTCTATCCCTTGCAGAGGAGAAAGTGGGTAGGTATCCCAGGTGAGCTGATAGGGAATTAGAAACAAGGGTGAGGTCTGAGGAACATGGCACATTCTCTCCTGGTGAGAGAGTGCGAGCAGTGCCATCAGGAGATGAGTGAGAATCATTGCCTCATAACACTGGGTTGCAACAGAAGGACCCGAGAATTGCTGCTTTGTGGCTTTGTCCTTTAGTTTACAAGCACACCTGTCGTTAGCAAGCAGGACGGAGTTGAAGGACATCTCAGCAGTTGGAAAGTGCAACATCTGAGTAGAGGATGGTCAAGCTCTTCCCCAGAGACTCAAGAGGGAGGAAGATCTAGTTCCTCCTGGGAGGAGGCTGGAAAATGCCCAAGGCCCCCACAGGCAGCAGGAGGAGCCTCTCCTTGGAGTGGGGGTTTGAATCCTCCAGTTTTACGCAGGGTAAATGATCATGAGCATGTATCCACAAGGAAAATTTGGTTCAAGAGTCAGATTGAAGACCAGAAAATTCACAGAATGTGCTTAGATAAGAAGGCCCATTCAAAGTTCTCGAACCAGAGCACTTAAACCTTCCACAGTCTGTCTGCAGTGACAAGATTTTATGATAAGCTCTAGGATATATGAGAGGTACACTTGTGAATTGGAGATATTCTTGGGGAAAAAAAACAAACACAGGACTCACACAGTGCTCTGGCTTCCTGCTGCACCCAAAGTACCACAAACAGAAACGTATTCTCCCATTGGTCTGGAGGCTCGGAGTCCAAAGTCAAGGCGTGAGCAGGGCATGCTCTCTGGAGGCTCTCAGTCTTGTTTCAGGCCTCTCTCGACTTCTGGGATGCTGGCTGTCCTTGCTGTTCCTTGGCTGGTGGATGGTCACTTCAGTCTCTGCCTGCACTGTCCCATGGCCATCTTCCTCCTGAACATCTGCCTTGGCCTCTTCTCCTCTCTTCTAACTCCCCTGGATTTAGGGCCCCCTACTCCAGTCTGACCCCACTCACCTTAACTAATTGCACCCTCAGCCACCTTGTTTCCCAACAAAAGTCATATTCTGAGATTCTGGGAAGGATGTGAATTTGGAGGTGACAGCATGAACCCCCTCTGAGATGTTCTCTCCCTTCCATGTGGGCTTAGGTGGAAATATTCTTAGTGTGCAAAGCTGAGGCCACTGGGCTCAGGTGCTGCGCTTGGTGACCAGTGACTCCCAGGTGGATTTAGAGTCTTAGTTCTAATCAATTCCAAACAATCCAGTTAGTAACAAAAGTTACTAACAAAACCCCCATGTGTAATATCAGGTAAGATCAGAAACACTTGAAGTAGCATAGTAAACACAGACGGTTTGCCTCGGATTAATTCCAAAGATTGTGGTCATACTCTGCTGACCCTGTGCTTTGGATCTGTGGTTAAAGTTTCTGTGTATGTTTCTTTACACATAATGTTTAACCATTTTTCCCCTTTTCTTCCTCCAATATAACTTTCTTTCTGTTTGCTCATTCCAGAATTATTTAAAAAAAAGAAAAAAAAAACTGAAAAAAAATTACCCAAAATCTATGGATGGCTATTAGATGATATCCAATAATATTTAAAATACACATAATATGTTATCAGTTCTACTTCTAGAGCTTTCTTACAGACATTTTCCTGTTAACAATAGGGAATGTTCAACCTAAGTATCAATTAGGCTAAAAAAAAAAAATGCATGCTGAGCCAAGTTTTGTAGCCTAACTTCATACTTAATGTGATTATAAAGCATTTTTTTTCTAGACACGATTTATCATGTAAGAGTAAAAAGTCTTGGTGTGTAAAAGTTAGGGTCTCTAACTTAATTGTGTCTAAAACCAAAAGACCAGCAGATTAGCAACTGTGTGGTTGGCATTGTTTTCTCCTTGACCTTATCAGGGTCATTCTGTACAGTGGTACACGTGGATCAGTGTGCAACACTGATGCTAATCTGCGAATTTCTGATGCCTGTTGGGTGTGGGCAGCTTGGTGTGGAGGGAGGTGTCAGGAGGCCAACAGCTGCTTCCCGCCCACCTTGTTCTTCCCTCAGTCTCCTTCTGGGGGACTCCTCTGAGGAAGGTCTCTGTCCTCTTGAACTTGAGAGTATAGTTGTCCGTTCGCTCTTTGCTGCCATGCGTTTATAAGTTCTGAGCTAAGGGTGTTCTAGAATTAAAATACCCAAGTGCAGATAAAGAAACCAACTGGGAGAGCAAGGGTTACTGTTCTAACGTCAGGAAAATCATCTCATCTGCGCGCCTGTTCCCACCTAGACCCAGGCAGAACTTGGGACTATTGCCCAGGTCCTTTTGTTTTGCTACATATTAACTCCAGAGTACTTTCTGGCCTGACTGATCTTCTCCTGCAGTGGAGCGGTTGAAATTAAGCGATCTCTGAACATGTCCAAAGGTGGTTGGGTGCTGAGGCCCCAGAGACCTAAAGCAATAAGTAGCACACTGCAAATGGCCTTTGACTGTCACAGGTTGAATTGTGTTTCCCCCAAATTCACATTTTGAAGCCTGAACCCCCCTAGAACCTCAGAATGAGACCTCTTTGGGGAATAGGATAGTTGCAAGTGTACTTAGTTAAAATGGGGTCATAGTGGAGTGGAGCAGCCCCTAATCCCATGTGACTAATGTCCTTAAGAAAGAGGAAATCTGGACATGGAAGCTTGCACAGGGAGGTTGCCACATGAAGATGAGACAGAGGCAGGGCGCTGCTGCTCCAGCTCAGGAATGCCAGGGACTGAATGCTACCACCAGGTCTGGGAGAGCGGCCTGGGTCAGCTTCTCCCAAGGCCACAGAGGGAACCAACCAAGCTCCTAGACTCCAAGCCTCAAGCACTGTGAGTCAAAAAACCTGCACTGTTTTAAGCCACCAGTTCAAGGTACTCTGCATGACAGTCCTAGGAAACCCACTGACTGACCCAAAGCTGTCCCCGGCCTGAGCAGACAGCCCAAGTTGAGGGAGGGAGTATTTGAAAGAAAGGACGAGCACATGAGACCAAGCGAGTCCTGACAGATGGATGAAAAAGACACAGTGCGCTAGCCCACCCCTCACATGGTGTAGGGGGAGTGACCCCAGATGCCAGCTCTCCAGGTCCCTGCCCCCGATAACGGAAAGGATGACTCCAAAACCTCATAGGGGCTGATGAGTGGGTTGTGAGATTCTGAACATGTCCAAAGGTGTTTGGGTGCTGAGGCTCAGAGACCTAAAGCAATAAGTGACACACTGCCATGTGTTGCCAAGGAGCTGGTGCAAAGTGGTAGCTAGGTGGTGGCATGTTTTGCATTCTCTGGCAGTTCTGGGGCTGGCGGAAGCCCCACCTGGTTAGGACTCAGCTGGTGAGGGGTCGGCGGAGCCCCTCCAGGGCCTCTCACCCACCAGGCATCCACCCAGACTCAGATCAGCTATGGGCAAGCTTTCGCCTGGTGGCATGTGTGGACGTGTGCTGGGTCCTCAGGGCTGAGCTGATCTTGGTAGCATCATGCCAAGGTCATTGACTAGGACCCATACTCCCCCATTAGCACGGGTTTCCCTGTAGCTCTAAAAAGTAACTTCGTGCCATGGGGGTTCTGTCGACTTTCCCTGTCCTCAAAGCCTGATGATCCACAGGCACTGCGCGGCGGTGCCAAGGGCAGCTTGATGTAGGTGGTGCTCTGGAGATGGCACATCAACATGCGCTATTCAGTGGCTACGAGAGGAGCTGGCAGGGGAATACAGGCACCCCAAATGAGAATGGAGGTCAGTGCTTCCAGGAGGGACAATCGACATATAACCCACAGGAAGCCCTGCCCCACAGGAAGGTCCCAGCAGGCGGAGCTGGGGGCGGGTGGATACAGCCCTGCCCCATTCAACAGGCAGCGCAGCCTCCAGGGGGCACCTCTTCTTACTAGGACAGAGCCTCTGTCCATTTGTGAAGCCATACCTCCGGCAGCATCAGCCTAAGAGGTCAACTTTCCCAAACACAGAAATGCCATATGGACTAGCCGTGACTCTGGGGCTGGGAAATGTGGCAACACGTTCAAATTCAACATAGAAAAAAAGGATTAAATCAAACAGTGTCCACAGAGCCAGTCCAGGGCAAGCACTTAGGTCACACATGCACGTTTATTCTTAAGCAGACCTGGCTATGGTGGTAGAAGAGCCATTCTAAGGAAAGAAAAGCACCTTTCATTACTTGACTGAAGCCTATGTGTTTTGGAAAATAATTGAATGTGGTGAGTGACCTCAGGCCCTACCCCGCTCCCCCTACTCCAGTCAGTCACAGTTTAGTCTGGCTTGTGTCCTTTGGGGGTCTCCTTGATGTGCTGCACACTTTACTTTCTTTAAAAGAGAGAGGGAGAGAGGTCATACAATATGAAGCCATGCAGCATTTCTCAGCTGTCAGAATCCCACGTGTCGTACGCAGCAGCACGGTCCACTTGGAAAGCAGCTCAGCAGAAAATGCCAGGTTTGCCAGGTGGCTCACGTTGGGGAAGACTGGCTTTCTCTGGCACAGCATCCTGTGGCCTCACTTCCCAGGGAGACATCATCAGGCCTTTCTGCTTTTGGGTCAATTTGAGTGACCCTAGAGGGAGCTGCCTCTTCTTTGAGAGCCACCCCACAGTGAATTCTTGTCTGTTTTTAATTCTAAGTCAGTCCATTCTGAACCTCAGTCCAGGCTTGGTGAAAACTCTATACTGTTGT
Source organism: Callospermophilus lateralis (assembly GCF_048772815.1). Lineage (NCBI taxonomy): Eukaryota > Metazoa > Chordata > Mammalia > Rodentia > Sciuridae > Callospermophilus > Callospermophilus lateralis. Next base: position 99,827,293 of record NC_135316.1, on the reverse strand, counting down.
CTTCGTGAGTGCCATAAATAACAAGCCTCGTCTTATTCATGTGGATTCAGTCTTGTTAAGTGACTTGCAGAAGTGGTCCCTTCTTTGGGTGAAGGAATGCAGACCCCAGGGTCAAGCACTTGGAACAAAGCTGCGCTGCTAGGAAGAACGTCTCTGCACTCCTGTTCCACTTCCCAGTTCCAACGGTTGGCATCCTTCCACCTCCTGATGCAGGGCACATTGAGAAAGTTCTCACCTGAACTCCAAAACCACTTCTTCCCATCGTGCAGCCGAGCTGTATGGTTTGGCAGACGATGGCACTGTAAAGCTCAGGAGGTCTGATATGGGTTTTACTGGACTAAAGCAAGAGGCCACTGGGGCTGCCCTGGAAAGGCTCTCGGGAGTCCATTTCCCTGCCTTTTCCAGATGCTCAGGCTGCCCACGTTCCGTGGCTCATTCTCCCCCCAGCAATTGCTCGCGCCCCTCCCTCCATCCTCACGTTCTCTCTTTGTAGGTCGTTTGTGACTGTATTGGGCCCACTGGATAGCTCAAGATCAGCTTCGCCTCTCCAGGTCCTTAGCCACCTCTGCCAAGTCCCTTTAGCCATGGAAGGGAACATAACTGCCAATTCCCAAGATTAGAATGTGGACATCTCTGGGGGACACTCTTCTGCCTACACCACCATACAACTTCAAAAAAACATTCCTAAAATGGACACTGTTCCCTCAGTTGGGTGCAAGATAGGGACAGTCTTCTCTGCCCCTGAGGGTAAGGTGAGTGCTCTCTCAGGCCCCAGCACAGTGCCTCGTTCTTCCTTCCTTCTAACTTCCCAAGTCCAGCTCCTAGAAACGTACTGTCTGCACTGTTTGTGTTGCTGAGGGAGTTCAGTTCGGGTCGATGTCAGAGTATATATTCCCCTAAGGTGTCCCTAGATCCTAGGTGCGTGGTGGGCTGTCCCACCTGGTTTGTGCAAATACGCTCCCCAACCTCACACAACAGCTGACTGCGCACAACACCTTCCCACTGTTAGTCCACCCGTGACCAATGATTTCCAGGTAGAAAACACTAAAACTGGAGATTCTGTCCCTAAATGATTCAAAATATGAAACATGCTGTTGTATAAACAGCAGGAAATATTCATATTAATGGAGAGATTTTACCAAGTAGTAGGGATCAGTGGAGTCTCTTATTTTCTTCCTGCTTTCTCTGTCTCCCCACACCACTCCCCCAAATCAATAATCTAAAAATGTACAATATACACTTATGAAATTGTTTTGAATAAAACAAAGGCAAAACCACTTCGAGGCTTAGAGCAACAGTAAGGACCAATGTTTGTTCTGAGTTCATGGTGTCGGCTCAGCTCCCTAGACAAGGCGTCTGGATTCTAGGCTTGGCTCTAATCAGTCCTGAAATCTGAGTGATCTAAGAGCCATTCCAAACCCCTGGATCCACTTGATTTACTGCCAGGATACCAGCTACAAGCACAATTGCACCCAGGTAAACAATTGGGATTTTGTGCACTGTGCTGCACTTGGCCTTTCCAAGATAGCAACCTTGTTGTCGCAGGTCTCGTAGATAAGAAGCAATGACTGCAGCAGAGGTCCCTCAGATAGCTCTGCATTCTATAACAGATGAGCTCAGCAGCCTCCACCCTGAACAATAAAAGCAGTTCTCAGTAATACTTGCCTTTCAGAACATCAAATACTTCCTGAGTGGTGGCCGGGACCAGTGCTCATGCTTGAGTGAGTTTAGGAATTTTTTTCCTGATTTGGTTCTGGGTGTGATGATTGTTCACATAAAGTCTAAGCTCCCTGAACACTTTGGTCTCTTTTCTGTACTCCAATTTATGTTTGAAGTAAATATTATTTAACAGATATTAGGTGATACATGATATTTAGCAAGAAAGCACGGTCACCCCAGAGAAATGAAGTCTTTCTGTGTGAACCAAAATTCTGAGGAGCACAGGAGGATGTTACGATGAAGCTTGGCCGTCTCCTGGCTGGGTTTCAGCCCTCCTCCTGCTTTGCCATGGATGGCCCAGTGGGAGAACAGAGCAGGCTTTTGTGTGGGCCTCGCCCCTCGCTTTGTCTTGGAGGCAATGGTGAGGCCAGGGTGCCTGAAGTCTAAGTAGGCAGGTGCTTCAGGCTACGGCTGTGTCCTGAGAAAGCACAAAACCAATGCACCAAAATAGGGCTCTGAGTGATACCAATAGCCTGGTTCTTGGTTCAGCTTTTTAAAAAAACTGTTTGCACAATGGGTCCTTCCAATTTCCCTGGCAAGAGAGACTCCTTCCTGTCTGGTAGTGCAAGATGGCAGCAGGTAGAGTCTGCAGCTGATGCACCGCATCACCAGGGTCCCCTTGGGAATCGTGTGGCATGATCAAAAGGACGGTTTGTTTAAAGAAGGCCATTTAGACAATGTGGGGTGAGGGTCCACAAACAATCGTGGGTCTCCCTGTTACCACCCCGAGACCTGGGGGATGGAGGAAGGAAGTCATGAAAACTGGAAAGAGAGAGAGAGAGTCATGGTGCAGTGGACAGCCTCAGAGTAGCAGTGACTGTCACTTGAGGACACAGCCAGTCTGAGGGGACTTGGTAAGGAGCGTGCCAGAAAAAAGTGAATACTCTGATTTTTCCTCCCTCCTTCTGATCTGCCCAGGATTCTCCATTGCTAAACCTAATGGAAGCCATGGTGGGCCATGGGGACACTGCTGTGATCCAGGCAGGTCGGCCTCAAGGGGCAAGGGAAGCTGCTAGGCTGGTGGGGGTGAGTGGAACCAGCGAGTGGCAGAGCCAGAATCTGATCCTTGTATTGGTAACTGATAGAGTGGATTCTTTGGAGGCCTATTCAACAGCATTTAACTTCCACTCTGTGGAAGAGTCTGAAGTGGTAGCATCTCCCAATTCCTGATGCACCAAGCTCTGAATTCTTACAGCAGCCCGACAAGGTGGCAGCGTGATCTTCCTTGATTGTTGGGCTTCAGAAGAAAGACTGGCTGTCTAAGGCCACAACTGGCAAGTAGAACTGAGAGTTAGTCACAGGTCTGAGTCCGCAGCCCTCATTCTTCATGTGTGGCCACTGGAAGATGCCTTCCCCCAAGGAAGTCTAACTAGGGTGAAAACCAGGTTGGTAGTGTTGTGAAATCTCCACCTAGAACTTAAGTAGCAGGAAAAGTCGAGGATTAGGGTTTCGTGAGATCAGGACAGTGTATTTCCCTCCTTAGAGTAAGGAGTAAGATCGCATCTAAAATACTAAGTAGGCAAAAGTGTGAGGCCCTCTGGTGTGAGGCCCCTGGGGCCATGCTGAGCTGGAGACAGAGATAACTCCAGCACAGTGCGACAGGGCAGGCAGGAATGCTCCTGCCCAGGAGGTGAGTGGGTACCAGTCTGGAAGCTGTGATGAGCCACGTGGGTAAGAAAGGAGCTGCCCAGAGAAGCTGCAGTTGTGTTTATGTGGAATGGGGCTCTGGAGTTACACATAATGAAAATACAACCCAAATCTTCAAGGAAGGGCCCTGGGAACAGTGCAGAAACTGAGGTGGGGAGCTGTGTCCTTCTTCTATATTTGCTCTCTGCTCTGGGCAGCTGGTTTCTCTGGTGCTCAGAGCCAGAGAAGTGATGAAATTGACTTATGGAAATCCATGAGCAACAGGACAACACAGCCTACACATGCTTCTCAAAGTGTGGTCCCTAGGGCTGGGGAAATAGCTCAGTTGGTAGAGTGCTTGCCTCACATGTACAAGGCCATGGGTTCAATCCCCAGCACCACCAAAAAAAAAAAAAAAAAAAAAAATATCAGAGTGTGGTCCCTGGACCTGCAGCACCCACCTCTCCTTGGAACTCATTAGAAATGCCAATCCTTAAGTAGAGAGAAAAGTCAGTTTCCTCAGGCAAAAGCCATGGTGGCCGGCACTGGTTTCCAAGGAAGCTGCTCTTCAAATGGGCAACTCTGCTGCAGTGTGCAACTCGTGGGGCACTATAGGGATTTAGGACTATTTTTAATTCTCCAGTGTAGTGGTTTTCCCAGCGTGCTGCCTGAGCTCACAGTTAGAAATGCAAACTCAAATGTCCACCCCAGACCTGCAGAGTTAGCAGCAGTGGTTCTCACAAGTCACCTGGTGTTTCTGAGACTCACCCAAGTTTAAGAACCACTTCTGTTTAAGACCCACATATCCCTAATGGAAGCAGCTCCAGAACTCTAAGATGAGACCCATGGGAGGGAAAAGGGGCTGGTCCCCCAGGGGAAGGGAGCAGCAGTGACTAGCAGTGATAAATATAGGGCAACATGTGTATAGGGAGCAAGGCACGGAGGTGCCAGGACTACTCTGGGTTCAGATCACTACTAGTCAAAACTCAGGGGGGGAGAGAGAGAGAGAGAAGCAGGGCTCTGGCGCTTCTCCTGAGGTTGTGGAGATCTGCCTCAGGTTTAGGCAGTTGAGTCTATGGGTTTGCCTGGACTCGCTTGTATTCTCCAGTTTTTCCTCTTGATCCTTGAATTCATTCCCCTGACAACAGCCCCTACTAGTGGGAGGTATCGTGAAAAAGGCTGGGATGGGGCTACGCTGGTGTGAGGGACTCAATCCACATGGAGGCAAGAGTGTGATCTGCCCGTTTTCACACTGTGAGGTGCGAAGGGACCTCAGAAGCTAGACCTAAGCATGGGCAGGAAGGGCAAGGACTTTGCTGAGTGTACACTGCATGGGTTCAGTGGAGTGTCATCGGAGTGTCTGCTCATGGCGAGGGCACCGGAAGGAAGGCAGGGCCGGGGACAGGGAGCAGTGGCTGAACCTTCACGGTGGCCTTGAAAAACTACACTGTCCTCACAGGTATCTGGTGACCTTGTAAGACACCAAGGAACATAGTAAAATGGTTCCATTTTGCCCTGTTGCTCTTTGAAGTGTTTTCGGGAGGAAATGGTTTGGGCAGGATTCTTTGAGCTCTGGTCTCTCTTCCAACCACACACGAGAATTGCCTGAGGCTCTCGTTAAAAGACAATACGGAGGCCCAGCCTCACTCCAGATGAGGGCTGGGGCTGGGGCTGGGTTGGCTGAGAGGGCTGCAGCTGTGCTGGGGACCATTCCTCTGGCTGCCCCGAGAAGCCAAGGGCTCTGAGTTTAGCTGCAGAGAAAAGAATTGTATTGACTTAAATTTAATATCAGCCTTTCGTTTTTCTTTTAGGAATGTCCAAGCCATGGGTGAGTGTGATTTTTCCTTCTCCATCTGCCTTCACTTTGTTAATTTTACAGTCTATTTTACTCCTAGTTTTTCATTACTTTGCTTCATTCCCTAAACATGTATGTATCGCGTATCCAGTATCAAGCAGAGCTGGCCTTCCTTAGGAGTGCTGTGTACTTCCTGCTTGGCTAACAGTAAACCTTGCTGCATTAGCTCATTGCTATTTCTATCTGGAACAACTAATCTAAGGGAATAAAAATGATAAAATTCAAGTTTCTGCCTCTGGATAGTCGCTGATAATTTACTGAATATGCATTGGCCACTTTTCTCGCCACTGGCACTAGTTTGTGCCTGGGAGAGCACACCTGGATCCTCCACTGTGTTTCTTTTTATCAGAGTTGCTTTGGTTACCCCTTGAGCATCTTCTTCATCGTGGTCAATGAGTTCTGTGAAAGATTCTCCTACTATGGAATGAGAGGTAACTCTTAGCCACTGCTTGCCCTTTGGTGAAGGACGTGAGTGGTGGTAGCCAGTCCTGACTCTGTTTCTCCCTCCTCTTCTTCTTCCTGTCCTCTGCAAAAAGCAATCCTGATTCTGTACTTCACAAATTTCATTGGCTGGGATGACAACCTGTCCACGGCCATCTACCACACATTTGTCGCCCTGTGCTACCTGACGCCGATTCTCGGAGCTCTTATCGCCGACTCATGGCTGGGGAAGTTTAAGTAAGTGATTGGAACTTTCTTGTTAACAAACAAGCCAAAATGTAAGTCATGTGGTTTGGGATGGTGGAACCGGGGAATGAAGAATCGAGGAATCCAGACTTTTGGGAAAGCATCCGCAATCTTGATACTGCTCGACGCCATACCCCTGGAGCTGAACATAGCGTCTTTGCTAGTCTTTGTGATAGGCAGGGATCCTGTATATCATCAGTGATCTGAGACACAGAGCTCAGGGCTGGGAAGACATTCCCTGCCTGAGTCACACCCTGGCTGCTGAGTTGACCCGTGACATAAGGGAGCCCTGACAAGCTCCTACCCAGCCCTGCAGAAAGAGTTCGGAGAGTGTGCCAAGGCGACTTTCCCCTTCCCCTGGTCCTCCAGCCAAAACTTTGCTCTACACCTTTCTGAGAGGTGACCAGTTTTACCCAAGTTGAGAAACAGGAGTCCATGACTGGGCTGATATAAACTTTGAAGGAAGGAGGCTGGGAAATGGACAGCCGTCATATAATTAACCAGGCTTCTCTTAACCTTCTAAACTCAGGACAATTATATCACTATCCATCGTCTACACAATTGGACAAGGAATCATCTCAGTCAGCTCAATTAATGACCTCACGGACTACGACCACGACGGGACCCCCGACAGCCTCCCTGTGCATGTGTGAGTCGATGGTCGCTGCTGCCTCCCCGCCCTCCCACTGGCTGCTCGTCAGTGTCCTGATGCTTCATCTTGTTCCTCAGTGTCCCCACGAGAGCAGGGAGGCTGCTCTTCCCTCTGGGGTGTAGAAAAGCTGTGTTTTGGATGGAGAGCTAGTTTGCAGTGTGCCTCCATCTCAACAGTTGCTTGTTTTGACTTGGCTCTCTTGGGTCATGACAACCCACTTGATGTGTGGTCAGTGGGCAGGGTACTGTGTTTGCCCTGGGTTTCCCTAGAGGGACGTGGCTCTCACAGGCCTTGGTCCTTGACACCGCAGGACTCCTCGAGACTCTGGTACCTCTCCTGTACCACATATCTGCTTATTTTTTAGTAATTCCATTTTATAAATATTTATCCCAGCTATCTGTTCTGGACTCTTGATGGCAAGTGGTGTGGACATTGCTCCTCTCCCGGGTTCATCCCCCTCTCTGTTGCCTGGCCTTGGAGACTAATTATGAAGACTGTCTCCTGTCCTGCACTTAAGCTCTTTGATCTAGGAGTAAACTATCTTCTGGGCTGGGTAAATGTAATTGAAACTCAAGTTCATATCCACAATGCCCACATTTCTGACTTTAGTTGATCATTGCTGTCCAGACCAGATGGTGGTCCTGGAGCCTCCCCTTGGGCCTGGAGGAACAGTGTTGTTGGTGAGGAGAGTGGCGATGAGCGCAGTAGGCAGCTCAGACTTCGGGGGTCTGAGCCCAGCTCTCCCACAGAGCAGGGACATGACCTTGAGTAAACTGTCATTTTGAGAACATAGACTGGAGACAGGCTGGGTTCAGATCTGGTGGTGCCCTACTAGTTGTGTGGTGTTCATTGGTGTCGTCCTCTAGGCCTAAGTTTCCTCACTTGTATCAGTACTGACCTCAGCTAGAGCTGCATGGTTAATCCAGGAAGAGCTCCCAGAACTGCCTAGAGATGACGGGTGCTCAAGAGATCTTAGCTGTGTGTTTTTTATTTCATGCAGTTAGTGTTAGAACACCCCTAAAGTTCTCACAAGAGTAAAAATAGGATCTAATATTCAACTGACCAGGGTTTTGTTATCTTTAAAATGCTTTGAATGACCACTTCAAACATAAGTTATATTAAGAGGCAAACAGATTCAAAGAGGAACAGGAATTTGGGTTAGTGAACTCAGGAAGAATAATTAGGGATGCATGACTTTTAAAGGATTCTTTCTCTGTGTAATATCTGCCTTCACTTTATCTATTTCTTTTCTCTTTTTTTTGTCCTAGGGGTTGAACCCAGGGATACCTAACCACTGAGCCACATTCCCAGCCCTTTTTATTTTTTATTTTGAAACAGGTTCTCAGTAATTGCTTAGGACCTCAAAAAATTGCTGAAGAGGGCCTTGAACTTGCAATCATCCTGCCTCAGCCTCCCAAGTGGCTGGGATCATAGGTGTGCACCACCATGCCCATATCTGTTTCATGACTTTTTAAAAAGTGTTTTTAAGCCCCACTAGCAACAAGAAGATATAGGATTGATGTTTGTCATGTGAGTTTTGTGGTACCCAAATGCAAATTTAATAAAACTACAAAGAGAACTGATAAATATCATGATATTTTTTTAAATTTGGGAAACAAAATGCTTAAGATAACCTGAAAAATGCAAAAGTAAATTAAGATAAAATAATCTGTAATTCTACCACTTGGACATAAAAATAAACTTCTGTTTTTTGCAGTGCTAGGGATTAAACCCAAGGTGTTGTTGTGCTAGGCAAACCCCTACCACTGAGCTACATCCAAGCCTTTTTTTCTTTCTTTCTTTCTTTTTTTCTTTTTTTGGTACTGGGGATTGAACTCAGAGGCACTTGACCACTGAGTCACACCCCCAGCCCTATTTTGTATTGAGAGACAAGGTCTCACTGAGTTACTTAGTGCCTCATTTTTGCTGAGGCTGGCTTTGAACTCATGATCCCCCTGCCTCAGCCTCCCTAGCCACTGGGATTATAGGTGTGCACCACTGAGATTATAGGTGTGCGCCACTGCACTGGGCTCCCAGCCTCTTTTCATTTTTATTTTGAGATAGGGTCTTCTGCACCATCTTGCTGTCCAGACCCTGGAGCTGAACATAGCATCTTTGCTAGTCTTGAGATAGGGATCTTGGCATAGTCAATCTTTTGCTCAATTTCTTTTCAGTCGTCTGTACTTTGTAAGCAAATTAAGATCATTCTATAAACTGATATTCTGCTTTGTAATGAAATCCTGTTTTCTAACATCATTTAATGACTACTGTGAGTCCATTTTTATTGCATAAGATGCAGGGCTTACACTTATCCAGTTCACATTCTGTGTGTGCACATGCACTGAAAACTGAGCCCAGGGCCTTGTGATGCTAAGCATGCACTCTACCCCTGAGCATCCTCCCAGTCCCTGTATTAGCATTTCATTTACCCATTCTTTTGCTAGAAGAGATAAGGCTACAGGACTCCACACCTAAGTCTTTGCTCAAATATCAAGCTATTGCTTTCAATTTTCTGGATGATAAGTTATTAGATAAAATATGAATCAGGGGACAGGCTCCCTCTTCTAAAGTCCTGCCACCTCAGCCCTAACCCTCCTCTCTCCAGGGCGCTGTCCATGATCGGCCTGGCCCTGATAGCTCTTGGTACAGGAGGAATCAAGCCCTGTGTGTCTGCATTTGGCGGTGATCAATTTGAAGAGGGCCAGGTAAGAACACATGTCTCCGCAGAAAGCACGCCAATGAGTAATAACCCTCCAGGGATCAAACCCACGGGCACTCAGTCTGTTCTCCACTCCATCATTTTCAAATATGCTTGAAAGTAAGACACTGACCAAAGCTGTCAGAAGTCAAGTCAGATAACAGCTCCATCTGCTCAGATGATCCCAAGCCCAGGTCATCATGTTTCACCTCTCTTTTCTATGACAGGAAAAGCAAAGAAACAGATTTTTCTCCATCTTTTATTTGGCCATTAATGCTGGAAGTCTGCTATCCACCATCATCACTCCCATACTCAGGGGTAAGAATATCTGAACGGGGCCCGTCTTCCCTTCACTGATTGTCGGGGGGAAGGCGGGTAGAAAGGGGAGCCCTTTCTTGTTGTTCTGTTGTCTCTTCTCTCCTTAAAGTCTAGTGCAATTCATTCTGGGATGGACGTCAAAATCCAGAATCTGAGCTTCTTTTCTCTCAGGTTTCTCTCCTTTCCTAATCTTATTTGCCTCCTATATTCCAGTGACCACTGGAGAGACTAAAACCCCCAGCATAGGCATCAGTCTTTTCAATGTTTTCTTAATGTGACGTCCTTATTCATGGTGAGAGATTTATCAAGAAGGTGTTTGCTGGGCTGGGGCTGTAGCTCAGTGGTAGAGCGCTTGGCCTCGCACGTGTGAGGCCCTGGGTTTGATCCTCAGCACCACATAAAAATGGATAAATAAAAATAAAGATATTGTGTCCATCTACAACTAAAATAAACAAATAAATATATATTTATATAGAAGGTGTTTGCCTGTGGGCTCTGATCGGCATTACAGCCTTCAAGCTTTGCTCCCCAGTAAGTCTGGAAGAATTTAGCAGACAATGTTTTGCCTTTTACTTTCCTGACATCTTGAGTATTTCCAAAAAGAACAAAAGGAACTACCCAGAGAAAGAACAAGACAGTGTCAGTAACCACCAGCCCCACTCAGGTCTCTGTGCTTGCTCATGGGCAATTGAAAGTTCATCAATTTCCCCCATGGAAAGGAGTATTTAGTGTTATTTAGGGCAAATTAACAAAACCATGGTGTCCATACTTGGATAAGATGAAGTTACGGAATAAAACATTCTATAGGAATTCATGTATTTCTGCCTGGAGTAAGTTTGAAGATGACTGACACTTAAGCCCCATCCCCAGTTTGTTTTGTATAAGATTTAACAGCCTTCGGGCTGGGGTTGTAGACTTGCGTGTGTGAGGCGCTGGGTTTGATCCTCAGCACCATATGAAAATAAAACAATAACGGTATTGTGTCCATCTACAACTTAAAAAAAATTAATAGCTTTCATTTTTGAGTTCTGTCCCCATACATCTCCCACTTCCGGCTTCTTCTGGAGTAGGTGCCATGCATGTTTGAATAATGGAATATGTTAAAGGATGATTTTCTGAAATAAAGTGATGATTCTCATACAAATATAAAATGAGCATGTGACAGAGATTTTGTATTACTTATTAATTCATCAGGGAATGTGAACTTCTTACAATCTGTTCAAATAAGGATTTGATTAACAGATTTTGATTCTTTACGGGGAGAAATTATTCTGCATTGCCACAAACAGGAATTATTGGCATAACCAGAACTTTTCTACTAGTTAACTTTTTTCTCTACAAAATTTTGAAATAGTGGGGCTAGGGCTGGGGCTCAGCAGTGGCACACTAGCCTGGCATGTGTGAGGCACTGGGTTTTATTCTCAGCACCACGTATAAATAAATAAATTAAATAAATAAAGGTCTATCAACAACTAAAAACAATTTTAAAAAAAAAGAATTGTGAAATAGCTAGGCAGAGTCAAAATCCCTGCAAGATTGGATCACTGTGGAGGCCACAGCCTCCCACGGAAGGATTTCTAGTAATCTCTCTTGCTTCTTACAAAGCCTTGATAGTTTTCCTTACCAATCCTAAGATTTCAGAGCTGAAATAGCCCTCAGTCAGAAGTTGGCAAACAATGGCCCTGGGGCCAGATCCAGAAATCTGGGCAAGACCATCATTTAGGTTTGTCTCTGACTACTTTCCTCCTACAAAGGCAGAGCTGAAGCCAGGCACAGTGGCGCACAACTGTAATCCCAGCGGCTCGGGAGGCAGAGGCAGGAGGATCACAAGTTCAAAGCCAGCACTCAGTAATTTAGTGAAACCCTAAGCAATTCAGTGAGACCCTGTTTCTAAGTAAAATACAAAAAAATAAAAACAAAAAGAAGGGCTAAGATGTAGCTCGGTAGTTAAGTGTCCCCGGGTTCAATCCCAGTACCAAAAAAAAAAAAAAAAACTGGAGCTGAAGAGTTGTGACCAAGATCAAATGGTCCCCAAAGCCTAAGATACCTAGCCTAAGATATCACAGAACGTATTGTCAACCCCTGCCCGAAGTCACCTAATGGTTACTTATTTGGCATGCATATAGGGACATACGATATTGACTTTCCAGGGCACATAGCTTTTATTGACTGAGTCCCTTATATTGGAGTCATTGTACCCAGATCATATTTATCTCCCCCACTTAGAAAACCCATACAGCAAACACACATCTATTTAGGGGCTAAGATTAGAATCTGCCTCCATCTCCTGCTCTTTCTACAATGCAGCTGGCAATGACATCAGTAAGGCAAATGGATGTCTTGAACCTTAAGTGAAAATACTATGTAACAGGGCAGGCTGGGGATGTGGCTCAAGCGGTAGTGCGCTCGCCTGGCGTGCGCGGGGTGCTGGGTTCGATCCTCAGCACCACATACAAATAAAATAAAGATGTGTGTCCACGGAAAACTAAAAAATAAATATTAAAAAATTATCTCTCTCTCTCTCAAAAAAAAATACAATGTAACAATAGTGAGGGGTTTTTAGAAATGGGAACTATCCATGCATTACCAATGCCATGATCAATTTTAATCTCATACTTTCTCCCCAGTTCAACAATGTGGAATTCACAGTCAGCAAGCATGTTACCCACTGGCGTTTGGGGTTCCTGCTGCTCTCATGGCCGTCTCCCTAAGTAAGTGGAAATGACTTGACTTAGCACTAGCCTACAATCAGATCAGGCCCCACATTCATTATTGAGACTAATATTTTTGAAGTCCATATAATGAGTTGTAAAAAAAAATAGTGTGAAGCATTGCCATTCAGTGTTCAATGTGCGCTCTCAGAGAGAAGGAAGCAGAGTTGGCCTCTTGTTTCAGAGTGGATGGGATCAAAAAAAGGGTTTGCAGGGAAATGAACCATCTGAGTTGGACATGAAATGTTTGGTACCAATTAGGAAGAGGAAGGTGAAGGTGGTAGGATCTGCTAGACTGGCTGTTCCTGTGGCCGGAAGCTTTTCTTCCTGTCAACGTGTGCACATCTCCAGCCCTTGAAGAAATGGCAACCTGGTTCAATGGCCACTGAAATACTTCCACTGAGCACGTACAATTCCATAATCCAGCCTCCCCAAATGCTTCTACTGGAATTCCTTCCCTCTGGGAGGAAGGTGTGTACATATTAGATACAGTTAGATTAGCTCTTGGCATTGACTTTTTAGGAAGCGTGAAGGTTTCCTACAAGGGGCAGTCTGGCTAGGAAGATGGCAGAGCCAGGACAGTCAAATGCTGTCTTGGGTCTTCCTGGCACCTTCTCCTTTCTAGCAAGGGAGCTGCTGGCATTGGCGTTGCTTTCTTCCATTTCTGTTTCAGATCTTACTAGAATTGAGTAGGCTAATTTTTTTTAACCTCCTGTGCTCGTGCTGTAGCGATTTTGCTTTGTCGTTACAATTATGTGAGTTCAGAATTCTCCCTTCTTCAGTATCGCTCTTTCTTCCATAATCCTCAAATACCCCCACCTTCCCCTAAAATGCTTGTCTATGCTCCTCTTCTCTAATTCTGGGTAGGAGAGAGCATTTTAAAGATCCTACTATACCAGATGTTGTATTGAGCACTTTGAGTAAATTCTCATTGAGTCTGTATAGGTCATTCTTAGGTAAAGTTTATCCTTGTTTTTTTTTTTTTTTTTTTTTGAGAGAGAGAGAGAACTTTTTAAATATTATTTTCCAGTTTTCGGTGGACACAACATCTTTATTTTATTTTTATGTGGTGCTGAGGATAGAACCCAGCGCCCCACGCATGCCAGGCAAGCGCATGACCGCTTGAGCCACATCCCCAGCCCCAATATGCTTGTTTTTTAATTGAAAAATTGAGAACCAACCAAATACTATATATGAGCACAATCTCTAGAATTTCTGTGCTTGAGTTAGGCTTCAGTTTATTAAGAAATTGAAATATTCCTTTGCAAAAGAAAATGTAGACACAATCTATTGGACATCTTCACCATCCATGTGTTGAGGAAGGTTGGCATTGGGCAAGAATAGAAAGACTCCATTGGTGTTTTTAATTATTGAATTATGGTATTAGATAATCAAAAATTCTAGCACAAGAACTGTGTTTTCAGAATCTCTTGTAGAGATGCTCTTTTCTACATTATTTTCATACTATGCCTTGGTTAAGAAAATCCATGAAAAATGGCTGTTTCCAACTTTTGCAAAATTTAATGCAGATCCTAATTATAACTGTGCTTCTGTACAGTGAATACAGGGGAAAAACTGTCACATATGATTAAGTAAAAGTTTCAACACATTAATTTCTATTTTCCTTAACATTAAAAAGAAAAACAATGATAAGAAGAAAATCTTACTTGCCATTGTGGCCAGAAAATTAGAGCTCTGTTCATTGTCTTTGAGAGCAATGCATTCACCTTGCACATATTGTCTCCCTTTAAACAGCCAGGGCCTGGCTCAGGTAGCTATACTGGGTGTCTGCAGGCTGCCCCAGGTTCTGTGAGGTTGATAGATGGTACTAAGCCTTGGTGTTTGTTCTTATTTTTTTCCCCTGTCCAGTTGTATTTGTCATCGGCAGTAGAATGTACAAAAAGTTCCAGCCACAGGGCAACATCATGGGTAAAGTGGTCAAATGCATTGGTGTGAGTATTTCAGTACCTTTCCATGACATTTTAATTACCCCCAAACCTTCTGCATCCTTTATGTTAAAATTCAATTAAACTTTGACTTTCTTTTAAACATATTTTAAGTGTCCCTATTTTGATAAGTTTTAATTTAAATCATAAACTTCTCATGAAACTTACCAAATGGAAAAGCACACAATCAGAACTCAAAAAGGGAGGAATGGAAATGGCTTTTAAACTAAAGTTGTCAAAGAAAAGCCAATAAAATGACTCTTCATCAAATTGACAGACGATACCTTCTGTTTTTTCAGGAGCAGTAAAACAAAGTTGGGGCTCAGTTTTGCAATGTATCAAGAGTGCTCAGATGCTAAGGGTCTGTGATGCTACTTTCAGGAAATAAGGCTAAGAAAATAAATTTCTAAATGGATGCAGATTCATATACAAAGGATATCATTGTAATATTATATACAACAAATTGCTGAAAAGAGGAAAAGGATGCTCACCTGACAGTGTATCTCTGACATCTTATGTAGTCATCACAAGTCTTGTTTTCAAAGAATATTTAATGATGGGAATATGCAGAATTTGGTTTCTTCCATATGCATCTACATGAGATATGTACATTCGGGTACATTCATATGTAGGAGATAAATGTTGAGAATAGGAATCTTTACACAATAGAACCCTCCTTTTTTAGTGAACACATATATTGTATAACTGGGGGGAAATGTGTCACTTATTATTTTTTTAATATGTGGATTATCTTTTGAATGAAAATGTGGCCTTAAGATAACTTGAAATCATGCTCTTCCTTTTTGCCTGGCCTTATTGCATTAGATTATGTGGTCTATTTTGCCATGTGCCCCCTCCTTGTCAAAAAAAAAAAAAAAAAAAAAAAAAAAAAAAAAAACCAAAGCCTCAGGGGCAGCTTCCCCATTTCCTTTAGCGTTGGATCTATTCCCACCAGAAAGGTTTTTCCAGGCAAAGAGGAAAGTAACTGACAGCTTGGTTTAAACCTCCAAAGAACAACTTTGAACTGCTTAGAGTCGTGAGAACTGTACTGCCCTGTGTCCTAAAATCAGCCCACAGGTCTGTCTGGATTGTTGCATTTAGTCACCCACCTGTCCCTGGCCGTGACCACACCCCCCTCCCTGCTGTGTCTCGTAGATGCACTTTGCTTTCCCTCAAGAGCTCTCTTGAGAAACACTGGTGAGGAATCTCAGTGGCTTCTCATTTCATGATGGGTCAGCATGTTTTTATGATCTGTTACCCTCTATAAATATGAGATATGTTTGACTATAACTTTTTTATCTTCCTAGTACAGGGAATTGAACCCAGGACTTTGCACTATATCACTTGTGAGGCAACCACTGTACCGCTGAACCACATCCCAACCCTACTTTATTTTCTTACATATGTATCTCTGTGTATTGGGTTCTTACTCAAATTTGAAAACAAGGCTCAATTCAGTTATCAGGAAGCTTTTAAGTATGTTTGGAACAACCTAGTATGTAAATCTAATTTTTCAAACATAAACTTAATGAAATCTGAATATAGGTGACATATTCCTGATAAAAAATTTAGCAACCAAATTGAGATATGCCATAGGTAGAAAATACTCCCCTAATTTTGAAGACTTAGTATGAAAAAAGAATTTTAAATTCTCATTAATTTTTAATATATTGAATATTGAAATCATATTTGGGGATTATTGAGTTAAATAAAATATATTTTAAAGAAATATTGCCTGTTTGACTTTGACGTGTTGCTTTGGCTACTAGGAAACTTAAGTTGCAAATGAGTCTTGCATTGTATTCCTACTGAACACACCTCTACAGAGGATCTGGAGAGAAGCCCTGACAGTCCCTTAATCTTAATGGCAAAGAGTCTAGACACAGCCAGGTGCAATGGGCATGCCTATAATTCCAGCAGGCCCTAAGCAACCTTTGACCCTGTCTCAAAATAAAAAATAAAAAGGGCTGTGGATGATGTGGCTCAGTGGTGAAGCACTCCTGGGTTCAATCTCCAGGGCAAAAAAAAAAAAAAGTCTAGAAACAAATACATCAGTTGTGTCTTCAACATGCTCATTACGCTGCTATATACAATTTTATATTTTGATTTTCTCATATATTTTTCCCTTAAAGGGGGGAGATTAATTGATAATATTCCTCTGATGAAATAGTTGGTTCTGTTCTGAAATTTGGTTTTTTTTCCTTCCTTTAGTTTTCTATCAAAAACAGGTTTAGGCACCGAAGTAAGGAATTTCCCAAGAGAGAGCACTGGCTGGACTGGGCTAAGGAGAAATATGATGTAAGTAACCACCTTGCTACAGCTCTTCCAGAGGGGGGGTGTCGAGAAGCACAGTTCAGAGCATGAAGCCTGATGGGTAAAATGACCAGTTGTACCCTCCCGACCTTGTTAGTGCGTCAAGTAAGAGTAGGCATGAGCACTACTTTTAAAAAATTAACAATTTGGTAAACAATGGATATAATTTATCTGAAGCAGTATTGGCTTTCCATTTGATGTAATCTGCCAGTAGTTGTAGGTGATTGTGATCCTGTACCCTACGTCTAGAAATTTCCTGAAACTTGTGTTAGTGCTTTTTGGAACAATTAATCACCTCCTCACTCATCTCTAGATGCAAATATCTCAACACTGAAACCAAGCTGTGCCTGAACACTCTGAGTGACACAGTTGTGGCTGATCTGTCCCTCCCTACAGGAGCGGCTTATCTCTCAAATTAAGATGGTTACGAGGGTGATGTTCCTGTATATTCCACTCCCGATGTTCTGGGCCCTGTTTGATCAGCAGGTAATGCTTCCAATTATCTTTGTTTAGCAAACATACTTTGGGCTCTACCATGTACTGAGTCATACTTAGTTTTTAGTTCCTAAAAACATTCTCTACCAATTTCTTTTTTGTATCATTTATTTAGTTGTTAGATCACATTGAATTTATTTGTTTAAAAAAATTCTGGAAGCTTCTATCCACATTTCTCTTGCAAAACAATGAAGAAAATGAGATGTAGTCAAGTAGAGTAGCCTTGGGGAAGATTTCATCAGAGCAGCCAGCAATCTGGCCAATCAAAACTGAGAGAAAGTTTGCTTTCCTGCCAATTGTGTTGGTGCACACCGGTGATCCCAGCAACTCAGGAAGCTGAGGCAGGAGGGTCACAAGTTCAAGGCCAGCTTGGGCAACTCAATGAGACTCTGTCTCAAAATTTAAAAAGTTTTTAAAAAAGACTGGAGATATAGTTCAGTTGTAGAGCATCTGTAGGTTAATCCCCAGTACCATGGGGAAAGAAAGAGAGAAAAAAAAGAGCTTATTTTCCTACTGATGCAGCTTGCAAAAAGAGGCATGGCCTTTGACAGGATCCATGGCACATTTAGACTAAGAGATGACTGATATCTTCCACTTTAAAATGGAACGCTTGAACTAGAAGTTCCACCAGTGATGTGAACTGACCACACCAGAGTCATCCCCCAGAGCAGGGACCCAGACCAGATGGGTGGCTTGTTGCTCTGCTCTTGGTCCCACAGCTGTGGGACATACATGGGAACCTGGCACAGTAACATCAGTCCAGTGCAAGGGGCTCAGCGGCCAAAGCAATAAAATGTTGTTTCTTTTAGAAACTGAAGTTTAAAAACAAAATGGCGAATATGTGTTTTCCTTGTACAGTGAGCATCACTGTAAGGGTACATCATCACTTGGAAAAAAAATTGAACATGCACATTAATCTCCTTATTTGTAAATATGAGGTTTAGACCCCCTCCCCATAGGGAAAGAGAAGCAGCCTCACAGCTGGATAGGAGCCTCCTGGAATCAGACTTCAGTAGCTGGGAGTCTCAGTAAAAACTTGTAACCCTCTGAACAGGTCACAAGAGCCCACCTCGAGGCAGTGAGATCAAATTAGAGACTGTCTATAAAGTATTCCGTGGCTGATGTGTTAAGAGCTCAAACAGGCCGGTTTCCCAGCCTTCCATGATTCCCTCCTGATGGAGTTGAGATTCATATTGAAACATTTGCATGTTCAGTCTTAAAACAGTCCTAGAATAGGTGGATTATAACTCAGCTGCCCAAATTTATACCCACCACTGTCTTGCTGTGGGTCTACTTCCAGACTCTCAAAACCGGCTTTGAACAATCCCAGCATTGTTAATGCTGATGCCAGAGAGTGGGGCCTGGCGCAGGGCACAAAGCTGCCCTCCCTGCCGTGGGCCGCGCTCTCCAGCCCAGTTCTGCATGCTGACATCTGCTGCAGGTGGCTTCACCTCAGGGTGGGGCCTGCTGCATCCTCATGAGGAGCTGGAGCTCTGTGTACCGGGTCCCTTGTTAACAGAAGTGCTCTTGCTTCCTTGTACGTAGCGTTATAGTGGAGCTTGGAGACCGGCTTGATGTTTCAAACAACTTTAAACGTTTCAGACCTCATTCCTGATTTAGAAAAGATCCACCATGACTAGTAAATTGTGCAAAGCCACCTTCCCGGTTGATGCGGTGACTGTGTTTGTGTTTAGGGCTCCCGGTGGACACTGCAGGCAACCACCATGAACGGGAGAATTGTAAGTCTGGGCCGGTGTGGTGGTTCACCTTCCCTGGTCGCTGATCTTCTGTTTTAGTCCCTTTGTCCTCTTCATCCTTCCCTTTCATGACATTTTTTAATGTGACCCTTCATACCTCTTTTTAGGGAATTATTGAAATTCAGCCGGATCAGATGCAGGTAAGCAGAAAACATGTTGCTTTCAGAGATCCAGGTGGCCCTCAAGCCTGTGTTAACATCTTTCCTTGCTTCCTCTGCAGACTGTGAATGCCATCTTGATTGTCATCATGGTCCCCATCGTAGATGCTGTGGTGTACCCTCTGATTGCAAAATGTGGCTTCAATTTCACGTAGGTGCCTGGTTGGTTTGGGATGGTTGAGACACCTTCCAGGTGCTGTGCCCTCTTTGCCCCCTAGCGCATGAGGAGGATGTCCCTCCCACCAGCCACCTCAATGGCAGCATTTTAAAGGAAATGAATAAATCAGATATTTGTATGCTGATATTTCTGAAAATATCTTTTAAAACAAAATTGTATTGATGGCAGCCTGAAAAGGCCTCTAATTAAGGTTCTCCTTTGTATGTAGATGACAAAATGTTCACTGTGATTCTGAGTACCATCTGAACTGTAGTTTCTAGAAATTAAATGTAAAAATGCAAATGAAAAGGTGCATTTCATCAACCCTCCGTAGTCTCAGTAGGAATAAGGAGAGAGACACTTTCCAGCGCATGTGCCTCTATAAGGAAGCCAGTCTTGTTGGGGGAGCGTTCCCCCCGGGGCCTCTCCTTAGTGCATCCGTATGGAACTGGCTGAGGCTCACTTTCTTCTTGTCCCAATCAGCTCCTTGAAGAAGATGACAGTTGGGATGTTCCTGGCTTCCATGGCCTTTGTGGTGGCTGCAATTGTGCAGGTGGAAATCGATGTGAGTTTTCCTTGAGTCTCCAGTGTCCTTTGCTGCTGGGCTCAGGCAGCGCACTCAGATCTTCTCCTTCTGGGTCTAGAGGATTAGGGGAGACCAGGATCTCCCCCTGTGTGGAGGTCTAAGCCCTGGAGCTGCGGATGGTGAGAGGCAAGGGGCAGAACAGTCGCTGTCAGTCCGTAAACACTGTGGACTCACCCCTGCAAGGGTGCAGCTGGGAAGGGGGTCAATGGGTGGGCTTCATTAGAAGAGATCAGACGTTGGTTCTAGAAGTAGGTGGCATGTGGTGCGCAGAACAAGAGGTGAGAGGGTTTCACTCTCTATGTCTTTACTTTGTTTCTCTCTCCCCACCTTTCTCTTTTAATTTCTTTTTAAAAAATTTAATTGTGGTAAATATACTAACATGAAAAACATCATCTGATCCATTTTTAAGGGGCATTAAGTACATCCACACTATTAGCACCATCCCTGCCATTTGCTTCCAGAAATTCATCTTCCCAGCTGAACCTCTGTACTCATTAACAGCAGCTCTCCACGCGTCCTGGCAACCACGTCCCACTTCCTGTCTCCAGGCACCTCCTCTAAGTGGGATCTCAGAGCGATTGTCCTTTGTCATGGGCTTAGTTTACTTAGCATAATGTCTTCCAGGTATATCCAGGTTGTAACAGGATTTCCTTCCTTTTAAAGCTAAATGATATCCCACTGTGTGGGTACCGCACCTTTGGTTTATCCGTTCATCTATCTGTCCGTGGACGCCTGGGTGCTTCCACCCCTTGGCTCTTGTGAACGATGCTGCTGTGAGCATGCGTGTACTCCTGCTCTCGTGCCCATAGCTAGCTTGGTGGAAGATGAAGCGAGGCCTGATGTGGACATGCACCGCCCCAGTGGCGCTGCATTTAACAGACAGCAGAGCAGAAAAAAGACCAGAAATCATGAGCACAGGCATGGAGGCCCAAGGACAGAAGGCATCTGTGAGAAGATAGCCAAAGTACCACCCTGTCCAGGCCATGGATGGAGCTTCCAGAGCTGTAAGAGAGGAGCAGAGAGAGCAGACCCCAGGTGCCCTGATGGAGACATGTTTCTTTAGACTGCAGTTACCCTGACCCCCTCCAATCTTAGGCTTCATAACCTGGATTCTGCTGACCTAGAGGTGGCTAAATGAGGCAAGAGCAGTTCTTTCCAGTTACTTCCAGATTCTCCTTTTCTCTGGTTGCCAGGAGGCCAGTGAAGTGATCAGTTTGGGTAGTGGGGTGGGGGCGTATCTGCCAGTGCAGCTTTCAAGGGCTGAAGGGTTGTAGATGATCCTCAGTGACCCCTGAAGACCTCACTGTCTATTGCTTTTTTTTTCCCCCTCAGAAAACTCTTCCAGTCTTCCCCCAAGGAAACGAAGTCCAAATTAAAGTCTTGAATATAGGAAATGATAACATGACTATATCTTTTCCTGGAGAGATGGTGACACTTGGCCAAATGTCTCAAGTAAGTGGAGGGAAATGTCACTTTCTTTTTCATCTTCTGGCTTGAGTTATAATAGGATTTGGAGAAGCTGTTTCTCTTGGTCCTTGGATACTACCCGAAACCAGCCCAGAAGGGCAGTGTCCAAATCTCTTGATGTCATGTACCCTAGACCGGCAGGCCTCCAGCTTTTGTGGAAGTGCAGATGCCCTGGGAGCTCTTGAGAACACAGTTCTAAGTCGGCACATCTGCAGCGCTGTGTGCCCACAAGCTCTTGGGTTCTGCTTCTGTTGCTACAAAAAACCACACTCCAAACAGCAGGGAAGGTCCACGTTCTAAAGGGGTGACTTTCCCCTAGGGGACATTTGGCAACCTCTGCAGATACTTTTTGTCATTGTGACTAGGAACATGCTCTTGGCATCTCACATGTAGGAGTCAGTGATGTTGACAGATGGTCCTCCGTGACAAAGAATCACCTCATTCAAAGGTCAGCACACATGCAAGGTCAGAAAACCCTGCTCTTGACAGCACTGTTCTGGTTCTCAGCTTTAAATCCAGACTGGAATCACATGGAGAGCTTTGAAAATTTTGATACCTGGGTCCTAACCCCAAGATTACATGAGCCGCTCTAATTCCTCATCAGTCATGGTTGGATCCATTACCTTAGACCCTGCCAAGCTAGGAACCTTGAAGGTTAAGAGTCTGAGTCCCGATGCTTGGGACAGCCAGGATTGAGTCTCACCAGGGCTCTTGCTTCTCCCCTGATGCTGTTGTTTGCGCAATGGTAGAAATCATTTCCACAGCACTTATTTTTATAAAACAGTAAGTAAGGGGCTGGGGCTGTAGCTCAGCAGTAGAGCGCTCACCTGGCACGTGCAAGGCCCTGGGTTCAGTTCTCAGCACCACATGAAAATAAATAAAATAAAGGTATCTTGTCCAACTACAACTAAAATAAATATTTTTAAAAAATAAGTAAAATGCTTGATGAAAAGTAGAATCTTGTAGAATACCAAAAAAATTCATGACAGTTCATGAAGGTTATTGGGAGGCTAAGAGGAATAAACTTCAGTTCTCCACAAGGCATTTTCGATGTGTGTGAACATGAACTTGGAAACTTGGCATGTCAAATAACATGCTATCACAAAGGTCAAATGCACGTTGCATAACAGGACCTTGGTATTGACTCTGACTCCTCTCTCTACCCTCAGACTAAGGAATACATGCCTTTTGATGTAAACAAGCTGACAAGCATCAACATTTCTGCCACCGGGTCACCAGTCTCAACAATATCTCAGGACTTTGAGAAGGGCCATCGCTACACCCTTCTAGTGTGGGCACCTAGTCAGTACCGAGTGGTGAGTCCTTGACACTGATGCTTTTAGCGACTGTGATACTGGCCACACAGCTTGCTATTGGTGTGACTTCGTTTGACCTCAGATAATCCTCAGCTTCTACCCTTTTCAAGAACACAACTCAGTTGACTTCCTATAACAGTTTGGTGGGTAGGAAGGACTAATATTAATTAATTTTTTAAAAAAGAACTGGGCATGGTGTGATGTGTATGTGTGCACATTTGTGTGTGTGTGTCACACATAGTACATAGGTGTGTTCTCAGGGTCTTTTTGAGACAAAGTTTTAAATATATCTTTAATTTCATTTTTTAAAAAATTTTGCATCAAATTGGAGCAACAGAAAAACAGAGTATTTCAGATACAAGCAATAAAATCCATACAAAATATCTGATAAGAACATGGAGACACACACATGCCATTGAGCACGTAAAGGAGGGATGCACTGAACTCAAGAGGGAGACTCGGGCCCTCTGTACAGGGGTGTAAGTGAGCCTCCACGAAACTGCGACCTGCAGCCGATTCCCTTGGTCATTGTCTTAGTTAGGGAGCTGTTGAGTGGCTTGTCCTAAATGAGTAGTGTTCTTTGGCACCATGGGCAGTTGAGGATCAAGACTCCTAAAGGTACAGTTAGCCTGGAAGAAGAGCAGGGCTAAAGGGAGCCTCCCCGGTGCTCATGAAGCCTTAACTCCCGGGATGGGGGCCGTGTCCTTCTCCCCAGGGCTGAAATGTCACGTGAACTGATTCTGATGGTTGAGATATGGGAAGTGTTTTTCTATTTTTTTTCTCTCTCAGGTAAAGGATGGGCTTAACAAGAAGCCAGAGAAAGGAGAAAATGGAATCAGGTATGAGTCTTTCTTTCTTTCTTCTCTTCTTTTTTTTTTTTTTAAATAACTTTAATTTTTAAAATAAAAGTTACCATGTACATTACAGGAAATAGAAAAACACAAGCAAAGAGCAAAGCTATCCAGGCACCAGCAGCTTGGTTGGACAGTCCCTCCAGGCCATGCATGTGGAAAAGCCTGATACACGGCATCACATTTTGTGTGATTGGGATTGTAGTGTGTATCGTGCCTTTGCCCACGTCATGAATATTCACCAATTCAGATCCCAAAGCTACTTGAGTATCTTTGATAACCAAGAATATACTACATCCACTCAATTTGTTAGAAAAAAAAATTATAATCCTGCTTTCTTGGGGACTGGTGTGAGTTTTTCTCTAAAACTTTGAGTTCTGGCAGCTTTTGATGGAAGTAATGTGTACCCAGAGTGAAGCCCAGCTGTGACAGGATAGAAAGAGAGAGGATGGGATTTCTTCCAAGAATGTAAGGCTAGTTCAATATTCAGTTTTAAAAATCAGTCAACACTGCAATCACCTCAATGTTTATAGCAGTTCAACTCACAATAGCTAAGCTATGGAACCAACCTAGTGTTCTTTGGCAGATGAATGGATAAAGAAAATGTGGTATATATACACAATGGAATCTTATTCAGCCATAAAAAAGAATGGCTTTATGAATTTTACCAGTAAATGGATGGATCTGGAGACTATCGTGCTAAGCAAAATAAGCCAATACCCAAAATTAATGGCCAGTGTTTTCTCTGATTTGAGGGTGCTAAAACACAATAAGAGGGGAAGGAAGAATAGAAGTTCAGTGAATTAGACAAAGGGGAATGAAGGGAAGGGAGGGGGAATGAGAATAGGAAAGACAGTAGAATGAATCAGACATAATTTCCTATGTTCACAAATGACTACACCACCAGTGAAACTCCATATCATGTACAACCACAAGAATGGGATCCTAGCCAGGTACAAGGGCACACGCCTGTAATCCCAGGACTCCAGAGGCTGAGGCAGGAGGATCGCGAGTTCAAATCCAGCCTCAGCAAGGCACTAAGCAACTCAGTGAGACCCTGTCTCTAAATAAAATACAAAATAAGGCTGGGGATGTGGCTCAGTGGTTGAGTGCCCCTGAGTTCAATCCCCAATACCCCCCCAAAAATAGAATGGGGTACTAATTTGAATAAGTTATACTCTACGTACATATAATATGTTGAAATACACTCTACTGTCATATATATCTAAAAAGAACAAGTTTTAAAAATCAATCAACATAATCTATCACCTTAAGAAACTAAAGAGGAAAATCCATACCTTCTTATTAATTAATGCAGAAAAACCATTGATAAAATTCACAATCCATTTATGATTTTTAAAAATTCAGCTAACTAGGAATAGGAGATAACTCTCTTACCCTTAAACAGGATACCTGTAAAAACTCAAGTTTGTCGCACTTCATAGTGAAAGTCTGAATACTCTCCCCAAGACCAGGAACAAGTTCAATATTCAGTTTTAAAAATCCATCAACACTGCAACCACCTCAATGTTTATAGCAGTTCAACTCACAATAACTAAGCTATGCAACATCCTTCTGGATGCTAGAGCAATGAGACAAGAAAAAGAAAGAAGTAAAAGCATCTAGATTGGAGAGGAAGAAGTAAAGCTATCACAGTTGACTACTGTCTATAACAGAAAGACCTCAGAACTTGATCCAAAAAGTTCATAAAATCAATACATGAGTTTAGGAATGGTCACAGGACATAAAGACAACAGCAGCAAAAATTTCCATTTCAAAATGAACAATTGGAAACTGAACTTTAAACCATATTGTTTATAAATTGCACGCACAATGTCCCCTCAAAATATGCAATGCGTAAGTATAAGTCTAACAAAACACGGACAGCATTTGAGTGTTCTGCCAAACGACCAGCTTGGCTTCATTAAAGAAGGTTCGAGTCGTGAGAAACTGCTAGGGAGTTTTGAATTAAAGAGACAAGAGTCTAATTACCTTTTAAACCAGCTCCAGGACGGCTCCTCCTAGCTCCAGCCTCCAGCCACCTAATGGTGAGGTTTACAGAAGAGAAGCGGGGGTGGGGGGAGAGAACACGCCAGGGAGTAAGCTTTTATTGAGGAAAAAAATTCTGGGGAAAATCCCATCCAATGAAGATTAAGGGGGGCAGCATCCCAAGGTCAGGGGGGACGATTGGGTCTTCAGGGCAGTGGCCAGGCACGCCTCTGCACCTGGAGAAGGGTGGGGAAAGCTCTGACACAGCTGGGCCTAAGCGCCTCTGTGAGGATGGTCCCCCACAGAGTGCTGAAAACTACAGATGCTTAGGCTAAAAGAAACCAGGGAGCTGCAAAGTAAATGGAGAGAACCACCATGTTCAAACTGGGAAGACTTAAAACAGTAAAGATGGCAGGTCTCCCCGAATTGAGCTATAGGTGTAGTATAAACCCTATCATTACATGGCATTATTTATGTAAATATAAACAAAATGATTAAAAAATTATATGGAGTGCTGGGATATAGCTCAACTGGTAGAGTGCTTGCCTTGCATGCACAAGGCCCTGGGTTCGATCCCCAACACACCACACACATACCCACACATATATATATGGAAAACCAAAGGAATTAGAATAGCCAAAATAGTTTCAAAAAGAATAAAGTTGCAGTGCTCACATCACTACTAATTTTAAGACTACCTAAAGTTACAGAAGTCAAAACAAAACGTTATTGGCAAAGAAACAGACTAATGGATCAATGGAATAGCCCAGAAATAAACCTACACAGGTATAGCCAACTGCTGTTTGTCAAAAGCACAAAGATAATCATATGGATTAAAGAAAGTCTTTCAACAGCTGGAACATTCATATGTTAAAAAAAAAAAGAACTAAATCTCATGTCTTACATAAAATTCTTGTAGAGAAATTACATAAAAATTTTTATGCATTTTATATGCAAGTCAGCTCAAAATTGATTATGGATCCATATTAAAATGCCAAACTACAAAATTTATGTAAGAAACATTAAAAATCTTAGATATTAAACCAAAAGTGGAAATCCATAGAATAAAAATTTGATAAATTAGACTTCATTGAAACTAAAAATGTTCTGTAATCTAACTTTTTAAAAAGTTTTTGTGTGGGGCTGGGGTTGTGGCTCAGGGGTAGAGCGCTCGTCTCGCATGTGCAAGACCCTGGGTTCGATCCTCAGCACCACATAAAAATAAATAAGTGAAATAAAGAGATTGTGTCCAACTACAACTAAAAAATAAATATTAAAAAAAAAGTTTTGGTGAAGCCCAATTTATTTATTTGTTTATTATTAGAGCTCCATAGTTACACATAGTAGTTGGGTTCATCCCAACAAACTTATACATGCATGGAAATCTATTTTCAGTTCCTTTTTTTTTTTTAATTTTAATACTGAGGATTGAACCCAGGGTGGGTTCACTTAGCATGATATGGTTTTAAAGTTCAGTTTCCAATTGTTCATTTTGTAATGGAAATTTTTGTTGTTGTTGTCTTTATGTCCTGTGACATTTCTAACCACTGAGCCACATCCCTGGACATTTTTTTTATATTTTACTTAGAGACAGGATCTCACTGATTTGCTAAGTGCCTTGCCACAAGTTTCTGAGGCTGGCTTTGAACTCGTGATCCTCCTGTCTCAGCCTCCCGAGCCACTGGGATTACAGGCCTGCACCACTGCACTTGACCCTCTCTCAGCTCTGTTTCAGTTCTTTTTTTTTTTTTTTAATTAATTTTTATTGTAGGTTGTTCAAAACATTACATAGTTTCTGTTTCAGTTCTTGATTCCCTCTTCCCCCGCCTCCCTTCCCTCCTCCCCCCCTTTCTCCTCCTTCTACTCTACTAGACTTCCTTTTGCTTCTCTATTGATTTATATTTGAGTGGTTCTAATGTTATCCTGTCCTTTCCTCCCTCTTTCCTTTATTTTTCCACATATGAGATAAAACTTTTGATCTTTGAGTTTCTGAGTTTGCCTTATTTCACTTAGCATGATATTCTCCATTTCCATGCATTTATCAGCAAATGCCATAATTTCATTCTTTTTTATGTCTGAGTAAGCTCCATTATATATATATATATGATATACATATGTATGTATATATCATATATATATATATCTCACAGTTTCTTAACCTAGATGCTTGTCAATAGATGAATGGACTGAGTCCTTAATTTAGCTATTGTGAATTGTGCTGCTATAAACATTGATGTGCCATGTTGCTGTCATATGCTGATTTTAGATCTTTTGGGAAAATACCAAGGAGTGGGATAGCTGGGTCATATGGTGGTTCATTCCCATTTCTTGCTTAGTATTGCTTTGTCTATTCTGAGTCTCTTATCCTTCCAAATGAATTTAAGAGTTGTTTTTTTCTAATTTTGTGAAGAATGTCATTGGTATTTTGATGGGGATTGCATTGAATCTGTGTGTTTCTTTTGGTAATAAGGCCATTTTGACGATATTGATTCTGCCTATCCAAGAACATGGTATGTCTTTCTATCTTTCTGTCTCAGGTCTTCTTCACTTTCTTTCTTTGGTGTTCTATAATTTTCATTGTAGAAGGTAATCCTGGTTGGATTAATTCCAAATGATTTAATTAATTTATTTATTTTTGAGGTTATCATGCTTTTCCTGATTTCTTCCCCAGCTGAATCTCTGTTGGAGTATAGGAAAGCTATTGATTTATGGGTGTTGATCTTGTATCCATCCTGCTAAACTCATTTATAAACTCTACAAGTCTTCTGGTGGAATTTTTGGGGTTTTCTAGATATAGGATTGTATTGTCAACAGACAGAGATAGTTTGACTTCTTTTCCTATTTGCATCCCTTTGATTTTCTGTTCCTGTCTTGATCCTGATTTTGGAGGAAATTCTCTTATTAGTTTTTCTCTATATAGTATGATGTTGGCTTTTGGTATATCATAACAGTCTTTGTGATGTTGAGGTAAGTTCCTTTGATCCCTAACATTTCATCAAAGGTGTTTTCTGCATCTATTGAGATGATCATGTGATTTTTGTCCTTAATTCCTTTTATGTGCTGAATTACATTTATTGATTTGCATACACTGAACCAACCTTGCATCCCTGGAATGAAACCCACTTGATTGTGGTGTACTATCATTTTGATGTATTTTTGAATGCAGTTTGCTGATATTTTATTAGGGATTTTTGCATCAATGTTCAGGAGGGATATTGGTCTGCAGTTCTCTTTCCTTGATTTGTCTTTGTCTTGTTTTAGTATCAGGGTTATACTGGCTCCATAAAATGTATTTGGGAGTGTTTCCTCCCTGTCAATTTCATAGAATAATCTAAGAAAGACTGGTGTTAGTTCTTCTGTAAAGGTCTGGTAGTACTCAGTTGAGAATCTGTCGGGTCCTGGGCTTTTCTTTTTCTTTTTTTTTTTTGGAAGGCTTTTAATCACTGTTTTAATTTCATTACTTGATAATGGTCTGTTTGGGTTTTCTATATATTTTCTGATTCAATTTATGTAGGTCATGTGTGTCTGGAAATTTGTCAGTGTCTTCCATATTTTCTAGTTTACTGGAGTATAAATTTTCAAAATAGGTTCTGATAATCCTCTAGATTTCAAAAGGTTCTGTGGTGATATCTCCTTTTTCATCTCTGATCTTGCTGATTTGTGTCTTCTCACACTTTATTTTGGTTAGTTTGGCTAAGGGTTTGTAAATCTTATTTATCTTTTAAAGAACCAACTCTTCATTGCATTGATCCTGTATATTGTTTTATTATCCTCAATTTCATTGATTTCAGCTCTGATCTTAGTTGTTTCCTGTTTTCTACTGGTTTGGGTGTTTGTTCTTTTTCTAAGGCAATGAGGTGGAACATAAGCTTGCTTATTTTGAACCTCTCTAATTTTTATAGCACCAGGGCTATAAATTTTCCTCTTTCAATTGCTATCACACTATCTCAGAGATTTTGATATGTTATACTCTGTTATTATTCATTTCTAAGAATTTCTTGATTTCTATTCCCATTTATTCTTTGATCCCATACTTTATTTAAAAGAGAATTATTCAATCTCCATGTGTTTATGTGGTTTCTATTATTTCTAGCTTTATTCCATTACAATCTGATAGGATACATGGGATTATATAAAATTTTTTATATTTGCTGAGATTTGTTTTTTGGCCTAGAATATTACCTATTTTGGGAAAAGTTCCATGCACAGCTAAGAAGAAGGTAGAGTCAGCTGTTTGGGGGTAAAATATTCTGTAGATGTTCATTAGGTTCACTTGATTTCTAGTGTTATTTAGGTTGGAGGTATCATCATTGATTTTATGTTTTGGTGACCTGTCTATTGGTGATAAGGGTGTGTTAAAATCACCCCGTATTATTATGTTGGAGACTATTGGATTTAATGTCATGGAGTATTTTTTTTCCATGTAATTGGGTGCATTGACATTTTGGGCATAAATGTTTACTATAGTTATATATTCTTGTTGGATTTTTACCTCTACTAGTATATAATGACCTTCTTTGTCTCTTCTGATTAATTTTTGCTTCAAATCTGCTTCATTAGATATGAGAATAGCTACTCCTGCTTGTTTTTGTGGTCGGTATGCATGGGATTTTTTTTTTTTCCATCCTTTTACCTTCAGCTTGTGCATGTCTTTACCTATAAGATAAGTCTCTTGTAAACAGCATATAGTTGGATCTTGGTTTTTTGGTTTTTGTGGGAGGTTTTTTGTTGTTGTTGTTGTTGTTGTTGTTGTTTTTTGGTACCAGGGATTAAACCCAGGGGCACTCCACCACTGAGCCACATCCCCAGTCCATTTTTTATTTTATTTAGAGACAGAATCTTGCTGAGTTGCTGCAGGCCTTGCTAAATTGCTGAGGCTGGCTTGAATGTAATAAATTACATTCTGTGTACTCAAGATCACATACCCTGTCTTCAAGGCCTGGAGAAGCTGAGGTACTATTTTATATGTATTTATTCCTAGGAGCTCTGTTTGGTTTCTTTTTACTATTCTATTTCTTTATTAAAATGGTCTTTCACATCCTGTATATGCTGTCCTAATTTCTTCCTTAGACCTTCTTGTAGCTTATTAAGCATTTTTTTAGTTGGACAACACTTCCAAAGTTGTGTTTATATTTGGACAAAGCAATTATTTTTAAATTGCTGACCTTACAGACACGAGAGTCCATAATCATGAAGGCCAAAACCACATCTCGGCTATAGCTAATAAGTGAAGGGCATCTATTCTGGAGAAGAGCAACTTGGTAGGAAGGTAGGAAGGTGAAAAGGAAGGAGGTGTCATGATACTGGCAGCAGCTCACATCCATTGGATGTTCTCTACCAGTCTGTTTCACACCCTTGACACGTATTGAGCTATCAAAGTCTCACAATAATCTCATGATATAAATTTCACTGTTATTCTCACTTTTTAATTTTTTTAAATTTATATATGACAGCAGAATGCAGTACAATTCTTATTAAACATATATAAACATATATAGTGCATAATTTTTCATATCTCTGGTTGTATACAAAAATATATTTACATCAATTTGTGTCTTCATACGTGTACTTTGGATAAAAATGTCCATCACATTCCACCACCATTTAGCCCCATGCTCCCTCCCTTCCCCTCTACCCCTCTGCCCTATCTAGAGTTCATCTATTCCTCCTATGCTCCCACTCCCTACCCCACTATGAATCAGCCTTCTTATATCAGAGAAAATATTTGGCATTTGGTTTTATGGGATTGGCTAACTTCACTTAGCATTATCTTCTCTAACTCCATCCATTTACCTGCAAATGTCATAATTTTATTCTCTTTTATTGCTGAGTAATATTCCATTGTATATATATATACCACATTTTTTTATCCAGTCATCTATTGAAGGGCATCTAGGTTGGTTCCACAGTTTAGCTATTGTGAATTGTGCTGCTATAAACATTGCTGTGACTGTGTCCCTGTAGTGTGCTGTTTTTAAGTCCTTTGGGTATAGAATGAGGAGTAGGATAGCTGGGTCAAATGGTGGTTCCATTCGCAGTTTTCCAAGAAATCTTCATACTGCTTAATAATCAGTTTTTTATAATCTTTCTCTGGGCTTTCTATCAGTGTGATCCTTTGTTGGGGGATTGTGAATTTTGGGGGAAATTTTTTTTGCCTATTTTCTCATGTTTTTTGAGGTCTTGGACTTGCATGTTGATTAAGGTGGATTCCGTTACCTCTTTTTGGCACATGTCCTTCTGTGAGTAATTACCTTGTTTGTTCTGGAATTTCTCTCTGTTTTGTGTATGAGTATTTGCCAAGGGGTGGGAACTGAAGTTCCTTTCTGTTCCTCCTTGGATCCTGTTGTTGTTGGGGGCTTTTGTCCCCTTTCTTCTGAGTTGGAGTGATGTCAGGGAATGCTTAGCTCAGCATCAGCAGTCTCTAATCTGTGAACTTCTAGTGTCCATGTAGGTTCCCAAAGCCTTCTGAGGTGGGGTGAAATAAACAATAGTAACAATCATTGCAAACAATATATGGCATTAAAGTAAATACCCAGCTCCAAAGATGACATCTTCAACATTAATTATCACCAATAAACAGGAATGGCAGGTTCAGCAACTGTCAACAGTAAAAATAATAACCATAAACTAGATCTGGCTTTAAAGCAAACTGCAAGTGTCAACTCTATCATTCACAGCAGTAATGAGTGTATCAGTCTTATTGGTGGGGGCAGGATGGGCTAGGGGTGTGGCTCAGTGGTAGAGTGCACCTGAATCAATCCCCAGTACCCCCCCACAAAAAATAGTGGGAGTAGGAGTTATACAAGCCAATTAGTTCTGAAAGATGGTAAAAGTACAATTAATTAGGGAAAAATAAAATATGTTAGAAAGTTAGAAAAGTGTTTATAATTTCAAAAAGTGAACAGAGAATGCAGAAGAGATGTGGCAGGTGATGTTTACATGAAAAGGGAGATTAGAAGAAGCAAAGTATTGGGAGAGAAACAATAGAATTCGGTCATTAGCAGGAGAAAATAAGAAAGAGAAACAAGAAAAATAAACAAATAAAAATAATACAAAACCAAACCAAAATATACAATCCAAAATTCCTGAACCCTCAAAAGACAATGCTAGAAAAAATAATTACCTTAATTACCTTAAAAAATGCTAAGAATGAGGGGCCAGGGTTGTGGCTTAGTGGTAGAGCACTCATCTAGCACATGCAAGGCCTTGGGTTCGATCCTCAGCACCACATAAAAATAAATAAAATAAAGGTATTGTGTCCAAATACAACTAAAAAATAAATATTAAAAAAATGCTAAGAATGAGAGAAAAAATAACAAGTGTATTTATATATGTCCCTGAACCAATCAGCACAGCAAGAACTCACACACACACAGACACACACACACACAACACACACACACGCTCACACGGAAAGAATAAAAAAAAATCTTAATAAAGAATGAAGGAACCGTCTCCACTAAGGTAGCCAAAATAGTTCCCCAGTTTGGGTGGTCACTGTCTATGTCCAACAGTCTCCTTCCAATTCTTCTTGTGTTACATAATCATAGAGAGAGCAAGGGGTGGGGTGGTCACCCCTTCCTTTTTGTGTGTTGCTCTCTGAGCTGCCAGTAGCAGTGGCCTGAGATTGAAGCCGTTGGTAGAAGACTCAGCTTCCTTCTCACAGTGTGAGGTGAGCTGTGTTGGGCTGTGCTGTCAGTTGGACCAGCTGGGTGCGCTCCCAGGGTACTGTTTCTGCGGTGGTCTGTGAGGAGAGGTCCAGAAGGTGGCCCTGAAGTCTGTTTGTCCTTGGGGGCTTTGTTGGTTGGGGCCTTTGTTGGTTGGGGCCTTCTCTGGAAAGACTAGATTGACCCTAGGGCTACGCAGCACCCAATCTCTTCTGCAAGTCTGATTCTCAGGAGCCTCCCACCAAATCCAGCTGTGGGGCAGGGCATGCCAGTCCTCCGCTCACCGCTGCCAGGGAGCAGAGCTTCCTGGGCCAAGCCCTGAGTGCATTCACCACCACCACCACCACCCCCCACCACCCCCGCCCCCTGCTCCCTACAGGCCACTCCACACCTGTTCCCCTTATGTTCCACCAGGCCCACCCGAGGTCCCCTGACGGGTGAATGCTCTCTTGCACAGCTTTTGTTCTTTCCTGGAAGCCCTTGCTCTGTGTCCCTCTGAGGCACGGTCCCAGAGGCTATTCCACCATATACCAGGTGGGGGCACATTCCTGCTTGGATTCTGTGTCCCTTTCTTGGGCTCTTGTCTTGCTGCGCCTATGCTCAAATATGTCACCACCAGAAACTACAAGGTGAAGTCAAGTCCCTGCTCACCTGGAAGTGTCTTTCTCTTCTCACACTTGGCTCCTTGGTTGGATGCCATTTCCTCCCAGAGTTTTGGAGGCTGGCTTCTATGGCTTCTTACCTACTGGCACTTGCTCATACTGAAAAGAAAAAAAAGAAAGAAAGAAAGAAAATTTGCACCTGCTGGTCCTTGTAATTGACTTAACTTCCCCTCCGGCTCTTTGCGCCTTCTTCCTCTTGGCGCTCCCACAATTCCCCACAGTATTACCTTGCATGGGTATAATGTCACTCATCTACCAACACAAGTCCCTTTCAGCTTTTTATTTCCTCCTTCATCTTCTTTGTTCTCTTCTATTTGAATTTTCTAGGGCTGCCATGACAAACTCCCATGTGCTGGGTGGCTTATTCACACAGGAATTTGGGTTCTAGCAGTTCTTCTGGCTGGAAGTCCGAGGTGGAGGTGCCAGCAGGGTTGGTTTCTTGTGAGGCCTGCCTCCTTGGCTTGCAGAGGGCCGCCTTTGTGTCCTCATGTGTTCCTCCTTCTGTGCATACCTGTGTCCTGCTCTGCTGTTCCTGCAAGGACACCAGTCCTACTTGATTAAGGTCACCCTGTGACCTAATCTTATCTCTTTAAGGACCTTCTCCCTAAGTACTCACATTTTGAGGTACTGAGGTCTCACACTCCAACATGGGAATTTGGGAGGGATACAGCTCAGAACACAACACCTTCTTTCAGATCTCTGGAGCCGTCCTTCGATCCTACCTACATGCACATGCACACAGCTGCCCTCCTGGATCAGGAGGGAGATACACTGATGACAGTCCCCTGGTGCTTTCCTGGACTCTGTTTTTGATTCTGAGCCAGAAGCACCTCTGGGCTTTCATTTTTGCCTCAGACCATGGTTTTCCTTGCTTTGATTTCTTCAAAAGCATCCTAATTTTGGAAACTTTGGAAAATTTAGATTGTGGTATCCTTTCCTGATCTGGTACCATGCTATAAAAACTTATTTTTTTAAAAAAAAAAAAGTCTTTGATGAAATCTTGGAAATGAAGAGAGACACATGAGATCAGTAACACATTGAACCCACTATCACCTCCACCCGTATGGTAAAAGAGAAACCTTTTTCTATTAACCGAAAATATAAAATTCTTAATGGATCAAGGGTTTTATTATTTTAGTAATGCCCCAGAGACAACACATAAAAAAAAATAAACAGGAAGCTCTAGAAACCCAATGTGAGAAAATAACTGATAACTTCAAGAATTTCAGCAAGTCAGACTTCTGAGGAAAGTGAATTAAAGGAAGAACATATAAAAGTTTAAGCAAATATAATCCTTGTGATCACATGTTATCAGTAAGTTGAAAGACTTAATTGATTGCCTTAAATAGAAACTTTAAAATATAATAATACTTCAGGGCAAAACTAGTTGAGGGTTTGATATTGATCCTTCTCATGCATTGTTAACATTACCTATTGATACATATTATATACATCTGTTTTAGTCAGCTTTTTCACGGCTGTGACTAAAAGACCTGACAAGAACGATCGCAGTGGAGGGAAAGCTTATTTGGGGGCTCAAGGTTTCAGAGGTCTCAATCCATAAATAGCAAGATCTTCTTCAGGGCTCAAGGGGAGATGTAAATCATGATAGAAGAGTGTGGTGGAGGGAAGTGACTCACATGATGATCAGAAAGCAGAGAGAGAGACTCCACTTGCTAGATACAAAATATATACCTCAAAGGCACAACCCCAGGGCCCACCTCCTCCAGCATTACCCTATCTGCCTTCAGTTAATCCATCAGGGGATTAATACACTGACTGGGTTAAGGCTCTCATAACCAATCATTTCTCCTCTAAACCTACTTCATTGTCTCACACATGAGCTTTTAGGGGACACTTACTTAATATCTAAGCCATAACATTCCACCTCTCTCCCCAAAAAGCTCATGCTCATCTCACAATGCAAAATGCATTCAGTCCATTTCCAAGAGTTCCCATAGTCTCAGTTGTTCAAGATTGCCCAAAAGTTCAAATCCAAAATCTCCTTTGAGACCCAGGGAAAATTTGCATCATGAGATCCTATAAAAACCAAAAGTGATTTATAGGTATCCAATATATAAAGGTACAGAGTAAATATTTCCATTCACAAAAATAAGGGCACAGAAAGAAGGAAAAGGATCAAAACAAGACTGAAATCCACATGAACAAACAACTCCAGTAGCTCCACGTCCAGCATCTGGGCACATGGCATTGTAAGGTTCTGACACAAAGGGCTTATGTCACTTTGCTCCTGAGGCCTTGTTGGTTGCAGGCCTTTCTGTTGGCTGATCTCAGCTTGATTCCTTCAGCCTCGTCAGCAGACGTTCCATGGTACTGGCATTTCTTAATCTTAGGCATCTCCACTGCAATTCTGCTTCCTCCTCACATCTCTATGCATTGCCCTCTCAAGGGGTGCCCGCAGGGACTCCGAACCTGCTGCACTTTGCCTGTCCTTTCAGATCTTCCTTTAAAATCTTGGTGGAAGTCTCCATGACCCCCTAACGCCAGCATCCTGCAATCCTGCAGAACCAGCACAAACTGGTTGCTGCCAAGATCTACAGCCATCTTAACCAGTGGCCAAACTTCCAGGGACCACAGCTGCAGCAGCCTCTGAGTGCCTGGATGGGTGAACACATTGAAAAAGCTTCCTTGGCCCCCTCATGCAAAAAGAGTGCCCCACTGGTCTCATCTCAAGAGCATTTTTACTTGTACTTTCTTAAGTCTGAGATGGATATGATCTTGCCAATTCCTGAGGTGCCCTCAAGCCATCTTTCTTACTGTCTCTGGCAAAGTCTTTAGCATTTCTTTACTGACAGGAATTTCTTTTAAACTGTAACTTTCTTAGCCCCAGTTTTACTCCCACCTTTCAAGTCCAAGTTTTTAAAATCTTTCTGTTTTGCTTTCTGCTCCTGCACAATAAATTTGGCTAAAAACCACCAGCAATGTCCATGACACCACCTGAATGCTATACTCTCTAGAAATTTTTTCCACCAGTTAAGAATTCCATTGATTTTTAAATCAGCCTCACTGGAAGTTTCAGGAAATAGGCAAAATTCAGGCAACTTATCAGCCAGAACATAACACAAATGTCCTCTAATCCAGTGACCAATAGTATCCTCCCTTTCCTCCAAACCCTTTTGATCCCTGTCTTACTGTCCATGGTCCTATTGGCATTCTGGTCTTCTGAGCTCCCACCAGAATTGTCCATTAAGGTCCACTTAAGCATTTCCAGCTTGCAGTGCAAAACATCTCAAAATTCCTCCCCCAAATTCTATAAAGCTCCAAAAGCTTCTAAACCACATGGTCAGGTCAGTTATAGCAACAACCCCACCTCTCAGTACCAATTTCTGTTTTAGTCAACTTTTTTGCTGCTGTGATTAAAAGACCTGACAAGAGCAATTTTAAAGGAGGAAAAGTTTACTTGGGGGCTCACAGTTTCAGAGGTCTCAGTCCATAGACAGCCAGCTCCATTCTTCAGGGCTCCAGGTGAAACTGCACATCATGGCAGAAAAAATGTGGTAGAGGGAAGTGGCAGAAAGAGAGACTCCACTCACCAGATATAAAATATAAAGGCATGCCCCCCTTCCCCCTTCCTCCAGCCACATCCTCCCTGCCTTCCATCACCACTCAGTTAATCCCATAGGGGATCAATTCACTTAACTTATGACTCTCACAACTCAATCATTTCTCCTCTAAACTTCCTTGCATTGACTTACACATGAGCTTTTGGAGACACCTAATATCTAAACCATACTAGTGTCCATAAACAATATGTTGTTGCTATATTTTTAAGCTTAATGTGATATAAAAGTTATATCCTGTGCATGTTATTCTATAATATTATAAAATATAGTATGAAATTATTTTAATATTTAGCCATATTGACGTATACATCTCTTATCCATTCACTTTTCCACTGTAGAGTATTTCACTGTATGGATATACCACAATTTATTTATTCACATTTACTTCACATTCTTACCTGTTTCTTTGTTTAAATGTAGGAAGTTTCTCTAGGCCGGTGATCTTTAAACTCTTGATCAATTTTAATAAAAATATTTTGAGTATGAGCCCACTACATATGAATATTATATCCTTTATAAATTACATATATAAACTACTGTATTGAATCAATATGTGTCACAAAGCTGATAAAACTTGGTTATATATTTTAGGAATACAAAGTTTGAATTATTCTTTTTATTACTTAGATGTACATCATTATTACTTTTTGTCCTCTAAATTAGATAATCTGCTATAAACCTTCACTCACCTATTTGTTGGGAAAAAATGAGCTGATCTTATTTGGGCTCATTCCTAGCACCCATCTCATTCCTAGAGTGGTACAAGAATTTTGGGATCTTCTATAGCCTGGATCATCTAAGGAAGTGATCTCTAATCACCTGTCCTTGCTGTTCACCACCTGTCTGGTCCCAGGAAGGCAGGCAACTCACCTGGCTCCACATGAAGCTGAGGCTGGAAGACTTGGGGCAGCCCAGGCCCATCAGTTGTTCCACTCCTGCAGGGTGCTAACTGTCTCTCCAGAGCCACATGGGAAATGTTTACTGGGTTGTCCCACTTCTTCCTCTCCAAACCTGTGACCCTTCCCTGACACAGCCAACCTCCTAGCGGTTAAAGAAATTACAAGTCTCCTTCCCTGCCTCCAGAAGAAAACCTTTTGGAGGCTGTGTTCTAGGTACTGAGAAACTTCTGTTTGGGGTCCTTCACTTCTTTTTTTTTTTTTTTTTTTTTTTTTAGTGTTGATGGACCTTTATTTTTTTTATTTATTCATTTATATGTGGTGCTGAGAATCGAACCCAGTGCCTCATGCATGCTGGATAAGCACTCTACCACTGAGCTATAATCACAGCCCCCTTCACTTCTTTAACACTTCTGAAGCAAGGAGCACAAAGCTCAGTCCCTATTTGGTGCCTCCTCGGTATCCCCAAATGTCCGTAGACTAGGTAATACTTACAAAGTAAT
This sequence comes from Callospermophilus lateralis, assembly GCF_048772815.1. Classification (NCBI taxonomy): domain Eukaryota; kingdom Metazoa; phylum Chordata; class Mammalia; order Rodentia; family Sciuridae; genus Callospermophilus; species Callospermophilus lateralis. The sequence goes on along the minus strand of NC_135316.1, from coordinate 99,788,680 downwards.
TAGAACAGTACCCGACATGTATAAATACAGTGTTAAATCAACTCTCTCAGGGTTGTTGTCATGAGTGGGCAAGCAGGGGCAACCTAGTGTTGCTAAACTGTCTGTCTTTAGACTCAGGGATTTTCTGTAAGCATCTTCAATTTCTTCAAAAAAGGGTCATAGACCAATATCAGGTGTGTGTCCTGTGAACTGTAGAAAATTGCTATCTGGTTCAGTTATGAGACCACGGTTTTCTGTTTCAGATTTGTAAATACTTTTAATGAAATTATCAGCATTACAATGGATGGGAGAGTTTTTGAAAACATCACCAGTCACAACGTCAGCGAATATCAGTTTTTCCCTTCTGGCAAGTAAGTACTTGGCTCCCGGTACAAGAGTGTCAAGTATTTTTTGAGGCTTTAATACCAAGAACATTAACACTGTTATTCTTTCTTTTCATAGAAAAACCATCATAGTGAACTCAACAGAGATTTCACAAGGCTGTACACAAGATCTTGAATCTTCCAACCTTGAATTTGGTAGCGCTTATACATATGTGATCAAAAGGGAGGTTAGTAATTCATTGCATCGTATTAGAAGTTCTACTCACCTTGTGCTGATCTGACTCTTCACAGTGAGGACATTCATTTAATGAGAGGAATATTAGGATTTGTATTGTAAATGGGCTTACAGTTATTTCTCTAATTAATTATTGACTGAAGATAACCATTAGAAGAGAATCCTCAGACTGACTTACACTGATTACAAGTTCACATTGGCCAGTATCCATTGCTTACTTATAGACTTATTATTACTATTACTATTACGTTTTCCTGGGAATCAAACCTGCTAGGCAAGCTCTCTGCCACTGAGCTACATACCCAACTCTTTTTATTTTTTTCATTTTGAGACAGTCTTGCCATATTGCCCAGGCTGGCCTTGAACTCACGATCCTCCTGCTTTAGCCTCTAGAGTAGCTGAATTACAGATAAGAGCCACCACACCCAGCTCCTTACACAATATTTAACATGGACTTTAGAAATGTGTAGTTCAAAGGGATGGCAGTGTTTTAAACAAACCTGGTTTCCAATCTCCTGTCTTATTTAAAAGGAAAATGCTAGTGAACATATTTTCCATCCCCACACAAATATAACAGGCAATGCTTCACTTGCATATTTAAGACCCGTACTTACTCATAAATTGCTTGTCAGAACCCTAGAAGGTCGAGCCCAGTTTGCCTGTGGGAAGAACTGTTATTCTAGAAGCTACCTGACTTCAGTTTCAGCTTCCTGCTTTTGCTTTCATGGTTTAGGGTAATGGCTGCCCCAAACTGGAGGAGTTTGAAGATATTCCACCCAACACAGTCAACATGGCTCTGCAAATCCCGCAGTATTTTCTTCTCACCTGTGGCGAGGTGGTCTTCTCCATCACAGGACTGGAGTTCTCGTACTCACAGGTTTCTTGTTCATTGTCTTTACCACCCCTCCCATCTCCGCCCCTAGATTCATGAAATGCTGCAGGAACTTAATTTAAATCTGGAATAGCTGTATGTTTGTAGTTTTTAAAAATTCTAGAAAGCATTATGATGTTTTCCCCAGACCAAGGTCTTTGGGGTTGACAGGATCACCGAGTAAGGACACCACGCTGTTAGCTTTTGAGCGTGTGTCCATTGTGTGTCTGAATTCCTGTGGTCACCCTAGAAGTTATGAGTCCTATGTAGGAAAAAACAATATTCATGACTGCTACCAGGATCACGGTGGCAGATTCTACAATTTGAAATAAGCTGATGCTACTAACTGTTCATGGAAGTGTTCATTTACAGGTCTGTGTCCTCGTGGTATTGTAGATTTATCTGAGATCTCTTTGTGGCTACCAGTGAAAACATCAAATAAGACCTAGCTTTAAGAAGTTTTAAATATTGCGTTTAAGCACAGCAGACAAATGAGGCAAATTTTGTTGATATGCACATCAGAGCTTAGTGTCCCAGACTATTTTAAAACTGCACTTACAGTCACTGTAACCCACAATTTCTAGTGCCTTCTAAGTTTGTAGTAAAGATGACTGTGAGCTGGATAATGCCTTTCTGTGATGACCTCACAGCCTAACAGTGGTGACCATGACATAGGTGATGAGACTTGGGAGATAGGTTTTGGTGACGTGGCCGAGAAGCCGCAAAGAGCACGCTTGTATCCCAGAGAACAGCCTCCATTTGCCGGGAGGGGTGCGAGGGTGGCTTGGTCTGGAAACTGTCCTGCAGAGGTTGAGTCAGTTCACCTGGAGCTCTGCTCCTTTCACCAAGAGGAACTCTGTGCGCGGGGAGGAGAGGGAAGCCCGGGGATTCTTTGTGCTCCTGCAGCGGGGAGGCTGGGTGCCTGGTTACCCGTTTCATGTTAAATGAAGCGAGCTAGCCTCCAATATGCACTTAGGGTCAGTAGACTGCCCATGGAGCAAGTCAGTGAGCCGGGTTCTGCTCCGAGGCTGACATCCAGTTGAGACTCTCTTTCCTTTGTCTCCCCAGGCTCCTTCCAACATGAAGTCGGTGCTCCAAGCAGGATGGCTGTTGACAGTGGCTTTTGGCAACATCATTGTGCTTATTGTGGCAGGGGCAGGCCACTTCAGCGAGCAGGTATGGCCCGGGAAAGGAAAGTGGATGTACCTCTGCCTAATCTTTTAATGATCGTCCCCAAGGCCCTTCCCAGCCACCTCTAAATACGTGGTCATTGGGTTGGTGGCTGGATAAAATGGCCAGACTGACCAAATAGGGTTGCTATCAATGGCCTTCTGGCAAAGTGTGTACTGATTCTTATTTTCACCTGGTGCCACACTTTGGAAGTTGAAAACCGAAATAACCAGGTTGAGTTAAACCACCTTAGTGTTGTTTACTTGGAAACTGTCTTTCCAAGCCTCAGTCAATACCGCTCAATAGCCCTAAACTAGACCTATTATCTGGAAATGTTTATAATACCTGAAGTTAAAGCCATCTTTGAGTGGTTGATTTTTTTTCAACTAAAATAAAATGAGGGCTTTCGGGGCACTGCAACACGGTCTTCAGCACTGGGGCATCACAGTTGTCTCTTCCCACTGTCCTCATCGTTTCCTGATCAGCTCCCATCGGGGGCTCGCCAGCACAGGGTGCGCCAGGAAGAACACAGGGTGTCACCTTGGTAAAACTCAGCACATGCTTTTCCCCATAAGGGTGCTGCTTGCTGTTCTCTTGGTCCGCATCCTTCCAGCACCAGCCATGTATCTTAAGGCCTGAGTATTTTAGAAATTTTCTTTCATCTTTCCAAAATCCTGTGTTTCTGCACCTCCATGCTGTTAGAAAAATGTTGCCTGTCACTTAGGCATTCGAGAAAAGCTGGCCAATCTGAATCTGTATTGGTTCCTACCAACTTCCCATAACAATTTAATCCATAGCAACTTCTACGTAGACATAGCAAGAAAATGTTCGCTCAGTATGCTCGTGAATATGACTTGTTTTGTTTGGTTTTGTCTTGCTGCAACTCTGATTCCTTCGCAGTGGGCTGAGTACATTCTGTTTGCTGCGCTGCTTCTGGTCGTCTGTGTGATATTTGCCATCATGGCTAAATTCTACACCTACATCAATCCAGCGGAGGTCGAGGCTCAGTTTGATGAGGATGAAAAGAAAAAGAATGCAGAAAAGAATGACCTGTACCCCACACTGGGGCCTGTCTCACAGACACAGATGTGAAGATCAGGAAACAAGCCGAGGATGGACTGAGCCCAGCCTGTGCCCTGGCCTCTGTCCCCAGGGCAGGACACTCCTTTGGATAGCCCTTGATGGGGAAGACTTCAGAATTGTGAACTGAACCAAGAAAGCTATTTTCTAAGCAGCCAGCAATGGATCTAAAGCTCTAGAAGAAGTCTTGGTTTAAAGTCTTACTTAAAACACACTTTTTAAAAAAAACTCGGAGAGCACACATTGCATTTATCTCCTCTCCTGACAAATGAATGTAGTTTGCACTAACAATTTTGAAAGAGTGACAGAGTTCCACTGGTTTTTTTCCAACACTCTTACAAAAAACGTTAACTGAGACCAATTTTTGGCCAATGCAAAAGTGAATTCACAGATGTCATAATGATGTAGAGTTAGCACCAGCTGGTATTAACTGATAACTTTACCTTTTGGATTTTACTTTAGTTTTTCCAGTCCCTACCTCTTTTTAAATTGCATATAACTCAAAAGACCACTCAAGTGAAGGCCAGTAATGATTTTTTAAGTTTTTATGGTATGAAATAGATTCCTATCTTTGGGTAGGGTAGCTGTTTAACAGGCTAATTATAAAAGCAATGTATGTCCACTAAAATTTCACCAGAATTTGATAAAAGCATTAACAAGAACTGTGCCCACATGGGATAAATCCCAGGGACATGAAACATCAAAGTTTATTTCTTCATTGTCCTATTTTTCCCATGGGGAAATTCTGTATCTTTTATTATTAGGATCTTTTTATGTGCATTTATGTATAGATCTCATAGTGGCTTTCTGCTCGAAGTAAAAATTCTTCCAAAAAATTGTTAACATTAAAATCTAATTTATACTACAGATGCTTGTCATTTAATCATCCCGGATATCAGACTAAGAATGATTTCATTTTGGCATTCCTATACAAACAAGGGATAATCCCTGAACAAACTTGAACACACCCCTGAAGACTGAAATGGGTTCCCAGATTAGGAGGAACAGTCTAAGTTTGACCTCAAGATGCTTCATACACAGGCTCATTGGGCACCATGGAGGCTGCACAGAAGGGGAGACTCAAAGGCCAGAGTGAGAAATGCAGATGTGATTAGCAAACCTTGCTCAGCGCTTTTCCAGCCTTGGGATCAAGTCCCATTCCTTAACAAGAGCCACAAGGCTCTTTTTCCTCTGACCACATTTCACTCTCTCTGCGTACTCTGATCCAGCCAACATTGAGCTTCTTTTCTTCCTGGAACACGTCAAGTTCTCCTTTTCAGTCAAAGGCAAAGGAAAAAAATCAGATTCTGAGGCACACTCTCTACCACCACCTCACCCCCTGCTCCTGGTTAAGCCCTTTCCATTTTCAGACCACTTCCTGCCACCCCTCCCTGTCATATCAGGTTGAGTTTCTGCTCTGAATCCCATGATGCACCTTAAGATTCTTGGACCTCCATGTATAGTGACTGTCCAGCTTTCCCTAGACTGAAAGTTCTATATGTATCCTGTTCACCCATCTTCAGAACATGGCATTCTTCTATTTATTAAGTAAATGTTTTAAAATCTTACACTGTGGGGGCTGGGGATGTGGCTCAAGCGGTAGCACACTTGCCTGGCATGCATGCGGCCCAGGTTCAATCCTCAGCACCACATACAAAACAAAGATGTTGTATCTGCTGAAAACTAAAAAATAAATATTAAAATTCTCTCTCTCTCTCTCTCTCTCTCTCTCTCTCTCTCTCTCTCTCTCTCTTTAAAAAAAAAAAAATCTTACACTGTGAGAATGAGATGAAAGAGGCAGAGACCTAACACATTTATTGGAATTTAATCAGTGTCTGATTTGAATGAGCCTAATAACAATCTGGTGTAGAAGACCAGATGTAAGGGACCACTAATTCTGCTACTCCCATGATTTCCACCCCTAGTTTACATACTGTACCTTTCATGGAGGAAACCAAAAGTTGCAGTGAGGAGTACTCAACTTCTATGGTCCTACCCTTGACAATAATTGAAAGACAGCTGACCCTAAATCCTTGAGAGATTCTAATCCCAGCTTGTTTTGTAGCTGCTGTGTAACATTGGGTGACTCTTGATCTTTAGATCTCATTTCTTCTATGAATTAAGAAAACACCACGTAATCTGAGGCCTTAGACATGTTTGAAAGTGTCTGGCATACAGTGGGCTTCCAAATATTTGAATGAACCAAATCTGACACTGACACTTTGCATGCTTTGTGTATGGATTAAAAAAAAAAAAAAATGACACCTAAAGGATTTTCTTTGGCCTTGGAAGGACACAAGGAAGGCACAGAGAAAAGCTCGTACACTTTGCCCTTTAGGGTTGACTTTTCAGAAACATCCTGTCCTGGCTCTTGTTTGAGCACTTTTTCAAGCATAATCAAGACTGAGAGATGCCAACATGGGTGCTCTATTTGCAAGATCTTGGACAATTGCAGTTGTCACAGGTAATGGTATTGGGGGGAACTCATCCATATCCTCTGCTCTTCTGCTCCCTTCTGGCTGCTGTTCTCCCTGTGGAAACACACAAACAGACCCCCGACTCCAGACAATTACTGGGTCAGGACCTTTCCATTGTCCTGTTAGAATATCCTTCCAAAGTACCTTGGGCTTATGTACATTTTTTGGACACATATGCCTTTCCGAAGCACTAAGCCCTGATGAATCCAAATTTTAAAAGTTTAGAGTAAAGAGTGTTATTTTAAATTTATCTTTGGGGAATATATACCCCTTCCCAATTCCCTCTTTTTGCTTTAATAAGTACATTTTAATAGTTTGATGAGCTCTTTCAACTATGCCTTGTCCCTGTGGATTGTATGGGATTCCTGTTATATGAGTAATGCCAAATGATGAGCAAAATTGTTTAAAAGAGGTAGAAGTACAACCAGGGGCATTATCTGTTTTTAACTGTTTTGGAACGCCCACAATGGCAAAATTTTGTAAGCAATGAGCTATAATATCTTTAGTTTTTTCTCCGGCATGAAGGGAGCCCATCAAAAATCCAGAAGAAGTATCAACTGTAACATGCAAATATTTTAATTTTCCAAATTCTGGCAAGTGTGTGACATCCATCTGCCAAATATGGTTAGGTATCAGTCCTCTAGGATTGACTCCAAGATTAACTTGTGGTAAAAAGGTCACACAATTTTGACATTGTTTTATTATTTGTCTAGCTTGTTCCTTAGTTATTTTAAAACGCTTTTGTAAAGTATTAGCATTGACATGGAACTTTTTATGAAAATTTGTAGCTTCTTCTAGTGTAGAGAAAATATGTATGTCATGTGTAGTTTTATCTGCTAAATCATTGCCCAAACTAAGGGCTCCAGGCAATCCTGTATGTGCCCTGATATGTCCTATAAAGAATGGATCTTTTCTGTCCCAGATTAGACTTTGTATAGTGGAAAGCAAAGAGAAAACAGTAGAGAAAGGGGAAATCCTACCAGCATCTTCAAGGGATACTATAGCATTAACTATATACTGACTATCGGAAAATAAATTAAATACAGAATCTTTAAACATCACAAAAGCTTGTAATACTGCATTAAGCTCTACCTTTTGAGCTGATTGTTTGGGTACTAAAAATGTAAAAGTTTGATCAGGTGTAACTATTGCTGCTGTACCATTATTTGACCCATCAGTGAATATATTTGGAGCATTCATGATAGGTGTTTTTCTTGTCATTTTTGGAAAAATTACAGGATGCAATGACCAAAAAGACAATGAAGGATTAGATGGTAAGTGGTTATCAAATGAAACATTAGATTTGCACATGTTTATTGCCCAAGTATTTAACTCATTAGCTAACTCATTAATTTGATCCATAGTATATGGAGTAATAATTTTATTGGGAGAAATTCCAAACACTCCCTTTGCTGCTTTTATCCTTTGAGTATTAACTGTCCTACAGCCTCAGGATACCTAGTAAAAATAGTATTAGGAGAATAAGATAAATGTATCCATAATAATGGACCTTCTTGCCAAAATACTCCTGTAGGAATATTTTTTTGTTGGTAGTACAATAAATAATAAAGGCAAACTTATATCAATTCTATCCAAATGCATATTTTCCATATATGTTTCAATAATTTTTAATGCCTTTCTTGCTTCAGGCTTTAACATTCGGGGTGAATTTGAATCTGATGGACCTTTTAGGATATCAAATAAAGGTCCCAACTCTCCTGTTGGTATACCTATATAAGGCCTTATCCAATTTATGTCTCCTAATAACTTTTGAAAGTCGTTAAGTGATTTGAGTTGATCTACTCGTATTTGAATTTTTGGTGGACGGACCATGGTTGAGGATAATAGAACTCCTAAATAATTAAAAGGAAAATTTAATTGTACTTTATCTATTGCTATCTCTAGATTATAATTTTTTAATAAGTTTGTAAGTGTGGCATAACATTCCAGCAATGTGTTTTTAATCTTTGTGTGCTAATAATACATCATCCATATAGTGAAATATTTGTAGTTCAGGATTTTGATTTCTAAGTGACTGGATTACTTTGTTAACATAAATTTGACACATAGTTGGGCTGTTAGCCATCCCTTGAGGGAGTACTTTCCATTCATATCTCTGATCGGGACCTTCATGATTCAGTGCAGGGATAGTAAATGCAAAACATGGACTATCCTCAGGATGAATTGGAATTGAAAAAAAACAATCTTTAATATCTATAACTAAAACATACCAGGTTTTTGGCCAAGCAGACAATTGAGGAATCCCCGATTGAGCAGGTCCCATAATAACCATCTCATTATTAATGGCTCTTAAATCTTGCAATAATCTCCATTTACCAGATTTGTTTTTGATGACAAAAATGGGAGTATTATGGGGGGATACGGAAGGTTGTATATGTCCCTCCGCTAATTGTTGTTTGACCAGGTCATGGGCTGCTTGTATCTTTTCTTTAGTCAGGGGCCACTGAGGAACCCATACTGGTCTTTCTGATTTCCAGGTAATTTTTATTGTGTCAGTGGCCCCTTCTGAAAATCCAACCCATGTCTGTCTGTTCCTTGATCTATTTGTATTGGTGCTGCTATACCTTGTTCTTGTTTTTCTAATCTTTTTCCTTTCCTAAAACCTTGTCTAGCCATAATAGTGGGTGCATTTTGATTGATGTTATTTGTTAATGTCAAACCTAATTGATCCAGGACATCTCTTCCTCATAAATTTACGGGAAGATGATCCAATACATATGGCTGTATAGTTCCTTCACATCCTTCAGGATCCTTCCAATCTAATACCATTGCACTTCTATGGGGATTAGTCGCCACTCCTAGGCCTCGAAGCGTTTGAGTGGCTTGTTGTAATGGCCAATGTTTTGGCCATTCTTGATGAGAGATGATACTAAGGTCTGCACATGTATCCACTAGCTCATTAAATTCATGTCCTTGAATATTTAGTTTTAGCATGGGGCGAGAATCTAAATTTAAAGAAAGCATAGCCCAATCTACACCTGTGGAGCCTAATCCCCTGGAACCTCTTTCTACAGTATGACTGGAAAATTTATCATGTAGGCTGGATATTATTAATAACTGTGCTATTCTATCTCCTGGTGAAATTACTGATATACCCTTTGGAGAACTGGCTATAATTCTTATTTCACCTTCATAATCGGGATCAATTACCCCAGGACTTATCATAAGTCCTTTTAGAGTAGAAGAACTGCGTCCCAATAATAAGCCTACTGTTCCTTTGGGAAGAGGTCCTTTTACCCCTGTGGGAATGAGGTGTGTGTGTGTGTGTGTGTGTGTGTGTGTGCGTGCATGCGCGCGCGCTTTATGTCTTTTTTAAGTCCCGTGATGACTACTGTAGAAACTAGCACACTGATTTGAACATTGACTGTTTAAGTACAGTTCTACATCAGGTGGGGAGGAAGCCTCTAGGACAGATTTCCTAGTTCATATCCAAATCCAGAATAATTTCAAAAGTGTTTACAATATGCCTATAAATACTTTTCATGTTGGCTTATTCTGTTGTTCTTCTTTTTAGATAGAATGACAGTAGAGTGTTTTTGACATACATACATGGAATAGAACTTATTCTAATTAGGATCCCATTCTTGCAGTGGTACATGATGTGGAGTTTCACTGGTCGTGTATTCATATATGAACATAGAAGAGTTGTGTCTGATTCATTCCACTGTCTTTCCTATTCCCGTCCCTCCTCCTCACCCTTCATTCCCCTTTGTCTAATCCAGTGAACTTCTGTTCTGGCTCCCCTCCCATTGTGAGTCAGTATCTGCATATTGGAGAAAACATTCAGCCTTTGGTTTTGGAGATTGGCTAATTTCACTTAGCGTGATAGTCTCCAGTTCCATCCATTTTCTGGCAAATGCCATCTTTTTTTTTTTTTTTTTCATTCTTCTTTACAGCTGAGTAATAATCCATTTTGTATATATACACCACAATTTCTTTAACTGGAAATTTTGTTGTATTCTCATTTTTCTTAATGATAAACAACAGTGAGTAACGTGTATTGAACCCTAAACATATGCAGAAAGTGTGCTCACAGTCTTCTGAATTAAGTGTAGAGCATGCAATCCTGCAATAGTAGGGTACTATTATCCCCATTCCTTAGAAGAGAAAATAGGCACAGAGAAATGGAGTCACCTGCCCAAGGCTGTCCCTATCATCTGGCTCCAGAGCCCAGGTGTCAGCCATTCACCGCTGCCTCTCTCTGTCCGTGATTGGTCTAGAGTACAGATCAACTCGATCCTAGAACAATAGTAAGGACACTTTATGAGGCCCACTTTAGAGGGATGGGAACTGAAGAACAATCGCTCTACACAGGCTGCCAAGGCAACGGCCCAGAAATTGCTGAGCCGGGGTTGGACCCAAGCCTGTAGGAGCCAAGAGGGAGGTCCGCCTCTCACCCATTAGGCTACGTGTCTCCTTTCCCGTAACAGAAAGCAAACCTGTGGTGGCTGTGGCCACAGAGAGGGGAAAAGGGAAAGGCAAGGTGGGCACCAGAGGTCTCAGAGGCGACTGTCCACCGAGACCCATCCTGGACACCAGGGCTGCCTAGAGGATTAGAGGCCTGTGTGAAGGGAGGCAAGGCTGCGCAGCTGGGCTCAAAGGACAGAGCAGGAAACATCAACCTCCTTTGCCCTCCCGGAGGGAGCCAGGGGCTACCTCCTGTGACCTGAGTGCTGAATGCCACCAAGGAGGCCCCAGCAGGAGCTCCCCCAGAGAGGCCACTGTGAGAGTCTGAGCCTCCACGCAGAGGGGCAGGGGCTGGCAGCAGGGCTGGGCGAGACCACAGGAGGCGCCTCTTTCATTTATTTAATTTTAAAATCTGGCAAAATATACAGAAGAGAAAAATGGTCATTTGTTCATGTGCGGCTCAGCAGCATTAAGTAGGTTCACGTTGGTGGACAGCCGCCTCCACTTCCATCTCCAGGACTCTTCATCTTGCAGAACTGAAGTTCTGCTCCATCTAATAGTCCCCATCCGTCTTCCTCCTAGAGGCCACCAGAGTAGGAAAAACAAAATGGCAATTCTCTTGCCACCTGCCCTGTCCTGTGATGTCAGCATGTGGGCTCTCTGGAGAGTGTCTTCTGTGGGGCTTTCATCTCAAACCCTGATCAAAGGCAGCGAATGGGGACAAGACCAGGGCCTAGGGGCTCCAGGGTCCATCAGCAAGGCCACGGCCACCACCAGCCTCTGCAGCAGGACAAGGGGCTTTCGTCCGGTCTCCCAGCACCCTGCTCCCCTCTGGCAGTACAGAACCACTTGGGTTTTTATTTGCTGTCACGTGTGGCTTGTTCTAATGAGACTCCTTCTCTCTCTGGCTGTGTTTAAAGACTCAAAAGGAACAGGAACTGAATCTGGTAGGTTGCTATTTTGGTGCACTGGGACAAAGAGCCAACACTTCCCAGGGCTGAATGTTCTGGAGGCTGGGGGTGACAGGGGGGTGCGGGGGGGGGGGCAGCTGTCTGCTTGGTGGGAATCAGAGGACTGATCTAAATAGAGGACAGCCCCCTGTTTGGGAACTGTGCGTCCTTGGGGATGAGTCAAGTGTCCCCTGAACAATTTCTGTCTCATAGAAATTGTTTTTGTAGGTTCCTCCTCAAATATTCCAGTCTCCCTCCCCACAGGAAAGAAGGAATGAGGCACATGTTAAGGTGAGATTGCAATAAATCACCAAGTTGATCTTAAAGTACGTTAACAGAGACGGAATCTCATTCACCAGTTGGCATTCTGGATCCACCACCTGGTGGGCCAAGGGGTAGGCTGCAAGTCTATACCCTTTGACCCCCCTCCTGGGGCCTGAGTACACCTTTTGTAGTCCCAAACCATATTAAGGCATAAGTGGCTGTTGCTATGATTCAAGACCATAAACGAATGTCATGAGATCTAAAGTCATAAGCAAAAAAGGGAGTGGGCCACAATGTCACTAGCTGAGTGCAAGTTAAAGGATGGTTACTAACATCTAGACCATCAATCTCTTGACAGGGACATTGTCCAAGAAAAACAGGAACCAAAGAGAGAACACGTCTACATTGTATAAGAATTGCCATTTGTGTTGCCAAACATGTTATTGATGGAGGCAGAGGCTGGGCTTTCCACAGGAGAAGCATTTCTTACATGATGTGGTATCTCAGGTCAAAATGGAGTCTGGTCATTGCCCACACAGCCTGGCCCATAACACACAGGCCATAGGTGCTGAGCCCCAGCTGCATGCATAGTGGCCAAGTGGAACCAAAAGCTTCGTCCCCAGTTTACGCATCGGCTCCTCAGCCTCTAGCAGCCCCCTGCTGTTCAGCTGGGACTTTAGTCTTCAGTAAGATGAACCTTCAGTAAGATTGACCTTTAGACTGACCTTCAGTGAGATTGACCTTTAGAGAGACTGACCTTCAGAAACCAACTTTCAGTAAGATAGATTTGAGAAAATGACCTTTATGTAAGACCGAAACTCCAGTAAGCCACGAGTGTTTCCTGGGTCCTTGGCTCACTTGACAAACCTGGAGAGCATTCATAATAGGTCCCACTCAGCTTCTAAAAGTCACAACCCATGTTTGTCCAATAATTATTCTCTAAGGACCTGTAGCACGCAGAGAGAGAATGAAGGGGGAGAGAGAGAGAGAGAGAGAGAGAGAGAGAGAGAGAGAGAGAAAGAGAGAGAGTCTTTCCTGAAGAGCTCACAGGAAAGTTGAAATGAGAAGCAAAAGAAATCACTAGCAAAGGTAAGCAAGGTAGAGAATCGGTGGCCCCAAAGCCAAGCAGTAGCCCCTGTGGGACACGGAGGAGAGAAGGAGGTGTGGGCTTTCTGTGGGAGGCCCTAGAGGTATCCTAAGAAAATGGAGCACTCAGAGAGAGGAGCAAGTGACTGGGGCCAAACTGCCAGAGGCAGTAACAGTGCTGGGGACAGCGGGCTCCTGGAGCCGGGCAACCCCGCCTCCTGGGCTGCGTCAGTAGCTAGAAAGCTGGACCAGGGGAGAACCCACAGTGCCCGCTGCCAGGGCTGGCCTGAGACATCTGTGGCACTCAGCACGGAGCCTGCTGGAGCTCGGATCTGCGCCATTTTAAAACACTTGCTTAGGATCACCCACCTGGGCCAGGCGCCACCCAGGGCACTTGAGATGTATCAGAGAGAAAAAGATCTGAAATCTTCTAGCATCCACAGAGGGACCATAAACAACGAATTTGGTCCATAAAGAAATGATGGAAATGGTGCAGCCTGGGAGAAAGCACTGGGGGCTATGGACTTCAAAAATCCAGCAGGATAGGGAGGGTGTGCCATTTGGAGAAGGGTGGCTGGAGGTCACCACTTCAAGAAGGTGAGGGTGAAAAACCAGCCTCTATCTCAGAGCAAAGCCTGTCCAAGGAAGGGACATGACCTTTGTCCTTGGAAAAACCCACAGAGCGCTCCTAGGCACATTCCCACCCTGCTAAGTTTATCTACAGGAGAGATCTGCTGCACCAGGTGTCCCTGACTCAGTCAGGCTAGGTGGGGACCCATAGCAGCCCCCTAGCAGCCACCAATCAGCATGAGACAGGGAAATACCTGGGATGCCAGATGACCCTCCCAGTAGTTTATGATGTTGGGAAACCATGTAGTTCAGCACGTACACCCCTCTTGGCTTAAACCAATCAGTTCAAACGAATACCCCCTTTGTACTGACCAATCACCCCTAGACAACTTGTTCCCGCCAGTAAATGTGCTAGTCATGTTTTAGAGTTGTTATTTGATTTTCCCCCGGTGTGTGATGATTTGCTATGATGTATGTGAAGTCCCTGCCCTCTCCAAAAAATGTATAAAAATGCTGCAAACCCTGGGTTCGGGGCCTCTCAGCGTCACCAGTTGCTGTGTGTGCGTGCGGAGGACCGAGCTAGCTCGCAATAAACACCTCTTTGCTGCTTACATCGATCTTGGGTCTCTGGTGGTCTTTTGGGGGTCCCGAATTCGAGCTTAACAGAGGGAAGCCATCTCTGCTTGAGATGAGGAAAGAGAGTGTAAGACATGGGGGACAGTCGTGCAAAGGCCCACTGGGGAGCATGTTTGGGGTCTTGGAGAAGCTGCAGGAGGCCAGCACACAGGACCAGGAGCAAGGGCGCAACCAGTGGCTGCTGAGGGCGGAACCGGAAGGGTGTGTGCGCACACACATGCTGGGCTTCATGGGCAGTGGGAAGGACCCTGGCTTCTAAGAAGTCCCGAAGGGTTTGGGGCAGAGAAGTTCCGCAAACTGACTAATGCTGTGGCAGGGTCCCTCCAGCTGCTGTCCCAAAAAAAATGGAAAGAGGCCAAGCGAAGAAGCAGGCTCCCAGGTGACCTTCAAGAGGTGGCTCAGCCCAGGGAGGGGCAGTGAGGTGATGAGGAGTGGCAGGGTGCTGGAGGTGACAGAGCCCACGGTCCTCTGGTGGACTGCGCACTGGAGATAAGAGACAGACTGTCTGCGGCCAGCACGGCCTGTCCCAAGGGTGTCGAGTGTTTTATCTCATTTTATACTCGCTGCAGCCTGCGGGGAAGCGCCACCGGCATCCCGAGATCCAGAGCAAACCAGAACATCTGTGGTGAAACCTGCCCGGAGCCCAGCACCCCGAAAGTGACAGACACACACCCAAGCCCAGGTGGGGCTTTACGGTGGGGTTTTCCCAGATCCTGGGGGGGCCCACACCTGGACTTGAGAGAAACCGAGAGCCTGTGTTTGTTCCCAACAGAGAAGTGACCAGCACAATCCGCAGGCAGACAGAGGAGCTGTGGCCCAAGAAAGAAGTGCGAGCTCGCCTCCTCCTGGGGCCCTGGCCTGGGGAGGGACTTCGTCTGGACCACCTTCTCCGCCCATCTTCAGAATTCTGTAAATTGCATCTCTTCAGAAAGGACAGAGACAGTCCCCTTCACACCTTCACAGTCACGGGACCAGAGAAGACCCCGAGAAATAGGTCTGCAGGAGGAGCCGGGCCCACAATGCCCTGCTGGTCATTTCCAGGGAGAGCATGACGAGGTCCCAGCGCAGGCTGAGGAACTGAGGCTTCCATCCAGGTCCCCGTTGTGCTTCTTGGGAGTTTGTGTGATAATGGGCACGTCGTTAACACCCCGAGCCCGTTCTCTCATCAGAAATATGGCAATATGGTAATGTCAGCCTCAGAGAGCTGTTACCAAAATGTAAGTAACGGGGACCAACCTCCTCGTTTGTCCAGGACTGAGGGGATTCCCAGACAGCCCTGGGCAAACTGGGATGAGTTGTTGGCTTTAACTTAGTGAGAGTACATATAAAGGTTTGTGCTTGGCACACAGTAAGTGCTCTGTACATTCTAGTAATTCTTTCATTTCTTCAACAGCAAACATTTAGTAAGTGTGTTTTACATGCTGAGGGTACCAAAGAGTTAAAGTCCTGCCTTCGTGGGTTTAAAGACACTGATTGAGCACCCAGACCAAGCCCTCAGGGTCTGTGATTGGTAGGGGCTGTGTCTAAGCAGGACAAAGGTCCGATAGGGAGGGAGCCCTCAAACTTATTTCAGCTGTCCCCCAGGAGAAGTCACCAAACAAAGCAGCCACCTGGGTGTCTTCCTGTTCCTCAAATGTAGGAGCCTGAGAAGCTGGTAACCCCAGGGTCTAGTCAGATGACCACAGGTGTTTTGCCAAATGTCCCAGCTGCACTGAACTTCTGACTGAAGCCATGACAAATGTTTGTCTCGAAGTTCCCCAGTTTGGCCACAAGATGGCAGAAGAGCACATTTGTTGAGAAATATGACACAAGGCTTTTGTAAATGTCAGAAATATCATATTTGGGAATTTTTGTGCATACACAAAAATATGCATACATCAAAAGGCCTCATCAGATACTGATTATTTACATTTCTATAAGTTCCTTTGTTAGAACTGACCATAGTGGACTTGGCCTGCCTGGACTTGGGCAAAGATTCCAGGTGATGGCTCCAGGCTCAGGAGGCAGTCACCAGCCTCTACAGAGTTGGGAGGATTCAGGGAAGAGATTCACAATTACAGAGCACTTCCCAAGGGTTCGAGTCTACATTGTTTTACTTATATCCTCGTCTGTTCATTTCTTTGTTCAACAAACATTAATCAAGCATTGCTATTTGGCAGATACTGTTGTAGGCCAAGCTAATAAAGATAGAATATAATGCCAGGTGTTGATAAAAGCTATGAAGCAAAAATAAACAAAGTCACGGAACAGAGAGTAATGAAGGCTGCTATTTTAGTCAAATATGATAAGTGTTCCACTTTGATATCCTGAAGAGGTTTCTTCTGCCACCTCTTCAAGGACTCCAATCTGGAGGCCTGGTATACAGCAGAATTTCAGAGAAATTCTTTTTATGCTCTCCTTGGATTTCCTTCACCTCTCTACTTTATCACCTCCTGTGTTCTGTATCCCATATCATCTTTCTTGATTATAAGATAATCGTTTCCTTCTAGACACTTGTAAGATCATTTCTTGGATTCTAGTACAAGTTTAGTATCCCTGACTCGAAATGCTTGGGACCAGAAGGGTTTCAGATTTTGTGGGGTTTGGGGAATATTTGTATATACATATTGAGGTACCTTGGGGATGGGACACAAGTCTAAATCTGTAATTCACTTATGTTTCATATTTGACTTGTGCCCTGAAGGTAATTTTATATAGCACTTTTAGTGCCCCTGTGTTTAGACTGCAGCCTGTTCTGAGAGGTGAGGCGTGGAATGTTCTACTTGTGGCATAATTTCCTACTTATGTCAGGGCTCAAAATGTTTCAGATTTTGAAGCATTTCAGATTTGGGGTTTTGGGATTAGTGATGTTCAACCTGTGATTAGGAATTTCATGATGATGTGTCTGGTGTGGGTTCATTTTTGCCTATTTCTCTAGATGCTCAGGGGGCCTTCCAAATGGAAAACTCATGTCCTCTGATTGTTGGACACTTTCATGAATATTTTATTTTTAATTTTCTCCTTTCCATTTCCTCTGCTCTCTCTAGAACTCTTATTATTTAGATGTTAATCCTCTTTGACCTGCTTTCACATTTTCTTATTCTGTGTCTCCACCCTCCTCCTCCCTCTTCCTCTGTTCAATTTTCTTTTGAGATGACTGCAACTGTGTTTCAGACTTTCTTGTGTATTTGTTATTTCTACCATCCTGCCTTAATCTAAATTGCTTTTTTCATTATCTGAATTGTTCTGTATTATAATACCCAGCTTGTGGTTCATGATGACAGTATCTTTTCTTCTTCTTTTTTTTTTTTAAAGAAAGAGAGAGAGAGAATTTTAATATTTATTCATTTTTTTTTAGTTCTCAGCGGACACAACATCTTTGTTTGTATGTGGTGCTGAGGATCGAACCCGGGCCGCACTCGTGCCATGCGAGCGCGCTACCACTTGAGCCACATCCCCAGCCCGACAGTATCTTTTCTTAAAACTTTTAGACTCTTGATACGAATAATTTTAAATTGTCTTCCCTTGTGTAGTCTGTTTCTTCCAAGTTTGCTTTTTCTTTCTTTTCTGATTTGTTTGCTTCTTAGTAGGTAGGTTTTTCAGATAGCAGATTTTACCACAATTTATGATCCTTGGCTGTCAGCTCATGTTTAAGAGTAGAGATCAGAAGGCAGATGGCAGCTTTGTGCCCTTGGCCATGGTCTTCACTGTGGGGAACCTGATTACTGCAGAAAACTAAAAAACAGCAATATTGGACTCCTGTCCCTTTAGCCAATGGGGCACCTGAGCTCACGGCACCAGCCTCATGGAGAATCTGGTGGGATTTGAGGCATGGCTTCCCAGGCCCCAACCAGCCTCTCTGCCAAGTGTAACAGGCAGAGGATGACAGTTCTTAGCATGGCTCCTTAAAGAGTCGTTCCAAGTGGGGAAGCCAACAGCTTGTTAACATCAGCTGGTCAGTGATGATAAGCTACCTGAAGAACATATTTCTCCACAGGAACACTCATAACTGTATTTGTTATCAGAGTTGGGGAGACATCAAGCCTTATCCAGGGTAACCTCTGTGGTCCCCTCGTTCCTCCTTATCACTGCCTGTCCCTCTGCTCACCCCAATTCTGTGCTCCTGGGGAAACCGGACACTACTCTCTTCTGAAGAATCCTGCAGAAATAGACAAGTGGAAGTGGCTGGGACCCCGATATTGCTCCTGTTCACTTCCTCTCTCTCTTTAGCACCCTAACTTGGAGGTGAAGCACCCTGGGTCTTGCTGGTCATCTAGGAGGTTGCAGCCAACACCTGGTTCCCTGCCAGCGCCTGGCTGGACACTTCACATGGCCCTTCAGGTCCCATCCCGAGTCTAGCCTGCCCTCCGCGCAGGAGGCTGCTCCCCTGATCAGCATCGAGGAGCCCTTTGCTCTGTGCCTTTGGTTGGCAGGGTCTTTTCAAGATCTGTTTTCTGCTGGGGCCTCAGCTACTTTCCTTAGGCTTCTGTGACAAATAAACCCAAATTGGGTGGCCTGAAGCAGCAGAAGTGTGTTCCCTAAAATCCTGAGGCTGGAGGTCAAGATTGAGGTGCCTGCAGGGCTGTGCTGAGGGGCCCCGGAGACCATTCGGGCCATCACTCCTGGAAGCTTCTGTGTCGCCAGCAGTCCTTGACCTGTGGACGCATCACTGTGCTTTCTGCCTCCGACGTTGAGTGGCCCTCCCTTCCCCGTGTGCACGTCTGCCTCGGGGTCTCTCCTCTTTCTATAAGGACAGCAGCCCCAACATAACCTCATCTTAACTTGATCATACTGTAAAGACCCTACTTCAGTCACATTCACAGAACCAGGGGTTAGGACTTCAACGGGGGTTTTGGGGGGTTGGGGGTGGCAGTACAATTCTACCCACCTCAGGGCCTGATGGACACAGTGCCCTGCTCTCCCTCCAGCCCCTCCTCCTCCCTCACCATCATCAGGCTCTCTCCTACCTTATTTCACAATTGCGCCACACAGTGTCCCCCTGAAAACTCTTCTTTCAGTCCTGGTCCCATTGCCACCTCTCCAGCTCGGTCTCCTGACGGTCTGGGTCCCAGACCCGAGCCAGCTGTATGTGGCAGTCTGCTCACAGCTTTGCTGGTTCAGACACCAGTGGGTACGTGACATAGGCCCACCCAAACAGGGTGAAGGGAATCTCAGGGTCGCTGGCTCCGATCCTCACACTCAAGGGGTCTGATTAGGGAAGTAGTGCTGCTGGCATGAGCCTCCCTAACCACGAAGGGGATTGGTCTCAGAAAGAGACACGAATCATGTGGATGAAGAAAGACACAAAGAGAATGAGGGGCGGAAGAACTGGGTCACAGATGCCACCGCGGAAGCGCCGGGCCAACCCGCTTTGAAGGCCGTCTTCCTTTGGACTCTCAGTGATGTCAACCCCCAGAACGTCCCCGTTGCCTCGGTCAGCTTAGGCTGGGGCTTCTGTGGCAGGGAGCACCAACAGAAGAGGGCTTTTTCCTGTCTGTAAATGATTGAGCCGATGGAAATAGCCTGGTCCTTTCTCTTGCCTCTGGACAAGGTCACTGTGCACAGCAACTTCTGAACAGCTTGAGATTCCTCTTGCATTTCAGATTTAGGATTAAAAAATATTATCATGGAAATCATGCAGACACTGTTATGACTTAAAATGCAGGGCTTTTAAATCCAAATGAAATACTGAGAATTGAAAAATGTACCTTAGAAGAAAGCAAATAGCCAGATTCCAGCATAAGTCTGAAAAGTGCAGTGCCGCCGTCCATCAATTTTAATCTATGAACCAAACATTTCCAAGGACAGAGGACTCAGAATTGTCATAGTAGTTCTGATATAGAACAAAACCATCCATTACTCTCCCTTTCTGAATAGGCAGGGCTTTCATTCTCATTCCAGCGTAAAAATGATGAAATAGTAGCTTCCGTGAGAAATGTAAAAAGGTTTTCAATTAAAAGATAAATGTGAGGGAGAGAACTTTATTTATAGTTGATAACAACCACATTGGTCAAATTAATGAATCCACATTCAATAGGGGTGCAATAAATCATAGTGCTATATTGTAAGAATTATTCTGAGTTTCCGCACGGTCCAGATTTGAACATATTAAAATGGTTAGAAGTGGAATTTTTAAGAGTGAATGAGGTAAAAGGTCACTGTTATGGTTTGGATATGAGATGTCCCCAAAAAAGCTCATGCGGCAATGCAGGAATGTTCAAACATGAAATTATTAGATTATGAGAGTTTGTAACATAATCAGTGTGTTGATCTGTTTGCTAGAATAATCATTGGAGTGGACTAACTGGGAGGTAACTGTGGGCAGGTGGAACCTGACAGGAGGAACTAGGTCTCTGGGGGTGTGCCCCTGGAGATCATATTTTGCCCCTGGTTCTCTCTCCCTCTCCGGGCCTCCTCTCTGTCTCTCTCTGCTTCCTGGCTACCATTAATGAGCATTTCCTCTACTACTCTCTTCCGCCATGATGTTCTGCCTCACCTCGAGCCCAAAGCGATGGGGTTGGCCAACCATGGGCTGAGTCTCTCAAATTGTGATCCCAAAGTAAATTTATCCTCCCCTAAATCATTCTCGTAGGGTATTTTGATCACAGTGACTAACAGCTGACTGAAACAATCCTATTACCAGAGAGAGGTAATTACAATAACAATAGCTACTGTGTACTGAGCTGGCCTCACCTGACCCACATGCATTGACTCATTTACTCTTTCCAACATTCCTGACTGGCTCTGTTGCCCCATTGTGCAGATGGAGCTCAAGCTCAGTTAAATGACAGACCATATTTTGGCCATTATGATTTTCATCCCAAGTCCTCAAAGGGTTTTCTCACCACATATTTAAAACAAAATCCAAGATTTGTTTTCAAGCATAAATTGACAAGGACCTGGATTACAAACTTGTCCCTGAAAATGGAAAAGAGCAACATTGGACAATGAAGTTGTAGATTCTCCCTAAATTAACTTATAAAGTTTACACACTGCACTTAAGAACACTAGACATTTTTGTTTTTAATTGATTTGTTTTTGTTTTGAACTAGACAATTCTAAATTTACATTGACAAATGAACATGTAAGAATACCAGAAAAACTCTAAAGAAGATCATCAGGGATGAGCTACTCTATAAGATAATGTCAAGGACTGTGAGGAGTCTGGGTTGAATCCTTCTTGCAAGCTTCCTGACATTGGTAGAAGAGTCCCACATACCCTCCAAGTTTCACGAAGAGGGAAGAATCCGGTTTAGGAAACCACAATCTATCTTCCTTCCTTCCTTCCTTCCTTCCTTCCTTCCTTCCTTCCTTCCTTCCTTCCTTCCTTCCTTCCTTCCTTTCTTTCTTTCTTTCTTTCTTTCGTGGTGCTGGAGATTGAACCCAGGGCCTGTGCATGTGAGGTAAGCCCTCTACCAAATGAGCTATACCCCCAGCCCCTCAATCTTTCTTAATGGCATATGTACATCTGCCCTTTGCTTCAGGGAGACACTATCTTTATGTTTTAAGGCTGTTTGCTACACAAATATCCTTGGAAAGATAGTCACAAGAGGTGCAGAATGTGGGAGACCCAAAGACGAGTGTGTGCCAAGAGATGACGCAGCACGCCGTCGGACCTCGTCACTGAGGCAGAGAACGTGGGTGGGTGTGTGAAAAGACAAATAGAATGGAACATGATGATCAAAACAGACCCAAATTACATGGGCATTTAGCATTTGAAAAAGCTGTCATCGGATCAGTGGGAGAAAACACGGAATTCTCAGCCAACAGTGATAGGAAAGTGGGGTGGTTCCATGGAAGACAGAATGAGTTCTAAATGAAGACAAGATTTAAATACTTGAATACAAAGATTTAATAAGCAAAGATTTCTAATATGTATTAGAGCAATATGGAATTATACACATGAAAATACTAATTAATTGTATGTACAGTACCACTGGGAAATGGTGGTGGTGGTGGTGGGGATTTAGCTTTATGTAAAATGTCCTAATTTTTGGAAGACTGATAGGTGTAGAAGGAATGACAGTTACAAACTTTCCCATTTTGAGCCACCACGGTAATGACTGGTTAAGGATGAAATGATCCATAGGTGCTAAAGCCCCTGGTGCAAGTTTAACTAGTGTCATGGCTCACTGTGTGTCCACTTGGCAAGACTACATATTTGGTGAAATACCAGAATGTCACTCATCTTTCACACGAGGTCCAAACTTCAATCAGAAGATTTTTAAAGTAGATTTGCCTTCACTATGTCAGAGAGGTGCTCATCCAACCAGACAGAGGCCTTAAGAGGAGGAAGTCCACGGCCCCCCAAAGAGAAAGAGAATTCCTCCCGGCTGACGTCAGCCCAGAACTGCCATCGGCTGGTCCCTGGCCTCCAGCCTCCAGCCTGCCCTGCACCCTCTGGGCTCCACTGTCTCCACAACCACATGACCCGATTCCTTAAAACCTCTCTCTCCTCCCACCCTCTGACTAATACAACAGGTGCAATCTGTCTTTCAAAGTCTCTCCCCACAATTAGTTTACTAATTGCAGCAGGAGAACAATAGAGAGAATGGCAGAGCACTACCTTCACTGAGCAATCAGTAACAGTGGGACACACTGACGTCACCGGCCTCCCGATGCCAAGTACTGAGAATCCAGCATCATTTCAGCAGAAATCCTGCCCAAAATGAGGAACTCAATTCTAATCAAGAGGAAAGCTGATTGTAATCGCAAGGAAACAATCGATGCTAAAATGGGAGAATGTTCTATAAAGAAATGTCCTGTACTCTTAAATAATGCCAATGTCATTAAAGAAAAACAATAAAAAGACATTATTAAAGAAAAAAAAAGGATGAGGAACAGGTCCTGATTAAAGCAAAATAAAGAAACATGACAACTAAGCACGAGCCATTCCTGGACCAGGTCCTGGATTAAAAAAAAAAAAAAAATGCCATAAAGGTCATTACTTAACACTTGGTTGGAAAATAGAATGGCATTATTCTTATTAAATCTCCTGACTTTCACAACTTCTGCTGTAGTTAGATAAAAGAATATCTTTGTTCTTATTTTACACACACACAAAGGAGAGAGGAGGAATGAAAGAAGGTTCCTTCCCTTCCTCTCTAGTGGCAAATGACGAAAGTAAGGATTGGTGCGCTCTTTAGCTCCTGAGCTTAAGGAGCTGACCAGTGGCAGTGGTGCAAGGGCACTGAGCCATTGCACACTGAGACCCATGCACACTGAGACCCATGCGTTGATTAACAACATGTTCTGGAATATTCACTCATATTTGAACTCAGTTATTCAGGTATAAATTCAGGTATAACAACAGATTCAAACAGGATTCCTGTTTATGTGACTGTGTTACTACCCTGATTAGAGTATGAGATGCGTGAGATGTATGAGATAAGGGTGTCCAAAAAGACAGTGAAATGGTTGTGGGGATATTTGAAGGTGAGCAAAGCTAATGCACAGGCCTCACCAACTCCAGGGCCAAGCTGAACCTCCTGTAGGCTTGCGTGCTGCAGACGTGGTTCAAGAAGGGTTCCCTGGTCTCTCCACTTGTTATGATTTGGATGACGTATCCCCCATAGCTCATGTGTGAGACAATGCAAGAAGGTTTAGAGGAGAAATGGTTGGACCCCTGAGAACCTTAATCCAATCACATGATTGATCTTTCCCTGATGGGATTAACTGGCTGGTGGCTGAAAGTGGGTAAGGTGTGGCTGCAGGTGCTGCGCATTGGGGGGCATGGCTTTGGGGTATAAATTTTGTATCTGGTGTATCTTCCTCTGCTTCCCAATCATCCTGTGAGCAGCTTCCCTCTGCCACACTCTCCTGCCATGATGTTCTGCCTCACTTCAAGCCCTGAGGAATGGAGCCAGCTGTCTATGGACTGAGACTCTGAAACTGGGAGCCCCCAAATAAACTTTTCCTTCTCTACAATCATTCTGGTCCGGTCTTTTGGTTTCAGCCGTGAAAAAGCTGAGACACCACGGGAGAGTTTGGGAAGATGAGGTATAGCAGGATTCAGACCACAGGCCAGGTGACTCCTGGGTGACTGGGCACTGCCTGGGCTCACTTAAGCATCCTTGGCTCCAATACACACTTGATATTTATTTCTCTAGAGGGACCAAGGCAGAACCTGCCCTGCGTGCACATCCCCGGGGAGCGGGCTATCAGGAGAGGACTGAGGCAGTCAGTGGGTGCATTGTGGGTGGACTGTGGCAATGTGGCCGTTGTTTGGGGGAAGGCCAGGAGTTACCTGCCTTGAAGACATCTGGGGATGGCCTGAGGTGAGGGACAGAGGGTTTGAAGTCACGACTGATTTGAGATCTTTTTGCATCATATGGTCGTGTTGCTAGAAACCCACCATCTAGAAGAAGCCTGCGGCGTCTAGGGACTGTTTTAGAAATAGCAGGATACCTACAGGTAGGCCCACACGGCGTCCCGGCAGCATCAGGAAGGGTAGGGGCTGGATTTCCAGAAAGGACTAGATTGGGGAAAGACTACTTTGGGGGAGAGGAGAAAACTTGTGAGTGTCACACAGACCCTCCTGAGGGTTTTTGTTCTTCTGGGGAATGCCGCCAGCCCCTGTCCCTGGAGAGCGGGCTCCTGCAGCCACGGTCCTGCTCTGACTCACCACTTGACACTTGGTTCTGCTTGGTTTTCCTAGTGTGGCGAGTTGGGACCTGAGGTGAAGTGGAGGGGGGGACTAGGCTTCATGGGGAGAAGAAGGCAGGGTGACAGTGGCTCTCACACATTCTTCCCCCTCTCGGCTTCTGTGGCGAGGACGAGGACCCCAGACTGCAGCGAGCAGAGGCAATGATACAAAGTCATTTGAAAGGAGGGAACTGACCCATGTGACATCCACACCAAGCTTGATGTCTGACAGGTCTCCATGGCATCCTCCTAAACCGGCCCTGACTCTGAAGTCAGGTGAGGCTTCTGTCTGGGCAAATCAAAATTCCCCGGGTTGAAGAATCGCTTTTTCTGTCCTTCTCAAACACATGTGAACTTTTTTAGTAGTTAAATAAGCCACTTGCCAGTCTTACAATTCAAGAATTCTTCTCCAAGGAGCTGGGCGCACATCTTAGAATGGAACCATCCAGAAAGAACATCAGTCCAATGTCCTGGGAAGAGACAGGACCCATATGGCCACCCTGCCTGAGGAGCAGACGCGTTGGTCTTTGCAAGCGCTCATCACATCCTGTGGTGCTCATCACACCTTGGTTTCAATACTTAAGCATTAATTTAATTACTGTCTTTCCTCCTACCTTAGTGGCACGGTTTCTGGGTTGGGAGTAGATTTTGTTTTTAATTCTGTTTCCCCAAACACTTTAGACATCCCTGGGCACCTGACGTGCATGTCAAGATCCAGGTCAGAGACACAGGATCCTTTCTAGTAACAAAGGCTGTACAGACTCTGTGCTCCACGGCTTCTCTGCCAGATTACTGGTCGCAGTTTTCATTGCAGACTTTGCACAGTGGGAAGAGCCTGCTTCTTCTCAGAGAAGCTCTGAGCCTAAGTCCACAGGCACAGGACTTTGGAAGCGCTGTTGCTGTCCAAATGCTGGATGCATGGTCTCTCCAACTTGCAAGGGCTGGTGGACAAAGTCCTATGGCTTGTGCCCCTCCAGGTGGCATCAGATCCCTGAGCCCACGGTGCCCTCACTCTAGCAAGCTCCCATTGCTTGGAACACAGATTACCTGCCCCCAAGGGACCTCCTCCCATCCTGCCCGGAATTTTCCCTGAATGACAGCTCAGAACTGTCTGAAGGGGAGCTGTTACCTTCCAAGGCCTACTGTTTTGAGATGCAGAGTACCTGGGAAAGCACTGGGGGCTAACTGTTGGTGTGCTCTGCCACGCCCACTCTGACGACACACCTTGAAAAGGGGGCTTTGGGGGAGAAGCTGAGGACTAGAGAAAGCTGGAGAGGGAAACGGTTATGCCAGGACTGGGCGCCGTTGTGGAGCACCCTCGGGGAGTGGGTATCCTGGAACCCTGTGGGCAACGCATTTTGAAGCAAGGTCACCAACAGAAGGGACAGAGACAACCATTCAAGGTAAAGCAGGCTGTGCTTGCTCGGCTGACACTGGCCTGTCACTCATCTCCAGAGACTATATGATTTGACACAGGTGCCAGTGTCTTCGGCAGCACCTTTGGGTTTGGGGATAAGGAGCCTCCTCCCCATCCGCTCTTCAGCTTGGTATCCGTGGTCCCCAGTCTCTGTTCTCCTTTCTTAGGGTCACCTGGGCAACAAGGTGAAGGCAATAATGTGTGGCAAAACCACATATAAAAATTAGACCCTCACCCACAGTGTGCAGCAGCCGGCTCAGGAGGCCACCTCTGTCCCTGAGGGAGACTTGTAGGAAGTCAGTCCTCCACCTCTAGCAGGAAGCTCAACAGTGGCCTCTACAGTGGGCCCCAAACGGCCAGGCCTCGTCTGCAACTGACAGATTCCCTAGTCATTCTCCTCTCCTCCCACTTCAGACTCACCAGGGAAATGGTGGACACAGGGCTGTCCCATCAGATGGTGACCACAGACACACAGGCTTATCTGAGAACGTTCCCCAAAAAACACCCGCGTGAACAACCAACCAACTCACTGAACTTCACTTTATGGATCTTTTTTTTATGAGCAAGAAAGAATGCTTTCAGAAATTCCTCAGGGGAGAAGTGCTGAGCTTTCCCAAAGTCCCCGACTCTCCCATGGTGTTCCAAGCCCCTTGTAGTATAATTAGGGTAGTGAAGCCCATCGTCAGCCCCGGGAGCCTTTCCCGGCCTTTCTCATTTTCACTGCCAGCTTTGGCCTGCGAGTCTCTCACTTCCTGTTCCACTTCTGTGCTTACTCATCCTACCCTTCCTGTCTATTACTGAACCTTATTTTAGCCCACACGGTTTCCAGTGCAATTAAAACCGCATCAGGCAGAAACCCATGAAAGACAGAGCTCAGGGGTGCCTGGTAATGGAGGACGCTGGGCATTCAGATCCTGGGTTCTTTCCGTTAATAAAGAGAAGGGGCCTCCCTTGACCCGCACACCAGGGACTGCCAGAGCACATGGTGGCTGGCATAAAGAAATGAAGATGCTCAACAAGGACGATTGATTCACCAGTTGAAGAGCAGTTCATTGAAATCACTTTTCTAATATGATGAGTCAGGGTACAGTTGTTGTTGTTTTTTCCTATATTATAAAAAATGAAGCCTCTTAGGCTAGGTCAGATTCTTTTCTCATTTAAATCCTTGTGTCCTCATTTACTCTGGAAATGTCAGAGGAACCTGGATGATTAATGGCAGAGCTGGGAGAGGCGCAGGGCTCTGCCGGGACTTCATGGTGTTCTGCAGGGAAGGCAGTTAGCCCTGCCCGACCTCGGCTTTGCCATCTTGCTGCCTCTTAATCATCCTGCAGAAGAATACAGCGCAATTTCAAAATGAATGAAGAGGATGCTTCTAGGGTTGGGACAGAAGCAGCGGTTACAACACAGTAGCTGCCTCTGGAGACCTGGGAGCCAAGTGCCTACAGTGGGCAAAAGCACTGACGTCAGACTTTTTTTACCCAGTTTCTCAAGCTCAATTTCTTGCTTCAGTAAGCATGATAAAAGTCGTTTATTTTTAGTTTTCCTATGGCAAAAATCTATGTCCAGCACACTGATATTTTCATACGACTTCACCAGGGTTGCATCCCAGGATTCTGGGCTCCTCTGAGGCCCCCATCCGGTGCAGGATGACCTGGAGTCCTCCGACTCTTCCTTGGGCTTTAGTGATTCCCCTGAGCGCAGGACCCCACCCTCCTTTGTACCTAGAAGTGAAAAACTTCAAGAAACCAAGTCCTTCTGCTGAGCCTGCCCCTGGTGCCAGCGCCCATTCATGAGCCCCGCCATCACGGGGCTGGCTCTGGACCTTGTCTCTGTTACCTGGACTTTCTTGGCATTGGGGCCTTGTGTTTCTCCCTGGATTCTGGTGTTCACTGCCAGTGTGTAAGACTGCCCTGACTCTAGACCATTCCTGTCCAGCCTGGGTGTTATGGTTTGGAGATGAGGCGTCCCCCAAAAGCTCACGTGTGAGACAGTGCAAGAAGGTTCAGAGGAGGAATGATTGGGCTGTGAGAGTCTTAACCCAATCAGAGAGTTGATCCCTGATAGGGATTAGCTGAGTGGTAACTGGAGTGGTGGGTGTGGCTGGGGGAGGTGGGAGTTGGGGCGTGGCTTTGGGCATATATCCGTATCTGGAGAGTGGAGCCTCCTTGCTTCTCCATCACCATGATGTGAGCTGCTTCCCTCTGCCACGCACTCCACCATGATGTTCAGCTTCATCTCAAGCCCCAAGAAATGGAGCCAGCCTTCTATGGACTGAGACCTCTGAAACCGTGAGCCCTCAAATAAACTCTTCCTCCTCTATAGTAGTGCTGGTCGGGTCCTTTAGTCACCTGACCCAACAAGTTGGAACCCGAGACGAGACCTAGTCCCGCACCTGCCAAACCTTACTGCTTCTTACCTGTCCCCACGCTCCTCTGTCCCTCCACTGTCACCAAAGAGGAGGAGTTCCTGGGCCAGGCCAGGCCTCAGGTACTTCATGGAATGCTCAAGAGGCCACCCCACAAGGCTCAGGTGAGGGGACAGGTGCCTCTCCAGTCCCCATGTTACAGAGCATGGCCCCCCAGCTCCCAATCGGCAGCCTCTGAGAGCTAGTTAGAAACACCCCTGCAGGCCCCCCTGTGGCTGGCCTGAGCCAGGAGCTGCCTGCACTCTGAGGAGTCTACAGGTGATTCTGGTGCTCACAGGGAAAGGGGCAGGCTTCCCCAGCATGAGTGCCCTTCTCATCCTGCCCCGCCCCCGCGGTGCAGACTGTCACCCTAGAAGACACAGCCCTCAGCTGGGCCTCAGGCCGACAGGTCCTGAGGACAGCCCTGGGACTTGGGGATTGTGTCCAGAGGTCATCTGGACACCCGTGGGCAATACAGTCGAGGATTTCCTGGAAGAGGGCCTTTGAGAAGACAAAGGGCTCGGCTCCAGCTGTCGTCCATCACCAAACAGGCCTCCTCAGGTGGCAGCGAAGCCTCGTCCTCTTCTGCTCTGGCAAACAGAGGGCACTGCAGAGATCCCAGAGGGTCCCCTGGTGTGCACTGAGTCGAGGCGATCGGGAAACACAGGCCTGGAGGTAAGGGTCTGGATTTCCAATCTGTATGCATCCCATGATCTGAAAAGGAACACACTGCCTTCTCTGAAAAACCAGAGAAAACAAAGACCCATGTGTAATGAGCCCCGGGACACCTGGAGCCCGCAGTTAGGAGAATTCTCACCTCACGTGAATAGCTTCGTGTCTCACATCTCCGAGGTAGGTGCCAGGCTCATGACTGCACTGGATTTCCTTGGTTGAGCCTCAGGAAGTTCTTGTGTGTAAAACATCTGTTGATGGGAATGAGCTGGGGCAGATGGAAAGGCTGGGCCTGGACTCAGAGCAGGGTTGGGGTTGGCTCTGCGCTAGGCACGAACTAACTGCAACAACCATGAACAATGCTGGACTCCTGGGTTTTTTTTCTGGTGGCAAAATGAGAAAATGACCAATATAGATGCTTAATAAGTAAGTCTTTGTCATGGGTAGTTGCCCCAAAAGCTTTGATATGGATAGTTTGCCCACAGAAAGCTCGGAGAGGTCAGAGAGGTTGGCCGGAGGTTCTTAGGGCCTCCGCAGGCTAGAATCACCACAGGCCTGTTCAGGGCCCAGGGTCCTGGAACCCCAGCTCAGCAGCCAGGGCTGAGGACCAGAGGGTGAAATGAGTTGCAGGTGACCCCACAGCCGGCAGGTGGCGGGGCTGGGACTTTCCAGATCTGCTGCAGGGAAACCCTAGCTCTGGCTCACAGAGCCAGTTTAGGAGCTCAAAGGACAGGTGACACCTCTGAATCACAAGGCACAAGTAGCACAGGAGGTTGACCTCTCTGGGCCTCCTTATGACAATACTGACTTGTCACAGTGAGGATAGCATTTTCCTAGTTGATCCACTTTCAGTATCTCTGTGTCAGTGTGTGCTGATCTCAAAAAAGGGTGACCCGGTGGGAACAGAGCAACTGCATGACGTCACAGGAAAGAATCCAAAGGTTACTTTTGACTCAAGGGCTTCCTCTACCACTTTAAAAAGAAAAATGCTACCCCCTGACATTGGATAGGGTTACACACTTCACAAAGCATGTTCACACTTATTTCCCAGCTCTGCCACTTCCTATCTGAATGTTACTGGGTAAGTTACTCAACCTCTCTGTTTCTCACTTGTCTCTTCTGAACAACTGAGGTAATAATGGAATCTATCTCAAAGGGTCTCTGTGATGATTGTATGATGTGAAGCACTAAGACCAGGGACTGGCACATAGGAAGTGCTTAATAATGTCAGTAACTTAAATTCAGACTTGACAATATCCCAAGGCTCAACATTTTACCCAAAGTTAACAGCTAGTAACCCTGAGCTAGCATTGAACCCAGTTCCCTAGGGTCTAGGTAGAACCCTCTTTCTACACCTCCACTGCAAAAGTGTCTTCAGCATGTCTCACCTGGGCCATTAGGGTGGCTGCTGCCTGTGTCCTCATCTCCAGGTTCTTGACATTCACCTTTCCTCCTTTTTATTTATATAGTTTTGATTTTTTATATTTTGTTGTAATGTTCACTCATTTTGTTGTTTTGGGGTTTGTTTTTTTTTTTTTTGGTACCAGGGATTGAACCCAGGGGCACTTAACCACTGACCCACATCACCAGCCCTTTTTTAACTTTTTATTTTGAGACAGGATCTTGCTAAAGTTGCTGAGGCTGGCTTTGAACTTGTGATCCTCCTGCCTCAGCCTCCAGAGCTGCTGGGATTACAGATGTGTGCCCCTGCACCAGCTCACTCATTCTATTTTTGATCGAAACAAAAAAACTACCTTATTTTTATTTGTAAAGGTGAAATAGCAGTAGGAAAACGGGGTAAGACAGAACCTCCAGTAATCCCACTGAATCTGGTGAAGTATGACAGACTTTCCTGAAAATCTTTGCTGCAGAATGAGGTCCTCAGCATACAATTGTTTGCATGATGGTTCCAATTCTTTAGAGTCCAGAAGCGTCACCTGGAAAACTCATTTAAAGTTCAGATTCCTGGCTCTAGCCCCAAACATTCTGATTCAGCAGAGGGGACCATGGGACTGGAGACCTAGATACTTTTGATAGCATCATACTTGACTGCAATTCCCATACAGGGCTGTACTCTTGGCATTTGTACGTGGTGACCCTATTTCACTGGGACTTTTGCCATAAGCACCTTTCCCAGTTGCTATACCGGCTCCATAACTATAATTTGGCCTCCACTGTGCTTTCAAATCTTAATATTCACTTGTCACAGCAAGGTGGTATTTTCCCAGACAAACCAGCTGGTATTCTTTCTCTGGTTTCATTGATCTCAGATAAAGGGTGTGGGATCTAGAGAAAGAAACACAGCATTCCATCAAGGGGATGTACAGTCATGTCCTCCGTGGGAACCTTAAAAGTGAATTCGTCTTCTTCAGGCAAGTCCTACTTTGACAAAGCCAAGTGGGTGATGGGGAAAATCCAGAGTAGAAAATTGAACCCAGGATCTGAGCAGGCTCAAAACACCAGGCAAAGTCAAATAAATCCTGGAGTAGAAGATTGAAAAGTCAGGTGTTCCAGAAACCTCTGGAACCATCTGGAAAAGGCCCAAACACCAGTGGAGGGGAGGCTGAGGCGAGTGCTAAGTACACCAAAGCTCAGGAGGCCCTGCTTTGCAAGACCCTGAGAGACTGAGCGAGTGGAGAGAGGGAGCCACCAAGCCTCCTTGAAGCCCGCGCCCAGGGGCCTGGTCCCACTGTGCAGCCACACCAGACGACGACGATCTCGGGACGTGCTGCTTTGGAATCTCACTTAGCCTGTTTTTCCCTGGAAAAGGCCTTTATATCAAGGATCTGCTCAGGCTCATCTGTGTGGCCCACTCCTGTGACTCACAAGACCCTCTCTTTTCCCCCAACCTGTTACTTATTGTCTTCCATAATTAATAAGATGGTCACGTCCTCAGTTGGACTGATGGGAGGACAAAACCCTCTGTGGAAGGAGACACAAAACACCAGGGAGTCCCAAGTCTTCCAACTTTTCTCCATCACGTTGTTGACCCCTGAGGACGGGATCGGGGCCTTGGCTTTAGGAGCAGGACTGGGCTGCCAATCTGCCCCCACAGACCCATGTGTGGGTCTGTGGCTGAAAAAATTTTAAACAACTAGCTTCTGAAGGACTCACCCAGAAGCAACATGCCCACCCCCCCATCTCGTTGTCATGGAAGTTGCCAGAAGCTTCCAGCTCTGTCTCCAGAATCCTTAGCATTACAGTTCCGACAATTCAGATGACCAAATCATCCTTTCACATGGTCAGGTCTCAATAACACGTCCACTTATCAATTTACAATAGAAGCAGTCAAGTCTTCATTGTATTAGGTCAACAGGAAAACATGACCTCAAAACAAACAAACAAACAAACAAAAAACATCAAGAGCAGAACCTCAGAGGGAATACCAAGTTGAAAAAGCCAGATATTGTAAGAAATATTTTGGCCACGCCCTGGTCAGCTAGCACGTTCCCGTTCTCCACTATTGAGAGACAGATGGTATTCTGTCCTGTCCACGAACACTTTTCCTCTCTATTCCCGTGTCTTTGACCAATTCCTCTCTCTCCATCTGTCCCTTTACGATGAATGCGCCAAGCCAGCTCTCGGAACGAAATCCATGGAAACATTACTCTACCGTCACTGTCTGGGTCGACTCTGTGCCAACTTTAGTAGCACTTCCTCATCCTGAGGGTTGTTGCTGGCAGCTGCTCTCTTTAGGCCTTTCTGCCAATTCCCCCTCCCCAGGACTTGGCTCCTTGTCCAGATTGTGGTCTGCCCCTGAGTTCATGTAATCGGGGAGAGGAGATTTGGACACGTGGGGGCTCTGCAAACACCTCTCTCACCATGGCAAGCCTGAGAAACTGGTTTCGCAGGAAGCCTGCTACGGTGAGAAGAGGCTTTATAGAGAGATGATTGGCACCAAGAGGCCCTGCGAGGGTAGGAATGCGCGTCAGGCACCGAATTGGGACAAGGTCCAACCCCCTGCGTCCACATGTGAAGCGGACTCCCGCGAGGTCAGTCTCCATCCAGGCCAAGCTCGCGGGCAGTTGCTATCGCTGGGCAGAGCTCGGAACTGGCAATGCCCTAGCTTAGTTTCTGTGCCCTTTGTAAACAACAGAGGGCTGGAGTGGCAGTCCCCTCCCCACTTTGCTTCTTTTGTCTCCAAAGCATGGTTTCTCAGCCTGGACACTGTTGACACTTGGGTCTGGATGGTTCTTCGCTGGGGGGGCTGCTGTGTGACCTGCAGGTTGTTTAACAGGACCTCAGGCCTCTGCTCACTAGATGCCATTAGACAATACCTCCCCTGCTTAGGACAGGCAAAAATGTCTCCCGACAGTGAGGCCTTGGAGAGGAGGCAGGCGAAGTCAGCCATGGCGCAGAACCACAGATCTAGAAGAGAAGAGGTGGGGACAGGAAAGCGGTGACACAGGACCTGGGATTTCGAGTGGGTGCAGAGAGTGAGGACAGAGTGCGAGAAGTGTGGGCGCCAGCAGGTCTATCCTGAAACAGGGCTCAGACCACCCCCTGCCATGGCATCCCCAAAACTTGTTTGTGCAGCAAATTCTTAAATGTGCTTTCTGTAGGATTTTCTGCCTGTTGGTAGATCCGGCCAATTCCAGGGACCCCCTGAAGGTTGGCTCGCTCTGACTCACACTAAGAAAAATAAGACTTTACTCTTTTAAAGTTCTCGATGCCAAGATTCGTCACCAGCATTTTAATAAGTATTGCTGTTTTTGATGTTGTCACTGCATAAATGACATTAAGGATAACTAGAAAAAAAAAAACTTCTACTGTTAGGTCAAACTTCCCAAATCAAGTAATTTTCATTTTATTTCACTTCCTCCCAGTCTTCACTGCACAAATACATATTTTTCTCAAACTAAAAACAACTCTTAAATAGACCCAAATTCTCAATACCGCCTTCCAACACACATTTTTTTAATATTTATTTTTTGTAGTTGAAGTTGGACACATAACTTTATTTTATTTATTTATTTGTGGTGCTGAGGATCAAACCCAGGACCTTGCACATGAGAGGCAAGCCCTCTACTGCTGAGCCCCAGCCCCAGCACCCGCAACACACACTTAAGGGATAAAGCACATATGTTCTTTTGATGTGCGGTGGTGTGCAGAGAGGAAACGTGAACGCCTGCGTTCGCGACAGTCCTTTGGATGTGGCAAGGTAGCAGAGAGTGTCTGGGGTGACAGTTTCTGACTCCAGTGTTCGGAACTGCCCACATCACTCCACTTATCAAGGGACTTTAACAAGAAGTGACCTTAGGTATCACCCAGAGTTCTCACTTTACAGATAACTCCACCATGGCCCAGATAAGTTGACTTTTCTCTGAAGATAACAGGAAGTACAGATGACAGGGCTGGGGAGAAATCCCAGTCTCCCGAGCCCCGGAAGCTGATGGCTTTTACAACACCCCTTTACGATAGGTCCATAAACCATACCGAGGAAGAACGGAAGAACCCGCCAGAACGAAACAGCACTGTTACAGAGGAAGTGCTGTGGTTTGAATGTTCCCCTCAAGTTCAAGTGTGGGAAATCTACTCCCCAGACTCGCGGATTGATGGCACTTAGAGGCAGGGCCTTTGGGAAGCACTTGGGGTTAGAAGAGGTCATCAGTGTGGAGTTCCCACGATGGCATCAGTGGCTTTTTTAGGAAGAAGGGAGACCTGACACGCATGCTTTCTCACTCTTGTCAGGCGATACCCTCCACTATATTATGACACAGCAAGAAGGCTCTCCCCAAGCTCTGGCACCCTGACATTGGACTTCCCAGCCTCTAGAACTGTGAGAAATAATTTTTTTCCATTGTAAATTACCCAGAGCTCCAGAAAACGAACGAAGACAGAAAGCTTATGTAAGAGCTGATTTTTGCAAAGGATTTTTTTAATATTTATTTTTTAGTTGGACACAATATCATCTTTATTTTATTTATTTATTTTATGTGGTGCTGAGGATCGAACCCAGGGCCTCGCACTTGCTAGGCAAGCGCTCTACCACAATCTCAGCCTTGTTGCAAAGGATTTTAATTCCATTTCCCGTACTGTAAGGGTTAGAGCTCAGGGTCTGTGACCTTTAGTAGAAATTGCCCCAGACCCAAAGTAAGAAAATGTGGATTTAATCTGATCTCTACCATTTATGAGCACTAAACCTCCAGATGATGGCTTAACTTCTTTGATCCTTCATTTCTTCATTTGGGAAGAACCAAAACTAAACAAACAAACAAAAAAACAAAAATCCAGGAGTCAATCACTCATGACTAAGTATGTATTCAGAATGTAAAAAAGGTTCCATCCTCTGAACTACTAATTCCCTACTTCTGGAATTTTATCACTTTAAAAGTATGCTGTGTAGAAATCACACTACGCAAACCACATGGTCACCAGTATGGATGACCACCCTGGTGGAGCCCACCACGCTGCCGTGCTGGTGATTCATGTAATTGTCTCTGACCTCCAGAACAGATCAGAACGTGGGCATTATGGCATTGGCTTTATGAAGGAGAAACGGAACACCAGAGAGCAGAAATGCCTTGTCCCAGACCATGCAGGTGGGTAGCGGTGGGGGCAGATCCATTTTTTGTGAGGGCAAACTTTTGGAAACAACCTAAACCTAATGACAGCCTTTGATTTGAACATTCTGGTATTTTCAGTCACTAAAATTTCATATCTCTACTGTTTTTAATGATTATAATAAGATGCTTAACAGGCCCTTCTATCTAGGGCTGAGGGTAGAGGGAAAGGAGCTCTGTGGCCAAGACCCCGACAAGGAAAGCAGCAATGAGCTTGGGGGAGGAAGGTGGCCGCAGGGTGGGGATCGGCCACCCCTGTGTTCAGAGATGTCAGGTCAGTGGGTCAAAGGAAGCCGATGAGACTGAATATGGACATGTGGCAGAGTGTACATTAGGGTATAGGTTTGGCTGCTCTAGTGAGGAAACTTCTAGTTAGTAAGATGGAAGTTTGGTATTTCTGGGGAAAAATATCAGGCAGGCTGTTTGAGAACCCCAGTACCAGCAGGGCCCCAGTTTCCTTCTATCCTGGGGCTGTGTATCCTCAACACAGCTCCCAGCCCCGAGTGTGCACGACTGTTCAAGATCCCACATTCAGGTCAAGAAGAATGTGGAAGGGGAAGAACAGGAAATGCCCTTTCCCTGTAGCAGTTCTGCTCACACTCTATTGGCCCAAATTTGGCCACAAAGCATTCTGGGAAAGGTAGTTTTTAGCAGAGTCACCATAGGCACCACCCACAATCCCAGTCACATCAAGCAAGGGCAGAATGGATGTTCTTGGACACCCAGCACTGAAGGCTAAGGAAGAGTCATTATCCTGGTACTGTTGCTAGGGATTGTGAGGGCAGTGTCAATCATGGAAACACAACAAAACGTCCCCAACCCGTCTCATGTGGCTCTGGTTTTCCATAGAGCACTCACTGCACCTGCTTCAGTATTCCCTCCACTTCTACCTGCTTGAGAGAGATGGAGAGTAAAGTCTGACATTGTTTCCCCAGTGTTTTGTTGGATGGGACACTGTGCTGAGACACCAGTCTTAAGAGGATAAGTTGTTTTCATTATATTAGGCCTAAGAACCAGGATGTGAGGCCTGCGGGTGTGGCTCAGTGGTAGAGTGCTTGTCTAGCACTGGAATCGAATCTCAGCACCGCATATAAATAAATAAGCAAAATAAAGAAAGGTCCATCAACAACTAAAAAAAGTAAGAACCAGGACATGAGGCTGCACACAAAATTAAATCACAACGTTGGATCTTAAGTGCACAGGAAGAAAATTTGAGGGGGGAAAACACACTGTTACGTGAGTGCCTTGCTTTTGGTGTTAGGATTACAAACTTTTTCCTTTAAAATTATTTTTCTAAAATATCTAAAGTTTCTTCAATGAATGTCTATGAATTTTATATTCAGAATTTTTATTTTTAAGTTTATTTGAGAACCACTGCCTACCTGTTAATTATTACATAAAACCAATAAATATAATTAGGAAAGAATATTACTAGAAGGACAGTGGACATAGGCATTATCTAGACTCGAACATTCTCAGCATAAGCAAAAATATTTTACATAACTTTTTGAAGATACAGATAATGAAAATATGGCATAAAAGAATCTGTAACAAACTGGGTGTGGTGACACATGCCTGTAATCCCAGCAGCTGGGGAGACTGAGGCAGGAGGATTGCAGGGGATTCCCAACCTCAGCAACTAAGCAAGGCCCTAAGCATCTTAGTGAGACCCTGTCTCAAAATAAAACATAAAAAAAGGGCTGGAGGGCCGGGATTGTGGCTCAGTGGCAGAGCACTTGCCTAGCATATGTGAGGTACTGGGTTCGATCCCTGGCACCACATAAAAATAAACAAATACAATAAAGGTATTGTGTCCATTACAACTAAAAAAAAGCAGGGGGCAGGGGGGGGCTGGGGATGTGGCTCAGGGTTAAGCACTCCTGGGTTCAATCCTTGGTACCAAAACAAAACAAACCAAAAATAAATAAATAAATAAATAAATAAGAATCTGTAGCACAGTGCTAAAACAACTGTTAGTATGAAATGTATTGCATTAACTACTTAAATGCATAAAACTGGGGAAAATGGAAACAAATTGATTAAATTTCTTTTCTAAAAAGCTTTTTTTTAAAAAAAAAAAAAAAAGCCAAATGAGAGCAGAAGGAAATCTCAATAAATATAAACAGAAATTTGTGAGTTAGAAAACAACCAACTAGAAGTTGGTTGTTTGAAAATTAAAACTGAGCCAAGCCAATAGAACAAATATGACAACTCAGAAATCACCATAAAACAGAGAAAAGAAATATAACTGGGCACTAGTGGGCACAACCCCGCAGGCATGTGGAAATCCAGGTGGATACATAATTTAAAACAGAACAAACTAGCAAAGCTAGCCTGCCAAAATAAACGAATTACCACTGAAGAAGAAAAAGAGGGTGTGGTTCAAGAGCTCTCCTTGAAAATAAGCCAGACCCAGACTTCCCAGGAGAATTTACCTCCCCTTTACTGTAAAGATCAGATAATCCCAATATTTCTTAAACTATATCAGAACACAGAGAAAGAAGGGAAATTCCATGCCCATTTTATGACACAGGTGTCATGCTGGTCCCCGTGCCTGGGAAAAACTGCACCAAGAAGGAAACTCTAGGCCAGTTTCACTCATGAGTGTCCATGCAAAGATCTTAAATAAAGCATTAGCGGACAAATCAACATTACAAATAATGCACCGTGGTTGAATTTTGATGCCATTTGTATTTTATTCCACCATTTAGCAATCACAGTTACTAAAGAAAAGGATATTGATCTTTAAAACCAGAATAAAACATACACAGAAAAGTGCACAAATCGTTAAGCGTGCAGTTGGTAAATTTTCAGTGGCACACACCTGGTTTGGGCTTTCATATCAGGAAACCGAGCATCTCAGACACCCAGAGCCCTCTCATGCCCACTCTGGACATCTACCACCTTGATCCCTAACCCCATAGACCAGCTTTGTTTATTTTTGAATATTATATAAATGGTCTCATGTGCTATGTGCCTTTTGCGTCCAGCTACTTGCACATGATGGTAAATTTGTGAGATCCATTTAGGTCATTGTACATAGTTACAAGCTTGTTCTTTTTCTTTTTTTTTTCCCCCTGTTACTGGGGATGGAACCCAGAAGTGCTTCACCACTGAGCTACATCCTCAGTCTTTTCATTTTTTTAATTTTGAGACAGGGTCTCACTAAGTTGCTGAGGCTGGCCTCAAACTTGAGGAGCTCCTGCCTCAGCCTCGTGAGTCACTGGCATTACAGGTGTGCACCACCTCCCATGACTGGCTTGTTCACTCTTGGTGTGTTTGGTTCTGGGTACAGCAATGTGAACGTGCTTTCTTTATTCATTCCACTGCTGGTAGAGATGAGTAGCTTCCAGTGCAGGACTATTCCAGTAGCACTGCTATGAATATTCTTGTGCCTGTCTTCTGTCAAACATACATATGTATTTATTATAAGTATCTACCTAAGACTACACCTGGGGTGGGGGGTCATGGACTATGAATTTGGCAGATAGAACCAGTTTTTTCAAAGCAATTGAAAAATTGCTCACAATCATACTCACAACCATGGGATATGTGCTTTCTGACTTCTCCATATCCTGCCTAATACTCGGTGGACATACATGTCTTTTTCCATTTCAGTCATCAAGCTGAGCATCTATAGCATCACACTGAGAGCTTTGATTTGCATTCTCAAGATGCATTAAATAAGGTTGAGCATCTTTTCATATGTATATTGGTCCTTCCCAAAATCATACTTGAATATCTCAGGCCTCTTGACTTTTATGTCTCACTTCACAGGAGAAAACAGACTCACTTGTTGAAATGAGTGTGGATACCCTTTGTACCCTTGAGGAAACGTGACACAGAGCTCCTAACCACGTCGTTCAGTTTAAGAGGTGTGTGTCTAAAGAAAAGACTCCATCAATGAGAAAGTTAATTTCAAAATAACTCAGGTTCTTGTATTGCAATTCTCAGACACTGCCAAAAGAAATACATAGACATGGTAACACATCTTGAAATCTCTTTTTCTCTCTTATCTGG
Source organism: Callospermophilus lateralis (assembly GCF_048772815.1). Lineage (NCBI taxonomy): Eukaryota > Metazoa > Chordata > Mammalia > Rodentia > Sciuridae > Callospermophilus > Callospermophilus lateralis. The sequence goes on along the minus strand of NC_135316.1, from coordinate 99,748,891 downwards.
GCATCACTGACCCCCTTCAAAAAAGGGTATTAAAAAAGAGCCTAAAATAACTCAAACACAATTTTGAGAATGAAGAAATAAAATTATTTCTTAATAAAAAAATTAAGAAAACGACAAAATATTTTCAAATCACATATCTAGTGAAAGACTTGTATTTAGGATATATGAAGAACTCTCTAAATTGAGCAGCCAGAAAAAACAAAACAAAACAAAAAACCTTTTTTATAAACTCTGGAACAGACACTTCACCAAAGAGCACATAGGAAATAATCATGTGAAAATATGTCCATATCATAACCATCAGGGAAGTCAAGTGAGAACAATGAGGTACTCCCATTACCTATGAAAAGGGCTGGAATGAAAAGTCCCTCAACACCAGTTGCTGGCCAGGTGGGAAGCAAGTTGAAGTCTCGTGCTTTGCTACTGGGAATGAAAAACAATTCAGCCGTTCTGGGCAGCAGCTTGCTGCAGCTTATGGAGTGAAACATACAACCCAGAAATCCACTGCAGGGTGTTTACTGTATGTTCATATAAAAACCCAAACATGAATATTTACACAGATCTCTTCATAACTGCCCCAAACAGGAAGCTGCCCCTGGTGTCCTGCAGCAGGTGAGTGGACAAACCAATGGTACCACCATGCTATGGACGACTCGGGAATAAAAAGTAGGAGCTCTCCATGTTGCAGTACCTTGGAAGATCTCAAAGACAGTGCTAAGTGAGTCAAACCAGTCCCAAAGGCTCTGTGCTGTAGGAATCTATTGGTCAGATGCTCCTTTGCAGAACCCTGCAATGAATGCAAACTTATCAGGGGCCTCTGGGTGGATCGTGGAGGGCAAGGCACATCGTGACCATGAAATAGAACCGGGGAGCATTTTGGGGTGATGGGACCGGTGATATCTGCTGATTGTGGTGGTCATCTGATCCACACATGTGCTAAAACTGCTCCAACTGTATACCAAAAAAAGTCCATTTTGCTGCCAATCTTAAAACGTACCTTTCACATTGCACAAAGAATCAAAGTCAAATGACAAAATTAGGAAAAACATTTATATGATTCACATCACAAAACACTACTTTCCTTGAAACACAAAAAGCTCTGAAGTGTGAATAACAAGGCCGAAAACAGCATCACTCCCCACAGAGCAAAGGGTGGGAACAGCTGATGGTACAGGAAAATACAGGTGACCTTTGAAATATGAATGCATAGTTCCCATTGCACATAAACAAAATGCATATTAGAATTATAGTAAGTGCTGGGTGTGGAGGTGCATGCCTAGATCCCAGCCACTCAGGGTGCTGAGACAGGAAAACGGCAAGTTTGAGGCCAGCTTCAGCAACTTAATGAAAATCTGTCTTAAAATAAACCAAGGCTGGGGTGTAACTCTAGAGCACTTACCCAGCACGTATAAAACTCTGAGTTCAATCCCCAGCACCACAAACAGCAACAAACTAGAGATTTCAGTATCTGTAGGATTAGTGAAAATTCCAAAGTTTGGCATGAAAACTGTTGGCCAAGTATTTTCAGCCTCTGCAAGAGGGAATTAGACAAGTTGGCAAATATTTCCTGACTCAAGCATATTTCTTCTAGGTAAGCAAAATGAAGTAGAGTCAAGGTTGTTCCTTGCAGCATTTTTTTCTGTAATAGCTAATGAATGGAAACGAGCCAAATTCCATCAGTAGAGGACCAACTGCATTAACCATGGCATATAGCTATTGTCAACCAATTGTAGAGTTATAACAAAGAATGAGGGAAATGTCTATGCCCTGATAATGGGCAAGTTCTAACATACAATCATTTGCCACATGACTGATGCTTCAGGTAACAATGGGCCCAGTACACATAGCATCTTGTTCCCTATCTTCATCTTACTTTGTGGAAGGATTCTCTGTGCTGTTCCATAGAACCATGTAATCACCCAGTGAAGCACTTCTCAAGGTCACCCTGTCATCAAGTGACTTATAACCGTATATTATCTTAAAAAAATGTGTAGAACAGGGTATGTAGTGTGTAAAATTCTATTTAAAAGGTGAGGATAATAAGAACACAAATGGGTACTTGCCCCACATAGAGAAACTCTACACACACACACACACACACACACACACACACACACACCATATGTATGGTGGGTATTTGTGGGAACAATGGGAATGACAAAATGGGAATAAAACATTCTATGTATATTTAATGGTTGAGCCATTCATATCAAGTCCTGTTTAAAAAATTAAATTGACAATTATGTTTTCAAATAAGAAGAGACATTTTTAGTTGTGGTCCAGCTCTGTGAAATATGGGAACAGGCAGAAGATGCCACAGGTGTGCTGAGAGGAAACCTTTCCCTGCACCAAAGACCTGACCATGCAGAAGGACGCAGAGCTGGAAGCCTTGGGTTTAGGTTCTCGTGGTGTCGACTAGGGGGTTGGGAGCAAGACTGTTAAGTCTTAGAGTCTATTTCCTCACCTCTAAAATGGCAATAAGAATAAAAGCTACCTCACAGGGTTTCGTGAGGGTTAAATAAAAGAAAAGCCGCTGAGTGCCTTACGACAGGGGGTGGGGGTGTGCCAATGGTACTGTGCCAAGAAAGGGACCAAGACCTAGGAAAGCCCTCGGCTCCCGCCTCCTTTCAACTGGATCCCTTTCTTTGGATTCTTTACCAGGAAGCCCCAGAGTGGGGCATGGAGAGGCGGGGCTTGCCTGGGAGGATAGGGAGACAGGCAGGGCCTGAGGGACAGGGACAGTCAGTATCCCGCTGGCCATCCAGGGAGCAAAGGATGGGAAACCCAGTCTCCTAGGATTCTGCTCCCGCAAACGCCTCACAGTTGCTAATCCAATTGGGAATAGGCGACCTCGCCTTGGGTCATTTCAGGGCCTGGAACTTACTCTCAGAACATATTTGGGGGGTTTTGAGAATGCATGCAGGTAGGGCACTGATGGAATTTGCATCCTGGAAAGATCACGATGAACATGGTGTAGAAAGTGGACTGGAGAAGGAAAGATGGCCTGGGGAGACCTCAGGAGGGTGCCGCAGGAATCCAGGGGACACAGGACGTTGGCCAAGGCCAACGGGAAGGGGAGGAGAAATGTGGGTGGAGCAGAGTGACAAGCGGGAGCCTCCAGAGGGTTTGGCATCTGATGGACCAAGGCCAAGGAGGAGGAGGTGGCCAGAAGGACTTCCAGGTTTGTGTGGAGCCACCCGTGGGTGCAGCCAGTCTCGCCCATGAGACAGAGGAAATAGAAGCCCAGGGAAAGACGTGCTGAGCTCAAGTCTGGACGTGGGTGTCTGAGTGCCTGGGGACTTCAGGGAAGCGGGGAGTGGGCAGCTGGAAATTAGAGTTCAGTCCCCACTACCCCCCCCCCCAAAAAAAATATATATATATCTCACCTTATTAATCCCCTCAAATGCCACGTGGTGTCAGGAAAGTAGGCATGATTATTCCCATCTGACAGATGAAGGCAGAGGGTTGAAGACTGAAGTTGGAAACCAGCTAGAGTAACCCAGTTGTTCCAGAATCCCAGCCCTTAATTAACTATTCATCCATTAATTCTTTTTTTGTATGTGTATTAGGGATTGAACCCAAGGGTACTTATCCACTGAGCCATATCCCTAGCTCTTTTTATTTTTTATTTTGATACAGGCTGTCATTAGGTTACCTATAGCCTTGCTAAGTTGCTGAGGCTGGCTTCGAACCTGCCATCCTCCTGTCTCAGCCTCCCCAATCACTGAGATTTCAGGCCACCACCCAGGGCCATTAATTCATTTTTAATGAATCCCACTGGAATACATTTTTCCATTCAAATATTTCTGGAAATGAAATAACTAGACAACTGCATGTATTTATTTTTCTGTTTAATTTTTTAAAATTTACCCTCAAGGAATTAAAATAGAGAAATAAGTAGATGAGGCCATGTACTCACTCAGGGCTAATAAATACTTCAATCTGTGATGTGTAAAATCTCAATTTCTCTTTCTTTCTCTCTCTCTCTCTCTCTCAAAATCATTAATCCAACCAAGTCATCTTGAGTTAAAGGGGAGAGCTGCCATTCAAAGGTAGAAAGATCCCAAATTTTAGTGTCCCCTGAGGTCAGTACCCAAGTTCCCTCTTCCCATCAGGTGTCACTGAGGGGATGTGGTGCACAGGCCGACACGGGTCCATTCTCTCACTGCATGGGTCAAGTTACTGCTCATGCCCAGAAACAGACTACATGCTAAAAGAGATGATTAATCCACCAATGCTTTTCTCTTGGCTGTCAAATTATTTTTTTCAGAATGGTTTAGCCATTTACTCTTTGAAGCTGATGATACACTGCGTGTAAAATTATTATCCATCATCAGTCCAGTTAATTCCAACACCCTTTCCTTCACAATGGCAGCGACTCAGCTATTTACATGAGAAAAAAAAATACTAATGGCTTGCTTTATTTAACCGCTGTCATTCATCATTCAGAGTTATGTGCCAGAGCCTTTGATTTCTGAAAATCATGCTCTTGAATCCCACGCTGCTCGTGAGAAAGCCTGCTCCTCATCACATGTACTGGACTGAATAGTGTCCACCCTAAGTTCTTGTCCTTCCTGGGACCTCAGAATGCGATCTTACTTGGAAATAAGGATTTTGAAAATATAATTAGCTAAGATGAGGTCATATAGCCATTAGGGTGCCTATTATCAAGAAAATGGAAAATAACAAGTATTGGCAAGGATGGAGAGAAATTGGAACCCTTATGCATTGCCATGGGAATGTAAAATGTTGTAGCTGCTGTGGAAAACAGCTTGATAATCCCTTAAAAATTAAACAGTACCACTAGCAGTTCCATTTCTAGGTGTGTACCCCAAATAATCGAAAGCAGGGATGCGGATTCTTGTTCATCCATGTTTACAGCAGTGTTACTCATAGTAATCAAGTAATCAGTAATCAAACTGCGTGTCCATCGTGGAGGGATGGAGGGACAACAGCATTTGTGCACATACAGCACAACGTCATTCAGCCTTCAAAAGTAGAAAGCCCGGAGATGAGGAAAAGAAGTATTATGCGAAGAAGGACAGCTGGCTCGGGTCCTGCGCTTTTCCAAGTCACCACGTGGCCAACATTTTGGACATTGCAAGGGATCTTCCAAGGCTTTAGGGTCAACTTTATTGTTTCATTAAGGGGGGAGCAGAAGTTGGGAGTTGGGGCAACTTGTTTGGAAATATGGCTTCTGACAGATTCTGGGGGATTCCCTTGCTCTTTTTGAATTTCAAAAAATATTGGCCAATTAGAGTATAATGTGCTCTCTTCACACTGGAACACCTAACCTGTTGATAGGCCTGTTAAACAACCATACACTTTCATCACAGCCAAGGAACAAGCTAATTATATCTAGTGAAGTTCATGGCATTTAGGAAACAAACTAAACAGCAAACAAACAAACAAAATCCTCCAGGCTGGGGGTGTATGTAACTAGATTCAATCACCAGCACCACACACACACACACACACACACACACACACACACAAAGTTTAAAACAAAACAAAACCCTGTATCAGCAACAAAAAATATCTTTCAGGAAGTCTATAGTAGAAGAAACAAACACCAAATTGGGGCATGTCCATTTTTTTTCTATAAATGGACAAAAAGACATAAACTTTTCATTAAATTTTTTAAAGCTTTTAGTTACAGTAAAATTTTTGTTTTAGGACACAAACACATAAATATCTATACATAAAATGTTAGATGCTAATTGTGTATTTTGTACAACTAGATGTAACGTATATTTAGCCTGTATATTTATGCCTAGCTATAAATACAGAAGCATATACATAGCCCAAAATAGCAGGGAGAGTGAGTTTAAAGTCTAGAAATCCTGCTAGAAGCTACTTTCCAGGAAAAGCAGAGCATCCAATGAATTCTAAACATGCCTGGCTGGAAGTTCGTCTTCGGGATGCTGCACAATTGGAAATAATTGCCTGTAGTGAAAGCCTGGCAGCCCTGGGAGACCTGACCGTGCCAACCCTGAGGGAACGCAGTGCAGGGGCAAGGTTCTTAGGGCTACTGTGAGGGCAACTGGCCAGTTCACGTTTCACCCAAACAGGAAGTGAGTTGACATTCAAGAGTAGGTCACGGAACCCACAGGCCAGGCAGCCTGGGGCCTCTCAGCACTGGAACCGGGAACTAGCAACCCCTCAGGCCCAGGGCGTGGCCGGGGCTTCTCTAGGTGCCTGATTTCCCGTCTGTTCTGAGTGAGGTTCTTCCCACTCCAGGGATTTAGGTGTGACAGACTCCCAGCAGGTGCTCCCAGGGGGAAATGAGTGAGCTCAGGGCCTCAGAGTTTGTTCTGCCTTTAAGCAAAGGAAGCTGTACTTTCTGTACTTGCCACCAGCCAGTTGAGGAATTTAGCTGTGAGTGGGTTGGGGCTGGGGAAAATGGGGACTTAGTTCTTTGAAATAGGTGCCTCCAACACCCAAAGGCTGTCTTCACAGAGTGGCTGGTGAGCGCCACTAGCTGCAGGTTTGCAGAAGCTGGCCACCGAGTTCCTACAGTGCCCATAGAATGAATCCAAGGACGCCTGGCCAGGACACTTCCTTCTCTGTGCCCCCTTCATCCTCTGACTCTCTAAACTAGCTGGACAGATGTGGTGGCTCCAGCCCCGATTCCTCCCACTTCCATGTAAGTTCTTAGAAGAAATAGACGATGTCCTGGGTCCATATTCCCAGTAGAGGGAAACTATTGGCATGGTTTTAACCAGATGTCTTCACTCCAGCCCAATATCCCACGGTGGCGTGGAGCTGAGGGTAGACCAGAGGCCCACCATTAGGTACGGGGTCTTCACCCACATGGGTGTGCAGTGTGTGTGTGTGTGTGTGTGTGTGTGTGTTTGTGTACTGAAGCTGAAAATTGGTTAAAGTAGCAAATTCTTAGAAAGGGTCAAGATGGGCCCAATCTACTCCAAGTGGGATCCCTACACTCTGGGTTTAATCAAATAGATGTCAAAAATGTCCAGAGGAAAGAAATAGATCTGATTCCTGGGCCCGAGACTCTTAAAGCTTAGTTGGCTTCAGCTGGGCACCATGGCCAGAAATCACACGCCCATCATCCCAGTGACTCGGGAGACTGAGGCAAGAGGATCACAAGTTTGAGGCCAGCTTCAGCAACTTAGCAAGATCCTGTCTCAAATAAATAAATAAAGGGCTGGGGGTGCAATTCAATGGTAAAGCACCCCTGGTTTACCAAAACAAAACAAAACAAACAGTTGGCTTCAGAGAGACGAAGACTTCACTAAAGCAAAATTCCTCCTAAGTAATTATGAATGATGCTCTTTACTGAGGAAGGCCTTGCTGCCTGGGTCTAAGACTCCAGGCCCCGGGTCACAGTTCTTCTAGAATCATCTAGCAGGTTAGCAGGTCTCTACCATGAAACATGCCCCCAAGGAGATTTTTAAAAAGACTCTGAACCCAAGCAGACTATACCTGAGTCCCACAAAGACTCTGAAGTCTGTCCCCAGAGCCACTGCTAGTAAACTGGACAGAGGTGTTTTTCAGGGTGAAATCTGGACTGGTGACTAGTTGTCCAAGCGCAAAGGAGCTTCAAGCAGACCTGTCCACAGAATGTGCCATTTGTCCTGGAGGCAGCTGCTTCCTGGGGCTGGTCCTGGGTGCTGGGTCACCCCCTCTGTGGCATCAAGTGTCCTCTGTGGATGGGAAGTGAGGCCAGATCAGGATTCTCAGAGAAAGGTCAGGGGCCAGTCCCTGGGCCACAAAGCTCCCCTAATAGGCCTAAAACTGACCTTAGAACTCAAGCCCTTGGCTGGAATGTCGCTCAGTGATGGGCACTTGCACAAAGCCCTGGGTTCCATCCCCAGAACTGAGACAACAAAACAACACAACTCCTATCTGCTCTTCACTGATTTTTTTTTTTTTTTTTGGTACCAGGGATTGAATCAGGCATGCTTAACCACTGAGCCACATCCCCAGCCCTTTTTATTTTTTATTTTAAGACAGGGTCTCTCTAAGTTGCTTAGGGGTTCACTAAATTGCTGAGGCTGGCTTTGAAATCACGATCCTCCTGCCTCAGCTGCTGGGATTACAGGCATGCACCACCATGCTCAGCAGATTAAAGTCCAGTTCCCAGTTTTCACTGTACAGACAACCCTGGGGTCACTTACATAGAATCTATATGTCAGGACGGTTGTTTCTTCCAACAGCTCCCCTCTCTGTTCCAGAAGATAAGACCTGTGCATAACCCCTTGGCCCCCACCACCCTGTGCCTCAGGGAGCTGGCAGATCCTTACCCTAAAATGAAGTGACTGGAAAGATACTTTCCCCTGAGTTTTGTACTTTCTAAAGCAGGAGGTCACCAGAGACCAGGTTGCCTCCTTGGAAGGCACTCGGGGGAGAGAGGAGTATCTTTGAGGCAAATTAAAGGGTCACGGGAGGGATCCCTTCTGGCCCCTGGGCTTCCCTCTGCTTTGCTGAGCAGGGCTCAAGATTCCCTGTGGGCTGACTCCAGGAGGCTGGGGAGGTGGGCTGTCTGCAGGGCTCCCAGCCTCAAGGAAGAAGAGCTGCACCGGATTGAAAAAGACCGGGATACAGTTAGAAAACAAGATAATGAAGAGAGCACAGAACACAAGGCTCACCTGTTCTAGGCAACACTGCTGGCTTCTCTTGAGCAGCCCAGGAACAGGGGAGACCTCTGAGGAGTCCCAAACGCAATTCTCTCCAGCCATGCAGGCTGGAGGGGTGAAAGATTCAGTTTGATATAAAGAAAACAAAGAAGTGGATTTTTTTTTTTGTTTTGCACACTTTGCATTTGTGAGGCCAGATGCGTACCCACTGTAGGTACCGAGCCTGCCTTGTGGCACCAGCACGCTTACTGGGGTTTGACGTGATTGGAACCGACACAGAGGGTGCCCAGGCTAGGTGCCAGGCAGAGGTCTGAGTGGCTTCCTTGAAGTTCTTGGTGACGAGTCTGCACTAGTGCTTACTTGGAGTGTTGGGGAAAGGGTGGGTTTAGCACGGCACCCCTGGTCCTGTCTTGAGCAGGAAGACTTCCTGTGGCTGCTTTTCCTCTCCTGCTTCACTCCATAAGTTACTGTCAGTCGAGCGCCATCATTTTCTTTTCTGTTTGCCGTGCTGGGAGTCAAATCCAGGGCCTCACACAAAGCCTGCACTCTACTACTGAGCTGCAGCCCAGCCCCCATCGTCATTCTCAGCGTATTTATCATGAGTTCCAAGTTGGCTAACGCCAGTCGGTAACACCATATATTTTTACATTCAATTGCCCCACATTTGACCACTGGGGACTGCTTAAATTTGGTCCCACTGTTCTTCCGATACCTCTTCATCAGTCTTTGAGCATGTTCTAAGTCATTTTTAAAAAAATATTTATTTTTAGTTGTAGTTGGACACAATACCTTTATTTTATTTATTTATTTTTATGTGGTGCTGAGGATCGAACCCAGGGCCTCACATGTGCTAGGCGAATGCTCTACCACTGAGCCACGACCCCAGCCCTGTAAGTCATTTTTTATTTCCCCCTCCCCAGCCCTGGACTCAGCCATTTCTCCAAAAATCCCTGGTTCCTCTTAGCAGAGAATTGCTGTTTAGAAACCAAAAGTCCAGCTCTGTGTGTGCTCATTCTCCCTGATGTGTCATTGCTTCTAGTTCCTCTCATTAGATAGAGCTAGGAAATGTGTGTGTGTACCAGCGTGGGTACATGTGTGTAGATGAGTGTGTGCATATCCCCACATACATATACATACAGGTCTATCTTTAGCCATATAAACCCGTGAATTTGTATCGATACCTCCAATTTCAACAGCACAGTGTGTATTCTAGTCTTCCCTCTGTTTATAATTTTCTTGTCCAAGGCAAGGAAACTAGCTCTCATTTTTCTAAATATATCCTAGTCTTTGGCTCAAGACATCACACGTAATTTCAGAGTTGCTAACTTGTACCACTGTGAAGGATAAGTTTACTAACCAGATTTGAATTTTTTATGTAGCATTTTTCTTAGGTAAAATTAATACACAATGAAATGGACATATCTAAAGTATCCAATTCAGTGACACTGGCATGTTTTTATCGGCACCTTATGCTTGTATGTAAGGGTGGGATTCATTGTTACTTATTTGTACACGCAAGTATATAGCGATGTAGTTGAGCCAATATCATTCCCCAGTATTTCTCCTTTCCCTTCCCTCCTCCCTTCCCTTGGTCCCTTTCCTCTACTCTAATGATCTTCCTTTAATTTTCATGAAACATGGTCCCTCTCTCCACATTTCTTTTCCGTTCTCCTCTCTAACGTCCTCATATGAGAAAAAACAAACACGGAACCCCTGACCTTCTGGGTTTGCCTTATTTTGCTTGATACAATGGTCTTAAGTTCCAGCATTTTCCTGCAAATGACATAATTTTATTATCAAATCAGACCCAGCCCCCACCCCCACCTCAGCCTGGGTGAACAACTAAAGGTCTGAGAAGTGGCAGGGACCCAGAAGTGGCTGGACAGCGGGGACTCAGAGGAGAGGGAGGAGCCTGATGTCTCAGCAGGGGGAAGTTCTTGCTGCTCCCTCCCCCTCCCTACCCAGTATTTCAGAGAAAAAAAAATAGGCTCAATATTATTTGAGCAACCACGCTTCCCACACTAGCTTAGAACAGCTTACCCAGAAAGCCCTCCAGTACTGCCCCTGTGACCCTCAGAAGAAATCCTCTTTCTCACTTTCCAGGGACACCACTCCCTATGTAGCAAATCTGGATTCCACAGATTCAGATGGTGACTGTGGATTAATAGGACAATAATGGGATCAAGAATGTCATGATGATTAAGGACAGGGCCATTTGCAAACAAACAAACAAAAAAACAGCAGGTATCGATACATCCAAGGAGTGAGCCCAATGGCGGTGCCTTGGCTTTCTTCTAGAGAGTACTGTTGGCTCCCCATCATAAGAGCCGAGAACAGAGGTGAGTGCTTTGTGTGAGAGCTAGATTTCCTTTTGAGAGTTTAGACGAGATTTAAAAAAAAAAAAAAAAAAAAAAAGATTGTCTGGAGTCCTTGTCCTTGACCTACCGTCTGAGCAATGGTGAGGATTTCCGTTTATCAGGATGAAATACTGTCTCCATTGGAGAATGCTATAAGCTTTACAGGTAAAGGCTGAGTTGCTTTTGTGGTTGATGTTCTAAGTGAAGTTCTGACCTTCCTAATCCTTCCAGAAAACTACAGATAATAAGTATTAGATTGTATACTTTGGTAACAGATGAGCCAGGGCCAGTTGGATTTCCTGGTTCATGAATCTCACCATGATTGATGGCCAAGCTATTCAGGGTGGGGACTGAGAGGCACCTACAGAAGTGCCTCTGTGATCCTGCCCAGAGATTTAGGGTAATATCAATATAAACCTGGGCAAAGAGCAGGAGTAAGACTGGCTGTGGGGGCTGGGATTGTGGCTCAGCGGTAGAACGCTCGCCTAGCACAGGCAGGACCCAGGTTCAATCCTCAGCACCTCATAAAAATAAAGATATTGTGTTGTGTCCATCTACACCTAAAAAAGGAAAATAAATAAATAAATAAATAAAAAGACTGACTGTGTCCTGCATTAGGGTGCTGGCTGCTCTTTGAGGAGAGTCCCAATATGCCAACCAAGGGAGCCCTGGATTAGTTCTGCAAGGACAGCCAGTAGTTAAATAAGGGAGCTGAACCTCTTCCACCGCTGAAGATAAAATCACAGCAGGTTTATTTTCATGCAACTTGACAAACCACTTTTGAAATGCATATGGAAACACAAAGATCTAGAACAGCCAAAGCAACCTTGAGAAAGAATAAAGTTGGACAGCTAATACTATTTGACTGCAAGACTTATTATAAGCGACAGTCCTCAAGACCATGTGGCAGTGGTATAGACACACAGATCAGTGGGACAGAACACCATCCAAAAATAGACTGCACAGTATGAATAAATGATTTTCAACAAAGATACACAGACAATTAAGAGGAGGAAGACAGAGTTCTCAGTAAATGTGCTGGAAAAATTGTATATGCACATTAAAATGAAATTAACTTTGATATCTCAAACCATATTCAAAAATTAATTCAAAATATATAGAATGTAAAACTTGAAACATTTAAAAGAGAGTCTTCATGAACTTGGGTAAAGCAAAAATTTCTTGAGTGTGACTTCAAAGGCATGGCCCATAAGAGAAAAAAGTTATAGACTGGTTTTCACCAAATTTAGACATCGCTACTCTTCACAAGTCACTATTGAGAGACTGAACACTAGCATGACAGGGCACAGTGGCCATGCCTTTAATCCCAGCGACTTGGGAGACTGGAGCAGGAGGATGGCAAGCCAGCCTCAGCCACTTAGTGAGGCTCTAGGTAATTTAGCAAGGCCCTGTCTCAAAAAAAAAAAAAAAAAAAAAAAGAAAGAAAGAAAAGAAAAGAAAAACAAAAAAAGAAAGTAAACTAGTGTAGATGGGAGAAAATATTCACAAATAATATATTTGATAAAGGAATTGTATTCAGACCATAGAAAGCACTCTTAAAATACTATCATGAAAAAATATTTAAGTCAATTTTAAAATGGAAAAAAGATTTGAATAGACACTTCATCAAAGAAGATATATGAATGGTAAGTAGGCACATGAAAAGGTGCTCAATATTTTTAGTCATCAGAGAAATGTAAAATTAAATCACAATGAGATATGACTGCACACCCATTAGAGTTAGTAAAAGTAAAATGACTGACCGTATTAAATGGTTGGTGAGAATTGGAGCAGCTGGAGTTCTCCTACCCTGCTGGTGGGAATGTAAAATTATAACCATTTTGGATAACCAAGTTTTACTTTCCTAAAATGCTAAACACGTATACCACCTAAGCCAGCTATTCTATCCCTAGAGGTTTAGCCAAAAGAGATGAAAGCATGTGTCCATTCACAGAATTATACCTCAGTATTTATAATAGCTTCGTTTATAATAGCCCCAAATCAGGAACAACCCTAAAGTCCATCAATGGTGAATGGATAAACAAACTGTCATATATCCATACAAGGAAATTCTGCAGCAATAAAAAGGAGTGAACCAGTGAAGCGCGTGACAACGTAGAGGAATCTTAAAATAATTATGCTGGACAAAGGAACTCAGAAGAAGAGGATGTTCTGCAGGACACTGGAGGGGAGTTAGGCACAGGAATCCAGGACACTGCAGGGACAACTTTACTACTTCTTTTGCCGCAACATTCCGTCTTCCTGCCTACAGGGTGTGTCTTCAGTTGCTGCATGCCTGAGAAGTCAAGGCCACGTTCTCCTGACTTGGTTTGACAGCGTCCTCTCCCAGGAGCCAGGTTCTGCTTTAGTTTGGAATCTAAAACATAAATCTATAGTGACAGAATCAGATCAGTGGTTGCCAGTGGCCGGGATTATGAAGGAACAGGAGGAAACTGTGGTAGATGCATTCGTTCCCTTGATTGTAGTGTTCTTTCATGAGTGAACATGTATGTCAACACTTACCAAATTTCATACTTTAAATGTGTGTGGTTAATGAATGTTTTTTTTTTTTTTTTTTTTTTAGTGATTTTTTTTTTTTTTAATTTTTTTTTTATTTATTTTTTTTATTCAAAACATTACAAAGATTCAGAATCACATCGGTTACACATCCACATTTTTACATAATACCATAATAGTAACTGTTGTATTCTGCTACCTTTCCTATCCTCTACTATCCCCCCTCCCCTCCCCTCCCATCTTCTCTCTCTACCCCATCTACTGTAATTCATTTCTCTCCTTGTTTTTTTTCCCATTCCCCTCACAAACTCTTATATGTAATTTTGTATAACAATGAGGGTCTCCTTCCGTTTCCAAGCAATTTCCCTTTTCTCTCCCTTTCCCTCCCACTTCATGACTCTGCTTAATGTTAATCTTTTCCTCCTGCTCTTCCTCCCTGCTCTGTTCTTGGTTGCTCTCATTATATCAAAGAAGACATTTGGCATTTGTTTTTTAGGGATTGGCTAGCTTCACTTAGCATAATCTGCTCTAGTGCCATCCATTTCCCTGCAAATTCCATGATTTTGTCATTTCTTAGTGCTGCGTAGTACTCCATTGTGTATAAATGCCACATTTTTTTTATCCATTCATCTATTGAGGGGCATCGGGGTTGGTTCCACAGTCTAGCTATTGTGAATTGTGCTGCTATGAACATCGATGTGGCAGTATCCCTGTAGTACGCTCTTTTGAGGTCTTCAGGGAATAGTCCGAGAAGGGCAATAGCTGGGTCAAATGGTGGTTCCATTCCCAGCTTTCCCAGGAATCTCCATACTGCTTTCCATATTGGCCTCACCATTTTGCAGTCCCACCAGCAATGTATAAGAGTACCCTTTTCCCCACATCCTCGCCAGCACTTGTTATTGTTCGACTTCATAATGGCTGCCAATCTTACTGGAGTGAGATGGTATCTTAGGGTGGTTTTGATTTGCATTTCTCTGACTGCTAAAGATGGTGAGCATTTTTTCATGTACTTGTTGATTGATTGTATGTCTTCCTCTGAGAAGTGTCTGTTCAGGTCCTTGGCCCATTTGTTGATTGGGTTATTTGTTATCTTATTGTCTAGTTTTTTGAGTTCTTTGTATACTCTGGATATTAGGGCCCTATCTGAAGTGTGAGGAGTAAAAATTTGTTCCCATGATGTAGGCTCCCTATTTACCTCTCTTGTTGTTTCTCTTGCTGAGAAAAAACTTTTCAGTTTAAGTAAGTCCCATTTGTTGATTCTTGTTTTTAACTCTTGTGCTATGGGTGTCCTATTAAGGAATTTGGAGCCCGACCCCACAATATGTAGATCGGAGCCAACCTTTTCATCTATCAGACGCATAGTCTCTGATTTGATATCAAGGTCCTTGATCCATTTTGAGTTAACTTTTGTGCATGGTGAGAGGAGGGGATTCAGTTTCATTTTATTGCATATGGATTTCCAGTTTTCCCAGCACCATTTGTTGAAGATGCTATCCTTCCTCCATTGCATGCTTTTAGCCCCTTTATCGAATATAAGATAGTTGTAATTTTGTGGATTGGTTTCTGTGTCCTCTATTCTATACCATTGGTCCACCCGCCTGTTTTGGTACCAGTACCATGCTGTTTTTGTTACTATTGCTTTGTAGTACAGTTTGAAATCTGGTATCGCTACACCTCCTGATTCACACTTCCTGCTTAGAATTGCTTTTGCTATTCTGGGTCTTTTATTTTTCCATATGAATTTCATGATTGCTTTATCTATTTCTACAAGAAATGCCGTTGGGATTTTGATTGGCATTGCATTGAACCTATAGAGAACTTTTGGTAATATTGCCATTTTGATGATGTTAGTTCTGCCTATCCATGAACAGGGTATATTTTTCCATCTTCTGAGATCTTCTTCTATTTCTCTCTTTAGGGTTCTGTAGTTTTCATTGTATAAATCTTTCACCTCTTTTGTTAGGTTGATTCCCAAGTATTTTATTTTTTTTGAGGATATTGTGAATGAATGAATGTTGATTATTCCTTATCAGAGGCATTGGGAAATAAGAGAGGGAATGAGTGCATTAAATGAGATAAATATTTTAAAATGTCAAATATAAACACTGGGTTTTTGTCACATGTGGCATGTGGTAGCTCCCCCCCACCCCACCCCACCCCCGCATAAAATTGCTGGAGCACTGACTGAGTGCATAAATCCTGAACCATTTCCTGGAAGACACACAGAAGGTCCCTCCAAACCCACTGGCCACAGGTTTTGGCCACTGACCTACATCTAACCTTGTTTTGTGCGTGCTTCTCTTTGAAGACACCTTCCTTAGTATCTCCTGTTGATTGGTTCACGTGGAACCCCAAGGAAGCGTCCTGACCATGATTTCTCCACAGGCACATCACAGCTGTCCTGGGGTTGGGGACATTACACAGCACCCACAGGGACCACTTTAAATAGCAGGATCACCAAGAAGAAACAACGTAATGGGAAACTGTGGCACTAAATAGACCATGAGAAGGGACACTTGTTCCTAGGGAGACAGCTGAGACAGCTTTGCTCCACCTCCCTGGGGAACTCAGGCATCCACTGACTCAAAATCTCCTATGCCTGCTGCTCTGTGCACATCCGCAGATGACCAGCGCGAGGGGAGTACTGCTTTTGGAGTCGCAAATGGATTTACGTGAGTAGGTGACTTTGCAGATACTGAATTCATGAAGAAGGAGGCTGGACAGTGCAGGAGACATTGTAAACAGCGTCTTCATGTCACAATGAAGAAACCAGACCTTCTCTCCCTATTCGGATTCACTCAGGCGACTGCAAAGTGATTCCACCACCCGCCCCCACCTTTTTTTTTTTGGTGGTGATGGTACTGGGGATGGCATTACCACGGAGGTACATCCTCAGCCCTTTTTATTTTTTGAGACGGGGTCTAAGTTGCTGAGGCTGACCTTGAACTTGAGATCCTTCTGCCTCAGTCTCCTGAACAGCTGGGATTACAAGCATGTGCCACCAGGCCTGGCAGCAAAGGGATCTTTTAAAAAGCCATTTACCAGGGGGACAAGAACTAGGGGAGGCTGATTAACAGGTACTAAACACAGGCAAAAGGAACACACGCTAGTGTCTACAGCACAGCAGGAGAAGAGTTCACAAAAACCTCCAGTCTACGTGATGAAGAAAGGAAAGGAGCTCGAAGTCACCACATGTGAATAAGGACAGGGAAACACCACGCCCTTGACTTGATAATTGTGAATCGAAACACCTCACTGTACCCATGACATGCACGATCATTCATATGAATTAAAAATAAAATTTTAGGATAAATCAATTAAATATAAAGAGGCACCTCCCTGGCTACCACTGGGTAAGCCGCCCCCAACTCCACAGAAAAGTTCCTATACCCAGAGGACAAAGGGAAGGTAAAGACAACCAAGAGGAGGAAGAAGCTATCTGACCAGCAGATAACTGAGTGGCAGTTGTCTTAGAAGTGTCAGAGCTGACCCTTCTGTGACTGTGGGGACCCCTAGGAAGAGGTCGGATATGGGCGACCCTTGCAGGGCTCAGGCATCCCAGTACTGGTGTCCCTCCTAAATACGGGTGGACAGTGGTAGGTCCCAGATTCCTGCCCCTTCCTTAGCAGAAGACAGAGGCTTCCTCCCTGGGGAGGGGGGCAGGGGCCCTCTGGACTGAGGACATCAGAGCTTCGGGTAGGGGAATGGACTGGACATTTCACGCTGAACCTTGAACCTGCACGTCTCTCCCACCTGTGGCTCCCAGACGTTGACAGTCAAGGGCATAGCCCAAAAGCCAAAGACCGGGAAACTACGGGGGGAGTTTTTAGAGGCAGGTGCGGGTGACAGTGCTGTGGGGAGGGGTCGGCACAGGGGCAGTGGTGGTGGTCACCACCTGGGCAGGGCAAGGAGGGCATTCTCATGGGGTGCGGTGTGGAGTGGGAGCCTTGGGCAGGCGCAGGGTGTTGGCCCAAGTGTGAAGAGAGTGTCAGGGCAGAGCAGGTCTCAGCGGCTAGGGCGGATTGCTGATGGTCTTCGCCAGCTCGGCATGTCGTAAAATACCACAGGCTTATGACTCAAACGGCAGGCATTGATTTCACACAGTTCTGGGGCTGGGAAGTCCAAGGTCAAGATACAGACAGATTCCGTTCACGTGAGAGCTCTCTTCCTGGCTTGCGCTCACTGCCTGCTCCCTGAGTCCTCACATGAAGAGGGAGAAAGAGAAGACAGGGGGAGGATGCTAGCTCTTTCTGGAGTCTCCTCTTGAAAAGTCACTAATCCTGCCATGGGGGTCCCACCCTCGTGACCTCATCTAACTCTAATCACCTCTCAAGGCCTCACCTCCAAATACCTTCACGCAAGGGGCAGGGCTTCAACCTATGACACATATATTCAGTGCATAACAGTTACACTCCATAAATCTCCAGGGAGACGGGCCACAGAGAGAGCATATGGAGGAACACGGGAGCCAGGTTCCTCACCAAAGGAGAAAGGAGTTACAGAAACAGAGAAATGAGACCTGTGTTGCTGGCCGGGGATTGGAGATACTGGTGTGGACTCCTAGTTTTCAATAGATGCAGTTAGATATAAAAAGAAAAAAATAAAGTTGTAGGTGGGTGGACCTGAACACTTACCACACACACACACACATTCCCAGGCGCTGTTGTGGAGAGATCCTGGGATCACAACATCCAACAGCAGTGAGCTCAGCTGATACCCACGTTCTTGTTTCAGGGTACCATCTATCTTCCATTAATGGAACCATGGGTCTTCAGAGAACTGGCTGATTCTAGAGCTGGGCAGAGAAAATACTAGATGAGCCAGGGCATCTCGTATGAGGAACATGCAAAGAACAACAGGAAGAGGTCAAAAGAACATAGCAACCAGCTTGAATGGACCTTCTCTAGCAAATATGGTTCATTCTGAGACCAAAATAAACGGTGATAGTAAAGGGTTGTAAGTTTAAATGAGATGCGTCCATGGGTCCATACTGATACAAATAGGTGAATAAATGGAAATATTTATTTTTAATTTATTTTTTAAAAATATTTATTTTTTTGTAGTTGTATACAATAAGTTTTTTTTTTAAATTTATTTTTATGTGGTGCTGAGGATCGAACCTAAGGCCTTGCACTTGCGAGGCTAGTGCTCTACCATTGAGCCCCAGCCCCAGCTCAATAAATGGAAATTTTGATAAGGAATATATATTTATACAGTCCCACAAAATATTTATTAATTAAAAGAGGGAAAGAAACTTAACTAAGTGATCAAAACAATTGTCACTCTTTGAAGGTGTCAGGATAGATACTTCACAGATACTTGTCTCTCATTTTGGTTTCTTCGTGGTTAGGTCCAGGTCTCTATCAGGTCTTCCATCTGGGCAGGAACACCACAGTTTAGCCTGGAAGGTCAAGGAGAGCTTGAGGAACCTGTTCCAGGGATTTGGAACAGGTACTACTTCACTCAGTGCTTCTGTTATAAAGAGCATTATTGGGGGGCTGGGGATGTGGTTCAAGCGGTAGCGTGCTCGCCTGGCATGCGTGCAGCCCGGGTTCGATCCTCAGCACCACATACAAACAAAGATGTTGTGTCCGCCGAAAACTAAAAAATAAATATTAAAAAAAATATATGATAACAGGATTCAGCAGCAAGCTTAGAAGATGGAAAGGTCCCAAGAAAGTAAAACAAAAAGCAGAAAGCTAAGAAAGGATGGGCTCAGAAAGCACAAAATTCAGATATTAGAAATTCCAGGAGAGGGGGCTGGAGTTGTGGCTCAGTGGTAGAACACTCGCCTAGCATGTGTAGGGCCCTGGGTTCGATCCTTAGCACCACATAAAAATAAATAAAATGAAGGTATTGTATCCAACTACAACTAAAAAATAAATATATAAAAAAGAAAGAAGTTCCAGGAGAGGACAGGAGCAAACAAGAACAATTATTTAAGTTAGAATCAAAGGCAGCTCGCCAGATGTAAGGGACACACTGTGTGGCCAACATCACGGGTGGAAAAGGAAGATCCACATCAAGGTCTACGATCAAGACATCTCAGAGAACGCAGAACAAAGATTCTAAACATTTCCAAAAGGGAAAGAACAGGAAACACAGCATTCTAGAATCAGAAGGGCACCAGATCTCTAACCTCAACATGGGAAGCCTTGAAAATTCTGAGAGAAAATGTGCTCCGTTTCAGATTTCTGTCTCTGATCAAATTTATGAACAAAGTAAGAGACATTAAGGTTATGTTCAGATATTCCCAGTCTTGAAACCTCCGCAGGAAGTAACCAAAGGAATTGCTCCATCAAAATGAGAGGACAAACCAAGAAGTCACGAGACGTGAGATCCAGAAAACCGGGAATTCTGCAGGGAGCTGTGCAGGGAATCCTGGGAAGGTGGTAAGGAGGGACTCCAGGGAGCAGCCAGGGCAGCAGGAGCGCTCCTCAGCCAGGCTGGAGAATCCACGTCACATCTGCAGAAGGGCAACCTGGCCAAAGGGACATTAACACTTTTCTGAAGATTGAAGAGGTGATGACTTGTGGAACATAGAACACACTAAGCCAAAACAGAGCAGGGCTCAGTGGCCACACCTGTAATCACAGTGACTCAGGAGGCTGAGGCAGGAGGATCATCAAGTTCAAGGCCAGCCTCAGCAAGTTAGCAAGACCCTGTCTCAAAATAAAGAACAAAAAGAACTGAGGATGTAACTCGGTGGTGAAGCCCCCCTATGTTCAATCCCCAATACAACAACAACAAAAAAAAAAAAAAACCAGCAAATAATAACAAAACCAAGATGTCAATTTCCAACTATACAAAAAAGTGTATAAGGAAAAAATGAAAACATAATATACTTAAATGGATCAACTGCAAATACATTTATGTAATCATAATACTATAAATATCCATCTATTCATTTATAACTATTCATCAGGCACCTGTGATACACCATACACTGGAGAGACAGAAGTGAACAGAACTGCCCCTAATTCCCCTTAAATCTTATATTCTCACAGGCAAAGTAAATGAGGCAAGTACACACACGTACGATGATAATGCAAGAGGATACAGAGCTCTTAGAAAGAAAGGAGGCGGGGAAGAGGCTTTGAGAGTGCAGGAATGGGGCAGCTGCAATTTTATATACAGTGACCAGGGAGTCCTCCCTAAGACGAGGTTCCAGCCAAGCGGTACCAGAAGGAAGGGGCATCCCAGGAGGTGTTAGGTGGGGCTCCAGATCTGCAGGAGCAGCGTGCCTGTGCCTTGCATGTTGAGGGACGGCAAGGAGGCCGTGTGGGTGGAGTAGCAGAGCCAGAGAAAAAGCTGGTAGGCACAGAGGTCTGGGAGTGGTGGAAGCCTGGGTCCTGCAGGGCCTTGCTGAGCCTTGGGTGCTTACGTTCCTGGTGTACTAGGGAGCCACGGCAGGTTTTGGAGCGGAGGAGAGGCATGATCTGATGTATTCTAACTGGCTCTGTTGAGAATAGACTCTGAGGAACAGTACAGAAGCAGGAAGATGAACTGGGAGGCCATGGCGGTGGTTCAGGAAGGAGACCATGGTGTCTGGGACCACGGGGAATCATGGACGTGGTCACAGTTTGCCAGGTATGAGTTATTTTGAAGGCAGAGCAAAAAGGCTTTACGGACAGATCAAAACCGGGACGGGAGAGCAAGAGCATCAAAGCTGCCTCAGGAGCCAGGCGTGGTGGTGCATGCCAGTGGTCCCAGTTACTTAGAGCGTTGAGGTGGGAGGATCTCTAGAGCCCACGAGTTCGAAACCAGCCTGGGCAACATAGCAAGACCCCTTCTCAGAACGAAAAGAAAAGGAAAGAAAGAAAAGTAAGTCTTGGGTTTTTGACTTGAGCACCAGGGGAAATGGCCTGGCCACTTACAGAGATGGGAAAGCAGGTTTCCCAAGGAAGATTGAGAGCTCAGTTTTGGAAAAACGCAGTTTAAGGGGCATATTAGTATTAAAGATGTTCAGTAAGCGCTTGGTCCAGGAGAACTCAGCTGCAGATATAAATCAGAGCATCGTCAACACTGAATATTGATCGTAGCCAAAACTGCCTTGCAACTGTAGTGAGGGCGGCATGTCCACAGGGGGTGTGAGCTAGAGTTAGGTCTTCTGCAGGGAGAGCCAGGGGCAGCACTGACGACCAATTCAGGGAGAAGTAAGAGCTAGCTGCCTATGCACCGCAAGGAAACACCGTGTAACATCTTTAAAACCTCTTCCTTGTCTTTTCTGGGAGTATTTTTGAAAATTTATTTGTATTTTTTAACAGCTTTATTGAGACATAATTCACACACCAAACAATTCATCCATTTAAGGTTTGCAATTCAGATTTTTTAGTAGGTGCACAGTTGTGCAGCCATCACGCTCATCAAATCTAGAGCATCTGCTTTATGTCAAAAAGAGACTCTGTCCCCCTTAGCCAACAACCCCTGCCCTCTCCATCTCGTTCCCTGAGCCCTAGGCAACTATACACTGCTTCCTGTCTCTGTGGACTTGCCACTTTGAAAATTGCATATAAATGAAATCATACAGCACATGGTCCCTAGAAACTGGCTTCTTTCTCTTAGTTCTGGCATTTAAATTTTTTTTTTTTTTTTTTTTTTTTTTACTTTTGTACTGGGGACCCAGGGGCACTTAACTGCTGAACCACATCCCCAGCCATTTTTATTTTTATTTTTTATTTTGAGACAGGGTCTCACTAAATTGTTGAGGGCCTTGCCAAGTTGCTGAACTTGTGATCCTTCTGCCTCAGCCTCCCCAGCCACTGGGATTACAGGTGAGACTACCTTGCAGTTTTCAAGTTCACTGTCATCTCTTCTAAAGCTGTCCTTAGGAAATCCTGCCTTTGCCATGGCCCTCCGTGGCAGGAAGTACTCTCCAGTAACAGCACCTGTGGTAGCCATTCATTCAGTGCTTTACATGGGTCAGAACTTTCTAGAGGAACCTTGCCCAGTCTTCTAGTAGGTGTCTGAGACCCTGCTACCTGAGAACCAGGTTGCCTTATAATCTCAGCCAATAGTCCCCAAGCACTTAATTCAGGTCTATCAGCAGTCCTTGTGACCCCAACCACAGAGTATAAAATACAGGACACGTCCCCCGCTAGTGCTGGGGATTGAACCCAGGATCTTGCACATGCTAGGCTGTACCATTGAGCTACAACCCCAGCGCAATACAGAACACTTTTGATGAGAATCTCCATTGCATTTTATATTTTGTATTGGATTCTGTAGCCTTAGGAAATAGTTCTATTCCCAAATTCCCAAATTCCTGTTTTGCATTTGAACAAATGAAAAGGATATGTATTTTTTAAGAATTTGCATTTAACAGACTCAACACTAGTGCTTTTGTTTTTGTAGGTCTGAAAGTTACCCATGGCAACATAAACTTTTTCCACATTTGATATGGGAATTGAAATAGAATGCTGAACCTGTTTTTACATACCTGAGTTTATCAGATGATATTTTAAAGAAGATATCATCATATCCAGAAGTTCTATTTCCCATACTTACAACATTCAGATTTCAGTCTTGTCTACCCAAAGGGATTTTTTTTCTTTGATTTTATTTATTTATATGCGGTGCTAAGAATTGAATCCAGAACCTCACAGATGCCAGGAAGCACTCCACCGCTGAGCTGCAACCCCAACCCCTATCCAAAGGGATTTCTCTTGAACTTTCAGAGCACAAAGAAAACCACTTCTTTAATATTCGAGGGATTTCACATGTATTAATTATATGAAGAAACTAAATGAACTGACAAATAGTCCTTGTGCAAAGCGAATGTAACATTTGTACAAAAAAGAACATAAATTACACAGTCCTTGATTTAAGGTGCTATCTAATAATTAGCACCGGGCCCGGTGGCGCAGGCCTGTAATCCCAGCAGCTGGGGGGAAGGGCGGGGAGGGGGAGCTGAGCAGGAGAATCCTGAGTTCTAAGCCAGCCTCAGCGAGGTAAGGTGCTAAGCAACGCAGTGAGACCCTGTCTCTAAATAAAATACAAAATAGGGCTGGGGATGTGGCTCAGTGGTCAAGTGCCCCTGAGTTCAATCCCCAGTACCACCCCCAAAATTTAAAACCGGGGTTGGGGTATAGCTCAGTAGTAGAAACCCAACTTACAGGTGCGAGGCCCTGGGTTCAACCCTCAGCACCAAAAAATAACTAAGTAGAAATTAAAACTGCCAAATATGTTTGGTCTTAAAAAAGGCACAGTAAAATTGAAAATTCAATGAAGGACAACAGTATTTTGAACCAGTAGCAAAAAAAAAAAAAAAAAAAGACTGGAGCCAGTGCAGTTTAGTCTGAGGGCTTTCAGTGTGGGAGAGGCGATTGTCCGGCTTCATGAGGAATCTACTGGAAGGGACAAGAGAAGCGGGGAAGCCAGGCAGAAAAATTGCAGCATCTTAGAGATGCTTCACAAAGTTTTATGGGCATCCATGTCCCCTGAGGGTCTTATTCGATGTGGATTCTGGTTCAGTAGGTTTGGGGTTCAAGCCAGTGTAGCTTTAACAAGTCCCCAGATGAAAACGATGCTCTTGGTTGTGGGTCACAGTTAAGTAGCAAGGGTTTAGCATAGGATAGGGACAACAGAGATCCGGGGGAGGACTGGACTTGAGGGCTATTTAAAGATTGGGGTAATAGGGTCAACTGATCAGGAGAAGGGGAAGAAAGGGCCCAGGTGGGCCCCGTGTTTTTTGAACAAGTGGTTTGTGTGGTTTGAATTAGACCATGTAGAAGACAAAGGAGAAGAAGCAGGCTTAGTGGGGAGAACTTGGCCTTGGGAAACACGCACGTGGAGAGGTCAGGGAGACAGTTGGATTTTCAAGTCT
This sequence comes from Callospermophilus lateralis, assembly GCF_048772815.1. Classification (NCBI taxonomy): domain Eukaryota; kingdom Metazoa; phylum Chordata; class Mammalia; order Rodentia; family Sciuridae; genus Callospermophilus; species Callospermophilus lateralis. The sequence goes on along the minus strand of NC_135316.1, from coordinate 99,724,592 downwards.
TGAGCTCAAGAGAGAGAGAGAGCTAGAAAATTGGGAGTGCTTGGGGTAGCTGAATGGCATATAAAGGGCGCAGGTGGGGAGAGGCATGAGAAGGTGCAGGGCCTCCGGGACTTCACAATTGTTTAATACAGATTGAGCCCAGTGGCCAGACCAAGAGGGTCACAAGAAACCAGGGGAATGCTGTGATCCAGGTGAAGGTGTGCCCTCTAAACCGCAGGTGTTCCACTGGGACTGCGTGAAGAGGTGGGGACTTTAAGAGATGGTTAGGCCCTGAGGCTCCACCCTATGAATAGGATTACATTCCCTTATAAAAGCACTTGCCCTTCACCCTCTACCGCGTGAGGAGGCTGCAAGAAGGCCCTGGCTGATGGTGCCCTGACCTCGGACTTCCCAGACTCCAGAACTCCAGCAATCAACTCCTGTGCTTTCTCGGTTGCCCAGTCTGTGGTCCTTGTTATTGTACCACAGTGTGGACGAAGAAAGAGGCCAACAGGAGAGAGTGCTTCAAGTGGCACAGGCATCAAGTCCGATGCTGAAATAAAAAGGACTGAAAACTGTCCATGAGATATGGGCGCCTAGGTCACTGGTAAATTGAGTGCAGTTTCTGCCGAGTGGCGGGTGGGTGGTGTGAGAAGTCTGAGGGAGGAAATAAGAAAAGGAAACGAAGCAAGCTTCCAAGAAGTCTGACCGTCATGGGCTGTGGACATGGCTGAGTGGCAGAGGGCTTGCTTAGCCAGCATGAGGCTCTGGGTTTGATGAGTGGTGTCTGGAGGGAAAGAGCTAGTTGGGATGGCAGCTGGAGGGATGTGTGAGGTGGAGGGAAGGCCATTATTGTTGGTTTAAAGTAGAACAAGCCAGTTTGCAGCTGATGGAAAGACTGAGCCAATAGGAGAGGCCCAGAAATGATAGGAGACCAGAGCTGGCCATGGGTACAAAAAAGTGAGGAAGGACAGAGGAAGTGGACTTAGACACAAAAAGGGAAGCGCCTCCTGTCATATATAATAAGAGAAGACGGGGACCAATGTCAGCAGCTTCGTAGACGCGGTGGTGAGAGCCGAGAGAGTTCTCATGCTGGTTTCTATTCTGGGCAAAGTAGGAGAGAAGGCCAAAACTTAGAGCAAAGGGGTGGAAGTGGGGTGCTGGGCCATGAGTGGAAGAAGGACCACCGAGAGAAGCAGAGTGTGTAGGAAGGGTCGAGAGTCCACCGAAGAATGGGACCCTAACCTAAACCACTCGGTCCCACAGGGAGATCTACCGCAGGGGCTCAGCCGCCCTGGTCCGGGAGTCCTATGTGGTCAGGGCCTATTCTGTTGGATACAGAAATAGAACATTCCCATCATTGCAGAAAGCTCCCCTGGACAGCTCTGGACATTTGGACCATGTAGGGCTGGAGATTTCTCAGGTGAGCACACAAGAAAAAGTACAAAGAGAAAGAGATCTTAGTTGAAGCTATAGAAAAGAATGCTCTAGAGGTCACGGGGCCTGGAGTACAGTGTGGGTTTGCCAAAGTTGTTTTTCATGGAGGAGAGACAATATCCCAGGGGCCCCTCACCCTCCTCTGTTCCTGGCCTACCATCATCACCCACGACGTATTTATACAACTGTGAAGGTGCTTTTGGAAGTGGTGGTGATATTTATTTTGTATAGTTATTAATTTTTCAGTTATTTTATGTGTCCCACTTCATTATTATCCAAGGGAGAAAACTGAGTTCTTTGTTCAGAAGTTCAATTTACCACAGAGTAAGGTTACATATAGCTAATTTGGAGGCTCAAGAAATGATTCCACTTAAGAAAAGCAATCATCAGCTGGGAAATGGTGTGTAATTTATTATAATCATAATAATTTTTTAAGATTCCTTATTTAGAAAATCACATTTTTCTAAATATAGCTTCACTTAAGTTTTTTTTTAATGGCTTAGTACTGTTGCCAGTCTATAAGGATTACTTTTGGTTTTGCTCTCTAAAAACTTGAAGTTTCTACAGAAATAGATTTCAACATGCAGGTCACATTTGGAATGAGTGGTGACAAAATCAGAAACATGTTTCAGAACAAGGAGTTGGGAAGTTGAGAAAATGAAATTGCTTCTTGAAGAATGAGTTCCTCATCTGGGAAGCAAAGCAATTAGAAAATATGACTTCAGTTACTATTAATCTCTAACTGAACTATCCAAGTCATAGATTCCAGTTGTAACTGGCTATTTAAATTAAGTTACATTTAAACTTTAAATGTAACTTAATTTAAATTGAATCAAGTTAAAAATTCAGTTCCTCTGTCCAGGTAGCCATATGCCAAGTGTCCGGTAGTCCTATGTGGTCAGGGCCTATCCTGTTGGATACAAAAATAGAACATTTACATCATTGCAGAAAGCTCCCCTGGACAGCTCTGGCTTGTAATTCCAGTCTTCCTACAATTGCAAGAGTGAGGAGATATTAAAATCTTCCAGAAGGGCCATGTAGTAATTTTCTACTGAATCATATTCAGGTAATGGGGAGACAATACATTCTAGATCCCTCCCTCTCCTTCCATCCTTGCCCTTCTTTCTCCTTTTCCCGCATTCTCTTCCTTCCTTTTCCTTCTCTCTTTCCCTCTCTCTGTGCTGGAGATTGGGTCCAGGACCTCATGCATGCTCAGTACGTGCTCTGCCACTAAGCTACTTCCCCAGTCCCCACATCTTCTTGAGCGTAAAGCCTGAGTCAGCTACTGGGTATATCAAGATGATTGAGCCTGTCTATTTGATGATCCCTCCAAATACACAGATGATCATTGTCATACTCTGTTTTCAGAATGCCTGGGATCGGGTAACTTATAAAGAAAAGAGGTTTATTTATGCTTCACTGTTCTGGAGGCTAGGAGATCCATGAGCAGAGCGCCAGCAAGAGCCTCCTGCTGCTTCATGGAAGAGAGTAGGTGGGCAAATGAGCCATGCAGAAGAGACAGAACTGGAGAGGTGGGCTTGCTTCCTAACAGCCACTCTCGAGGTCACTAACCCATACTGGAGGAGCCCGGAACTCACCCGCACAGGGAATGCACTAATCCTTCTTAACAACCAAGTTATTATCTAAAGACTCCACCAATTCTCTGTGCTGTTGCATTGGGACCAAGCCTCAAAGTGGTGTTGGTGGGGACAAACCATTTCACACCATAGCAACTACAATAGTATATTTGGTAAGAAACACCACAACAGGCCCCTGGAGGTGTTATGGAAGCTATAGGAGGAGTTCCTAGCCAGGTCAGGGGAAGGTAGACCTTCCCAGAAGACCTTTAGTAGAGTTCAGAGGTAAAGGATGTGAGTTAAAAGGATTTCCTAGAGTGAATAGTATGGTTTGCCTTAATTGCAACCCTCTTAAAGTATAGCAATTGCCAAAATAAAAAACCAAATTGAGCAAAATTAATAACAAATAGTTTTGTTTTGTTTTTTTTAAATTAGTAGGGTTACATGAGGTGCCCAGAGCAGTCATACCCATAGAATGGTTGCCAGGGGCAGGGAGAAGGGGAAATGTAGAGTTAGTTTCAATGGTGCAGGGTTTCAGCTTGGGAATGTGAAAATCTCCACAGTTGTATGGATGTTTACACAACAACATGAATGCCCTTACTCCTACTGAACTATACACTTAAAATGGCTTAAAGGGGCAATTTTTATGTCTATTTTACCATAATAAATTTTTTTTTTAGAAAGAGTGAGAGAGAGAGGGAGAGAGAGAGAATTTTTTAATATTTATTTTTTAGTACTTGGCGGACACAACATCTTTGTTTGTACGTGGTGCTGAGGATCGAATCCGGGCCGCACGCATGCCAGGCGGGCACGCTACCACTTGAGCCACATCCCCAGCCCCCATAATAAAAAATTTAAGTCTAAAAAATTGAATAGGGTTGCAAACCTCTCTGGTCCTGTGCATAATTCACAAAGGCACTATCAAAATATGACACTGCCTTTTGCATACATTCTGTCTAACTCCATCTCTCTCTTTCTCTCTTTTATTGGGGAAGGGGAGGTGGGCTTCTGGATTGAACCCAGGGGCACTTTAACACTGATCTCTATCACCAACCCATTCTATTTTTTCAATTTTGGGAGACTTAGGTCTTCCTTAGTTGCTGAGGCTGACCTTGAACTTGTGATTCTCTTGCCACAGCCTCCCAAGTGGCTGGGATTACAGGTGTGCAACCTCATCCTGGGCCTCGTCCTATCTTTTAGTTACTTCCTCCTTTGTATTATCCCAATAGTGAATTGATTCTGCTAGTGTAGCCCTGTCCTGCCCCAAACTACACTTCTCAAGATGACACCCATTTCAATAGATGTTGCTTTTCCAATCTACTAGTTTCTCACCTGCCGCAGTTTGGCTGGGCACAAATCACGAGCCACTGAAGCAGGAACAAACTTTATTTCTGAACTCCACCAGCACACTCCACACATGCTCCCGGGGAACTCTCCCGAACGCGCCAAGTGGCTCCTCCAGGAACCACCAACTCTAACTCCCTCCTCCTGCACTTCCCCAACCAATGCGAACTCTCCAGGAATCCCCGCAAGAACTCCAAAGTAGCAGTCCGAGGCGGACAGTAATGGCTCGCCTCTCAACCAATACTGTTGGCAAAATGCCAGGGGCCATTCCCACTCGGCTGTGGCTCTCAGCACTCACCCCAAAAACTTCAGAGTCACCCTTTACCCTTTGCTTTTCTTATACTCCATATCTCTTCCATTAACAAATCCTATTGTCCTTACTTTCAACATAGATCCAAATTTCTCTCCCTTTGCATGACTCCTGTAACATCTGTGTGGTCTGGTGCACCTTCATTTCCAGCCTAGAGAAGAGCAAGGGCCTTCTAACAGGTCTGACTCTACAGCCGCCCTGCTCCATCAATTCTCCACCCAGCAGCCAGTGTGATACCCTTCATCTTCAGTCTGCTCATCTCTCGCGTTCGTTCTAACCTCTCCAGTAGCTTACCACCTCTCAAAGATGAAGTGCAAAGCTGTCATCATGGACCCTAGGTTCATGCTCCTAGGTGCTCTGCTCCGAGCTCCCTCATCTCCTCCCTCTCTGTCTTGCCCATGAGCACTCTTCCAGACACACTGGCTTCTTGCTACTTCTGGAATGTTCTAGGCATACTCCCTCTTCTGGGATTGCTCCAGCTTAGAAAGCCACATGGATTGTTCCTTCCCTTCATTCACGTGTTGGCTCTAATGTCCCCCGACACGGAGGTTTCCTCGGTCTCTCCCATTCCAAGTGGCTCACCCTGCCCAGTGCCCCCCCAGCAGCACTCTGGTGTTTTCCTTCATTACTTTGGTTACCACTTGGTGTTATTTATCTGCTTGCTCCCTAGAATATAAACTCCTTGAGAGCATGAACTTTGTTTATTGCCACATCCCAGTTCCTTGATCGGAATGTGACCCATGGTAGGCACCCAGTTCCTGATTGTTAATGAATGACACTCCATTTTATTACACTTTATCTGTAATTATGGGACATCCATAGACTGTGAGGTCCTAGAGACATAATTACATATTATTATTCTCAAACCTGACCTCCCTGACTCTAAGGTAAACCCACTATAAAAGAAGTTTCTGGAATATATCTCTCTCATATCAGAAATGATAGGATCATAGATGAAAATCAGTCTTACAAGGTCTCTTGGTCTACAGTCGCACCTTCAGTGAAGACCTGACTTAACAATTATTCTATACTGAAATGGAAGAAGAATCCATTATTTTCTCTGCTAAACAATTTTGGAATCCAGGAAATTCTCACAAGCCAAATTTAAATCCCATTTCCTTTTATTTTGGCATCAGAAGAATTTTAATAACTATAAACTGGTCAGCATTTCTTCTTCTTTTTTTTTAAGTTGTAGTTGGTACAATATCCTTATTTATATATTTATTTTTATGTGGTGCTGAGGATCGAACACAGTACCTCACATATGCAAGGCAAGTCCACCACCCAGCCCCTTCTTTTTCTTTTCAAAGAACTGGGGATCAAACCCAGGGCCTCCTGCACACCAAGCAAATGCTCTTCCACTGAGCTCTAACTCCAGATCCTTGCATGTCTTTTCTGTTGTGATTTTTTTTTAGTTTAAATACACACATATTTTAATAAGTTGCTTACAGACATATAATACACAAAGAGAAGTACACGAATCCTCAGTGGCTTGGTGATTAACTCAAAGTGAATACACTCATGTGTCCATGCAGCAAGTCAGGAAATAATAGCCCCTGTCATTTCTCACACCCAATCATTATTCTCTTTATCTTTCCCATATGTAACTGCTCTCTGGAGGTATAACACTGTACATTAGGTTTTTTTTCCTGTTTTTAAACTTTATATTAGTGGAGTTATACCATACTCCTCTACCTATAGTAGTCATGTGTGCCTTTTTGTATCCAATGTTATGTTTTGAGTTTCTGTGTGTATGTACACACACACACACACACACACACACACACCATTTTTCTGTTTATTAGTCTCTCTTCAGTTGAAACTAATCAACTCTTTTTAAAAAATTATATATATGTGTATGTATGTGTATATATATATATATATATATATATATTTTTTTTTTTTGGTAGATGGACATAATACCTTTATTTTATTTATTTCTATGTGGTGCTGAGGATTTGAACCCAGTGCCTCACACATGCTAGGCAAGTGCTCTGCCACTGAGCTATAGCCCCACCCCTCTAATCAGCTCTTAAAACAAAATTTTGCAAAATTTAAATCATTGTGTTGTTTTACTTCCAGAATTTTCTTTTCTTTTTTATAGTTTCCAGTTGTCTCAAAAGTTTCCATCTTATCACTCAATTTCTTAAATATATTAGTCACATTTATCTTAATATTTATTCTGATTATTTTATTTCTCCTACAAATATTTTTATTGTATATTTCTTCTCTTGGTTTTCTGTTTGTGTTGGCTTCTGTGTGCCTGGTTTTATTTTGTAAGTTCTACTTTACTATGCCTGGTTATTTTTTATTGAGTGTTAGATATTTTTCATGAAACAGTGTAGAGAAGGTTTGGGGGTCTACCTGATGGTGTCTTCCTCTGAGGATTTATGTTTACTCTGGCATTGAGCCCACTGAGGTGGGGCAGGAGCAGATGATCTTAACCTAATTTTTGAGGTGTTCTGTAACTAGACTTCATTCCCTGTCCAACTTTGTCTGTTTCTGATGGGTCTCTACTTTTAGGAGGCAGAGCTTTATGATCCCGTTTTAAAGCCCAGATGGTTTGCCAAAACTTCTCTTCTACAGAGGGCACTGAAGTCCAGCCTTTGCCCCCCGGCCCTGTCATCCATCTTGTTCTCCTGCCACTCAGTTGTCCCTTCCAAATTAGCAATTGCCTCAAAAAGCAGCCCCAAGTACCAGGCTCACCTCACTTGTCTGCTCTCTGTCCCTGAATTATGGCTCCACAGAGTGCCTTGCTAGTTTTCTGGTAACTTTGAACACCTACCCTCCCCTTTATTAAGTATTCTGTTTAGCTCTTCTAGTCTTTTTTTTTTTCTTTTCTTTTTTAGTACTTTGCATTGAACCCTTTTAACCACTGAGTTACATCCTCAGTCCATTTTATTTTTAATTTGGAGACAGTGTCTCACTAAGTTGCTTAGGGCCTCGCTAAGCTGCTGAGGCTGGCTTTGAACTTGTGATCCTCCTGCCAAGTAGAAGGATCCTGCAAGATCCTCAGGAGTCAAGTAGTCTCCTGAGTCACTGGGATTACAGACATGCACCACCACTCCCTCGTCTAGTCATTCTTAATGGCAGGATTGTACTGAGTCATCGGGTTAGCCATTGTCAGAAGAAGAACTCTACAGATTTCTAATTAAAAATAGGATTGTAATATACATATTTTCCTATAACTTTCTTTTCTAAGATGTATATGTGACACATACACATCTTGAACAAGCATGTCAATATTAATTGGCACAATAACTTTAAGCTGTTACATGGAACTTATACCATTCTATGAGTATACCATAATTTTTAGCCAAGCACTTTAATTGGATATTTAAACTGTTTCTATTTCTTTCTCCCATAACAGCTACAGGATCTCATTTTCATACATATAGTCCTAATTACTTGTAATTATTCCCTAAGTATAATGTTGTGAAATAAAAGTAGGACTATTTGAAGGCTTTTGTTGTATTACTAAGGATCCTTCATAAGGAAATATCTAAATAATAGAATTTTAATTTTTAAACTTGCCCATGTCCAAGATTAAAAGAAAAAACTTTCCCATGTCTGACATATAAATAAACAAGAATTTTCTAAATGATTCTTCTGTGGGCTCATGCTGGGTGCACTCTTGGGATCACAAGGAAACAAACTAAACGTGGACTCTGACCTTGGAGATTCATGATTCCTTACAGTTTCTGACTCCCTTTTTGCCATAAAGGTCCTTGGTAATGTTCCTGGAGTCCTGAATCCTCTGTATAAGGTTTGCCTTCTCCTGTGTTCTGCAGTTATACTTGTATTTTGGACCCTACCTTTATCTTCAACTTCAATTATGCCTTATGGACTTATTTACAGCCCTTGGGGCAAGGTACCTTGACCTCTTTCTGTTGACTCTACATAGTCAAGTAGTATGGCTGCAGTTTCTTTTTTTCCTCCTCATTAATTTGAACTCTATTCGATGATTCTGACCACTCCTCCAGCTTACCAAGACCACTCACCTAGAGCAGCAGCCACACAGTGGCCTGAGGATGTGGACCTGGCCTGCCACCTGTGCAGGTAAACCAAGTCCCATGGAACACAGGTGTGCTCATTGGTGTATGTGTTATCTACGTCAGCTTTGGTGACACAATGGCTGAGCTGAAGCCTAAAATATTTAGTATCTGGCCCTTTGTGGAAAATGTTTGCCAACTGGCTGTCCTTGTAACTCTAGAAGATCCTGAACTTAGTGATGATTTCCCCACTAACAGATAAAACAGTTGTACAGAGTAAATCCCTGGCTTCCCCACTCCAAAGGGCACAGGGCTCTTGTCTGCTCAGTGTCACTGCATTTAGGGTACAGGCTTCCTCTCTGTCCCTGGATCCAGATGAAATGATTCTGCCCCCTTCCACTGCCCCTGGTCAAGCTGAGCCCTCCCATGGCTTGTTTGATCATGAAAGATGGAGCCCTTTTAATTCATGCTCTCAGCCCACTCAGATGATGGTGGATAAAACCATCCTGCTCCCATATGGAAAGAGCTCCTCTGACAGCAAGTGCCAAGCAGAGGCCAACGAACCCAACAGCAAGACCCACAGAAGCTAGCGTCACTTCTTGTGATTTTAATCTTAAAACCCAACTGTGGCAAGTTTAAGAATACTGCATTTCCCAGTTATACAAGACAACAAATCACTCTTTCTGCTGAAGCTAGTTTTGACAGGGTTTCTGTCATCTAAAACTGAAAGAGTCCAAAGAAGCGTAAGAACTAGAACAAGGAATGGAGGTAGCAGAAGAAAGGTGACCTGGGTATCTGGTATAGGTAAGGTGGAGTGGAGGACACTAGCAATCCCTGTGTCCAGGAAGCTGGTTGACCTTCTTGTGATTCAGGACCTAGATCATGGATAGGCTTTGGGCTTGGTAGGTGCAAAGGAGGGGATTTTATAGCTGTTCTTCTACATCTACACCAAGAAGCATAGTATTTGTTTTTTGTTTTTGCTCTGCTGGGGAATTGAACCCAGAGCTTTATGCATGCTAGGTCAGTGCTCTGTCACGAGCCACATCCGAGCCCAAGAAGCACAGTTTGTAAGGCATGCTGGTCCAAACAAATGAGGATGCCCCTTGCCAGAGGAGGGTGTTCTCTGCCAGAGGCAATTGGCCTGGGGCTCTGGACTCAACCTGCCTGGGACTAAGGGCATGGACATCTGCCATCCTGGTGTACCCACAGCCCAACATGTAGGAAGCTCTTGGGCTACAAAGGCCAGGCTGGATGTGCTGGTTACTTCCAGTGGCTTTTAGTAAGTTGCAAGAAGAAACAGGCAAACTCCAGCCAACCTGGCCCATCAGAAAGCCATGCAGTCTTAGATGAAAGCTATGCAGTCTTGCTAAGGGAGGACCTTCCAGTCTGCACCAACAATCCCAACTTAGAAGAGGCATGTTTCTTGCAGAATGCACAAGCTAAAGGGAGTGAGCAGGTCGGAGAGGCAGGTGAACATCTGGGAAGTAAGCCTGGGCCCAGGCTGGCCCAGGGACGTGTAACACCTGTGGCCTCGTGTGACTCTGCACCTAGAAGGGCCCTGTGCTTGGCTTGCTACTCTGCTCTTGCGCTCTTGAAATAATACTTTTCGAAGGGAGGAGTGCTGCATTTTCATTCTCTATTGGGCCTGGAAAATTATGTAGCTGGTCCTGCCTGGTACACGGAAGTCGGAAAATTGAGTGACCCTGATCCTCCAGTCTCCTTCAAACCCTCCTTAGGCTCCTCCCTTCTCCTGCTGAGCGGTCATGATTTCCCCCATTGCCAGTCAGCAGGTATGTGCCTGGGCCAAGGGCAGATGAACCCTGACTAACCACTCAATCGGTTCATTCGGAGACCCAGAACTGTAGGAAAGAATAAGACCAGGAGGTCAAAAAGGGGCAGAGGGGTGAGCCTTCAATACGATTGATGGAAGGACCCTGACTCAGCAGGCTAATGGCTTTGGTTTCTACCTAGTTTTCAAGGCAGTTGTGTTACAAGGGCAATCACATGACTGTTTAATCCTTAATATTCTGGTCCTCAAACTCTGCCCCAAGGTGCTCAGAGAACACAAAGGCTTTGCATGATGTATTTTGCATTTTCTAGAAAACACAATAATACCAGGACACCACACTGACAGGTATTTCAGTTTCAACATTAGATGATGTTTTATTCTTTGCAATGATGTCATATTATTTGCAAAGCAGTTGCTAGATTTTTGGCAGCTGCTGGGATAAAAAACACAAAAATCAATATGGAACAAGAAATGAAGGTGGCAATGTCCCTTCCGGTTTTAAGGTTATAAAGTTGTACAGTGCTCAACAGGGATACATGTCTCTTTAGTTCTTATGATGATGGGATCAGTGGGCTGCCTTTGTGGCTTGGCTGTTTGGGAGCCATGTCATTTATGATGATTTAGGAATGAAATTGAAATATTATTTAAAGTTTACTGTATTAAGTTGGGCATGGTGGCACACAACCGTAATCCCAGCTCCTCAGAGGCTGAATCAGAAGAATCAAAGTTTGAGGTCAGGGCTGGGGATGTGACTCAAGCGGTAGCGCGCTTGCCTGGCATGCATGCGGCCCGGGTTCAATCCTCAGCACCACATACAGACAAAGATGTTGTGTCTGCCAAATACTAAAAAAATAAAAAATAAATAAAAAAAAAAGTTTGAGGTCAATGTGGGCAACTTAGCGAGACCCTGTTTCAAAATAAAGTTTAAAAGAAGGGTAAAAGAAGGGCTGGGAAATGTAGCTCAGAGGTGTAATATTCCTGGTTTCAACCCCAGTACTGCAGTCAGTCAATCAATCAATCAATCAGTCAATCTGAGGTCTCTGTACCAAGATAATCCCAAGGACCCTAAATCCTCCCCAACAGGAGGCAGGTGGCTAAAGGTCCTCAAGCCTCATGATTCTCTCCAGGGAACTGTGCAGGACCACAAGAAAGGGGAATCTCCCAAAGAACAGAGCCTAGTGCTGCCTCGGTTGGGGTGAGGGTGCTGACTCAGGGATTCCCCACCTTTCTTCCCAGGGGCTGATGGTCACCCCCGTTCATTCCCCTTTCTCCTCTTTTCAAATGAGCTGATTCTTGTTTGATTATTATACTTTTCTCCCTCCATGATAGATTAAACTCATGAAAGGAGGTTCCCTTTATCATTACCGTTTAGGTATAGATGGCTGGCCTGTGAACAGCCTTATCCAGACTTGACAAAAGGAAATGCTTATTATTTGGAGTCCCTGACTAGGAAATACGTGACCTCAGTAGAAAACACTGGGGCTTGTCCTGCTCTGGGGAGAGTGGGCACATGAAAGGGTTGGCTTTATTGTGCTGGGGACACAAGAAGTTATGCATATGGAAAGACAGAATGTGTACCCCATGTGCCGGGGAGCCAAGGAGTGGAATGTATCAGGCCAGGAGTCTTCCCATCGTTCTCTGCTGCTGGATTAGACTCTTCCATCCCTGGGTCTTCTTGCCCTCTGGTCACAAGAATAGACTTATACAAATTTGAGTTCCTCTACTATGGACACCGGGTGAGGTAAGGTCACTCTCTTCTCTCTGGGATCCCAGGGACTCTGTACAGCAGCTCCTGACACCACACCTAAAGAACCTAGATAGAGATGATTCCCAGCAGAAGCTGGAAGATGTGGGGGCAGAGATCGTTATCCTTGAACCCAACTTCCTGGATCTGTCCAGGCCCGATTCAGCCAAGCTTGGGGTTCTGTGACTGAGATTCCCTTTTGTGATTATGGAAGTCTGAGCTAGGTTTCGGTCACTTGATATTTGAAGAGTTCTGACTCATAGTGTCACTAACATAGCTTCTTTAGGAAACCAAATAAAAATGTGCTGGAAAGTCAAGGTCCGAGACTACGTGCCTGATCTTTTTGCAGGTGAAGCCCTGAAGGTCAGGTCAAGTTAGGTCAGTATTCTCCGAACATTCCAAGCTTACTTAAGTCATGTGCATTGTGGAACCGGTGTCTGTAATTTGTGGGCACATTTTACCTTTGTATGGTTCTTACAATGTCCTTTAGGCACATAATTCCCTGCATCTACTTGAAGTGAAAATTAAAATTATTTTCTACAATTTGTCTTCCTTGTCAGAAAACAGAGCCAAGAGTTTGAAGAAGTGGTCCTGCAGTCCAGTGATTGCAGGATAGATGATGTCACCCTTATAGGGATGATTTCATTTATGCCCTTTCTGGATATACCTGAGAGTAAAAACAGCCTCAAGAGGGAGGGAAATCCACGCATGTAGCCCCGGATGAATCTCTGTGCACTGAAACCTTTAGGAGGTGATTGGCAGGGTCAAGTGGCCACTGTTTAGAGGGCGAAAAGCGCTGTTAATTGGCTCTTTGCCAAGCAAAGGCACACAGAATTTTCTAGTGCGCCTGCTCTAGTGAGCTCTTCTAAACAGCCTGGACTTCCTCTGTGTGGGCTCCCAAGACTGCTCCAGGGAATGTGCAAGCTGGAGCCTCCAGGCCTATGGAAGCTCCGTCCCTACTCTACGGGGAAACTGCACATCCAGGGGCCAAGGAGGCAGTCGGGGAAAGACTTCATCATACAAGTAAAACCTTCTAAACTCTTTTCTGGTGGATTTTGTCATGTGTTCCACATGATTTCTTCTAATTAGAAATATTTTATCAAGCAAACACCTGTAAGTACTCTGCTTCTGCAGTCAGTTGTCTAGTGATTGAAGGTGAGTGCTGTGCTTTCTATGCAAGATAACGCTTAGGGACTACGCCCAAGGAAACATGAAGCAATAATACCTGTTGGCAGGCAGATGAAATCAAGTCTGGAGAGGCCCACAGTCTCAGGAGTGGGCAACACAAGCTCTCATGCCTGGAGCCAAGCCCTGTGAAGGGGCTGACCAGAACTCATTGAGTGAACAGGCACTTTATGGGCTATTGTGTGCCCCCCACCCCATTCATATATTGAAATCCCAACCTCTACTCCCTAGACCGTGACTGTATTTACAGACAAGGTATTTTTTGTTTGTTTTTTAGTTGTACATGGACATAATACCTTTATTTAATTTATTTTTATGTGATGCTGAGGATGGAACCCAGTGCCTCACACATGCCAGGTAAGCGTTCCACCTCTGAGCTACAACTCCAGCCCCTGGAGACAAGGTCTTTAAAGAAGCAGTAAGGTAAAATGAGAGTTATAGACTGGGCCCAAATCTAATCTGATTAGTCTCCTTATGAAAAGCAGAGATTAGGACAGAAGCACACAGAGAAATGGCCATCTGCAAGCCTCAGACAAACCAACCCTGCTGACACCTGACCTTGAACTTCCAGCCTCTAAGGACTATAAGAAAATGTATTTCTGTTGCTCAGTCTGTGATGTTTATTACCCCAGCTCTAGCAGACTAAGGCAGGGAGCAACCGGAAACTGATTTAGAGTGCCGTCCCCATGACAACCTTCCTCTGAGCTCCATGCTCACAAAGGGAAGCTTGGCTGGTACCATTCCTCATGTAGCTGACACCCTCTCCTAGGTTTCGCGTGCATTTCCTTGCCGCCATGACATACAGCGACGACGATGTGTGCTTTGTAGTGATGCTAAAAATTTGTCTTCATCATCTAAACATGTGTAGAAATTTGTCAAGCCTTCTGTTACTTATCCAAGCTACTCATATTCTAGTTCTTTCTTTAAAGTTCACCATCCAAGTCCTTTTCTTTAATCTGTGAATTTAAATTGCTAATGCGCTACTTGTCTAGCTGTACTTTATGAAGTGGCATTTGGGGGTGTTTATCTTTTCTACTCAGAAAGAAAAGTGAAGGGATTGATTGTCGAATTCTTGCTTTCTGCTGCACTCTTTGAGCTTAGCAGGGACTAGGAAATGGTTTAGGGGTCATCAATACTCAGGGGCTTTATATTTGTAAGAGCTCTGTCTAGGGATATGGAAATGTCCTTTGTGGTTCAGAATGTATGTCAGAGCACAATTCATTGCCTGATTCACATCCTTAAGTGAACACAAAAGACAAAGAGGGCCAGGGGATGAAAATAATTCAATGGATTAGTATCTCCATGGAGACAGAAAATGCATAATCTCTATGGAGTCCCTCTAACTCCTTCTAGAATTATGGTAGTACATGAGCTGTTGTAATTATATATTGGGGGCAGAGAGAAAGTGATAAGAGGAAGAGGGTGAGAGGATGATCTTTCCCTCCCTATGCCAGTAACAGCTATGGTCACTCTAAGTTTAATGGCTCAGTACTGAACACTTCCAAAGTTAGGATTTGGGGAGACCAGGTCTCTAGGATGGGATAAGGAAGCACCTGAAGATGGTGTTTAGAAACCCAACACTGAACTATATGTCTGACACGGAGAAGGCATTCAAAAAGGCATGATTGAATTAATGCCTGCATAGGACCCAGCAAACCAGGAGCCCTGGGGGGGGTGGGTGGGTGGGGGGGTGGTGATGCTGCTTATCCTTACTTCCCAGGAGAATGGTGCTCAGAGGTATGAATACAGTCAAAGAGGAAGTGAAGTTCAGGCCTGGTGAGGAGATAAACAGGGTACAGGGAAACAGACCAGCCAATGAACGCAAGTCACTGTGTCCAAATAAACTGTATCCTGTTGTAACCTCCATGTTCTTGGCCTTCATCTTGGGATACAAAATGGGATGCTGATTACTTTTTATACATAATTATGGCCCACCATCCACCCCATCTTCTGTGACTTATCTGCTGGAAATAAGCCTGTGTAATGTGATTTCTGAGAGTTTCCTCTCGTCATGCCTTAGGGTAGCACCCCAACACTTTTGTCTCATTTCTCTTCATTTTGCTGACATTTTATAGTCCGGGTTCTGTAGACCCCTAGAAGAGCACCTCTTAGCATGGTAATTGCTACTGGCTTGTTAGTGGTGACTGAAGAAATCAGCTTGAATTCCAGGAATACTCACTGCTAAACTATGCATATCCAGCCTTTTTCTATTTACACAGTTATCTCTATGTATGTACATGTATATATATTTCCATATACATGTAGTAGCTTGAGATCAGATCATATAATTTGTTTTGTACCCTGCATTTTCCTAACAATATTTCTCCAAGACTAAACATGTAGCCTACTGAAATATGTCATTTTTAATGACTTCATGGCATTTACTGTGTGAATATACTGTTATTACTTCATCTGTTAGACTTTTCAGCTGCTCCCAGTTCTCCCACTAAACATGAACTCACTGTATCTTTTAGCGTCCATTCTTACGCATTCCGGGTTATTTCCTTAGGCTATGTGACATCGGTAGAATTTGGGGATGGAGACAATGGGCATTTTAAGCACACATGTTTTGGGTCATTTTACTATTCATCTTTTTATGTACCCATTTTTTTATTTTATTTTTTTTTGGTACACAAAATCTAAAACTGTAACCCCCTGGGTATTGGGACTCCTGCTTTCAACTTTCTATCAGTCACCTATGCTGGGGGGTGGCAGCGCTTCTCATTCGATCAGTGGCAAACATGAATACACTCTAAGATGTCTTGGGGACTTTGAGGCAAACCGCCATTTCCAAAGGAAAACCGGGAGTCAAGTCTTAGCATCCCATTTCTGTCGGATGGACTGCACCGGAGGGAACAGAAGTTCTTGGAATACAATGACACCTCAGAGAACAAACACTCCTCACCTCCGTGGAGGACTTCTAGAATTGCTTCCAATCGGCCGAGCTCCTGGGGACTCCTCTAGCATGCCTAACCTCGCACAGCCACGGCGCAGAGTGGGTACTCAGGGCCAAGAGCGGTGCCAGGTCGCTGCAGAGTGCGAGGCAGCGATGGTCAGTGACCCGCGGACCTCTTCCTACCTACCTGCCGTAGTAAATAAAATACTTGTGGAGGCAGAGTCACCCCACTCCTTCCTCACTCTTTTCCTCGGTCGTGGGAGAGGAGGTGGCTAAAGGCAGAACTGGTGCTCCGAGGGGGCCTGGGGCTTTCGGAGGCAGTGGGCTGGGGAAGTCTGGACAGTTTCCTTCCATTGTCTTCCCTTCCTCCCTGACTTCTTCTGGCGGAGGGACGCGCCCGCCTGGGTGCGGGGCCCGCGCGGTGGGGTCCAGCCCCCTCACTTAGCCAAGTTTCCGGCGCCCGCCAGTCCGAGCGGGGCCGTTTGCAGTCGCGAAAACCCGGGGCACTCGCCGCTCCTCGGCCTCTCCCCTTTCGGTTTCCTCCTAGCGCGGGTTGGAAACTTCGCCACCCAAGAAGCTCCGCCCTGTCCTTTGGAGCAGGCCAGAGGCGGGGGCCTCGCTGGGCACTGCCCCCACCCTGCCTCGGGAGGTGGCCCGGGGCCGTCTCCCCTGGGGCCGCTGGAGGCGGGTGCCGGGACCGCGGGGAGCCGCCGGCGGAGCAGGAGTTGGGTGCGCACGCACCCCCGCGACCCAGGCTCGCCGCCAAGCCCGCTCCGGCTCGGGTCCTCCCCGCACGCCGAGCGCCCGCCCCGGCGGAGGCCCCCTCCCCGCCGCCCGGGGGCAGCGCGAGCGCCTGCGGGAGCCGCCGGAACCCGGCCCGCGCGCCAGGCGGCGGCGCGGCGGCTGCGGCCTAGGGCGCCCGGCGGCCGCCGGCCTCCTCCCCCTCCCCCTCCCGGAAGCGCGGGGCGGGGTCCCCGGCCGGGCCGCGGGGGCGGGCGCGGGGGCCGGGCCGGGGCGGGGCGCGGCGGCGCTCGGCGCTCGCGGGCTCGGCGGGCTGTGCGCGCCCACTCCGGCTCCTGGCGGCCAGCGCGAGCGGGCCCAGGCCGCCCTGCTGCAGCCGAGCACCGCGGCGGCGCAGCGGTAGCAGCAGCAGCAGCTCGCGCGAGGCCCCGCGCCCCCCGCAGCCCCTCCCGGCTCCGTGCATGGAGACGCGGCCCGCCGTCCGCCGCTGAGACCCGGCCGGCCGGGACCCGCCGGGGCTGCGGTGGCCTCGGGCTCCCGCGCGGCCCGCGGGCCTGGTCGCCCGCGCGGATCGCCGCGGTCCGGCCGTCCCGTGCCAGGAAGTGGCCGTCCGGAGCGCCATGGCCCACTCCCCGGTGCAGTCGGGCCTGCCGGGCATGCAGGTAGGCAGGGGCGCCGCCGGGCGGAGGGATGCGGGCCGGCGGAAGCGGGCAACTTGGCGGTGTAAACACGGCCCCCCCACGCTCTCCCTTCCGGGGTCGCGCCGGGGCCCCGCTGGCCACGTCGGGCCGGAGTCCCCAGGTTTTCGCTGGCACGGGCGGCCGGGTCTCGGGTGTGCGTAAGAGTGGAGGGGCCTGGGGACCACGGCCTGGGTCGCGATGTGCGATGCCGGCGCCTCGCGCTCGGCGCTCGCCTCGGTCCCCAACTCGGAGCTGCAGGCCGGCGTCGGCCCCATCCCCGGGGGAAAGGGATGTGAATAAATGCCCTTGGAGGCCCCGCTCGGTCCCTGGGCAGGCCAGGGGCCGGGCCCCCGGAGTCTGTCTCCTAGGAGACCCCCAGGACCCCCAGAGCCACCGGGCGGAAGACTGAGCGGAGGGCGGGGACCTGGGAGCGCGCCCCAGTGACTGGTCCCGGGCCGCGCGGCCCCGCGGAGCAGGCGGCAGGGCGGGGTGCAGGAAGGTGCAGCCGAGTCCCCTGGCCGCCCTGGGTTGGAGCCTTTGGTTCTTGGGCGGGCCGAGGTGAAAGTGCGAGCCTGCATACCGGGAAGGGGGAATTCTTGGGTCCGCTCATTGGAGCGTCCCGGGGCCTGGCCCAGCCAGCCAATGCCGGACTCTGGGCTTTCACTTTGAGACTTTGATGGCTAGGAGAGGAGTTCCTTGCAGCAGACCTCTCTGTGGATACTTTGTAGCATCTTGGCCTACCAGTGACTTTTTGGGGGGAATCAGAGGAGTTGAATTTCAAATTTACAAGAATGCATTAAAGTTTTTTCGCTTTAGGTGACTGTTTTCAACCCTTTGGGAGTGGGGAAAAACGCATCCTTGGCTAACTTGTAATGTTTGTAAACTCACAAATGGTAACAAAGTGGGATTAAAGTCGCATAGTACAGTTAGGGCATGCCATTAAAGTTTTGCTCTTCCTAGCATTGGACCTAAATCAGTGAACATAAGAGCTTTAAGAAAACCACCAAAATATCCTCCTGGATTATTTGTTATAATATGGATAGCAACAAGCTCCTTCCTCTGACTCCAGGACCCAGAAGCAGGATGCCTAGACCTTGGCTCTGAGGAGCAGGAATTTGAGACCCTCTTCCAGAGAGATCATATTCATATTCTCTCTCTCTCTCTCTCTCTAATCATAAAAAGAAAACAATTTCATTGTTCTGGTTTGAAACCTAGAAAAATAGGAAATCAAAATTACTACTTTTAATGGCAGTTAGGATTTTAATCCAAGTTTGCTCTTTTTTAAAGGAATCATGAATGGGAAGATACTTGAAGAATGTTCCTAAATCTTATCTAAAAGAGTTTTACATTTTATGTGTTGACTACTAGGTAAAAATCATATGTGGTTCTTGTTATTTCCTAAAGCTCCTGCTTGTTTGAATTTAGAGGCCTGAAGGTTGGTGAGCTGGGTGAAAAATAATTTCTTGTCTATAGAGCAAGAAAGATCTCTTGGAATGATTTAAAAAGTTTTATCAATATTTCCTTTAGACTGATTTTTATAATGTGTTAATCAGGTTGTAATCTAAGCACAAATGTCTCACTTACTTAGGTGCTCAACCTTCGTGGAAAGTCAATCAGTTTGAAAAGGTACAAAGCAAGTGCCCTGCACAATGGCACAGGCCGTAATCCCAGAGGCTCAGGAGGCTGAGACAGGAGGATTATGATTTCAAAGCCAGCCTCAGCAAAAGTGAGGCACTAAGAAACTCAGTGAGACCCTATCTCTAAATAAGATAAAAATAGGGCTGGGGATGTGGCTTAATGGTTGAGTGCCCCTGCTGAGTTCAATTCCCCTCCCTCCCCTTACCAAAAAGGTAAAAAGCCCCTGTGGCTAGTGCTCTGTAGTTAGTATTCCATGGACACCAGGTAGTTCTGGTCTACAGCTTTTTTTTTCTTTTTTAGGAGTGGGCCAAAATTCCTCATCTTGAGAAAAGAAGATATATTTTCTTTAATAACTTCACCTCTCAAAAAGAGTGCAGGAGTTTTTATTTTCTGAGTTTAAAGATGAAATTTTTCTCAGTAGGAAAGACCAGTTTTTCAGCTGTTGGAGTGTTAGAGGTGTGAAAGTGGCTTCTGACAGTCATCCCTGTGCTTAGGTACACACAAACTGTAAGTTTTTGATGTACCATTTGGGGAATAACATTCCTTCTCCTCCCATCCCTCCAGAAAACAAGCACACTTAGGAATTAGCAGCTGCTGCTGCTGCCAGGGGAGGGCTCCCTAGAAGCTGTGGATGAGGATTGCACTAAAGGCACACCTGGCCTTGACCCTTGGCAGAGATAAAACTGGAGAGAAGTACTCCTCCCTTCTGGGATGGATCTCCCGGTCCCTCCTCTGTCCTCACGTCCTGACCTCGGCTTGTTAAGGAGTTGGCTTAAATGTTTTGGAAAGACTACAGAGTGAATTTAGATGGCCTGGGCAGGAATGCTTATAAAATAGCCAGAATGAGGAACATTTTAGTCTGAAGGCCATTTTTCGTGTCTTGCAAATCGTACTTAGCCGTCTTATGATTCTTATTGGTACCACTGAGACATAGGTTATTATTTTAACCATTTTATAACCATGGAAACCAATGCAAATGATTGGACCAAGGTAAGATAGGGTATTTCGTGGCAAATTTGTGATTGGAAACCAGGTCTTTCTTGCCTTGAGGACCATACTCCCACCCACCATGCCATTATTGTTACTTTTGCAAACATTATAGTCATTATATTCCAGATTATATTTGGCGAAGAAATTAGAAATAAAGATTATTTTTTTAAATTTCTACAGACAGGAGCCATTGTTGAATGCTCTTGTGAGAGGTTCTAGGTTGACTGCTGTAGTCTAAGTGGGTTACCATCTTTAGTAAATGTTAATGAAGGTTGCTAAGGCCTTTCCTGTTTTTCCTCCCACACCCCAGTTTTATATTAGCATGGGGGAAAATAGAAATCATGAACTGAATGTAGTAACTATGAATAAATATAAAGAAATTTGCTTGATTGGTGGCAGTAAGTACGCCCTGTCCTTCATTGAACATTTGTTGTTTTACTCAATTCAAATTAAAAGCAAGCTTCAGTTGGAGGTGGGAGCAGCCATCAGCTTTGAATTTGCATAAATTGTGATTTAAAAAGAATTTGTGATTTAAACAGAATTTTCCAGCCACCTTTCAGCTTTTCTGGACTGTGATGCTGGTTAGAAGTAACATTTACATCTAAGCCAGAAACTGAACTTTCAGGAGATAGTTCTGTTCTGTTAGCTATGTACTTTTGTGATACATTTTATTTAAAAAGAGGAGCTGGTTGCAACACTGAATTGATTTCACAGCCCACTGGTTCCTGACCCATGGTTTGAAAAAACACTAATTAGATCAGGTATTTGTGTACCAGAGCCTGAGTTAATTCAGCGTGTTTTGAGGTTATCATAAATTTTGGATACTGCCATATTTGTAAGTACAGACAATTTAGAGGAATAGCTGAACAACAAGATTCTGCTTGTTGACATCATCCTGTCCCTGGCCTTCCCCCTCTCCTTTTCCTGGCTCCTTTTTTTTCTCAGACCTTTTCTGAGAGGCCCCTTGCACTGGGATCGTGAGAAGAGAGTGTTGAGTTTGGAAGTCTGGGAGACGGGACAGCTGCGTTTAATTGTGGCCTGAGTGCTGCTGCACTTTTTCCCGTGCACGTCACAGTTCCAGGGTTTCTTTTCCTTAGCAGATGCCTGCCCACGTTCCCTGGGGGATTGTCAGGGGTCTCCGAGTGTGGACATTCAGTGATGGCAAGAGATTTAGGTTCTGAGAGCAACGTGAGGTGAGGCTGAACTGTAGGATGAGGTCCAGTGTCTCACAGCTTCACTCTAGACAGGGGAGCCTGCAGGGATGGATGGCACCAGGAGCTGTGGACCTGTGTATAGGTCCGTCTCCTCAAGAGGTCAGCAGCCTGGTGCCAGGCAAGTGCCCTAAGACAGTTGCAGAGACTGAGGGACACAGCACAAGCCACTGGCTTGGTAGCAGTTTTGGAAGAGTGGAAGTAGGGGGTCCAGGGAGGGCCTGCAGGTCTGCTGGGGCAAGGCCTGGGTCTTGGGTGGCAGGAGGCCTGGCCCAGTTTGGAGCATATGAGCATAATGGTCTTTGGGCCACCTGCTTTCTCAGGTGTAGGTGGGGGACAAGGCCAACCCAGGTGGGCTCTGGGGCAGGCTGCGTGTTATCCCTTAGCAGGTGTCAGTACTTGAGGTTGGAGGCCCAGGGTAGCCAAGGGTGGGGAATCGTGTTCCTGGGCAGCCAAGATGGACTTGTTAGCAGGGTTCATGCAGACCTTGGCGATTTGAACTCAGTGAATAGTTCATAGTCTTTTGTTGCTCTTACCCCCTTGCTTTATGGCCTTTTCCTGCTGCCCCAGAGTAATGAGGAAAATGAAGGCCAATTTTCCTGTCAAAATTAGTTGCCGTCTAAGTTTTTAAAAGACTGTGCCAATGCTTCATGTTCCCTCTTTATCAGTAAAATGTAACAATGGTAAGAATTTGTTTTGCTTGAAAGTGTTTTTTGTTTGTAGGATGGAGGTGGGAGATTCAAAAAGGAAAGTTACAGTAACTTTTGGAGTAGTCCTGGGCATTTGGATTCTAATCCAGGATCAGGGAACATTCTTGCTAGTAGGTCACAAAGAATGGAGTGCCCTTCAAGAAGGATTTGGTCATGTGAAGCTTTTATAGGTCACCAAGGGTGCAGTGTCCCCATGGAGGCTCTCGTGGCCAGCATGGGGGCCAGCATGGGGGCCGTCCTGTCATCCGGTGGTTTTGGTGCTCTCTGTGTCTAGCGGTGAGGCTGAGCTGCTTGTTTCCTGGTGCAGGCTGATAATGTTTTTGAGGTGGCCC
The DNA here is from genome assembly GCF_048772815.1 of Callospermophilus lateralis. Taxonomy (NCBI): domain Eukaryota; kingdom Metazoa; phylum Chordata; class Mammalia; order Rodentia; family Sciuridae; genus Callospermophilus; species Callospermophilus lateralis. The sequence continues at coordinate 99,702,037 of NC_135316.1, read as the reverse complement.
TTGGTGAAGGATGCTGGGCCAGGGGTCAGCCTAGGACCCAGCCTGCCAGTTGCAGCCTGTTCTACACGGCACACCCTCTAAGCCAGGGTGGAGGCCTATGGTCTCTTGCCACTTAGCTCTTTATTTGGGCAATTTCCCTGTGATTCAGACTTGCTGCTTGAAAAGTCCGAACCTGCGGAAGCAGGCCACACCCGACCCTCCCTGCTCTGTTTTTTTGTGTGTGTGTGCCCTAGCCTTTCGCCATCCTCACTAATGGGATCTTGTGGCCAGTGAGTGCAGGAAATAGAAGCTGCACTCTTATCCCTGCCGCCTGGAGCGAGCCACTGTCCTCCAGCCCGTCACTGGTAGCCATTTCTCATCACTCAGGTTTTCCCAGTGGGATCCTGTGCCAGATGCTTTAGGAAAAAGAAAAAAATGTGGCTATTAGAACACCTGGCTCTTGGGGTGAACAGGAGTTCCCCAATTCTAGATTGCTCCCTGGTTTCCAAGGCTTAGACTGGGGAAAGACAGAACAAGATGTACCTTTGCTTTCTACATTGTATCAAACTCCCCGGGCTTCTGATTACGGAGGCACCATGTCCACAGAGAACGACCCTGTTGACCTCAGAGACCTTCCCTTGTGTTTTTTTTTAAATATTTATTTTTTAGTTGTAGATGGACACGATACCCTTATTTTATTTATTTATTTTTATGTGGTGCTGAGGATCGAACCCAGGGCCTCGGGCCTCGCACGTGCTGGGCGAGCGCTCTACCGCTGAGCCCCAACCCCAGCCCCTTCCCTTGTGTTTTTTCTGAGGGTTTTTGTTCAGAAAACGAAACTTTTTCTTGAGTGCCCTATTCCTACCTGACTAAATGGTGGGAACGTTTTAAGTTTATGTGAATGCTTACTGAGCTGTGGCTAGGGTTTATCTTCCTATTATAAGTCTCTTCCTGTTTTTAAAGAGAATTTTAGGCCCTAAGATTTGAAAGGGCTGTTATCGGGCCACATCCTTTGTTTAATTTTGTTTAGTTTAATTGAAAAATATGGATTAATTGTGTAAGTTTTGCTGGGAGAGACGGCTGTCCCTCCTTGCCTCCATGCCTCTCCCGGAGGCAGCCCTGGTCTCCCCTAGCTGAATTTCCTTGTTGCTCCTTAGTTCATGAAGACTTTGAAGAGTTGCTGCTCTGTTGGCTTCAGGCTCTGGGTGCAGCCTGGGCTGTGTGGTGGAGGCTTGGCCTGTTGTCCCCTTCACTCCCAGGCACCCCTGCCCTCCCCATGGAGTCACAGGGCAGCTCTGGAGGTGCGCACAGCCCAGCCTGGCTAGTGACCTCCCTCAGAAGTTGTTGTTGGCTGTTTTTATTTTAATTTTTTTGGTGAATGTACTTAACACCAAACTCCCCAGGTGTTGCAGCTTGTCCTGGGAGTTTAGGTGGTGGGGACAGTGTGTTCCTCCTCCCTGGGGGAGCTCTGGAGCCTCCGCTCTGCGCCTCTCTGGACTGGCCCCTCTGATCTTTATTTGCCTTCATCCCTGGATTCTTTGGCTGCTCCCTTAGGCCAGATGTCCTGTGTTCTGTATCTCCTGCCATCACCTTTTGGTATCTTGCAATCCTGTCCTGTGAAGGGCATGCAGGACACGGATGTTTTAAGAGGTCTTTATTCTGGCACTTTTGGCATGGCACAGAGTCATTGGTGGATAAGAGTGCAGAATTTTAAAGGCCCTGGTCCCCCGGTGGTCTAGCCCTTAGGACTCTGCACCTAAGCTGTGTGACCTTTTGGAGCCCAGTAAGATGGGAATTGTCCGTTGTGTCTTGAAGTGCTATCTTGGTGGACTCTTTGACTGGTACAGTGCGTTTGTTTTTTTGGTCCTGGGGATTGAACCCAGGGCTGCTTAACCCAGGAGCCATATCCCTAGCCCCCTTTATATTTTATTTAGAGACAGGATCTTGCTGAGTTGCTAAGTCCCTTGCTAAGTTGCTGAAGCTCTTTTGAACTTGCCCTCCTTCATCTCAGCCTCCCATCTCAGCCTCCTGAACCGCAGGAACTAAGGTCTTTTATTGATTTTTTTTTTTTTTGGTGCTCCTGTTCCTCCATTTTCTGGGTGGATCCTCATTCTTATCCTTTTAAAGCTATTTTCATTGTCTATTTCACTCGACTTTCTGAGTTGAGCTCTGTCTCAACTTTTCCAACTCTTGTAGTGACTGTTTCCTGCTTTGGTATGTGTGTGTGTGTGTGTGTGTGTCCCCTAGGGGTCAGACCCAAGAGTCTCGTGCGTGGCTGACAGGTGCTGTACTCTGAGCTACGTTGTACCCAGCCCTCCTGCTCTTGTTCTTAAATTCTAAGAGCTCGTCTTGGTTCTCTGAATGTCCCTTTGTTGTAGGGTCTTTTTCCTTTTTAATGTGAAATACCTGTTTTTATCTCCGGAGTATGACTCTCTTCCCCCTTCTTGGGCTTGGTCTTCTTTTTTGTGGTGGAGGCCACCCTTGAGTGCCCACTCCTATTTGTGAGTGGGGCCTGCCAAGCCCTCGCGTGGGATTTTAATCATGGGCTGTCAGGTCTTCTTCCTGACGGGCGCTTGGGAATGGCTCAGGCACTTTCTCCCCTTCCATCACCCTCCCTTGGGACCCGCTTTTTTCTTAAGGGCCCACTTGGGCTGCTGCTGCTCCTCTCTCTCGCTGGCAGTCCTGTGCCCACTGAGTGCTGAATGGAGGAGGACTGGTGTGGGTACAGTGTCTGGAGTCTGCTGTTGCCTGGGCCAGAGCCTGTGGTTTCCTTCCTGTCCGTGTGTCTTGAGTATTTCCTTGACGGGAAGCGGGTGGTGAGGAGCGGGCAGGCCGTCTGCCTGCCACTTCATTAACTGACTTTCTCACACTGATTCTCTGAATTCAGGTACCTCTGCGGAGGCATCTGGTGCTGCCAGTTACTGAGTTTCAGGGACTGAGTCCTGTAGTTAAATTCGTTCTCTGCTTTCTGCACCTGAAGTTTAGATTTATCGTCTACTGTGGGTTAAACACGGCCCCCAACGTTCTTGGAACTTAATCCTGAAATTGGACTCTTCATGCTATTTGGACATGGGGCCTTTGGGAGGTAATCAGAGCTAGATGAGGTTATTGGGGTGCGGCCCCCAGGATGGGGTAGTGGTTTTTGAGAAGAGGAAGAGAGCTGAGCTGCCCTGCCCCTGCTCTGGTCACGTGATGACCACCCAGCAGGAAGGCCCTTGCAGATGTGGCCCTGCAACCTTGGACCTTTCAGCCGCCAGAACTGTGAGAGACACCTCTTTGTAAATTGTCCAGGGATGATGTTCTGGGTAGCAGCACAAGGTGGACTCAGACGTCTCCCTCTAACCTATCTTTTTAACTACCACTTGCTTCCTAGCATCTTGTCACTGTCCTAGCATCTGGGTGTTTTTAGACTTTTCTTTTTTTTTTTTAAAAGAGAAAAACCCTTTATTATGTTTTTCGTGGGTTCAGGATTGACCCCTGGTCCATTCTTCTTCATCTCCAGGCCACTCTGCTGCAATTTATTGTGTGAATGGATAGAGGGCTCGGTGGGTGGAGTGAATTCCAGGGTCCAGAGACTGTTCTGTGCCTGAAGGTGGGAGGGACTCCTGAGCCTTGATCTCTTCATCACCTGATTCTGCCTGTTTTGTCTCTGTAAATAAATGGTGATATAAATAAACGCTTATTTTCCATCTGCTAGTCAGTGACCTCCACCTCTCTAACAGGCGTCTCTTGAATTTTCTCATTTTCTGTCCCATGGTTCTGTGGGCACAGAGTCATTTCAAGAAGTCCCATCAGGTCTTGGGGACATGTTTGATTCAGTTGATCAAATTTTGGGGTCCAGCCCATGGATCAGAATTGAGCATGTGCTTCTCATAAGGGCTGGGGCAGTAGCAGTGTGGCTGCATGTTCTGTGATGGTCAGTGAAAGACTTGGGCACAGAAGTGCCACAGATGTGGATAGCTGCCAGGGCAGGTTCAGGGCTGCAGACTCCCAAATGACAGGAGTTGCCTCTGCCTCCCTGGGCCCAGCACAGCACGGCATTCTAAATACTGAGGCGTTCATGGGTGGAGGATTGAGGGGCGCATGTGTACACCAAGAGAGCTGCTCTTTGGGGGGCTGTGCTAGCATCATTCCCTGTTTAAGAGCAAAGTACTTCCTTGGGTAGCAATTCACAGCAGTAAACCTGACTACAAATGAAAAATAGTCCAGAACTGGGGACTGACCCTTGGCCAGCAGTTATTTTAGACACAGTTTTCAGAGAACTTTGAAAACATGTTCAGTGTGGGGAATTCCAAGTTGTTAAACTCCTGGTGAAGAAAGGAAAGTGCTGTCTGAACATTGTCTCTGTGTTAGAGGCAGGCTCACTGTATCAACAAGCCTTCAGAAGCGATGGAATAAGGAAAAGACTTGAGAGGGTAAAGAATTGCCTGAGCAGCTCTTGCCAGTAGAGGGCGTTTGTTTTTTCCCCTCCTTTTCCCTCTGGTTCCTGCACTGGCTGGGTGGAAAAGTGAGCGGGCCTTTGGCCTGGCTGTATTTATGTCATTCTGGAAAATACAAATCTTTTAAGACTTGTTGTCTTCGGAGGGAAACCTCTCAGGGAGGGGACTCACTGCATAGTAGGGGCCCGGCTCCTTGTCCTGGTGGAGTCCGCAGGGCTCCTGCTGGGACGGGCTCTGGCAGCAGTTTTACAGTTGGATGGAGTGTGGCGGATTCTGGATTCTGAAGTGGCCAGTTCTCACCTGGAAAGCAGCACAGCTTGGGGGAGAGCCCTGGCTTGCAGGACCAGCCTGTGTTCTCTTCCTCCTTCAGATTCCTCCTGCCATACCCTCAGGTGTGGTCGGTGCAGGGCTGGTGTTGGGTGCTCTTACTGCCCCTGTCTTCACTTCGAGGTTGTGGTGGGTCTGGGGCGGGGCTGGGGCCAGGTGGTGGTGGGGCTGCTCCTCACTGTGGCAGGCACCTGGCAGCTGTGGAGGCGGTGCTTGTTGTGAGTCATGTGCCCAGTGCTGCTGAGGGTGGCCTGCCAAGGGTGGCCTGGCCTCCTTGTGGATGGTGGGCTACCTGCATACAAGGTCATTGCCTGTCTGTTGCTGGACCTGAGCCTGCAGTCTTTGGGTGAATCCACCCGAGTTTCAGGCCTTTAGTTGGGTCTCTCCCCTCAGGGCTCTGCAGTTTCTCTTGATGGGGAGCTTTGCTCCACTATGACTTTTATTGGCTTCCTGGAATTTAGCATGGTGGGTGTGGGTCCTTAGTCCTTTATCACCATTATCTCTGCCCAGCCCTTAAGCTCTCCTGAGGGTGGGACGGGAGGGAGTCTTTCACTTGCTTCTATTTATTGCCTTGAAGATGCAGCAACTGAAAAAGTTACCCTGTCACCTAACCCAGGGAAGCTGCCCCCCCACCCCTGCAGGCTGCCTGGAGCTGCTGCATTTCTAGCAAGTTTCCAGTTGTGCTGCTGCCTCCAGGACCACACTTTGAGGATACCTCCCTAGAGAATTAAGATCCTTAGATCTCCCTTGTTCCCGCTGTCGATCACACTACAGTACTGTCCATTTGAAAAGCAGCTTCTCCAGTGCTTGTGGCTTACAGCTTGTGTGTCAGGAGTGACTTTGGAACACTGGTCCAGCTTGTGGAGTGGAAGAGGCCTGAGGGTTGTGAGGCTCGGAGCCTTCGCTGTTTTAGCGTCTATTTCTAAACTCTTACACAGCGGGCCAAGGGAGCGGTGTGCTCCTTGTCCTTTAGACCTGGGATTGCACCTCTCAGCTTGGGTTCCATGTTTGTTTTGGGAAACCCCAGGCTGGAGCAGAAGCCCTGATCTGATGGTCTTCACCTGATGGCCTCCCTCAAGTGGGGTCTTCATTTTGCTGCTTCCTGATCAAGAGCCTTTGTGGCTTCATGGTGCTTCCTGACCAATACGAAGGCCAGCCTACAAGTCAAAGCCCTGGTTAATACCAGCTTCCTCTTCCCTGCTCTTCGGCCACCTCTGGCTGGGTCAGTTCCCCTCATGCCTCCTCACAAGCAGGGTGGTGTGTCCCTGAGACCTTCCCTGCTCAGCCTGGGGGTGAGTCCACATCCGCCCCACTGGGCTCCTTTGCCCTGTAGCCCCTGTGAGCTCTGAGGGATTTTGTTTCGCTGCCCTTTGGGGAAGCACTTTTATTCCACAGTGCTAGGTCACAGTCCCCCTGCCCATCCCCCGGGGGACTGTGGGATGACCGGAGTGATGAGTGAGACCCTTGGTGGCTTTTCCACTTAGGGAGTTTTGGGCTCGCTGGTCAGAGTCTTTTCTCATAGTGGTTGTGTGTAGCACTTCACCAAGGATTTCAGACCTGGGGGAAAAACCCAGACCAGGGGACTTTTTATAATGTTTGGGCTATAAATAATTGATTTAATTTGTAATTGAGAAAATGATGTCCATGTCCATGTCTGCCCCGGCCCTCTTGAATCAGTTGGAATCATCTTTGCTCTTACCAGCTTTTATTTGACGTCTTTTTTTTTGGGGGGGGGTAGGAGAAGACTTGATTTTTTTTTTTTTTTTTTGAAGTGTATTGTAATGTTTCTGAGGTTTGTAACAGTTTTTCATAACATGAGGAATTGGAAAAGTATTTTGTGTGCTTTTTCACGTACAAGAGTAAATAGCATTGAGACTGAGGCCATAGCTCAGTGGCAGCGTGCTTGTTTAGCATGTGTGAGGCACTGGATTCCATCCTCAGCACCACATATAAATAAATAAAGGTATTCTGTCTCTCTACAACTACCCCTCCCCCAACAGAAAACCACAATTTAAAAAAAAGCACCGTGCAGAGTTAGGGATTGACTGTCTATAAGGCGTTTAAGAAGATCTGGTTCTTTGTTAATGAAGAGTCTCAAATCTTGCTAAACCAGTTTTGTGTCATTCAGAATGCTTTTCTCTATGCTGTCTTTGAGAAAAGATGAAGCGCTTCATGGAGTGAAGCTGCTGCTTTCCTGGCCTGGCTCCACAGGCCGTTTCCCTCTGAATTAACAGGAGGCATCCGAGTGTGCAGGCCTCGCCACTGGGGCCACAGCAGGTGTGTGGTGTGGCACAGTTCATTCTCTTGGAGGCCTGAAGCAGAGTCAGATGTTAAAGCAGTCATCTAGTTTAAAGCAATTTTGAGTAGAAGAACAGTTTTCCAGAGATGTGCCAGGTTCCTGTCTTTTGGATATATTACTGTTAAGTGGAACAATTTTTTTTTTTTTTTTTTTAGATCAGGGTGAGAAGCCCCTGGCACCTCCTCAGATATATACATTTATGTGTGTATGTGTGTGTGTGTGTGTGTGTGTGTGTGTGTGTGTGTGTATTGTACTGGGGATTGAATCTGGGGCACTTTACCACTGAGCCACATCCCCAGCCCTCGTATTTTAAGACAGGGTCTCACTAAGTTGCTTAGGGCTTTGCTAAATCGCCGAGGCTGTCTTCAAACTGGAATCTTCCTGCCTTAGCCTCCCAAGTCGCTGGTATCACAGGTGTGTGCCACTGCACCTGGCATGTGTGTGTTTAAAAGTGTGCCTTAGAATGTGTTGTTTTCTGTTATAATCTGACTTTGTCAGCTGGTGGCCTAAAAGGAACTTGTGCAATTGTAGTACTCTGTGTCAGAAATCATTTTTCCTCTTTGTGTTTCTAAGAGAAATAAAATTTGCACTTAGCATCCTGAAAAATACTATAAATGAAAAGTTACTTATGAAAAAATATTTTAAGCCTTTTCAAAATGGTAAAATCTTCTGGTATTTTTATATATGGTCTGTTTCATAGATTATTTCTTAGTATGTCAGCCATAGCTGTCAAATAAGGCCTTTTTGAAACTCTGAAGATGATTATTCTCCTCTTTGGTCTTTTGGGGAGTGGTGGTCTCCCTTGTCTGCTGGAGGACTTGTGATAGCGAGGCCTTTGAAACCAGCCGAAGGGCCTGCCTTGCTTATCTGCGGGGGACAGCCAGGCCCGTTTCCTACCCTGGCCACGCTGTCTGGGCACAGTCTATTAAAAAATAATGTGAAGTGGGGTTTGGAGACTGGAACAGAAGTGGGAAACTCCCTCTTCCCCTGGAAAAATACCCTCACTCCATCCTCCAGAAATGTATTTTTAAACCCAAAGCATAAAAGCCTCTGTAATCCCACTACTTGGATATAGTTCTCTAGTTTGCTTATTTCCTGTCATCTGCGTACACATCGATCTTTATGTACTTGAAGTTGTAATGTAGGTGCTGTTTTTTAAATTTTTTTTCCATTTATAATCATATCATAAATACTGCCCTAAATTTCCATGCAGTTTTTTTCTCATGGTGGTGGTCATGAGGGATCCAACCCAGGTCCTTGTGAGCCGCATCCTCAGCCCTCTGTACAGTTTTTAAGATTATTTTAATGTCCTAAAGGACTTTTGGGCCTTCTTTTTGTTTTTCTTTTGAATATCGATTAAAGTCAGGGTCTTCCACCAGTGAGGCAAGCGCTCTACTCCCCAGCTCTTTTCATTTTTTATTTTGAGGCAGAGTGTTGCTAAGTTTCTCAGGCTGGCTTTGAACTTGAGATCCTCCTGTCTCAGCCTCCCAAGTAGCTGGGATTACATGCTTGCCTTCTTATTTAAAAAGTGTGTGTGTGTGTGTGTGTGTGTGAGGGGGGGGGAGGGAGGGAGGGGGAGGGGGAGGGAGGGAGGGAAAGAGAGAAAGAGAAAGTGAAAAAGTGTGAGTGGGTGAGGGAGTGTGTTAGACTGAACTCTCGGGGACAATAAAATCACTCTCCTCCCTCGGCTACCTCTAGGCTCTAGATGACTTTGAAGCAAATGTAAGGCACTGAGGAAGACAGCCAGCATTCTGCCCAACTGAATTATATTTTTAATTGTCCTTTAGATGAATACTTCGTGATAAATATTCTGGTTTTAAAATTGCTTTTATATCTTATGTGTGTTTCTTTTAGTTTTTAAAATTTTTTTTTTAGTTGTTGATGGACCTTTATTTTATTTATTTTTATGTGGTGCTGAGGATAAAACCCAGTGCCTCACACATGCTGGGCAAGCACTTTACCACTGAGCTACAACCCCAGACCTTTTTAGTCGAGATAAGGAAATTTGCAGGACTATGAGTGCAGACATAGTGACTGAAGAATTATTGCTCTGAATTAATAGTCACTGCAAAAATAGGACCATTTTGCTTTTAATGTTTCGTAGCACATGCTTTATTATTATGATTATTTTTTTTAGAGAGGAAAAGTTTATAAAGTTTATATTGCTCTTGATTTCAGTGGTCTCAGTCCATGGGCAGTTGACTCCATGGCTCTGAGGAGCATCAGAGGTACGGCAGAACATCATGGTGGAAGGCGTGGTGGAGGAAAGTAGCTCAGGACATGGTAGGAGGAAGCAGAAAGAGCTCTGCTCACAACGTACAAAATGTAAACCCCAAAGGCATACCTCCAGTGACATCTCCTCCAGCCACACCCTTTCTGACTCAAGTTATTGTCCTGTGAATCCATATCAGTGGATGAATCCACTGATTAGTGTACAATTCCCACAATGTAATTTTACTCTGAACAGTCTTGCATTGTCTCACACATGAGCTTTTGGAATACCTCATACCTAAAGTGTAACCTCCCTGGCCTCCAAAAGCTTATGCCCATCTCACAATGTAAAATACATTTAGTCCATTTTCAAGAGTCTCCATAGGCTTGACAGTTCCAGCATTACCCAAAAGTCCCAATCCAAAGCCTTCTGAGATTCAAAGCAAACTCTCAGCATGAACCCCTAGAACAAACAAAAGCAAATTAACTATATCCAAAAATAATGGCATAAACATTCATTCTGAAATAAAAATATAGGGGCATAGGAAAAAGGAATGGAACCAAAGCAAGACCTTCATCTGGTTGCACTAACAAGTCCTATAGCTTCACAGCCAGCATCTGGCTCACAGAGGACTATTTTGTTCTTTCCAAAGGGCTGGGTAGCTCCACCCCTATGGCCCCCATGATTCTCTGTTGGCTTATTTCTGCTCCATTCCTGCAGCTTCCCTTAGCTGATATCTCATGTCACTGGCGTCTCTTAATCTCAGGTGTCTCTACTGCAGCTTTGGCTTCCTTCTTACTTCTTCATGCATCCCAGGCCTTCTTTTGAAATCTTGGTCAAGCTTCTGTGACCCCCTGATTCCAGCATCTTGATTCCTGCAGAACTAGCACCACATGGTTGATGCCAGGTCTGAGACCATCTGTAAGCAGTAGCCAGAGCTCTTGGGACCAAGGCTGCAGCTGCCTCTGATTGACTGGGCAACTGAGCTTGAAGAAAAAACCTTCCTAATCCCCAATCCCCTTTCCAAGCAAGCAGAGTGCCCCAGTCTCTTCTCAAATTTTTATTTTTATAACCTTGAACCTGAGATGGGTGTGGTTTTGCCAATTCCTGAGATGCCCTCAAGTCATCTTTTCTATTTTTTCTGGGTAAAATACTCAGCATTTCTTTAGTGGCTATAATCTCTTAACCATACCTTCTTAGCCCCAGTAATGTATTTTTCTGGACAAATTTCAAGTTTTTCAAATCTTTCTGCTCCTGGTTATCACGGTACACTTGGCTAAAGCCACCAGCATCATCTGTGCCACTGCTTGAATGCTGTGCTGCCTTGAAATTTCCTCTGCCAGATTAATTAGTCTATCACTGTTAAATTCAGCCTCACAGAAAATCTCAAGATATGGGCAAAATGTAGACAAGTCCCCCCCCTCAAAAAAAAAAAAAAACCAAAAACAAAACAACAACATGAATGGCATCTAGTCCAATTTCTAATAGTCCTCTTCCTCTGAAACTTCTGAGCCCAGTCTTTATTGTCCACAGTCCTATAGGCATTCTGATCTTCCTAGTTTTTACCAGAATTGCTCATTAAGCTCTGCTTACAACATTCTAAAGCTTTTCCAGCCTGCATCTCCAAACTTTTCAAAATTGTCCACCTGCAAACCAACTCTGAAGTCTTCTGAACCACATGGTCAGGTTAGTCACATTGACCCCACTTCTTGGCACCAATTTCTGTTTTAGTCATTTTTTGATCACTGTGACCAAAAGAGCTGATGAGAACAATGTAGAAGGGGAAAGTTTATTTTGGCCTATGGTTTCAGTGCTCTCAGCTGGACCAAGGTGAGACAGAATATCATGACATGGCAGCAGAAAGCAGCTTAGGACATAGTGACAGGAAGCTATAGAGCGTGCATTTTGCTATGTTACATACCTTGTATTAATTTTTTTCTTCCTGAGCAGGGTTCATAAAGGGAGTAAGGGGCAGTAGTGTTGAGTAATGTTGAGGACTGGACCCTGATTGTGCACAGGAGCACTGCTGGTGCAGCCATGTAGCTGGGTGCCTGTTAACAGGAGATTGGAGCACCCCCATCACCTTCTCAGGCTTTGCTGCCAGCTGGGTTCAGGGCTGTTTAGATCTTACCTCTACAGAAGTTTTCATAACTTCATACGTGTCAATTTTCAGAGGTGTACTACTAATGAATAGAAATACTTGAGAAAGCTAAGACATTAATATGAGAATTTAATGTTACTGAAATTTGCTAGATTCCATTTGCTTTTTATGCTTTTTCAATTTTTCCTTTTGTGTATAGTTGATTTATGAGAAGCTTGAATTGGAAGCACAGAAGAAAAGGAAGTGTTGTCAGACTTTATTATGAGGGTCTTTGCTATCTAAGCTGAAAAGCTAAGTGTAGGCCTTGGCTGTTTACCTAATAATATTTTCAAAGATTAAAAAAAGTTAGAAAGGGATATATTAATATTTTGATTGTATTTTTTCCCCATGGTCACTGTGTCATAGTTTGTACAAAGAAGCAAATTTTCACATGTCAGAAATAGTTTAGAAGATGGGCAGTTTCCAAATGCATTCCAGATTTTACTTCTAAGTTTATTGCTCTGAAGTCTAGCATGTTTTCCTATAGAAAGAGGTTTAAGTGGCAGTTTTGTGTGGGCCAGCCTTTTACCCAAAGCTCCAGTGAATATAGTCCCCACTGAAGCATCTTCTTCCTTTCGAGCCCCTGGTACCTTGTGGGCCTGCATTAACTGTTTCTTTTCACTGTGTCCCCTGTGGTAGGTTGAATAGCTTTCAGTGGGAACTTGATTCCATCTTTTGAAATTGATTAACTAGGTGCTGGAAAAATTCACTAGTTTGATTAATATTAGCAGTTTCTTTAATCATTGGAGAAAAGCTGGCATGGATCTAAATGGATGTCTAATAGGTGGAATATCAGGCATCCTGTAGGAAGTGGCGGCAGGGTGTAACAGGAGTAATGTACCCTGTGTCCCACTCAGTGCTGACCTTGGGACTCAGAAGGTAATAGCGCTGTCCTCAGGGAGCATCAGAGGTATCAGAGGGCTCGGGTATGGTTCATGTCACTGGGATAAGTGCACTATAGAAGGGTAAGGCGCAGAATCAGCGCAGAGATAGAAGTGATTGAATATCTAGAAGTAGCAGTTTGGGGATGAATAAAAGACATGGTGCCTGAGTTGTGTTGTAGGAGAATTTCTTTCACAGGCGGAGGGAATCCAGGCAGATTAGAATGTTCCAAAGTATAAAGGCCTGAAATAGCATGGAATGTTTGGACAAGGAGAAAGAATTCAGTTTTGCTGGACTTCAAGGGAAACAGAAGGAGAGTGAGAGACGTGAGGCTGAAGAGCCGTGGGGCCAGATCACTGGCTGCGCAGCGTGGTTCTGACCACAGCCTGCTTGGTCATGTGAGATTCCTGGGAATGTTTTATTTTTTTATTTTTGTATTTAAATATACGTCTTTTATTTTTTTTTAAGAGAGAGAGAGAGAGAGAGAGAGAGAGAGAGAGAATTTTAATATCTATTTTTTAGTTTTCGGCGGACACAACATCTTTGTTTGTATGTGGTGCTGAGGATCGAACTGGGGCCGCATGCATGCCAGGCGAGCGCGCTACCGCTTGAGCCACATCCCCAGCCCAATACCTCTTATTTTAAAATCATTTTTAATTGATAAGTAGTAATTGTCCTTTGCCGGGAAAGTTCAGAGTAGCAGAACGAGGCCAGCATGTGTTTGGACGGTGGGCTGCTGCGCTGGGGCGGCTGCCTTTTGCCCTTGTGGAGCTGCGGTGGCTTCAGTGGCTGGGTGGGAAGGACAGGAGCGTGTGCAGAGGGCAGGCTTTGGTGATGATGGCGTTGGAGTGGGGGAGGGGTGCAGGTGTGTGGTGAGTGGAGTGGGCCCCCGCCGGCAGTGAGCGCCTGTGTGGGGAGAGCTGTTCCGACAGGCGAGTGGAGGCGGAGGGAGTGACACCAGTACGAAGCTGGGTCTGGTGCTGGGGAAGAGTCCAGGGTAGTGACCGGAGCTGAGGTGTACTGCCCACTTAGTTGGGTTGTCAGTGGCTGCTACAACCTGGGAGTGGGCGTGCCCCCGAGACCAGGGTGACTGAGGGCAGAGCTGGCTTTTGGCACTCTCCTACTAGCTCTTCCTGCTGGGCACAGTGAGCTCTGAGTCCTGCTGTCCAGGAGTGTTCGTGTGGCAGTGGTACTGGCCCAGGGTGACAGGTGGGGTGAGAGGCACTATGGGGCTCATCTGTCATCTGCTGTCAGGAGCAGCTTACAGTTTCTTGGATGACAGGTTTCCTTGAGACTTACTGGATGGATAACGTCAGAGCACCACATTCCTATTGTGTATACTGCATTTTGACCTAAGTCTCTTTAACGCGCAGGTAGGATGTGACGCCTGAAGGGAGTCAGAGCCTAACGTTGCTGTGAGTTGTATAGCAGAATTAAACAGCGATGTAGTTTAAACGTCTCCAGTTACACCTACGAAGAAAGGGTGGCTGCCTTGAGGTTGTTACACCAGTAGGCTTTCACTTTAACCCAGGTGGGTGATTTTGGGGTTTTCTGGGGTGCTGCTTCTACCCTGCCTGGTGTGGCCCTGGCAGACAGTGGGACCCAGCTGGTGATGAATGCTTACTGCTGGGATAAATGCTCATGATATTTTGGTTTTGTGTTTCCAGATTATGGACAGGAGAATGCTAACCCCCAGTAGTTTCGGCAAAAGGCCGAGGCACGGTCATTTGCTCACCTCCTGCAGGGCCAGGATGGGCTTGGCTTCCAGCTGCAGCCTCTGGGTCCCACAGGACCCCTGCTGGTGGCTTACTGCTCTGGCCAATGTTCCCAGCTGGTGATACAGGTGGCCACCGGAGACCCTGGCTTTCCTCCAGTGGTCACTGTAGCACAGGTCCTTAGAAAGGGTCTGCTTGGCCTGACTTAAGTGATGTCCCTTACCCTGGACCAAGCCCGTGGCCAGAGGGATGGGGTTCTGAACAGTCTGTGTCCCCTGTGCCCCATGCTTGGGAAGCCAGACCAGGTGACCGATGACTCCCCAAGGTGGGAGAGAAGTCTTGGCAGTTCCAGTGGAACATGCACACGGGAGGGACTTTCTCAGCCAGGTACAGCCTCAGCGTATGCTGATAAAGGACTTGCCTAGGGAAAGGCAAGTGTCTGTAGGAACAGGAGGCTAGGATGCAGGGAGTTTTCATATTTGGAGGTGACTGCTTAGAAGTTTTCTGTCGACAGTTAATTTTCAGTTTGGTTTTCCAACAGGAAGTAGTGTGTGCTTATGAGAGCAGCAGCGTGTTGTGGTGCTGGCTATGAATGAGAGCGAGATGACAGGCGGGGTTTCACTACGTGTACTTGGCCCCAGTCAGGAAGAAGAGAGGAAGAGCAGTTTTAGGGCGAAGGCATTGGGTGATTGTGTTATAAAAACAGCAATATTTGTACAATTCGAGCATTCTAAGATGCTAAGTTGAATGGCAAAGGGATTTTAGAGTTTCTTCTAGGTGATTTGCTCTTGGTTAGTTACTCTGAGAGAGGAACAGTGGTTTAGATAACTTGCACAGCTAGGGGTGACAATGTACAGAACCTGGCAGGTTAAATCAGAACTCACGTATTTCTTACTTTAGGCTCGATGACCCATTGTAGAGTTCTGCTGTGTAAAGATCAGGGGGCACTAAATGTCTTGGGGAAGATGTGCTTTTTGGAGGTTAACTGGAATGGTGATGCATTTATTATTTTCCCCAGTAAAGTTTTTTAGAGCAGTTTAGGTTCAACACAAATTAGATGGAAAGTGTGGAGATTCCTCATATCCCCCTTGTTCCTGTACATGCATGACCTCACCCCACCCCTCACCCTTCCCCCAGAGTGGTCCATTGTTAGTTGGCACGTCATTATCACCCACACTCCACAGTTGGCATTAGGGCCACTCTTAATGTGGTATGTCCTGTGGGTGTGAGTAAATGTTCAGTGACCTGTGTCCACCATTAGAGTGTTCTGTGGTATTTCACTGTCTGAAAATTCAGGGAATCATTAAAGCATGCCATTTTGGTTTTACTGGAATGTTTTTCTGTATATACCATTTATTCCTTCTTGGCTTTACAGTTTCTGACTAGACCAAGCAGCATCTCCTGGTGTGGGGGATCTTGTGCCCCTCGCTCAGTCTGCTGTAAAGAGAGCTGTGTGCTCTGGAAATTCCAGGAGGCCCTTGGCGGCCACCCTGCCAGCCAGGAAAGGATTTAACAGGGCAGTTGTGTGTGACTCCCTGGGTCCTCGTGCCCTCTGTCATCTGAGGCGAAGTGAAGAACTAAGTGTATGTGCTGAGACAGGAGCCGCTGCCTGCTCTCTGCAGGTCTCCCTTGTTTGGTTTTGACTCTCACTTTCCTCTGTGGTCCTTTCCCACCTGGGTCAGGTGGGTGAAGTTCTTGCTGCAGATCTGGGATGGGGCAGGTGCCCCTTGGCCCCTGCAGATGGTTTGCCTCTGTGTCTGTCCCACCTTACCCTGCGTCCCTGACGGACCCCCACAACCTGACCTAAGCTGCTTTGCCGTCTCTGACCTGGGTTTTGGTGCCAGAGTCTGTCCCCTCCCATCACTCAGCTCCTGTGGGACATTGCAAGGGGGAAAAATAGCCCCCCACTGCCCCAACAAGAACGGAAAGGTTCTTTTAAAAAAATTGAGCTATTCAATTTAATTTACTTAAAACATTGCAGAAGTAATACATGACTGATGGCAAAGAAGACACTAAGCAGGAGTGGATGATTTATCCCCCATTTATCCTCCATAACCAACGAGGAGGTGAGGATTCTGTGGCCTTAATTACAAAGATCACACACTCTCTTGCATTTGGGACTGAAGGGAAGCCTGGGAAGCCCATTTTCCCCTTTCCCATTGCAGCAGTTCCATCAGCAATGTCACTAACCCCCAGCCAGAACCCTCTGCAGTCTAGTTCCTGCCAGGCTTAAGTGCCTTCCATCCTCCCGATGAGACATACTCCTTCTTTGACCCACAAGATTGACTGAACCTCTGCTGTGTTTAGTGCAGCACTCTGGAGCCCCAGGAAGATGCCTGGGCTACACTTGCTCTTCTTTTTTGGGGAGCAGGGAACTCTACCACTGAGCCACATCCCCAGCCCTATATTTTATTTAGAGACAGGGTCTCACTGAGTTGCTTAGCGCCTGGCTTTTGCTGAAGCTGGCTTTGAACTCTCGATCCCCCTGCCTCAGCCTCCCAGCCAGCCGCCACTGTGCCTGGCTACTCTCGCTGTTTTTTTTTTTTTTTTAACGAATTTTTAAAAATATTTATTTTTTAGTTGTAATTGGACACAACACCTTTATTTCATTTATTCATTTTTATGTGGTGCTGAGGATCAAACCCGGGGCCTCACACGTGCTAGGCGAGCGCTCTACCACTGAGCCCCAGCCCTCTCTTGATGTTCTTAATGAACCCACAGCGCCAGCCGCAGCGCCAGCCAGCAGTCCCTGAGTGCAGGATGAGGCTCACAGGCGAGAAGGGGGCCTCCTGCAGAAGTGATTGGAGCAGGCCTAGGAGAGGCTTGGGGAGAGGGCACTGCAGGCAAGGTGCTCTCTCTTCAGGGTGACTGGCACAGACGAGAAGGACCAGGGGTTTCCCCTGCCCTCCACCTACCTGAGATCATGGGAAAGAAAAGGCATTAGAAGGAGTTAGTTTGAAGTAGAAGTATTGGAAAGGGAAAGGGGAAAATTTGATGGAGTTTTTGCTTGTGTGGTGTTTCCCTAATGAGTTGGATAATTCAGATCACCCACCCCTAATGTGGTCTGGATCACCCCAAAAGGCTTGATGCCCTCAGATCATTTTTGATTTGCTTGTAGAACAGAAAACAAAGAGATGGGCAACCTAGGTAGGTTTTGATGTTTATAAGCTGTTCACTGTATTTTTAAAGTTGAACCTAGTCTTAATCCAGAAGTTAATTAATTCAGAAATTGATGCAGAAGGCTGTCTTTTTGATTACTTTTAAAGTATTGGGTTGAATGCACTTGACCAAACCATTTGTTTAAATGGTTTGATTTTATTTTAGTTCCAGAGTTGGGGCTCTGGAAATCAACAGGAGAGTTTATGCAAAAATAGCATTCAGATGAACACTTTTACCTATGCACAAAGAGTTACAGGGCTTCCCCATCTGGGAAAAGGCTGTGTCCCTGAACTTTCACGGGGGGACCAGTATGTTAGGAAGCACATGGGGGCCTCAGTGATGGTTACTGGTGGCTTGTATTTTGAGAAGAAAGACAACTGCAGGACAGAGGCTTCTCCTATTTAAAAAAGGCAGAGAGCAGAAACAAGGATTTTGCCTTCTGTGAGGAGTCTCAGCTGTGGATGACTAGTGGCGCTCACGGTGGTTGGTGAGGGGATGAAGCTCCGCGTTTAACTTCCTCTGGAGGAACCTGTAGCCCTACAACTCCCACCACTGTGAATAAGCGTAGTAATGAGTTCCCAGCCTGTTTCAGGTGACTGCCCGAGGAAGCCAGATTGCCCTAGAAGTCGGGATCATTAGATTCAAGAGATGTTAGGTGTCCCCACCTGCAGCAAGAGGTCAGGTGGGGAAGGAGGCGAGTGGCAGCTGTGGTCTGGATATGTGGGCCCCCTCTAGTCCATGTGTTGAAATCTAATTCCCAGTGTGATCATACTAAGAGGGGCCTTTGGGTGTGTTGGGCCATGAGGCAGAGACTCCTGATGGGATCAGTGCCCCCGTATAAAGGTCCCGGTGAGTTTGTTTGCCCTTTGCACCTGTGAAGACAGCTGGCAGGCATCACCGTGAGGGACGGGCCCTCACCACACACCACATCTGCCAGTGCCTTTGCTCCGGACTCCCAGCCTCAGCGCTGCAGGCAGGCAGCTCATGTGGCTTGTGGCTGAGGTGTCCTGTATTAGGACCTGAACAGGCTGAGCCGGCAGCATTGGGCTGGGGAAGAAGTCGTGGAAGGAGGGCAGAACAAAATGTTCCCACCATGAACCCATGTGCTCATAGCGCTGTCTAGAGCCCCAGGGGGGTTTGTGTTTCGGCTGCTGGAGGGCCCTGAGTAGTGACCGTTGACACTGATGAGGGGCTTCTGTTACCTAAGGGCTTACCTGAAAGAGCCCTGTGCTTGTTGAGGCTCATGTTTTGTAAAGTAGCTAATTCAGTTTTTACAAGAGAGATTGCCAGGTGTATGCCTGGTGACGTGTGATTTCACAGTAAACTCTTAAGGTTGGTCAGCTGCTTTTGTCACTTGCATGATTTATTGTCTCATATATAGCCATTAGTGGACATTTTCAGTGTCTACCAGTCACCTGTAATTCTCAGAGGAAAAACGCCACTAAAGCCTTCAGGTGAAGCTATAAAGGGAACATTTATTATCACCAGGTTTTGAAAAACATATTTCACTCCCAGGAAAACTGTATTATGTGTCATTTATTTTCTTTCCTTCCTTCCTTCCTTCCTTCCTTCCTTCCTTCCTTCCTTCCTTCCTTCCTTCCTTCCTTCCTTTCTCTCTCTCTCTCTCTCTCTCTCTCTCTCTTTCTCTCTCTTTCTTTCTCTCTCTCTCTCTCTCTTTCTTTCTTTCTAAAAAAATGAGTGAACTAGGTAGGGCTAGAGAGGCAAGTAACCCGGAGGATGTGGATTCAAGCCTGCATGCAGGCGCACACTTCGGCCGCACTTTCTCTTTTTGTAGTGCCAGGTTCTAAGCGGGATTTGCCTATTGGAGGGGAGAGTTGGGGCCTCTTCCAGTTGAGTTCTCAAGGAAGAAGGAGAGATTGGCGACCTATTTCCATGTGCTTCATCACCGTGAGGGTTAGCAGCAGATTGCTCTGTAGGGATTATAGCTGCAGCAAGTATTTGAGTGGGTGGGTGACTGGGGTGGGATGTTAGGCATAGAAAAGTACCTCGGAGTTGTGCCTCTTTTCCCTTGGTTGGGTTGGTGAGGGATTGCTAATAAGATCAAGGTCACTTGACTGAATGCTGTACAAAGTTGATGGTGAATGCACCGGGGGACTTGAAGAGAAGCCGTGATTCACAGTTACAGATTTTACCTCCTAATCTTCACCACCCCTCCCTGTGTCATGCTATTGTCTGAGTCACAGACAAGGGGTGTCTTAGTGCACAGACTAGAAAAACTGTTCACAGCAAACAGTTTGTTTACTTTTTACTTATTATTTTTTTTTATGGTGCTAGGGATTGAATCTAGGGCCTTGCATAGGCCAGGCAACTGCCCTAGCAAAAACACCAGTTTTGGTAAAATGTTCTGATAATAAAATTCCACCTTAAAACTAGGAGATATGAAAAGAAAGGGAACTGAGGTTCTAAGGCCTCAGAGGAGAGTGTGATGAAGTCTGAAAGGGCTCAAGTGACAAGCAGGAAGGTTTGATATCTTCTTTCTGTGTGTAGTTAAGAAAATAAACCTTCTTGGCTCTTCTGAGCCTTTGGTTGATTCTTGACCCCTTTTTGGGAGAGAGAAATGGGAGTTTGACTTTCTGCAATGGAGGAGACCCTGCCTGTCCCTGGGAGTGGAGATACAGCCTGGCATCATGAAGACGGTTGGCTTGCCTGTCTTTGGGTGGGCCAGGCAGGAGGTCTGCTGGTCTGCTGCGCTGGTCACAGATGCCCAGGCTGGCAGGTGGATTGAGGAAGGCCCGTGCACAGTAGTTTTGTTAAAATGGGGTCACCTTGTGACAATACCGTTATAGTTTAAACTTTGTAACTGGCTTGACTTTATTTAAGAAGGAAAATCTAAAACATAAAAGGCTTTTAAAATGAATCACTCAAGGGTTATTTGGTTTGTTTATAACTTAGTGGCAGCAAGGAAAGTAGGTCTTGGGAGTTAAGAGGGGAGGGTCTCTTCCCTTGTGGGACAGGCCATTTGAGGTCTCTGGCCTGAGGACCCAGACTTCTGGAGCAGGTTCTCATGCCGTGTGCCAGCAGCCCTTCTCCAGCTGTCTTCTGAACTGTGGGGACAAGGCGGGGCCCCACAGCCTCCTCCTCTTCACCATAGACTTCCTGCATGCTGTTTCAAGTGGATGATTTCATGCGCCAGAAGTCATTTCTGTTCTCTTAGGCTGCTTCGCTGAGACCTGGAGACAAGGTTTCACAAATAGTATTTGATTATGTTACATCTTAAGACATTCCCATGATCTCCCAATTTCTTGAAACTTGCCTGCTTCTCAGCTTCAGAAAAAACAATAACTTTTAAAATAACTTGTTTTTTCTTGAAAATTTCAGGTGGTTTGCCCCTTCTTTTAGTATTTTCATTTTCTCAGTTTTTCTTATGGAGATAGTTGTTTAAAGTAACACAGTAATTGAAGTGTTTGGTGTAATGTAATTCAGGATGCTTAATGCTACTTTTAGCTTATTTATTGTCATCCAGATTGATTTAGGGAGTAGATCAGGGTCATCTGTTAACTGGCCTTGAGCAGCCAAAACAGTTTGATCCAAGAATAAATTAAAAAATCTTCTTGGAGTCAAGTGTAGCCTTTTTCAGTCTTTCTCTGTGTGTGTATTCCTTAAAAATGAAGGGTTAGAACTGGACAAGAGAAACAGATGAGCAGAAAACATGGATAACCACTGGTGACGTTTTAGTACATGCCCTTCCACATTTTTTCTGTGACAGTATTTAAGGAGTGATCCACCTCTCCCCCTCAGCCCAAATCCAATCAGTCCCTAAAACTAGTCCTACATTGTTGTCTACTTTAGGTAGTTTGCAGTGACTCGTGCTGATCACCACCTTACCTGAGTGTCAGCCCTCCGCTCCACAGGGGGCTTTGGGCTGTGCGTCTCCCTTTGCAGGTACAGTGATGGCAGCTGAGGTTCTCTTGCTTCCAGATGTAGAGACCCATGTGCAAGGCATGTGCTCTGTCACGGAGGCGCACCCCAAATTTCTTTTTGGCTCTCCTGTTTTTTAAGTGACCCTGTTCTTGATGTCATTGATCTGGGCAGCCTCTCTTCTCTGCTGTTTTTAATGTGATGTTTATTTTGGTAATGATTTTTATTTTCTTCATCAACTGTGTTAACGCTTTTTTGATATTTTTTAAAAAGACAATCTGGGGCTGGGGATGTGGCTCAAGCGGTAGCACGCTCGCCTAGCATGTGTGCGGCCCGGGTTTGATCCTCAGCACCACATACAAAGATGTTATGTCCGCCGAAAACTGAAAAAATAAATATTAAAAAAAAAATTCTCTCTCTCTCTCTCAAAAAGAAAAAAAAAAGAAAAAAAAATATTAAAAAAAAAAGACATTAAAAAAAAAGACAATCCAGATATTCTTGAATTTCTTTGAGAGTGGAAAGTGGTTGAAAATCCCCCTCTTTTGGGAGTTCTGAAATCTTTTCCCGTTGCTTATTTGATTTGCTAGTCTCTGCCCTAATCTGCCTGCCTCGCTGGGGACGCTCTCAGCTTCCAGAGGCCTCCGGAGGGGCAGCTCTGTCTGGACTAGGTGTCCTCTCAGGGCTGGTGTAGGGACCTGGGGGTGGGAGCCCGCCACAAGGCACTAGCCTGCCTCAGATCCACTCTGTCCTCCTACCCTGGCGGGCTGTGCTTTCTGCCCGGGGCCGCGCCTCCGCTTGCCCTTGCTGCCGCTGATTAGGTGGCCTGGTGAGGCCCTTGCTCTTTTGGCGATGGGTTCAAGGGCTCAGTCGCCTCTGACTCTGGGCCACAGTGCAGAGCTCGCCTCTCTCCAGGAAGCTTCTCCTGGTGAGGGAGCCCCTGCCTTGTCAGGCCTCCCAGGGGCCCTGCAGTGGGGAGCTGAGCCTCCAGGGAGGGTCCCTGTCACCCAGGAATCCTGCCTGCAACCACAGCCTCCATATCCCCAGAGAGGGGTCTTTAGACTCCTCACATGGGTTCTGGAGTCGCGGGCTTATTCTTTCCCTCTCTCAGGCTGGTGTAGACCTCACTGGTCTGGACCGTGTTGGTTATCTTGGTCTGGGTTAGACTCTTTTCTAATTCTGATAGCCATTCTCTTATTAATTTCAGCGTAGATTAGAGGAGAGTCACATAAATGTGCCCTTCAGTCGATGCCTTTTGCTGGAAATCTTTCCCTAGTTATTTTAAACTTGAGTCCCACCAGCACCGCTGGCCCCACATCAGCCTGGTGTGTTCACACTGCCGGGCTGTGTAGCGTGTGCTATTTGTGTTAGCCCTAGTGCCAAGAAGGACCCAGAAGTAAAATCCGGGTTCTTTGTATAGCACGTCGTTTATCTGAGCGGCCCGCGTGGTGCCTCAGTCCACCAGAGCCTAGAAGTGGTTGGGTGGATTATTTCAGGATATGCCAGCCAGGCTGCAGCGATGACGGCAGTGTCCCTAGACCTTGCTTTCTGTTGGCAGCAGGTCAGGAGTGTCACACGCGTCGTGTGTCGCCCGAGCTCCCGGTCTGACCTGACTGGCCTCGCCCTACCTTGCCGCTTGGTCGCACAGGTCCCCCCAGTGCCTGCGGGAGAACTGCAGAAGCACTGATAAGAGGAGGACTTCCGGGAGAAGCCTGGGGGCTTGAGGCCCTTTGCCATATATTGAACAGTGATAAAATAACTTTTAATTACCTTATTGAGTCAGAGGGTTGTAAAAAAAAACCAAAACACTAAAGTAGATATCTGGTAAACAGAAAGATGCTTTAGGTACCTTGGAATTTATTTATTTTTTTGTACTGGGGATTGAACTCAGGAGTACTCGACTACTGAGCCACATCCTCAGCCCGATTTTATATTTTATTAGAGACAGGGTCTCACTGAATTGCTTAGTACCTCGCCATTGCCGAGGCTGGCTTTGAACTTGTGATTCACCTGTCTCAGCCTCTGGAAAAGGTCATGTTTTCATGAAACGAAGACTTGATTCTTTGACAATTGTGACAAATAGAATTAAGGAGTGCTGCACCTAAGGTCCAGGCATGACCCGGCATCTTGGGCTGTTGGAAACTGAAGGTGTGTCAGCCAACGTGGGCATGTCTCAGGTGGCATGGGAAGGCAGCTGAGAAAAGAAAAGTCATGCTGGAACCACTCAGATGCTTTACCACCACCCATCAAGAAAGGCAGCATTGAACTTCCACGTTTTTTTGTACAACTTCTGAGTAGTGCTTTGAATTAAATCCAAGGGCAGAAGTTCAGGGGACTCCCCTACCCCTGCTTTGGTAAACAGCTGCATGGTAAGCTGTGGACTTTCCCTTTGGATTTTACCTGAAAGTTGCCTTTGTGATTTAAAAGAAGGCAGGTTTGACACTTTTATACTGATGTCACCAGAGAATGTTTCTTGGGAGCTCAGGTAGATGAACTTTTCTTCTTCATTGGTACTGCATGGGCTCGAGCTCCGAGCCCAAGAGCCTGCCTTCCATTTCTCCAGTTTGTTTTGGGCATCAGTTTGTGTATCTATTTATGTAGCGATCTCTTCCATGCTGGTCTCCAGTACCAATCCCTCCTCCATCATTTCTGCAATAGTATTGTGAACCTTGTCTATACGGAAAATTAAATTGACAGCCATTTTCAAAATGCTTGACTAGTGTTTCCACAAATATTTGAATTGGGTCTAGAATGCTAAGTTTACTTTCAGAAGAATCCACTGAGACAAAGATAATGTCGCCTAATGTCAATGAGTAAGTTTGTCATCAGAGCCTTGAGTTGATGGTCCTCCGAGGAAATTGCCAACTTCATTTCTCTCTTTTTTTTTTAATTGGTTGCTCAAAACATCACCATGATCTTGACATATCATATATCATACTTTTGATTCAAATGGGGTATGAATTCTTATTTTTCCACATGTACAGATTGCAAGATCACATTGATTATACTTCCACGTTCACACATACTGCCATACTAGTGTCTGTTGTATTCTGCTGCCATTCCTATCCCCTTCCTATCCCAACGTCATTTCTCCCAGACCTGATGGTTGGCTGGTGTTGGCACCTTGAGGACTGGGCTTCCGGAGGTTGCAAAGACAAGGATCACCCTGATTGTGGTTAGGCCTAGACTTCCAGCAGGGGTGGGTGTGGGCCTGGGCCTGGGCCTGCCACCTCGGCTGTACTTCCCCGCCCGCCCGCGTTATGATTTGAGCTGTGCTTTTGGACTCCAGCCTCTCTGTTTCCTCAGCTGGCCCAGTAGAGCCAGGGTTTTGCCTGAGCTGGAGCAGGTATTCATTGAGGTCCCCTGGTGTGCTGTGCAGCGCACCCTGAGACACCTGCTTCTGTGCTTTGTCTTTCTGGGGGGTGAGGTTTCTAAAATCTGACCTTGGAAGCACAGTTGAGTTACTATGCCTGAATAATTGTGAGAGTTGAGCGTGCAGTCAACTTCCTGTGGCAGTCCAGCCAGGGAGAACGGATTTGTTGCATTATTCATTTGGGTTGCCCTTCAGTGCTCAGTCCTTTTTTGGGAAAGAAACATCTCTCCAGGGCCCTTAGGCAGAGGGGGATTTTATTGGAGGTGGCATCCTTGGCTCTCTGAGGAGGGGCCTGCCCTTCGCTGTGGGTCCTCACCGATGGTAGCTGCAGCTGGGCCTTTCCCTCACACGCCGACTGACTGTAGGGTCTTGGCTGCAGTGACCACAGGCTCTGAGACTTTGTTATCTATGTCATGATCTCCACAAATACTCTAGTTCTTGGAGACTGTGTGCTGGGATTTTTGAGGTCTTTTTTTTTTTTTTCTTTTGGTACCCAGGATTGAACTCAGAGGCACTCGACTACTAACCACTAAGCCACATCCCCAGCCCTATTTTATATTTTTTAAATTTAGAGACAAATCTCACTAAGTTGCTTAGCGCCTTGCTTTTGCTGAGGCTGGCTTTGAACTTGTGATCCTCCTGCCTCAGCCTCCTGAGCTGCTGGGATTACAGGCAGGTGCCACAGTGCACCCGTGATTTTTGAGTTTGCCTCTAAGCTGAGTTATGGCTGTCCATGGTGATGTTACCGCTGTTGACCTGTGACGAGTCCTTGCTTCCCCAATGTTGAAGAATAACACCAGAGAAGCACACGCCGAGGCAAGGTCAGAGTAGAAATTAGAAGTTTATTAAAGGACAGCAGAAAAGACTTCTGCCGGAGGAAGAAGGGGACCCAAGAGGTGGAATCCGTGGAAGTGCGGTTGTTTCCCCTTTTTATAGTTCTTTCAGTGATGGAATGTAGGTGGGAAGGCCGGAGGGGTGGGACACAGGTGGGCCAAAGAAGTAGTCCGAGCAGGAAGGACTCCATTAACACTTCTTTGGGATGGACTTTGGCCTAGGGCCTTTTCAGGACTTCATTAACATTCCATGAGTTGTCCTGCGTTTTCCCTGAGTCATTCCCAGCATGGCCTCCATTTTAGATTTCACTCGGTATTAGACCCGATTTATCTAACTACACTGACTACCTAACTTTAAATCTGGCTTCAGTGACAGTGCTCCAATGAGTGGGTAGAAGGCTCGGGAACACATGAAAACAGATGAAGACCCCGCCTGCCAGGGCAGAGTCTGCCTCGCTCTTTGCCCTCCAGGAAGAGGAATTTTACACAGTAAGGTGGCCGGAGGTCAGGAGCTCACAGACCTGGGCACTGCCAGGCTCTGCCTCCTGGTCTTTAAGCTGCCTGTTTCTCCTCTGAGCCACATGGGGTCTAGGGCTTGTCCGACCAGCCTTTTGTATGCTGGTTCTCTGAAGAGTGTTGACAGTGCATGGGAGTGTCTCACTGTGACAACGCATGGGAGTGTGTCACTGTGACCTGTGGACTTGGACTCAGAGTCTGTGCTGTGGTGTGGCTGTGGTTCCGGTGTGTTCCGTAGGGTTTGCGTGTTGGAAGTTTGGTCCCCTATGTGGCAATATTAAAGAGCGATGGAACCTTCATAAGGTGGGGTTCTGTGGGCACTGGGAGTCTCAACTTTGGAAGAGATTCGGGTAGTTCACTGGGTCCCTGGTTAGTTCTCAGGGAGGGTTATTAGAAAAGAGCAAGACCCACCTCTCCCTGATACCTCTGGCCTCTTGTCTTGCTTGTGATCTCTTACACACCCTATCACTTCCATGTGTACCAGGGGGCGTGGCCAACAGTGTCTTCACTAGAATTTAGCTGATCTTAGCACCATGCTCTCAAACCCCCAGAACCGCGAGCTACCCATCCTCAGGTATTTTGTTATAACAATGGAAAAAGGGCTCAAACAGTTTGTGAGGTTGCTTCTGCTTTAGTTGCCAGCTATAAAATGCAGGGCCAGGAGGAATTTAGCACCAGCCTATATTGTTTGTGTGTATGAGTGTGTGCACGCGCGTGTGCAGGTGCGTGTACATACAAAGGATGAACATATGGTTTTTATCAGTCCTTTTGCCCTTTACCTAACAGACCAGGGAGATGGCTGGAACAGTGCTTAGTCAACAGTATTTATTTAGGTTTGCACACCTTCCAAAAGAGTGCTTATTTAAGGCCTTAGAGGACTTTAAGGTGACTGACAGACCATTCAACACCAGGGCTGGTGGAATGTGGTGCCAGGAAAATAATAAGTCATAAGAGCTGATTACTGTGCCCAGAGAACAATGCAGCCTTGAGTATGGGCTCTGCCTTCATGCTGGGGTGAGACATAAGAATTTATGAATTTATAATGGCTGTGGTTAAAGTCCAAGAGGATCCCAGAGGACAGCGAGTGAAGAGATGGAATAAGAAGCCCTGATACCCTGGTTCCACATCATTTTCCCTCCACTGGACAGTGCAGGGGAGGGTGTGTGTGAAAGGACCAGATCTTCTAAGCAGGAACTTCATCAATCTTGCTTTGAAATGCAGGAGCTTATTTTATCAACTCTTCAACAATAATGAAGTAGTTGAATTTTTAAAAATGTCTTGCTTGCTGTGTTCCACCCTGCCTACAGTTCATGTGGTGGGTCTTGCTTGATCCTCAGTGTAACACTGATGCCTGCAGTTTAGATCCTAAATAAGGCACACTTCTCAAGGCAAAGAGGCCAGGGGCCAGGGGCCAGGAGGGGCCAGGGGCTGTGGCTGAGGCCTAGGCTGTTGGCAGACCAGCCTGGACTTGCCTCTGCCACACCCTTGCTCCATGACCTGGCAATCACTAGCCTTGGCAAACAGGTAGCCTTGCATTGGGATTTCCTTATCTTTGAAGAGGGAGGGACTACATGGTTTAATTCTCTAGGGGCAATATCTGGTATATTACTGAATTGTCTATTTCTAAGCAAAAACAAACAAAAAAGCCACCAAAAACCCCCCAAATCTCTCCAGAAAGAATTTTAAAATGAGATGGTAATTTTCCTGAATCCCTCCTCCTCCTTTCTGGACCTGATACTGACATCATGGTCTTTCCGTTCTACTTATGCCCCCAAGAGCTTCCATAATAGTGCCAATAAGAAGACATAAGGGAAATATTTTTTCTTTTTAAACTTGGGCCAGAGGCAAGCATGTCTCGACACAAATTGGTCTGGATGCATTTTGTGCGCTGGGTCCTGTTTTTGATCAGTTTGAAGCTCTACAGATGTTTGCTTGGTGGCCTACGCTGGTGACTGGTTGGGGGTTGGCTAGTGGCAGAGCAGACAGGAGGGGAAGCTTAGGTAAATCATGGTGCTGTGCAGCAAGACAGGGCCCCGCCTTAGGAAGGTTCCATTGTTCCTTAATACTGCCACACAGAGGACCAAACTTCCAACACACTTTTTCTCAAAAAATTAATTCACTGGACAGTTCAGCTCCTGCTGTATACCAGGTGTTGTCCCAGATGATGGGGAAAGAGCTGAACATGTCTTCACCCTGCAGGTCTTGCAGTCATTGGCAGAGACAGATGTATAAAAACATGGAATATCTCAATTTTCTTTTATACAGCTCTACATGTAGTTTGGTTTTTGGAGTGCTGGGGGTTCCTCACACATTCTAGGCAGGTGCTCTACCACTGAGACAGAGTCTGACTAGGTTGCTAAGGCTGGCCTCAAACTTGCGATCCTCCTGCTTTAGCTTCCTGAGTTACTGGGATGATGGGTGTGCCAGCACTCCTGGCTGAGATACATTTTATATATCATAGAAGTCCCTTATTTAGGCACACAGTTGCACCACTCAGTGAAGTTCTAAAAATCTCCCCAGTAAGATCTCTGAGGATGCTCATTTACAGTTACTCTGTTCCACCACCCTGTCAAGATACCTGCTGGTCTACTCTGTATCTCTGTAACTCTGCTCTTTCTGGCTATTGCTTATAAATTGAATCATATAGTATATGGCCTGGCTCCTTTCACATAGTGCGGTGTTCTTGAGGTGACACAGCAGGTGTCCGGCATTCCTTCCCTTTGTTGTGAGTAGATTCCGCTGGATGGTGCACCACATGTCCACTCATCATTTCCCCTGTTGGTTGCTGTAATAATGCGGCTGTGAATATTGTGCCTACACATATCTTGTGTAGATGTACGTTTTCAGTTCTCTTAGAAGTGAAATTGCTGGATGTCATGGTAGTTTCATGTTTAACCTTTTTAGAAGCAACTTTCTGAAGTTGCGACATCATCTTACATCTTGGTAGCATTGTTATGATGGACCTGTTTTTCTGGGATTTTTATGCAGTACAGGAAACGTCACCTTGGAGCTGATGTTGAGCTCCTAACAAGGACAGAGGACCCTCTGCAGTTTTCTCTGCTGTGCTCTGTGAGGCTTACCTGGGGAGGGGGTGTTCCACGGACGGAGCTGTGCGGAGGTTGCCTGGCCTTCTCATAGAATGGCAAAGTCAGGCTCAAACTGGAGATGGGAACTGTGGGCCAGTGTGGCTTCACAGCCAGTGAAGTCTGCGCTGGGGGATGAGCTGGCTGAGCGTCAGCAGGAGAGCAGTGACAGTGCCAGTTAGCCCAAACAGCACAGCACCCGGTCAGCTCTGATGAAGCCACTCCTATCACCCCATTTCCCGAAGAGGAAACCTAGCTGCCCTGTCTGCAGAAATCAGTGTCCTTGACCCACAGCCTGTTTCTTCCGAGGTAGGTCTGCAGGGGTCATGGTGAAGCCCAGTGGAGAGACCTTGACCTTGGCTTAAGGGCTAAAGAGCCGATTGTCCTCACTCTTGCTGTGTCCCTGAGGAGGGGGCTGACTTCAAGCCATCCTCTCACCTGCACAGGTACTGCCTCTGAGGCTCGGGAGGGGTGATGATAAGAAGAGCCGTGTGCAGAGAACTCTCTGGAGGCTGTTGGGAGTGCCCACGGGGCCCTGTTTCTTTCCCCCTTTCCTGGTGGGCACTGGAGGACAGGCCAGGGAGCATGGTGGTACCATGGTGGTGCCAGCACAGGGTGTGTTCCCCAGTGCTGTTGGAGTGATGCATGAGAAATGCTTGCGAGGTCACCCGGGCCCTGGCACTGACACTGGGTTCCTTCAGTGGAATCACCAGTTTGGTGGGCAAAGGACCAAGTGCTTCGTAGCAGCCATCTGACAGTCTAGTGCTGGGCTTGGCAAACTACCGCTGCCCTGAGCCAGCTGCGTCAGCTCGTGAGCTAGGAGTGGCTCTTACCTTTTAAAAAAGATTGTTAAAAAGAGAGAAGAGTGTGCAACAGAGGTATTTGGCCCAGGTCCCCTGAGGTGTGTGCGTGTGCAGTGTGCACGCTGCACTTCTAGCATATCACCTGCAGAACTCTTGGTCCTCCAGGGTTTGTGTGGGGCAGTGGGCTTGGCTCGGAGTCTGAGGATTTCTGAGGGTTTAGGATTTGGCCAACATGGAGTACTTCTTGATGGCTCCCCTTTTTTCCTGCTTTTGCTGCCCCACCGGAGGCTGAAGGAGAATGTTCAATGGAACACTTTTTGTGTGTGTGTGTGTGTGTGTGTGTGAGGGGGTGATGGTCAGGTTACATGTATTCCTGTTGTCACAAATCATCCTTGTCTCTGACCTTAGCATTGCTACGCCAGCCCTTTCCCCTTAATACCTCCAAAAGAGAAAGGATTTTCAGGTAAAGGGAATGCTCTTAGTGGCTGAAATCTGCATATACTCAAACCATTTGGACTGATGTCCAGAAGAGTCACTTTCCTGATACCGCTGTTACATGAGCTTTTATAAGATGCGTATGGGAAGGCAGGTGTGCCTTGAGGAGTTAGGTGGCCTTGGTTCCAGTGGTAATGTTCTAGTGTGACAGCCAGGGTGAGCTTGGCCAGGCGCTGCCTTCACGAGGAGGAGCCTTGGAAGTGGGAACGGGGCTGCTGGCGCCTGCGTGCCTGGCAGGGTCAGGGTATTTTCCGTGGCTTTGTTCTTAGCAGATTGGTTTTAATATCTGAGGTGCGGGGGTTTATTTCCCAGTGAACCCCCTAGTTTATTTGGAAGGGATCACGTTTTTCGTGCTTACCTAACAGAACTGCCTTCATTTTGTGTCCAGGCCTACTTGGGCATGGCTACCCCGGGCCTCCTGCCTTTCGGGTAGGCCTTCTGTTGAAGGAAAGGGGACTGGACACCACTGGGAGGGCCTGGGAAGGGGCCGAGGTTCCTCTCTGGGGGGCTTCGGGGTGGTGGAGTCCTAGGCTGCAACTTGCTCCGAGCTTTGTGACTAGGGGCAAGTCGAGCTGAGGATCTGCAGTTCTGCACTTCCGCTCGCTCCTGTGCCCGGCCTCCGCTGCTCCACTCCCCCTGGCCACCCTAAAGTGTGACGATGGCATCCTCACTGCAGGTTCATGTGGTCAAGCTGGGTACAGACGAGATGCCCTGTGGAGCGTCTGGGAGCATTTGGCACAGGCAGGCTGTCATCGTCCTCCCTGCAGAGGAAGGGACCCCAAGCAAATGTGTGCTGCTGCCCTCACAGAGCTTGGACCACAGCCCGCTAAGGTAACTGAGCAGGTGGTGGGAATGTGTCGCACATTGGGGCCAGCACAGTACATTCCCCCCATGAGGAGGTACTTTCTCCTCATCTTTAATGTGTTTTAAAGATTGGTTTGCATATTACTTTTTATTAGTGAGACCAGTTTCTGCCATTTAAAGATAGTAGGTGCTGGCACCAGGATCCCCTAAGTTGAGGATCGGGGTGTTAGGAGACGTCCTGGTGGTTTGGATATGAGGCCGACACATGGAGAGTCATAGTGTCCCGGTTTATTTCCTCCTCTCCTCTTTTCCTTTCCCTTCTCCACTTCCCTCCCCTTCCCTTCCCTTCCTTTGCTTTCCTGCCAACACCACAGAGCAGGTTTTCTTCTGGATCATGTGATCATTAGGGTTGGAGTGACTTGTGTACCCGGGGGAATGTGTTTACTAGAGCACAGGGGCGGGGGGTGGGGACCTGTGATACCTTCAGAGAGCCAGAGAGGCTGACCAACCGCTGCCTCCAAGGAAAGGACATTCCTTGTGGGTTGGACCTGTGGTGCTTACTTGCAGTGACCACTGAAGTTCTCTGTGACCCGGAGGGAAGTTTCTGTATGAACCTGCAGTTTAGGCCTCAAATTTAAAAATTGGTATTTCATCACAGACAAGTGATAAATGAAGAAAAGGCCCTGTCCTGAGAGAGCACTCATTTAGAAATGACAGTGGCTTTCCTTTTGCTTCGTGCTGCCCGGCCATATTAGCAAAGAAAGTCTCTTTTTTTTTTTTTGAGAGAGAGAATATTTAAAGACTGGAAAAATTTGTCAATTCTTGAGCTTCTTGGAGCCATTTACTAAAGATATTTATTTGGTAAAAAAGGTTTGTACTTTGGAGATGCTAATTAACCACTAGTTCATCCTTCTCCTCTTGGGGGCCAGAGGTGAGGCTGGGTAATATGGGGCAGGGTGTGGGTGAAGGAGAGGGAAATGCCGAAGGGGAGCTGCAGGCCCCTCACCATGGGCCTCCTTCCCAGGCAGCCCGAGCCACGATGGAAGTTTCCAGCTGTCACTGCTGGCATGGGAGCCTGGGCGGCGGTGGAGCTGTCTCCTGGACTCCACCACGGAGAGGCCTTGAGCCTGCTGCCTGCTGGGTCTCGGGGAGCTTTGGCTAATACAGATGCTGGGATCTCCTCCCCAGAGATTGTGATGGCACCGGTTCCAGGCTGGCATGCTGGTGTGTTTAAAGGCCCCCTTGTGCAGCCCTGGTGGAGAACCCCTGCCCAGCAGGGCCCCGGGGACAGGATTTTTGCCTGGAAAATGTCCTGTAAAAGGACATTTGGCTTTTATTTATAGTTCTTTTTGCTTTATCTTATAAACTTTATGTTGGCCATATACGTACATATTTCTAAATGTTCAAATATTTTATAAAAAAGGACAGATTGGGGAGACTGTTTGTAAGACCCTGATAGTGATCTTTAAAGTTAGGACGAGCGACCTTTATGGGTGAATAGGCTTGACTTGGACAAATTACCCAGTGCTACTTTGAGTACAGAATACCTCTTGAAGTTTAATGGCCTGATTAATCTGATGAGATGGATTTTCAGGGTATTTATTTGCTTGCAATTAGCTTGAAGATCTCTTATGGGAAGGATAATTTGTATTAAAAAATGGGAAATTGGCACAGTTCCGCCATACCTAAGACTACAGCAGTTTTGATCTCTCGGGGCCGTCTTGCACTGTGGTGTGCGTGCCACATTCTTAGTCGGTGTGTGCTTTGGCCAGTGTTAGTGATTTCTAAAAATGTCCCGGCGTGGAGTGCTGCTGTGAGGATGAGCTCACTTGTTCCTCGAGTGGCTCGCTGGAAGTCCACCCCGGTCCTGAGGGGCTGGGTTGCACTGGCCATGTTGCCTCTGCCACAGGTTTGCTGGAGGCCCTACTTTTCCCTTCTTACCAAGGCCGGTTTGCCCCCCTGTTAAACCTGTGCAGTGGATGCAGAACTGTCAGGTGTCCTTGTTCCGTCTTAGGGACATCTTGACACTAGCTCAAGGTCGTGCAGCTGCATGTCCCAGCAGGAGGCAGTCCAGGCTCTTGCTCACTTCTGTGTGCTATTTTTCTTGCTGTCAGGACTTGGAGACTGATCCGCAGGCTCAAGCTTGGAGTCCCCTGGCGGTGGTTCCAGAATGGCTTTGTGCCGGGACAAGTCACGTGACTGTGGTAAACTGAAAAATCAAAAAAAAAAAAAAAAAAAAAAGGCCTTGTCCTGAGAGAGCACTCAGAAATGACAGTGGCTTTCCTTCTGCTTTTATGCCCCGGCCATGTCCCTGCTGTTACTGCTGCTGCAGGGATCGTGATGGACAAGGGCCAGCTGTTAAACACACCAGCTTAGGCAGAGTTTCTTGGTTTTTATGGATGAAACAGGAGAAAAGCTTAGCTTCACTCCCCCGAGTAGGCTGGTATGGTCTGACTGCAGTTGGTAGCCGGGCCAGACATGGTCAGAAGAAAACGCGGTAGCTCTTCAGGTTTAACGCCACCAAATACTTAAGACATCACACAACTACTGTCATGAGTTCTCTCAAGAGATTCTGGGGTATAATAAGTGCTGTGGAAACCTGGACTCCAGAGGACAGAGCCCTGTATGTGCCCGGGACCCTTGGAGGGGCAGAGGACACACCGCTTGTTGGGATGCAAATCAAGTCAAGATGGCGCCTGCACTTTGCCAGGAGGAGTGGTTTGTGAAGCAACGCCAGCGAGCCATTAAGATGGTGAGGATTCCTTATTGGCTGACTGCTGTATCTAGATGATGTTGATTGAGTCAAGCTGTGTGTAATTAGTTAGGTATATATACCTCTGCTGTCCGGCAGAGAAGCGGCTCCCGCTGCCTTGGGTGCCCGCTACTTTGAGTTCTCGCTCAGTTCCCGCTGAGTTCACTGGCGATAAAGTAGTTCCCGCTTCAACCTTCAAGTTGCTTGTCACCTCCCGGTTATTTGCCCAGCCAGACTGCGGCAACCACTCACTCGGTTACTCCTGAAGCCAGCAGGTTCCTGCTGCCTGGTTTGACACGGCTGGGCTGTTTTTGCTTTCCCATGAGGTTGGGCCCCTTGAGAGGACCAGGCTTCACTCCTGGTAGGTGACAGGGAACACTAGTCTTCTGGCTTCTGCTGGGAGTGCAGGCCAGGTGTGGGGCGGAGAGGTCCTCTCAGGAGGCCCTTCTTGTTGGTGGCAGTTTCGTCAGCTGGCAAGGTAGACCTACAGATGCCCCTTGAGTTATGCTGGGGCCATGTCCCAGGAAACCCGTGGTAATTGAGAATGCATGGAAGCCACCTGCCCGCCGTGCACCGCAGTGGAGCAGCAGGGTCCCTGTACTGTGTCAGTCCTCCCCACTTGTTTTCATGGGGCCGACTGGGTGCCGGGCTCCCTGTGTCTCCCAGCATCATTAGAAGAGCCTCCCACCTGTCACTAGCCTGGGGAGAGATTCAGATTTGAAATTCCAAGTGTGGTTTTTGGTTTCTACCGAGTTTGTATGACTTTTTTTTTTTTTTTTTTTTTTTGAGAGAGAGAGAGAGAATGAATTTTTTAATATTTATTTTTTAGTTTTCGGAAGACACAACATCTTTATTTGTATGTGGTGCTGAGGATCGAACCTGGGCCACACGCATGCCAGGCAAGCGCGCTACCGCTTGAGCCACATCCCCAGCCCTTGTATTACTTTTGAATTACCCCAAAGTAGAAAAACCCCTGTTTAATCATTAGAAGTCGGGCCCTCTGCACCAGTGAAGGTGGAAGCAGGCGGATCCCAGGTTGGTTTCACTCTGGTGGGTGAAGGTAGCCAGGGGTCTGTACTGGGATGGTCCTTGTCTTCCTGAAACTGGAAAGTTGTGGGCTGACCATGTAACTGGGGGTACAGCCTGGTCTAGACGGTTCTCTGGAGCCAGTCCGTTAGTTCGCAGCTGCTGTTGGGACTTGACTTTGCCTTGCTCCCTTGCCGGCTTTTTGCCGTAGAGTCTGATCTGGAAAAGCCAGGATGGTAGGAGAGGGAGCAAGGCTGTGTCCACGGCCACCACTGTGCACTAAGCCCTGCTCTGGGAACACAGGGATTCCTGCTGGCACCAAGTGGGCTCTGTCCTTCCTTTCTCAGAGGACTTTTCGGTGGCATGCCTTTGAACCTCCTCCGCTCTCAGGGTGGGTGGACCTGACCTGCTGTGTGGCTGGAGAGTTCCTGCGGGCAGTACCCTTTCTTGGTGAGAGTCCTCTTCATCCAGAGTCCAGATCTGCCTCGGGCCTGCGTCTGCCTCTTCCTCAGGAAAGGTTTCCTGCTAGGTTTGCTTGTGGTGCCTATGCCCTTCCTCAAGGGTCAGGGATGTATGTAGACTTCAGATTAGGTGGGGAAGGGTCTGCTCAGAGGACTCGGTTGCCTGTGTTTGCTTGTCCTATGGAGTGTCTGACTTTCCCAGTCTCTGTGCAGCCCGTGCAGCTTCCACACAACTTCGCCACTGAGTGTAAACTTCATCATCCCATCTCCTCTTGCTTCTGGGCTTTTTTTGGTACAGGGGATTGAACCCAGGGGTGCTTGACTACTGAGCCACATCCCTAGCCCTTTTTATGTTCTATTTGGAGATAGGGTCTCGCTAAGGTGCTGAGGCTGCCCTTGAACTTGGGATCCTCCTGCCTCAGCCTCCCGAGTTGCTGTATCACAGGCATGCACCACCATGTCCTGCGCCTCTGGGCTTTCTGGATGGAGTTGGGGAGGGAGAGAGGCAGTAGACTTTGGCTGGAGATGCTAAAGGTGGTAAACTGGGAAGCACTGAAATGATGAGAGGAGAGCATGATAATACAAATGGGGCTGAATAGGTTTTCAAATAGGTCAGGATTTTCATCTCTCTGTCTTTTCTTTGCAAGTTTTGTTTTCTCCCAGGCTGTTTTCTATGAGCAGATGCTTTGCCCTTTGTCAGTCTATATGTGGATTTGTGTGTGTACCTGACTTTTCTCTGAAAGCTTAACATGCCACAGGCATTTCCCCCTGCGATTCAAATACTGCACAGCCAGCGTAATAGTAGGGAATTTGCTGAGTGCTTACTTGTTCTTCAGGCTTTGGGCCAAGAACTTTCCATGAACTATCTCATTGAATCCTCATGATCAAGCTGAGAGGATGTCCTTCTGTCTGCCCTGTGATATGGATGAGAAAGCTGAGCAGAAAAGACACTGAGTATCTTGCCCTTGGTCACAGAGCAGGCAGAGGGGTGGAGGAGGGGTTTAAGCCCAGCCAGGAGGTTTCCGCCTCCTGGGTGCTGCTCTCGCTTGGGTCCAAGTCTTTGTAAAGGTTGTTTAAAGGCTGGAATCCAGTATTCCATTGTACACGTACATTAGATGTTGCTTAATTGGGTTGCTTTACTTTAATTCTGTTTTGCATTTTAAGAACCTCGGGTTGTGTGCGTCTGCTGGTGTGGGTGACTGGAGACGTGGGCCGAGGACGGGTGGTTTCCTAGGTTGGCTGATCTACATCTGGACACATGCAGAGTAGCGACGGCAGTACCAGGCTTGGGGTCCGCTGCCGAGGGGCTTGTTTTCATTCCATGTTTGCCAAGGCAACGAGTTGCTGTCACTGACCCCTCTAGGACTACTTGCCCCATCCTGTCACTGCTGTGTGTGTAATCAGAGTCACTAAAGAAGAGGCGGTCCCTTAAGTCTAGGAGAAGCAGCTCTGTGGAAGTTGCTGGGTACTTTTCATCGATGTCCTTGAGGATTGATTGCCATTTTGTCTAGATGGAGGCGTGTTACTTCACAACAGGTGGTCAGCCGTTAGAGATAACTAAGAAATAGAGGGCTCCTGTGTGTGTGCACACAGCAGGTTTAAGGTTAAAAAAGATGCATATTTACAGGCAACGTAAATTTTACATGGGAATTTGGTCTTTTCAGATTTTTCTTCTTAGCATCTGAACTGAATTTAGAGGGGCTTTCCTCTTAGGGGTCCTTAACAGTGATCAGGCCTTGTTGGAGAGCTCATGGCCACTCTCTCCAGTGTTGGGTGGTTCTGTGCTCAGGCCGAGGGCCTTGATCTGGTGCTGGTGACCCGCCCTCACCCTGATGTGGAGAGGTGACAGTAGTCTTGCTGGTTTTCCATTGCTATGGGTGACCAGGCGATCCCAGGCTTGTTTCTCGCTGGCCACCTGGAATAGCGTTGTACCGTCCTACAGTGAGGAGCTTGTAGATTGCTGACTCTCGGGCCCCTGAGCCTGGCCCTTCAGGTGCTCATGATCCTTGGCCAGGTGTGTGTTTCCATAGGTGACCTTCTCAGAGCCCAGCCTGTGCCTGGGCCTTTTGAGCTGGGTGTGCCTCTTCTCTGTACTTTGGTCAGTTATTAAAGGTCCTGACCTCAACATAGTTTAGTAAGTGCCTTGGTTTTCCTCAATCTTTTAATTAAAGATTGACAAGAGTAAAATTGAATATGAGGAAGGTAGAGAATTTAGCTGACTGAAATAAAGAGACAGATGGCCTGGTTGTGTCCTGAGGAGGAGGGTGGGGAAAGAGGTAAGAACACAAAGCAGGAGGGGCGGGTCCTTTCCAGGGTTTCCTCCTGGCCTGGCAGCCCCCCACCCCAGGCAGGAAGTGGGGCTGGCTCTTTAAAGGGCAGCGAAGGTTCTCGTGACTAGAGAAAGGATGAGTGTCGCCATCAGTTTTCTCTTGCTGTATGGGATACCACACGCTGGGTCGGTAGTGGACATTTCTCCAGTCCTGGATCTGGGAAGTCCAAGAGCTTGGCCTTGGCCTCTGTGAGGGTCCCGCGCTACCCGTCACGAGACAGAGGCCGCAGGAGGCAGAAGAGGCCTGACGGGGGCCCACAGCCTCGATACCGGTCTTCATCGTTCACGAGGGTGGAACCCCGAGACAGCACTTCAGGGTCCCCTCCTTGTGTTGGGGGCAGCCGGATCTCCGCGGAGCTCTGGAGAAGATACCCCGACCACAGCAGGGCCCGCGCACCCTGGGTGTGCCGGCCCCGGGCGGGCGGGCCGGCGGGCCTTGGTCCTCGCGGCCTCTGGTCGATGGGGACAGCATTCTTTTTTGTTATGGTCTCTTTCTCCCAGACTCCTCCTAAGAGGAGGCGACGAAGGCCTACAGCACAGGGCTCCTCCACATCCCTCCTTCACCTCCGGCAGCCCCTCCTGGCTTCTCTTGAGGGGTGCCCCCTGGTGCAGCAGTGGGGTGCTGTGTACCCCGTCTTGTTCTAGGAGAGGTGAGTCCTCGAGGGGGTTGGGGGGTAGGAGGTGGGGGCACCTTATCTGAAGCCGTGACCAGTGCTCAGGGCAGGTTAACCCTCCTGAAAAGGAAGTTCCCAAGGTGGCTGGCAGGATGGCATTTCTTCTGCCAAGGAGATCTCCATTGCAGCAGAATCTCAAGGAAGGTTCCTTTTTGAAACAGGCCTTCCTCCTGGTCGAGCGTGTGTGAGGGATTAGTGTTTCTTGGCATTGCTCGCGTTCTTATCCTTTGGCTGGGTCTTACTCTCTGGGGTTCTTATCCTGTGGCTGGGGTCGCCTGGGGAGCAGCACGGCTGGGTGTCTCTCTCCATTGGACAGGAACAGGCCTCTCTGCATGTTGACAGGGGTGTTCTGAGAGGGCCTCTTTGGACTTCACCTGGAAACAGTGTCATAGGAAGTCATGAGGCCAGCCCAGGTTCTGGGATGGGGAAATACTCTGTCCCACAGGGAGCAACAAAGGAGCGTAGGGTGTCTGACCACCGGGACGGTTACCTGTTGGCACCATTAGGGTAGCAGTCGGCTGCTTGCCTTCTGCTTCTCTCAGGCATGCAAGGTTGCTCTCCCCTGCCATTTCCTCCTCCGTCCCACACAGCAGCAGGCTCGGGTGGGGTGGGGGGGGGCAGCTAGTGAAGAGCCATCATCTCAGCTGTCATGAGCGAGAGGGAGGAGGGTCCACAAACAGGGCAGGAGCTGGAGGCCTGTGCAGGAAATGGTCATGGTTCCCGTGGCTCCGAAGTGGAGGCAGGCCTGGCAGTGCTGGCTGCACCTGGCTTCCGGCGTCCCTCTGTCTCTGGTTGAGGAACAGACCAACCCAAACCTGGTGACTTGTTGTTTCTCCTGATTCTGTGGGTCGCTGGGCAGTCCTGGCCTTTCCTGGGTGCTCCGCCATCAGCTGGTGGCCCTGTTGAGGCTGGATGGCCTAGGGGGGCCTTCTGCAGGAGCTGGGGCCTCAGTGGAGTCCAGGAAGTGACTGATTGGGTCTCCCCACTGGCTGGGAGCTGTGCCAGTCACCTCACAGGCAGGGTGGGAATCCTTGGGAATTGGAAGGGCTTGGGGGATTCCTCCACTTCCCCTGCCCCTCTCTTTTTCTTGGTTTGAGGGTGGGGCAGCAGGAGAGGAACTGACCTAAAACATACTGTGGCAGTCACTGTCCGCCCGCCCTGCTTCTCCCCAGTTCTGAGTGTTGGTTCTGCGGGTGGTGGTCCCAGACCAGCAGCAGCAGTGTCACCTGGGAACTCTTAAGTTCCAGATTGACTTATTGGGAAATTCAGCCTGTGGCTCAGCCACCTTCTCAGTGAGTCTGACACGCTGAAGTGTGAGGACCTGCTCTTAGGAATGAGGGTGGTGGCTGGCTGCCTTCTGACTTAGGGCCTCGGGCCCTTGTCACCTCTCTGTTGTCAGAAGAAATGCGTCCCCCAGCCTCCCTTCAGGCCCTCTGTCTCTCTGAGTTAGAGTCTTCTTTGTGATGTCTGACCTAGGTCCTGTTTGTGTCTGTATATGTCTGCACAAAATCCACATTTAAAAAGTAGCTTTACCACTCAGGGTCATGGAGCATCAGTGTCCTGCTGCTCCTGGTTCCCAGGCTCCTGGTTGTAGAGGTAAAACATGGCCCCAGACACCCCCAGTGCAGTTTAGCAGTGGAGGAATACAGGGTGATGTCCAGTTGAGCAGGGGAGGTACAGATTCTGACAGTAAGTGCTGGGCTTGAGATGTCTGGGCAGGAAGAGATGATACCTCGCAAGCCATGGGTCCTAAGGGCTCAGGCTCTGGAGGCCGGGCAGGAGCTGGTGCAGAGAAACCTGTCCTGGGCACAGGAAGTTAGTGCCGGGTTTCCCTGAAGGTGGCTGTTCTTCGGAATCTTTTAGAGTGCTCTCCAGGTGGATTTTGTGCATCCCCACCCACAGCCTTGTGAATAATAGGTGTCCCAGACAGTTTTGATCAGCCAGGTTTGGAAACACTGACCCTCACCCTGACCCTCTCGGGCTTGCTCCAGGAACAGGAGCAGAGCACAAACAGGAGGCCTGGGATGGAGCTGGGTTCGTCCTGAGTTAGGCTGGCCTAGACGGGTCTGTACGCAAAGATCTTCTGGAACCCAGAGGTGGGGTGGGGGTAGGAGGGTTGGAAGGAGAGCTGAGAGCAGGGTTCTAGATGCCAAGGGACTGGAAAGTTACCAGGAGGAGGAGTAGTTGACGGGCTCAAGTGCAGGGCACTGCGTCACTGGTGACCAGAGGCAGCTGAGCCAGGCTGCGGTGGGGTGGGGGGGCAGGTGTGGATGCCTGTCAGGACCTTCCGAGGAGGAGCTGTGTGAAGGTGGAGGCTGCTGGGTGCTCTTGTTTGGAAATGGGAGAGGCCTGAGCGTGCTGCCCTGGGCGGGGAGCCAGTGGAGGGGGGTGGATGGAAGAGGGCTGTTGAAGTAGAGTCCTGGAGCAGAGAAGGATGGATTCCAAAGCCCAGCTTTTAGGATTGGCCTTGAAGAAAAGGAGGGCCACCCCACCTCATCCTGGAGGGAAGGAGGTAAGGGGGACGGTGTGAAGATGGACATGGTAACTGCTGGGAGTGGCCAGCAGCCACTCTCCTCTGTCCCGTTATTTTGAAGAGGAGATGCCCCATCCTAACCACCGGGGCTGTGCAGGAGGGCGGAGGCTGGACTCAAGGCACCATGCAGGGGAGGAGGGTGCCAGGTACCCACTTGGGATTCTCTGGCCACCTTTGGGGATGTTCCCAGTTCCCCAAAGTGACTTTGAAGGGTGTTCACCTGGAGTACCTGACAGGTTTGAAAGTAACGGGATATTTTAGGGCTGCCTACTAGCTTCAGAAATAATCCCCACTCTGGTGAATTGATGGTCCTGGGCTCTGGCTGCTGTCACAGACTCTGGCAGATGCAGGGCACTTGGGCTGTTTCCGAAGCCTGGAATACAAGTTCAGGCTCCCCCCTGGTCAGTTCTCCACCACTGAGAACAGCAGGAGCTCAGGAAGCACGCTAGGGCTCCGTGTGAGCCAGCCGTGGCCACGTGTGCAGCATTTTATTGGAAGCCCTGGGGGCTTGAGCCTCAGCTGCCCCATGACTGTGTGTAGCTTTCCATGAGCCAAGGCGTCTGCGCTGGCCTCTGGTCCTTGTGGTGCTGGTATTTGTTAGGCTGTGGCTCCATAGGACGTCCCCTTCCAGTTTTAAGTGTCACTGTCTCTCTTGTATGTGTCCTTCCTTCCTGGCCAGTGGTTTTGAGCTTTCTCACTGTGGGTGCACAGTCTCCGTGGGCCAGGCTCTGCCCCTCCGCCTGTGACTTGGTGCCTGCGTTATCGCTGTGCCTTGTTTTGTTTCCTGAGCGGGGACACTTTGTGGCCCAGTGAGGCTCCCACATTAGGCCACAGGCTGGCTTGCTCCCATGGTTCCCTTGGGCAGTGCTTGCTGGGACCTCTGAGTGTTTCTTCCCCCAGCAGGTGAGGGGTGGGCGCCTGACAAGACTCGCTCACTCTCTGGTTGTCACTGCTGTGTCCTGTGCCTGGGACCTGCTTTGGCCCTGCTGGGCTTCTCACTCTACCCTCTTCCCTTATTCTCTTTACTGCCTTTTCAGTCCTCTCC
Organism: Callospermophilus lateralis; assembly: GCF_048772815.1. Taxonomy (NCBI): domain Eukaryota; kingdom Metazoa; phylum Chordata; class Mammalia; order Rodentia; family Sciuridae; genus Callospermophilus; species Callospermophilus lateralis. The sequence continues at coordinate 99,660,282 of NC_135316.1, read as the reverse complement.
CTCTCCTCTCTGACCCTTTCTCATCCTATTTCAGTGTCTTTGAAGGCTCCATGGACCTTCGAGGGTTGTCTCCGCATCCCCTTTCTCCTGCATGCAGGGTTGCTCTAAGGGAGAATGTGTCCCTAGGGCTGCTGGCTTGAGCCCTTTGATGCCCAGGGAGGTTCGTGGCTGGTGCTTGTCACTGGGGTGTTCCTTGTTCTGAGGTGTGCAGCAGCTCTGTGCACCTGTCTCTGCTTGCTAAATGTTAATATCCTCCTCCCGCCCGAGTTTTGGACAAATAGCCCCTCACATCACTTCTGCACATGCCCTGGGGGTGACATGTTACTGCCCCCATAGAGAACTCAGCTGTTCACACATCTCTGTGCAGGGGGCACTGCTAGGGTGGGTGCCTGACCATTCATGATGGTGAAGAACTTTTAGGGACTATTTCAAGGACACAGCACTTATGTGAGAGAACAATGCAGGCTGCTTATTGTTTTCTGGGATTCGGTTGGATTGTTGCTGTAGGTGGAGGCAGCAGTTGTCTATGAGGGTGCAAATGAAGGTGGACACTGGGCTTTGCACCAGTCCCTTATAGGTGGACTGTCTGCCCCCCCATCCCCAACCCTTGCCTGATGTAGATAGATACCTGTGTTTTAATAAATACCCACTTGGATTTAGGTAATTTTGGGGATAGGGTAGAATTTTTATTTAGACAAGAGTGTGCTGTTGGGATTGAACCCAGGAGCTTATGCCTGCTAGGCAAGTGCTCCATCACTGAGCTACATCCCCAGGCTCAGACAGGTTTTTCAATAAACTATATGTCCATTCTAGCATGTTCACATAATCATTTAGGCTTTTGATTCTACTTTTCTTCTTTAATTGGGTTTTGTTTAATTGTTTAATTTTGTTTAATTGTTGGATGTTTACCACGTTTATCAGTCTAATATACATATGTAGGTGAGAACTGGGAATCTTAGGTCCTGACCCTGAAGAACTGTGTTTCCAACCATCTGATCCTTGACACAGAAAACAGACTATGACACAGAAAACGGGACTATGGACTGAAGTATTATAAATAAAGAAATGATCATGGCACTGTGAAGTATAAAGGTTTTCCTTCTTTTTCTTTTCTCCTGCAGAACCTAAAAGCAGACCCAGAAGAGCTTTTTACGAAACTGGAGAAAATTGGAAAGGGCTCTTTTGGTGAGGTGTTCAAAGGCATTGACAATCGGACTCAGAAAGTGGTTGCCATAAAAATCATTGATCTGGAAGAAGCTGAAGATGAGATAGAGGACATTCAACAAGAAATCACAGTGCTGAGTCAGTGTGACAGTCCCTATGTAACCAAATATTATGGATCCTACTTGAAGGTAAGGCTTAAAAATAGCGCCATTTTCCATCTTGCAGCACTTGGCTGAGCGGGGACAGGAAGGACTCCTGCAGCACAGCAGGCTTGCTCAGGAAGGAGGGTGACGTGACCTTTGCAATCAGAGCAAGCTGACTTCGATGGTCTATCATTTTAAATGTCGCCTAAAGAAATTTATTTTTGGCAAGAAGTGTTTGATGTTGACATTCTCTTAGAAACAACAGAGAGTATTTCCGGGTGGGGCTTTGGCATCAAAACTGTCTCTCAGTATCACAGTAACTGTTAATCACCTAATTTTGGGTTGATTTATGAGCAATAATAAAAACTCATGCCAGGCCTAAGAATATTAATCTCTTAATGTTTTCCATCATAACTGCAATTTAATTTAATGCTGTTTTTAAAGACAGTTGCTGAGAATTGTTAATTTTGATAGCTAGTTTATCTATGCTTCTCAGAATATGAAACTGTAAGTTACAACAACAGAGCACTACAAACTATCCTTGGCCTTTATGCTATTCCTAGAATCGTATTAAAATGTTTTTCTGATCTTGATGGAACCGGTTCACTCTATTAGATGTTGCAGGGTCATCTTCTCCCCTGAGAAGTTCTAAGACTGTTCTTGTGTTTTGGGTTCCTAGACGTGTTCATTTCATGAGCTACAAATGTGTAGTATCTTTTAAACTGAGTTTTGGAAATCAATTCTGAAATAATTCTCATGGAAATCAAAACATGGTAGGTAGAAATGACTATTTCCCGAGGAAAGCAGCACTACACCTGGATGGTTAAGATTGGGTCTCTCCTGTGAGTTTATCTATCTGCTTAATAAACCTGCTCTGATGTAAAAAGGGATAATATAGGTTTTGATTTTGTGGAAATGTGAATAAGAAGGTATTAGCTGAAGGTTGGAAATTCTGAGAACCATTGATTTACCAAAATGAATATTTAAAGGAAATCAAAATTGAGTGGTAATACTATTTTCCATTCTATAAATGGTAGCAATATGGCATGGCTAGCTCAAATGTAGCATTTTGAATTGGGAGTGAGTTTTGGAGTCAAATGTCACCAGGCTTGAATCTTGCCATCATTTACTTTGGTGTGTGGCCTTGAGTGAAAAAAAAAAAAATGTTTTTAAAGCTTCCTTGCTTCCTGATTTGTAAAATGGAAAATACCCATTGTTGCAGGGCCAGGGATGTGGTTCATTGGTAGAATGCTTAAAATCCTGGGTTTAGTCCCAGCACTGCAAAAACCCAAAACAAACAAGAACCCATTGTTGTAAAAATTAAATGGAAAATAAGAATGTGGAAGTACCTTCAGTCAGCCTTCCACGGCTGTGACCAAAATACCTGACGAGCCACTTGAGAGGAGGACAGTTTATTCTGACTCCCATTTTCAGAGATTTAGTCCATGGCCAGCAGACTCCCGGTCTGGGCCCAAGGTGAGCAGAACGTGATGGGAGGGTGTAGCAGAGGAGAAAGGAGAAGGGGCCACAGGGTGGATGTACCCTTTCAGAGCACGCCCCCGCTGGCCCACCTCCTTCTGCTTACAGTCGCCACCTGTCAGTCACCAAACTAGGATGGACTGATTGGGTCACAGCTCACAAACCGACCATTTCACCTCTGAATATTCCTGCATTAACACAGGAGCTTTTGGGGGACACCTCCTATCCAAACCATAACAAGTAGGTACCTAGTCTTAATTTCCTTCCTTAATTGGTTGGATTTGTTGAGACCTCCTCTCTTAAAGTGCCTTGTAGTGAAGGTAAATTACCTTCAGTGAAAGTATCCAGTGAGGTCAAACCAAGAAAACCGGACCAGTGAGAGCTGAGCAAGGAGGCCAGTGCCCAGAGTGAGTGCTGCATGCTGGTGCCCCAGCGTGGCACTCACCAGGCAGCCGGGAGGCACCGCAAACCTTCTTATGACCAGAAGGAGAGCACGTGCAGCTTCCACAGGGGAGTGCCAAGGTCGAATGGATATTAGATTTCTAAGAAGAGCAAGCTCAGCTTGGAATCTGTGCTGCACTGCTTCGTGTGCTGTCAGGTTTCTGCAGCAGTGGTGGTCAGCAGATTCCCAGTTGGCGTTGATGGTTTGTGCTGTTGTGTAGTAGATCCTCAGAGTGTCGTGATTTAGCTCAGCTGCTGTGTAACTGGAAATTAGGGCTCAGTGGCTACGCATGTCTTCAGCCTCAACTCTGCAGCAGGATTTTACTAATTGTGGGGGTAGATGGCTTTACAGTGGCTCTGATTATACATACCTAGAGTCCTGTCCAGTCTGTCTGGTTCTTGCCTGAATCACTGATTCTGGACCATCATAAAGCAACCTGACCTTGGTTCAGGGTTGCCCAGTGAATTTTATTTAGTTGACATAAAGCCAACTGCTGTCATAAACTCCTTAAGTTTATAATAACTCAGGTATGAATTTCTCTCTTGCTCACAGGTTGCCCTGGTTTGGGGGCTCTTTCCCTCCAAACTCTGATCCAAGACCTCCAGTTCCTCTGACTTGCACATTGGCTGTGCTTGTCCATCTTAAGTCAGTGGAGGCTCACTGGTAGGAGAGGCTATGTGCTCAGGCCTGGCCCAGAGCATGCCGTTTCTGTCCATGTTGCCCTGGCCAGAACACCCCTGACCACATCTAACGTGAGAGGCTGGGAATGTCATTGAATTGCATGTTTAGTGGGTGGAGAAATGGGCTCAGTGCACATGGCTGGTCTTTCCCAAAGACATGAACTTTAAAGGAAATGGAATAACTCATGGGATGGTTTCTCCACTGACTGTCTTCAGGTCAGACTAAAAGTTTGTGTAATTTTATCTTGTATTTTATAAATTTTACCAGGCTGACTGTCCTTTAGGAAATAGTACCATGAATAACATCTCCACCATTGTGGAAGGTTGCCTTCCATTTCGTAAATCATGTTAAAGACCATTGTCATTTTATTTAAAACATGAACTGCTGTTCATAAACAGCATTAACTGTCACAGTCAGCCAGGACAGGAACCCAGATTTGTAATCCTGTTTGCCCATTCTTACATAATAGAATTCCATGGACTCCCTGGCCCACAAGAGGACCCTGTGACAGCCAGACTAGTCTCGCGTTACCTTGGTAGCTTAGGACGTTAGTGTGGTCCTGACTGGCGGGCAAGAGGCGGAGACAGTGGCTTGTTAGACCAGGTTGGCATTGCTTGTGCTGCCTGTGGTCCCCATTGCCCTTTGAAAGCTGGTACTGTTCAGAGCTCAAGTTCTTCATTCTTTACGAGGGGACTGGAGAGGGGGTCTTAGGATCTCACCCCATGTTTAGGGACTTTTACATACCAGGACTGGACAAAGGAGAGAATGAATACCAGCAGCTGGCGTCCTCGTTGCTGGGTCAGCATTCAAAGGTTTCGTGGTTAATATTTGGCTTCATTCATCTAGACCAGCAAAAAAGATGAAAAAGAGTAAATGGTCAGAATGTCCTGAATATTACTGCAGACCAGGAGGTAGGTTCATTTTGATGTGTAGCCATGATCAAATCTTAGATCACTTTGTGGCATGTTGTTGCCCAAGATTAAAAACAAAACAAGGGCTGGGTGGGATGGTGCATACCTGCAGTGGCTCAGGAGGCTGAGGCAGGAGGATCAAGATTTGAAAGCCAGCCTCAGCAAAAGCAAGGCGCTAACCAACTCAGTGAAGCCCTGTCTCTAAATAAAATACAAAATAGGGCCTGGATGTGGCTCAGAGGTCGAGTGTCCCTGAGTTCAATTCCCCGTAAGCCAAACCAAACAAAAAACAAGTATGACAGCCAGGGAGAGAGGGACAGTGATGTAATATTGAAAATTCTTGTTTATGTTGTTGGATGTGAGGACTGGAAAGGTCTTGAAGATTATCACGCACCCTTCAGCTTCATTCATTGTAGCCTAAGTGTTTAATGTTTGGGAAGTCAAACAGTTGGAATGCTAACCAGAAGTCTCCATCTCTCAACTCTTGTACCACAAAAACACCATCCATAAGATCAAAATGAAAATGTTTGTTGGTGGTGGGGTGTGCAGGACAAGAGAGGGAGTGATGAGAGTATGTTTTTAGTGAGGACTTAAGATGGGTACTGTGAGGTGGGCACAATGTGGGATTCCACACCTCTTCTGCCCGCAGTGGACTCTCTAGGCATTTTGTTGGGGGGATCGCCAGCCTACCAGACCCTCCATCAGGTTCCCCGATGGTCACAGCCAGGGTTTTCGTCTTGGAGCATCCCCTACCATGTTGCCACTGACTTGCTAAGGGATCAAATGCAGGTAAATACCCTGATCTTATGGGATTGCTGTAGAGTTTGGGTCGTGTTTGTAAAGTGCCTTGCATGTAATTAATTTTTAGCAAATGATAATTTCTTCTTCTTATAATTTTTGGTACTGGGATTGAACTCGGGGACACTCGACCACTGGGCCACATACTCAGCCCTATTTTATATTTATTTAGAGGCAGGGTCTCACTGAGTTGCTTGGTGCCTTGCCATTGCTGAGGCTGGCTTTGAATTTGTGATCCTCCTGCCTCAGCTTCGGAGCTGCTGGGATTATAGGTGTGCACCACTGCGCCCGGCTATGTTTTTTTATTAATATGAGAAAAGTTATTCGAATAACTCAGCTCATTAGTCTGAAACTGATTGTCAGCATGCTGAACATGGGGGCTTTCTTATGCTCTTTTATAATGTTACTTAGGTCGCAGACATCAAGCCAGATTGAAGCAAATCAGGTGTGAGGCCCAATAAAAAAGAATATAAATGGCTTTTCAAATCTTTATTTGCCATAATTTTTATTTTTTAATTTTTTTTTGTATTTATGAACTTTGGAGTAATTGTCTAATAGTGGATTCAGATCCCTGGTTTACGTGTAATTTTCATCAGTTCAGAGATTGTCAGGATCGTTTTACCCAAAAAATTCACTAGAGTCTATTAAGGGAAAGTCCCTCAATGAATTTTAGAAAATAAAATTATTCTGCTAAAGTGTTGGTGACATGGCACATTATAGAAAATAGCACACTTTTAGAGTAATTTTCAAAGCTGTAGTTTTTAGACTTCTAGTTTCCTTTGGGGAAGGGAGGGGGCAGAAAAACAGGTAGTGCCTGATGAAATGAAAAAACAGTCATTTTGCTCTCAGGGAATGAAGTGAAAGGAGGCCGGGTGGATGAATGGAAATGGGAAAAGATACCGCGTGAAGGGCTGGCGTCTCCACGGGGGAGGCTGCCTCTCCATGATTCCCAGCAGCCTCCCCTGACTTTCAGGCCATCCTAGGTGGACAGTAGGATATACTCAGCCTACTGTACTTATCTCCAGGGGACACCCCTCCTATGGTTTTCTGCCCTGAAGGTTGCGTTACAATTCCATGATCTTTTTGAATCTCAGCGGGACCTTCAGCCTGGCCACTGTGCCAGCAGGCATAGTCCTTTAGGACAAGTTAAACCAGATCTTCACTTACGCTTTTCTCCCAGCTGTTTCTTGAAAACCATGCTCCTGAACCCTTTGGTTTCAGGCATATTTAGGAATACCAATGGGTCATTTGCTTCCGAATGTCTGTCTTCAGGTACATGCCCTTGAAGTGCAAAATCTCCTACACCTCAGAAATTCTTACCAAACCACGATACCTTTTAAATTTGTGTCTATTTTCCTCTCAAAGATAGAATTCCAGCAGTATTTTCAGTTAGGTGGAGAAAATAAGACACTAGTATTTTAGTACTTATGGGAGAGGATTTGCAGGTTTTTTGAACCAGAGTCAACAAACCATCTTTAAAGGGCCAGAGAATAAAGTCTCGACCCTCCCACATGGAGAGGTCCTTGTCTTGTTGGAGGACATTCTGTGCCTATTCTGGTCTACATTTGGGAAAATGTGGACCATCTAAATGTGCCCTGTAGCTCTTTGTCATCCCCCCCCCTCCGCCACCCAGGTGCCCCACACCCTGAAGACCCTTGTGGCAGTGTCTGCAGAGGTTCTTGTCTAGTGCTGTTGGCATCTAGGGGTGGAGGCCAGGGGCGTTTCTGCACATCCTGTCGTGCACAGATTACCCAGCCCAATGTCAGCAGCAGCCTGCTGAGAAAGCTCTGCCCTGTGATCTTGGTTCACAGAGTGGGTGTGCCAGTGATGGTGTTCCTCTGGCTGACATTTGGGAGACTGGGACAGGTAATCTCAGAGACCTTGGTCTGCCCACCTGATTTTCCTTGCCAGAGCACGTGTGGGCTTTGAGCATCATGGCTGATATGTCCCAGAAACTCATGACAGAGGTGCACTGCTCGCATGCTAGGCTGCGATACTGAGTCTCATGCAGCACTTGGCTGATGGTGTCTGAGAGAGGCTTCACTGGGTTTCTTCTGTTCTGATGGAAGGCAGGGTAAAAGGTAGACCATGTGATGGACTGAAGGGGTCAGTATTTACATGGCAATCTGTACCCAGGACTCACTGAGACCTCCCCTGGCCAGGGGTTCATCTTGAGCAGCTTGTAGTGGACAGCAGTGGTCTGGTGGGTGCCACCCACTCCTCACAGACGGGCGGGCTCATGACACGTTGCATTTCTCCCTGGGACACTGTACTCCAACTGAAAATTCACCTTCACCTGGAGGTTCTCATTTGCTCGCTGGTGTTTGGATTTTTTCTAGCAAATGGATATTGTGACCATGGTCAGAGTGGTTATTGAGTCTTCATCTTGATGTTGTGTGTTAGAAAAGTTAATGGGCGAGAATTCAGGTGAGCTGCTGATCCCTTTCTTTTATTTATCTACTTACTTACTTACTTTATGGGAGTGTTTCACGGCTGGAGTTGTGGTTCTCAAGGCATGTGAATGAGCCGTGGTGTGACCCTGGTAGTCTCTGACTCTGGACCAGCTCTGGAGCCACTCAGCAGGCTGTTTTGTTCTGTTAAGTGGATTGTTGGCCGTTGACTTGCGTTTCTTTCCCTCTTTCCATCTATGGACCTTTGAGGGAGGATAGTGGAGTGTTTCAGATTTTACACTTTGTCACTGCAGCCATTGATCTAGACAAGACCTTTCTCTGTCTCAACATCTGTGTGTCTTTAGTGGATAGGACATTGTTTTGTGTACTGTGTCCGGGTTTATTTTCCCCTCCTGCAGAATTATTTTTAGTGTTTACACACAGCAAGTCCCACCTTTTTGGATATATGTTCTCCATGTTTTAGCATACATATAGCTCCTTCTAGGCTACATTATTACACTAGGGCACAGAACAAGAATTCCTGAACCATCAACCCCTGGCAATAAGTGGTCTTTCCTTACACTTTTGGATGTCCATAATGCCATAAGTGGAACATGACAGCCCACAGTATTTTGTTGTTGTTGTTGTTGTTTTTTTTTTTAAAGTTAGCGTAGTGCCTGTGGGAATCATCCATGTTCATGTGGGTGTTAGTTTTTTTTTTTTTTTTAATTTTTGAATGACACACAATTGGATGGATATGCATATTCATCTTTTAAGGACATTTGATTGTTTTCAAACATGTTTGTTTTAAACATTCACAGTCTGTTTTGTATGAAGATGAATCTTTTGTTTCTCCAGGATGGTAGATAACTAGAAGTAGGATTACTGAGTCATAGGGTCAGCGTCCCTGTACTACCACGTATGATTGCTCAGGAGAGACTGTCCCATCAGCAAGCACATTTGTGTGTGTGTGTGTGTGTGTGTGTTTCCCTCACTCCTTTCCCCCCCTTTTTTTCCACTTAAAACAAGAAAAAAAAAAAGCTTTATTGACTTTAATTCATATACCATGCAATTTGCCCACCCGTGCAGCTCCCTGGTTTCTAGTATGTGCACAAGATGGGCAGGCACCACCACAGCTGATTTGGAACCTGTGGTGAAGCAGAGCATCGTGGGGGAGCATGTGGAGGAGCAGAGTGGCTCACCCACTTGCCCCCGTGGAGAAGATGCAGAGAGGGAGGAGGGGCCAGGGTTCACTATTCCCTCCTAGGGCGTGACCCTGGTGACATGTCTTCCTCCCATTAGTCCCTACCTCTTAAAGGTTCCAGGGGTGCCATCAGCTGGGAACCAAGCCCCTAACACCTGAGCCTTTGGGGGATGCTGAAGACCCAAACCATAGCACTGAAGAATACGCCATTGTACACATACACCCTACCTTGTTATCCTGGGTCAGTTGATGGACGGCTGGTTGTTTCTACTTTCTGACAGTTAGGAGTAATGTTGCTGTGACGTCTGTGTCTAAGTGTTTCTGTGGATGCTGTATTTCTCTTGGAGTGGAAGGTTGGGTCACATAGGAATTCTGGTTGGCCTTTCAAGAAACTTTTTCTTGTGGTTTGGTTTTGTTTTGGGGGAACTGTTGAGACTTTTCCCAAGCAGCTACACCGTTGTACATTCTCACAGTACTAAAGCAAGTTTCTAGTTTCTCCTCACCTGTTCTTTGTTTTTTAAACAACAGTTATTCAGTAGAACCACACTTTTCAATCAATTGGATTGATTTTTTTTTTTTTTTTTTTTTTTTTTTTGGTCCTCGGGATTGAGTGCTTTACCATTGTGCTACATTTCCAGTCTTTTTATTTTTATTTTTTGAGTCAAGGTCTTGCTAAGCTGTTGTGGTTGGCCATGAATTTGGATCTGGAGCCTTTGGGATTCTAGGTGTGTGCCACGGGCTCATGGGTTTTGATAAGCATTTCCCCTGTGGTTAATAATGTTGGGCTTGGTTTGTCTACTTTTTGCTTAAATTGATATACGACTTCCTAATTTCCCCCAGTCTCTTAGATATTGCGTTTGTCCTGCTTCCTTGCGTTTCTGCTGTGGGTAAGCGGGAGCAGCTGTGAGCGTTCTCGGCCTTGGCGACTTGTTGGTTTCTGGGTTCAGGGTTCACGTCTCCGGGAAGCTTTCTTGTGGGTGAATGTCTTCTAGTGTTTGAGAGCACATTCCGGCTGCTCCGTCTTGGTCTCCGCGGCCCCGGGCATCTCCTCTGCCACCACGCTTTTCACTTTGAGGTGTGCTCAGCTGTTGTCCTGTCTGATGTTTCTCCTCGTTTACTGGGTCTCTTTCCACTACTCCCCTGTGGCTTGTTCCCCCTCAGAGAGGACATTTCAGCTATTAAGTCATGGCTTCACTATTTTACAGCTGGGGGAAGGCAGGCAATGGTTGGTGGACAGGGGCGCTCCCTTGTCAGGGGCACCTTGTGGGTCCTGCCCTTGTGGCTCACCTCTCCACTTGCCCCTCGATGTCTGCTCTTGGACAGTTCTCTCCCGGGGCATCTGTCCTCTTCTTGATTCTCAGCACCACTTGGCATGTGGCTGATGTTGTCCCGCCAAAGCTTGAGCACATTAGCAATGGGCCTGCTGGCTGCTGGTCCAGGGTCACCGTTTCACACTTGCCTGCTGGGCAATGCTATTGGGTAACATCTGGAACCATCTTATTTGACCTAGTGTTGAGTTTTTAATTATGGCCACCATTGGGTAGTTGAGCCAGAGAAATCTTGCCTGGTGTGTCTTTGGTTTTATTCTATTTTCAGTGTGCATGTGATGTTCCCCTTTGTACCTGGACGTGTTAAAGGCGTGATGGGAATTTGTGCCAGTAGCTGGGGCCTACTTTGCCATATCTCCAGGAGGCTAGGCAATGTCCACAAGTCTTTCTCCCAGGAATGTGTTCCGGAAGTCGGTTCCCTCCCTGCCAGTGAGGCACTGCTTCAGCTGCTAGACCTGTGTGTGTCATATGAGCTCTGCAGAGTGGCCCATTTCTCCCTCCCCAGGCTTACATCCAGGCTCTGCCTTGAACCTCGTTCTGGATTCGTGGTTCTTCACCTTTCTTGTTGGCACTGCTTTGTTGTCACTGGATGGTTTTGTGGTCACCGAGAGAATTGCGGGCAGTGACACCTGTCTTGCCTTGCAGCCTTCCTGGGAAGCCTGCTTTCCAGGGCTACACCCTTCCTGACCACTTGTGCTGGCTCCTTCTGGCTCTCACCCTGGGGTGCACCCTTACTGATGCCGCCTTCTTACATTGGGACCGCTCGGGCTCTGGAGGGTTCACGGATGTGGCGGTAAGGGATGACTGGTTTAGATTTATGCCTTTTTGAAAACCTGTCAGATAATGGTTTTGTTGGTATGTTGGGGAGTTTTGATAATTCTTTAGAGAAGTAAATTAGTTTTAAGTGGCTTTTTCTTAATCTTTCCTGATGATTGGATATCTTAAGAATTCTTGAATTAAACTTTTAAAACACACGTCCTCAGAACACTGTGTCCTTCCTCTCCCCACCACCCTTCCTCCCTCATAGAGAAAATTTCATATTTCCAGTATTTGCATTGCATTAGGTGGTAAGGATCAAATATCTTCAGGCATTTGTTTGTCCAAGGGAAAGCTGATTTATTTTTTTAAAGGGAAATTGTGGGATGATGTATAATGGAATGTGTAGAAGGAGTCTTGCTAGTATGCTCCTGGCTGAGAAATTCTGATGTCTTCGCATTGAGTGGCTGCTGGCTGCTGAAAGTAGATAAGTAAGCTGTGACGTTGGCCAAGCTTTGTTACATTGGGTTAGGTACTCCACCTGCTTTACCTTGAGCTTTACCTGCTAAACCTTGACTTTTATAATTACTTTTGGTTGACTTAATATGAGATTATAGGTTTCAGTTGCACTTAATGACTTCTTTATCATTAGAAATGAAACCAGTGGAGATAGGTCCAAGGCAAGGCGATGAGAGAACAGGCTAGCAGCAGTGAATCACCTTCTTTGTGTTTCCTTGTGAGCTTTTCCTCTTGCTTCTAGCCATAGCTGGTGGATTTTGGAGTCACCGTTATCATTGTTGCTTATTATTTTGGAGGCCTAGGGGTAGAACCCAGGACCAGTGTGTGCTAAGCAGGCCTTTCACCACTGAGCTGCATCCTCAGCCCTGATGTTATTAGTGATCACATTTTCAGCAACTGCAACGAGATGAAGTTGGCTTATGTTGAAAATGTTTGGTAGCAGGGATGGGGATATAACTCAGTTAGTAGAGTGCTCGCCTCACATGCACAAGGTCCTGGGTTCAACCCCCCACCCCCACACAAGTGTTTGGTAGCAAGCATTGGTTCTTTGAAAATAGTGTTGCTTTTTTTTTTTTTTTTAATTTTTATTTTTTGTAGTTGTAGATGGACAGCATGCCTTTGTTTATTTCTATGTGGTGCTGAGGATTGAACCAAGCGCCTCACAAGGCAAGGCAAGTACTGCCACTGAGCTACAGCCCCAGCCGCTGTGTCTCTTCTTGGAGGAGGAGATGCCACCGATCTTAGTTTCTTCACGAGGTGTGGCGTGAGGAGCTCCTGCTTTTCTTCTGACTCCTTCAGTCCTAGGTGACTCTGTTTCTGGACACTTTTTTTAAATTTGAAGTTGGTTTCTTGGAATTCAGAGGCTGACAGGCTTGGCCCTAAGAGAAAGGGGATATACACATGCCACACACAAAAGCACAGAGGTTGCCGGGGATCCTATGGGCCAGTTGCAGCAGGAACTTACCTTTAGAAGACCTTGGGTTCCCATCAGTGTCTCAGATGGGTCTCTGAAGTTTGTATTCACGAGTACCAGCCTCAGGCAAGGTTAGCCACATGGAGCTACAGCTACCTGGCTCAGTTTCCCCACTAGTCAGGGTGGTCAGAATGGAGCCTGGTGTGCAGTGAGACACGCTATTGCCTCACAGTCCCCACAGATGGGGACTAGGGACCTGCCTGCTTCCCCCGTTGCCTTCTTACTAAGGGAAAGGATGGATCGCAGTAAGTTAGCATTTCCTAGTTGAGTTCTTGTCTTTAAGAGGTTAGGTTACTGGGTTGAAAAAAGAAGAATTTTAGTTTGTGTCCTTGGGAAGGTCTGCTGGCAGTGGATTTGGGGTTTTAGTGTTTTTGTACCTAATCTTTAAAGTTCAAGTTCAAGTGTGGCTGCAGAGAGAAATGCCTTTTAACCCAAATGCCACCTTTCCTCTTGCTTGGAACACCTCCCATCTGCCTCTCGGAGAGTAACTGGAAAAGTGAGTGTTGGGCCTGATGGCGGAAGAAGTCACAGAGGGTGTGCGGTGGGTGGTTTCTCGGGGCCCACGGTTCCCTGTGCAGAGTGGCTGGGTGTCCGTGGCTGGCCACGGTCAGCAGGAGACACTGGGGAGTTGTAACCTAGCTCCTTGCTTCTTAGAAGTTGAGTGTCCAGGTGTTTGTGTATCTTTGTAGAATAGTTCACACATGGGCTATCTTTACAACCAGAGACAGCAGCGTCTTCAGATCTCATGAGGTCAGGGGGCCAATTCCAGAAACTCAAACCAGGTTCAGAAAACTCATCCTGCCCAGTCATGCTGCATGCTAAACCCTGCGTTAGGGGTCCGGTGCTTGCTGAGGTGGCGGTCAGTCGCAGCGCGTGGCGGGCCCCTGGCTCACTCTTGCTGTTGTGACTGAGGGACGGAGTTTCCCCCAGAGGCCCTAGTGCTTCAGTTCACGCCGTGTCCTGGAGGCTGTCTGTGGTCACCCTTGCGGTGCGGGTGCCTGCACATCCCGTCCACCCACCTCTACTCCTGGGCCGGGAGGAAGAGTCCTCCTCGTCTCCGGTTACCCTCACACGAGACAAGCCAGCAGGTGAGGAAGAGCAGGCTGGCGTGTGTGGGCGCGCTCCCCCGTGAACCTGGCTGGCCGGCCAGACCTCCGGGGCCAGCGGTCCCGGGCTCTTCGTTCTGGGAAGGTGTGCTGAGAGGCGAGGGGAACGGCCGCAGCCTGTTTGGGGACCTTGCCAGGGTCTTCGTAGATGGAAGGAAACGGAACAGAATCGCTGGCCTCACCTCCTGATCCGGCAGGAAAAGGAGGCGTCACGTGGATTTTGTTCACATCCTCTGAGGATTCAGAGGGCAGTGGCGACGTAAACCCGTCCGCCTAAAATACTCCACGGACAGGGCCACAGTTTGTGCCGTGGAGACAACTCGGGCAGGTGAGTGGTCGGGGCCAGCCCCGAAAGAAGACGCGAGGAGAAGGTGACAGGTGGCTGTGGAGCAAGAGTGCTGTGGCCAGGGCGCGCCGAGGAGGCCACGAGGAGGGCTGCTGCTGCTGCGGAGGGGGCTCTGGGCCGGGCTGTGCTGGAAGCAGGGGTGTGTGTGCCTGTGGCCTCCAGAGACGCCAAGGGGGAGTGGGACGTGTCCCCGGAAACGGTGCCATCTGTCTGCTCTGTCATCTGTTTTAGGACTCTTCTAAGTTGTTTTCTTAGATTTTTGGCTGGTTATTTTAAACATAATTGATTTTAGAGTTGCTTCAAATGGCCGTCCTGTTTCCGTGATGCTTATTTGTATTTTCACTATTGTTGGCTTCAGTTAATTGACTTACTGTCTGAGGAAAACGGATTTGGGGTTTATGATTCCATTTAAGTGATGCAAATGTACTAAGTCTCTGAAAAGAGGAAAGTCATGCGAATTTTTAGAAACGTGTTTAGATGCACAATTAGTTCTTTTGAGTGGTAGTTTCCTCAGATGTCTTGTGTCAGTTGGATTTTTATTTGGGTTTGGGGGGAGGTAGTGTTCTTGCAGAGTAGCCCCGCTGTTGACCGGTGTGAGCGAGCAGAGAGGCCTTTTAGTCTGATGGGTTCTGAGCTTTGTAGCTGTTTCTTGCTGCACGGAGCACTCTGAGAAGCTGCTCACCACGTTCCAGCTACAGTGGGGACATGTCTTCTTGCACACTAGCCTCATGCTGTGTTTGACATGGTAGCACAGAAGGAGTCGACTTCTTTTTTCCAGAAGAATTGCCTTCCTCTGAGCAATAAACAAAAGCTTTGTCCTGTCACTTCAGTTAGGACCATAACAATTCTCTCTTCCACTCTGGCTGCCTCGCCATGGCTTGAAAGTCACGTTTGTTTATTCCAAACTTGGAGATGAGGATTTGTTCGGTTCTTGTGCACGTGCTTGCTGCCTCTCGGCTTCCTGTCAGCTCTTCCCTGGTTGGTTGTGCTCAGCTACTAAAACCATTATGCTGCAGTAGCCTCACCCCACCCCACAACCAAAAAACCCTGGAAATTAATTTCACCAAGAAGGTGAAAGGCTGCTACAATGGAAATGAAGAACATTGAAGAAGTCCCAGAAGGATGAAAAGACCTCATATGTTCACAGAGAGGCAAACAATATTGTTAAAATTTCCATACAGCTGAAAGCAGTAAACACACTCAATGCAATGCCCACGAAAATACCAATGATGTTAACAGACCCCAAATAGCCAAAGCAATTCTAAGCCAAAACAGCAATGCTGGAGGCACCACAACACCTGCCTTCAAATTATACCACAGAGCTGCAGTTACAAACTGCATGGTCCTGGCAAAAAACAGACACACAGGTATCAGTAGCACAGAAGAGAAGACACAGACAAACCCACATGTCTACAGTTGTCTGATCCTTGACAAAGGTGTCAAAAACACCTAGACAGCCTCTTTACCAAATGGTGCTAGGAAAATTGGTTATGCACATGAAAAGAATGAAACTAGACCCTTTTCTCTCACCCTGCACAAGAATCAACTAAAAAATGGGTCAAAGGCCTAGGAATTGGACCAGAAACGATGTTACCTCTTAGAAGAAAATGCAGGGTCAACACTCCAGCGTATATGAAGCTTAGGAATTAATGCCAGATATCAATAAATGGGATGGCAGCGAATCAAGAGCTTCTGCACAGCAAAGGAAACAGTTAAGAATAGGAAGAGAGTCTACAGAAGGGGAGAAGATTTTTGCTAGCTGCTATTCTGACAGATGATTAATGTGTAGAATACATGAAGAACTCAGAGAAACTTAGCACCAAAAAACCCCAATTGATAAATGGGCAAATGAATTAAACAGACACTTTTCAAAAGAAGAAATAAAAAATGGCCAACAAATATGTGAAAAAATGTTCCACATCATTAGCAGTTAGGGAAGCGCAAAGCAAAACTATACTGAGTTTTCATCTCAGAATGACAGTCTTCAAGAATACGAATAATAATAAATGCTGGAGAAAAAAGAACACTTGGTGTTCACTGTTGGTGGGATTGTCAGCTAATGCAACCACCAAACAGTGTGGAGGTTCCTCAAAAGACTAGGCGTGAAATTGCCCTATGACCCAGCTGTACCACTCCTCAGTATCTATCCTAAAGAAGTGAAGTCATCATCTGCAGTGACACATGCATACCCATGTTTATAGCTGCACAATTCACAATAGCCAAATTATGGACCCAGCCTAGGTGTCCATCCACAGATGAATAGATGAAGAAAATGTGGTATATATAAACAGGAGTTTAGTTCAGCCATAAAGAAAAGTGAAATTACATCACTTGCAGGAAAATGGATGGAACTTGAGAACATTATGCTAAGTAAATGCCATACTCAGGCGGTCGAGTGTGGTATATTTTCTCTCATATGCGGAAGCTAGAGAGGAAAAAGGTAAAGCAAAGTGGAGGAGTGGGGATGTCATGAAAAATCAAAGGAAGGTCAGTAGGGGAAAAGGGACCAAGAGGTGGAAGGAGGGGAGGGAGGGGGAATGCCCATGGAGAGATAATGAACATATTACATGGTGTGCACATAGGAATATGGAACAGCAAACCCACCATATGTACAGCTGTAATGCACCGATAAAAACGTGCAAGGAAAGACGAATGATGTGCTGGATGGGAGTTTAGGATCGGGGACCCTGTCCCCCTCCTGTGTGAGTGGCTTCAGGACAGCACACTCCAAAGTTGTTCTTGCCCTTTGGAAGTTATTTACTGAATCCTTGATTGGCCCTGGCCCTGGTGCAGCTGCTGGGAGAGGGAGAAACACATCTGTTTTCTGTAAGAGTAATTCTGATCGCATGTTATCTGCTGTTGTGCTTCTGGGAAAAATCAGAAATAGTGCTTTGAGACCTTGGCATCAGACTTCACTGTGACCAGGGACAGAGCAAAGCTCTTTGTTTCCTTTTAGATCGACCAAACAAAACCAGCAAGGAAATCTTGCTTTGCAATCACAAGGAAGGACTGGAAGTGGCTCAGTGGTAGGACACTTGCCTAGAATGTGCACCCCCACGCCACTCCCCAAATCCAATCAGAAGGGAATGCTGTCCGTTTCACACCAACGTGGAAAAATCAGATGGTTGCTGCTGAAGTCGATATGATGTAAAGGATCTGCTTTCGCTGTTTCCAAGGATGAGGACGGAATTCTCCTCTTTCCTCCTGAACACACTGTCCTGGAGTAATTGAAGAAAGTCCCGGGGGACATCTGGCAGCTCCATTTTAGGGTTTTCCATCCAGAAAGTTGAAAGGAAGTCAAATTCCAATTAGGCTAAATATTTTACTTCTACAAAAATAAATTCAACTGCTTTCTGGCTAATGTTATCTATAATTTAAAATAAGTATTAATTGAGTTTCTGGCTCTTTGTGTCTACATACACGCTCTGCATATAGAAACCTCTGGAGTATCTCAGCACACCGGATGTGTTAGGTAAAATAATTATGCCACAGGCTTTCTGGAATTTCTGAAACCGCTTTATTTCTGAACAAATTCTGAAACATGGTATGATACAAGAGCTGACAGATCACAGTTTGGTTACCAGGCAGTCCTTGTTACGTAACCTGGAGAAGCCTTATTCCCAGGGAGCTGACCCCTCACTGGGGGTGGAGGGAGGGTGGTCCTGTACTACAGTGTTGGTTGCAGGCCTTCAGGTGAGTGACACCTGCTTCAAAGTATAAAACTGGCAGACTCAGGCCTCTGCTGGGCAGGGAGTGTGCTGGCCGCTGCCCCTTGAGGCTTGCTGGGTGCTAGGCAGAGCCGCGGGGTCCCCTGCTTCCTGCCAGTCGGGGCTGTGCCGGGTGGGTCCTGTGGACCTTGGCAGGGTCTCCTCACCAACTACATGTAGACCCTAGGGTGGTGGTTCCTGCCTTGTTGGGTGTCAGGCAAGGAGCCAGCGTCCTTAGGTCGGGGCCCTCCCCTGGACCTGTTGCCTGACGTCGGCACCTCAGATTCCTGTGTCCAGCCCGAGTGCAGCTTGACTGTTCTCCTTTGCTCCTAATAACTCATCATAAACCGAGAACTCACCGTGTGACCAGCTGACCACTCTGGAGAGGAACTCTGCAGAAAACAAAGGCGAGTCAAGTGGCCCAAAGCAGGAAGGAGGAGAGCCCCACGTTTTCAGACACCAGGAAAGCCACCAGGGCAGCTAGCTGGGAGGGCCAGTCGCTCTCCTCCCGTGGCTGGGGAGGATTCCCAGTGCACAAGGCCTGCCCTGAGCAGCCTTCACCGGAATCACCCGTTTCCTGAGTGCCAGGCGGTGCTTTTAAAGGCACCTCTTTAAAATTCAGCAAAATGCATGAGGTCTTCTGAGCCAGTTCACCTGCTGACTCACCTTGATCTCTCTGGTCGGGATCTTAAAGAACAAGGACTGAAAATCAACAATCACTCTTTAGGTTTTTGGTATTGATATTTCTGACATGTTTACATAGTTGACTAGTAAAATTTTTACCCAGCAGAAGGATAATCTTGTCATTACTGGGAATCATATTAGTAGTTAATAATGTTTCACTTTTGTAGAAGAAACACATTATTAGCTTTATAACGTGATTGTAACAGAACTTAACTCAGTTCAGCAGTTTGTAATTGTTGACTGACTGCTCTGTAATGAGGACAGAGGTGCTGGAGGGAAGAAAAACCTCACTTCCCAGGGCTCAAAAACTTTCCTTTAATACATTTATCATAGTCTTGTGTCAAATTTGTGTTGATAGAGGAACATCTAGATGCCCACCCAGGGATCCTCCTCCACTCCCACAGCCCCTTCCAAAACAGACCGCCTCGTGGTACAGACCATAAGAAGAGCATTTGAGACACCCCAAGTTCTTTCCAATTTATAAAGGATTTTAGAACCAAAAATTTTTATTCTGGGCATGGTGGGGGTGAAGCATGCAGGTCCCTCAAATTGCAGGTGGGCATTTCTGACGGGCACTTGTTAGAGGCAATCGGATCAGAGTTCATTAGTTTCTACAAGGAACCCAGTTTAAAAAGCAACTGTTGGGAATAATCACAAGGTGAAATTTTCCTTCCCAGAACCCTTTAGAAATTAATAGTGAGTGTTTGTCGCTGTGGTTCTTGTTTAGGTTTCTGATTCCCAGCTCTTCTTCCTCACCACACGATCAGACGTCTTGAGTAGTAACATGGGAGAGGCCGACCACCTGAGGAGGTTGAGAGAACCAAAAGCTGAAAAGCTGTTTCGTACAATGTGAAGTGTCGGGGTGGGGACCGTCATACTTGATCAGAAAAAGGAATGAGAAATTTTGGGGTTGTCCCCTTCTTAGGGACAGTGACCACCCACTGTGATGCAGAGAGCAGCCTCTGGGTCCTCTGGAGCCCTCAGCTTCCCCCAGTGCAGGCCTCTCGGGGGCAGGCTGAGCCAGGCCTGGGAGTTGCTAGGGGTGGGCTGGATGGGCTCAGGAAAAAAGAGACCAGGGTAATTGAAGGGCCTGCGAAGCCACTTTCTCTTTTCTCCTCTGAAAACCCATCCGTTTGGGCTCCTCCCCTCAGTGGTTGTCCACTCCCCATCTCAGGAAGTGCTGCATCCCTGCAGAACTCCCCCCACCACCTATTGTGATGTCATCAGAAAGTTCTGGGCCTCACTGGGTAGTTGTTAGAATGATCAGTTCCCTCAGGGCTTGGCATAAGGAAAAGAACTCCTTCGCATCTCTTGGGGTGTGTGTGTGTGTGTGTGTGTGTGTGTGTGTGTGTGTGTCTGTCTGTCTGTCTGTCTGTCTTGGAGGAGGGAAAGCAATTCATTTATTCCCGCTTTTCTTCCTGTAGTTCTTATTCTTTGTAAATTTAATGAATATGCTGTTGAGAAAGGGGGTCCATTTGTTCAGATTTTAAAAACTTAGTCTCCTAAAGTTTATGATTTATCTATTTTTTTTTTTTTTTGTCTATAATGATTTTCTTTATACACACACATACACCGCCCAAGTGCAGGACTTTGCTCATGTTGGGTACTTGCAGCACCATTGAGCAACAGCCCAGCCCTGTTGTTCTTGATGACAGCGACTGGAGGTTATATATTGTGTTAAAAATTACAGGATTTACTTGTCATTGTGATATTTTTATAATTATGCATATCTTCTTTTTCTTTACTTTCCTTTATTTTTTTAAGAAACTTATTGATTGGACACTTAAATTTGGGGGGTGCTTGGTTGTGAAAACACTGCTATGAATTTGTTCTAAGTAAATCTGACTATGGGATAGTTTTGTTGTGTGTATCGGGTTCCCAGCATCATTTTGAGCTAATTTGTAGTGACGGTTTTGATTTTTTTCCTTTGATCTAAGGATTAGGAACAGTAAAGTTGGGTTGCTCTGTTCTAGTCCGTACGTTCTTGGGTTTAGTTGCGCAGCTGTGTTTGCAGTGGATACTTACTTTACCGCCATCTTTGTGCCCTTCCATGTTTGTTCCTGCCTCCGAACGCTTCAGTCCTTCCTGAGGCCCCTCCAGCAGCTCAGGCCAGGGCCTCCCTCCTAGTCAGCAGCACCCCTCTCCCATACTTGGCCCTAAGCCCAGTGAGGAGGGCCCTGTCGGCCACAGGGTGTTGTTTTAGGGTGAGCTGAGGAGGGTGTGCTGTGGCAGGGTGACAGGTGTGGGGCTGTAGGGCTCTGGAAGGTCCCAGCCTTCCTCTCCCTGGGTCCAGTGTGCTGCTTGCTACATCAGAGCAGTGACGGCCCCAGCAGGAGGACCGTGGTGAGGCTGGAGAGGTGAGGTTGGACAGGGCTCTCTAGAGGGACAGAACAATATGCATGAATACGCATGATTTAAAAGGAGTTTGTTAGACTGGCTTACATGACCAGAGCTGAGTAGCCCCACAGTGGACACCTGCAGGCTGGAGAGCTGGAGGAGCCAGTTACTGTGCAGTTCCAAGATGCCGAAGCCTCAGAACAAGAGGGATCAATGATGCTACCCTGGTCCATTGTACCCAGTCCAGGGTCCAAGTCCTGGAAACGCAACGCCCTGGAGAACCACTGAAGAGTCCACTTTGGAAGAGTTAAAGAGCTGGAGTCTGGTCCTGAGGCGATTGCAGCAGTAATCAAGAACTTGTTAAACTTGCACCTGCTGCTCCTTCCTTGTTCTTCCAATTTTTATTCCACCCAAGCCTCTAACCTATTGGATGGTGCTGCCCATGCTTAGGGAGGGTCTCTGCTTTAATTTGCTATTTCATTCCTAAGACACACCCAGAAGCTTCAATCTCAGGCATTTCTTAATCCAATCAAGTTGATGATTCAGATTGACAATCACGATGACTTACGCAAAGGAGGCATCTAGTACTGCACCCACCCTGTGCACCTGAAACCTCACCCCCCCACCCCCATAAGGTCAGGCCTCTTGGGGGAAGCCAGACAGTGGTGACAAAATGCAGGTCTCTGTTTCTCAGATTTTGGGCCTGCTCCTATCGGAGCTGGCTGTAACACAGGTGCCACTGTCCCCAGCACACATGTGTTCAGGAACTCCAAGGACGGGGAGCGCTTCCTCACTGCAGTCCTGGTTTTCCCAGGAAATGTGTAGCAGTCTGTATTGTTGGCTGGTTTCTAATAACTGCCGTGTGTGTGTGTGTGTGTGTGTGTGTGTGTGTGTCTGTCTGTCTCTGTCTCTTTGTCTTGCACGCATGCGCCCCTTCCCCAGTTGTGTGGTGGAGATGATGTGGAAATTTAGAAGGCAGCTTGGAACCAGGGCAGTAAGTGGAAAAGTGACCAGAGAGAGTTAATGCTGTCTTGCGATTTTAAGGTCATCTTATTGTTACCTGATAAATTAGGCAGGAACCTTTAGAGGCCCACTCCCAGATTAACAAACTTTCAAAGTGTCCTTTCATTTTGTTTCTGCTGAAAATTTTTGGAAAAACTTGGGAAGAACGAGACAAAGTCACTGAGCCACTCTGTTTCATACTCCCTGCCCCCTTTTTCTTTTTGATATTGGGGTACTAGGGATTGAACCAGGAGTGTTTTGTCATGTCACTGAGTCAAATCCCCAGCTCTTCTTGTTTTTTTGAGACAAGGTCTTGCTGAATTGCTTGGGGTTTAAGTTTCTGAGGCTGGCCTCAAACTTGTGATCCTCCTGCCTCAGCCTCCTGGGTTGCTGGGATTACAGGTGTGTGCCACTGTGCCTGGCTCTGACTCATTCTTTTAGGGACCTAGAATAAACTTGTTTCATCATAATATTGAATCTAGCATGCCCAGAAGTGTTCTTCTCTGTTGTCTTTCCTTTTGGGACAGGTGCTCTATGGCCTGTGGCTACCCTTACGTGGACTTCCCTATGTGAATATATGGAGGCTCTGTGAATAAAACCCCCATGCTTTCTTTCTAGGGAGAGCATTGCTTTCTAAGTAACCCCAGATTCTTCTCACGTGTTTCTAGTAACAAGTCTTGCTCCATCCTTTATATCCTGGGATTGCCCTTTGTCTTTGCCCTCGCCAAGGCGGGAACCTTATGGGTGTGGTTCTATTGTTAACCAAGGGAATTAAGTACTCTTCTTCACCTGGTGGCTGGCATAGGTTCATTGCACTCCTTCAGTTATCTTTTCCCCCCAGTTGTACATATCACTTGTCACGGAGGGAAAAACTTCCTCTGTTGGTGTGAGTCCTGTCCTGGGAATGAAACTCATACAGGATATGTTAACAGGAGAAAAGGGCTCGAACATATGCATGTAGGAGCCAGCGAAGAAATGCCTGGCTTTTTAAATGACCAAAGTTACAGATTTGTATTTTCAACTTCGTAGGGAGGGTGGGGGAGTCTCAGCAACACACAGTTGCCTTTTTTTTTAGGGAGGACAATGGATCTCTAGAACAAGCGAGGTTAGAGAGTGTGTGGTGGTGTTTGTGTGTACAGGCGGCCTTCTCGTCTCCCCTGGACCTAAGCTCCCTGGAGGAGGGGTTTGTTCCTCTGGGAGGGAATTCACAGCACCTCATTTCCCAGAGGCAGCTGCTTTTGGTCAGATAAGGGAAGCATCTGCGGAACCTCCGCCATCTTCATGGAACCGTGAGCTCACTGTTTCTCCTGTGAACAGTGACTCCCTCCCGCCGTCTCAGCCTCCCCTGAGCTTCAGGAACCTCATTCCAGCTGCTGCCTGGCTCTTCTCCCCAGAACACACATCGTGTGGCAGAGATGCAGATGAGGAGACAGTTCCCTTCCCACCCACCCTGGTGTCTTCCTCTGGTCCTTCTGTGTGTATTTCCGTGGACCCAGAATCCTGAACAGCCGTGGCTCTTGCTTTCCCATCCAGCCCTGGGGAAAGCTCCTTGGTGCTGCCTACAGAATGTCTGGTCTCGCCTGACCTCTGCTTTGATTTTGGGTGGATCTTCCTCCTCTCCTTCTCTCCATTCACTCCGCCATGCTGCAGGGGCTATGGTTTATTGCATTGGCAAAGGTCTGGAGACTGTCCACTGCTTATGGAATGAGCTTTCACCTCGTCAGCTGGTCCTGTAATGCCAGATTCGTGGGACCCCAGTAGACCTCCAGGAGCCAAGTTCCATGCAATCACACAAGAGTCTTTATTGCAAGCTCGAGCCTGGACTCACAACTGTCTCCACCGCGGCGGTCCCAGGAAATGAGTCCCAGTCCTTTGTTCAGTGAGATTTTATAGGTTTTTGGGGATACTCTATGCGTCACAACATCACATAGGAAATCATTCCATACTACAGGAAAATCAAACAACAACTCTTAACATTGATTAGCACATTCACTGGCAGGAACAAGTGGGGTCGGGGTGATTGGTTAGTACAAAAGGGGATTCCTTTGAACTGATTGTTTAGGCTATGAGGGTGTACGTGCTAAACTGCATGGTTTCCCAACATGTTATCAACCACCATAAACTACTGGGGGGTCATCTGGCATCCCAGGTATTTTCCCTGTCTCATGCTGATTGGTGGTTGCTAGGGGGTTGCTATGGGTCCTCACCTAGCCTGAGACAGGGACACCTGGCGCCACAGATCCTCTCCTGTTATTTGCAGACAAACAACTCAGCAGGGTGGGTATGTAGCTAGGAGTGCTCTGTGGGTTTTTCCAAGGACAAGGGTCACGCCCCCTTCCTCTGGACAGGCCTTGGGGTAGAAGCTGTTTTCAAAAATGGAGTCGCATCAGTTTTCCAGTACCCCGGGGTGTCCATCTTGTTCCTGAGTACTTTCGCTGAATGTGTTTGCTTTGTGTCTGTAGAACACATCCACCTGTTACCCCTGGCCCAAGCTGGCTGATCTGAGCCCTTCACAGGATGACCTGGTGCCTCTTCTATTCCTTGAGCATGTTGAGGTGTCTCACTTAGACCACCCAGCCTTCCTGAGCCCAGTGTTCTGTGCGTCCACCATTGAAGTTTTTTAGCCCACTTTTCAGTTAACAAAATCTCCTTAAAGTCAGAGTATAGATCTTAATTCATTTTATGTGTCCAGAGTCCATATGATGTGTTCAGCTAATCATGTAAGAAATTCCAGCAACCTTGAGATGGAAGAACAATGGAAGAACCCTCTGAGGTCAGGACCTGCATTCTGCACTAACTACAGGCTGTCAGGGAGAAGCGAGGGGGGTTTGGAGAGAGGGTGGGTTCTTCTGTTAAGGTCACAGTTCCCTGTGGGCTGAGGGGACACTCCTGAGTTAGTATATAGTAGGTAACTGTATGGGCACAGCTCTTGTATACCAGGCTCTGCCTGACTTTCTCTGTCACCCTCTGAGCCAGATGCTCTTGGGTCCCATGAACAAAGGAGGTAACTGAGGCTACAGGAGGCTGAGGACTTCTCTGACATGGGTGGGCTGGTGACCCAGAAGCTGATAAGGGGCTGGTATAGGTTAGATGTCACATGACCCCAAAGCTCACGGGTGAGACAGTGGAAGAAAGTTTAGTGGCAAGATGATTGGGTTTTGAGAGTTTTAACCTAATCAGTGCATTATCCCTTAGAGGGATTAACTGGGTGGTGACTGTGGACAGGTAGGGTGAGGCTGGGGGTGATAGGTCCCTGGGGCGTCCTTTGGGGCCTGTATCTGTCTGGGTGAGTGGAGCTCTGCTTCCTGATTGCCTTGTCTTGAGCTGCTTTCCTCCACCCCGCCCTTCCACCATCATGTTCTGCCTCACCTTGGGCCCAGGGCAGTGAAGTTAGCTGCTTGTGACCAAGACCTCTGAAACTGAGCTCCAAATAAACGTTTCCACCTCCAAAATTGTCCTAGTTAGGTCTTTTGGTCACAGCTACTAAAACAGGGACTAAATCCGGAGGGCTTCGAATGCAGTGCAGATGCAAAGCAGAGCATTGTTTTCAAATTCTTACTTTAAAAATCTTTCCTTGTTAACAGTGGGGAATCTCTCTTGCTTCCTTATATTTTCTTAACTTTTCTGGAGGTACCTGATACCTGCCATGCCTCACAAAGGTCAATGTGGAGAGCCTCAGCCTTTAGTCACCAATTCTGGATTCTTAGAAAGTACTTGCAAACAGTTTAAGGCAAGCTTTCCTGTGAATGGTGTCACTGTTGATGTCGTCACATCTGCATTAAGCTAATTCTGCAAAGAAGAACTACCAAAAAGCAAAAGCTAAAGACAAATGGGAAAAGGCTGTGTTGGTGACTCATGATACAGAACGCCGGTTTCTCTAAAGTTAAAGCTCCTACATTCAAGGAAGGTCAGCAGCCCATTAGGAAAATGGACAGAATGTATAAAGTGTTTGCAAGAAAGAGTATATACCTGACTTCAATATAAGAAGAGGTCTAACCTTGTAAGAAGAGATGGTAAATTTCACTTACGGATTGATGACCACCTTTAGTTTACTAGGGTTGCCACAGCCAAGCACACGTTGAGTATCTAATCTGAAATCTGAAATTGGAGGTGCTCCACAATCTGAAAGTTTTGAGCACCTATCTGATGCCACAAGTGGAAAATTCTACTTGGGGAATTAATGGGTCACAGTCAAAATTCACGCCCACTGAAGTCATTGTAAAATCACCTTTAGGTGATGTGTATACACTGTGTGTAAAACAAAAGTGAACTCTGTTTACAGCTGGGCCCCATCTCTGAGGTGGTTGGGGTGTGTGTGTGTGTGTGTGTGTGAGAATACCACATTCCCCCAACTACCACCTCCAGGGTGGCTTTACAGAGATCTATTCTCTTCATCCTCTGGAGACTGGAAATCCAGGCCACAGTGGGGTTGTTTCTGGGAGCCTTATCTCCTTGGCTTATAGGTGGCTGTCTTGTCTTCACATGGTCTTCAGTCCTTGTGATCATGTGTCTTGGGGCTGAGGAATTAGCTCAGAAGTAGAGCACTTGCCTGCCATGTGGTAGGTCCTAGGTTCAAGCCTCAGCATTGCAAAAAAGAAAGAAGAGAAAAAATCCTGTGTGTCCTAATCTTACCAGACACCAGCCATATTGGATTAGGACCCAGCCTGATAGTGTCCTTGTAACTTAATTACCTCTTTGAAGACCCTGTCTCCACATCCAGTCCTGTTTGAAGTATTGAGGGTTAGGGGCCTCACACTGTGAGTCTGGTGGTGGTGGTGGTGGTGGTGGTGGTGGGGCAGCAGTTCAGCTCATAAAATTAACAACAAAAGTGGAAATAACTGTCTCTGCAAAGGACAAGAATGCATCTGTTAAAGTTCTGATGGATCCCTGACCCCTCAGTTCTCATGGCAGAATGACAGATGTGTGAGGTTCTTCATTGACACCTGGCTCCTGATAGAGTAAAAACACCTAATGTCACCAGAGCCTGGACTAGTTATGGCAAGACAAAGCAAGCCCTAGGTGGGTTTCCAGGGCATGCTAAGAAAATTTCAGTAAAAGTGAAAGCGTGCCATATGTGTCTGAATGTTACCACTTGGGTAAAAGAGGAGAAAGATTTTATAGGAATTTGCTTGTCTATGGATCGGGCAACTTATGGGCATATGTCCAGACATCTGGGGACAGGGATGGGAGGGAAGCTTCTCACTTTATGTACTTTGTTACCTTTCCAAAATATTGACTCCTGAATTTACTTATTAAATATTTATTTCCCTTATGAGAAAATTATATCACGAGGTCATTCATAATTCATATTGTTTGAGGTTGATTTAAAGAATAAGATTACTCTGGTTCAGATTGCTGTTTCTTTACACCTGCTCATATTTCTTCCTGGAGAGTGAGCCATGCTCTGTAGGTTAGAGGGCAGTGGTCTTGATGGGTCCTTTGCTGGGCAGGCCAGGCCAGGCCAGGCCCTCCTTTCAGGCCCTCTGGCCCCAGGCTTCCAGGGTAGAAGGCCGAAGAACCATTGGTCCAGGTTTCATTTTGCTCAGAAACTAGTGGGTTCTGTTAATTGGGCCAGTTATTTCAAGGCATTTATGGGTGAGGACATTGATAAAGCTTGTGGCGCTCTGTATTTTAGTATCTCGAACTTTCACTTGGATATCTCATTTTATTGTCTCTTGGACTGTGAGATTTGAAGTATCTACTTTTTTTATGGATGAGGGATCTGGAGCTTGCCCAATGTGTCCAGGAGAGTCTGCCATAGTCCTCTAGCAGGGGTGGCAGTGGTCAGTAGTCCCCTGGTCCTGGGGAGAGGCCGTGGATGGTGCTGAGCCCTGTGTGTCCAGTGCATACATGTGTATGGTAAAATCAAACTTTGGCACAGTAAGAAATTAGCAATATGATGATAAATAGTTATAACAATATGCGGCAATAAAAGTCATGTGACGAGGGTCTTTGTCTCTTGAAGATTCAAGACACATTTTTGCACCTTAATTGACTACTGGTAGCAAAAACCTCAGAAAGCAAAACTGGTGGCCAGCTGAGTCAGCCTTCTGAATCCTTGAGTTCCCCATCTGTAGAGACAAGTCTGTGGATCAGAAATTCTCAGGAAAAAAGATTGTGTCAATACTGAACATGTGCAGACTTTTCCTTGACATTGTTTTCTAAACAGAGCCACATGACAGCTATCTGCGTCACACGTACGACGTGTTAGGCATGCTGGCTGTCTAGAGGTGGTTTAGAGCACATGGTTGCGGATGTGAGTAGGTTGTATGCAGACAGCCATTTTATGAACTCGAACATTGACAGATTTGGTGTCCACAGGGTCTGGGAACCCATCACCCCCTCCCCCAGACCGTGAGGGGTGACTTGCATCCCTTCTGAGGGTTCTTGCTTTAGGGTTGGTGGGGGTGAAAGTGGTTGTCGGGGAGGGTGAGCAGTGCTCCAGGGAACCCCCCTGGTGACTGTGTTGCATAGGGGCCTCTTCTGCCCGTCATGTGAAGGCCACAGGTGTGTGCTGAGTGGCTCAGCTCCACGCCAGTGGGTTTTAAGACCCGTCCTTCCCTCTGTGACTGTGTTTCATGGTGTCCATAGTACCTCTGACCAAATCGAAGGGGGAGGAGTGCCGTGTTTATTCTTAGCACCCTTCTTTTTCTGCAGGAAAGATGAACTGGCAGTTGGGGTTATAATTTAGAATGATCTTGGCCAGGAAGGTGGGGAGCAAAGCAGAGCCCATAGGGGCTGGGGGCTGGGCAGAGAAGTGTCCAGGACAGGCAGTTCATGAGTATGGAGTCCCTGGAGAGAACGGTGGGGTCGGGCTGCAGGACCTGGCCTGAGGCAGGGGGCAGGGGGATGTCAGACTTCATGTCAGGGCTCTGTTCTGACTCCTAACTTCCCACAGCTTTGAGGGGATGACCCTTCTCTGTAGTCTTTCTTCAGATTCCCGTCCACCTGTCACTCTCCTTGCTTGTTAGCTGTTCTTGTCCTTCAGTTGGTGCCCCTGGAGCCTTGGGGACTGACCTGAGAGCCCCGAGCCATGGCCGTTTCCCCGGGTGACTTTGAGTGGCCGCAGTAGTATGCACATCCAGGGAGGTTGAGGGCAAGTTCAGCTGAGAGTAGGACTTACCATTCCATGCCTCAGCAGGTGCTGGTGGGAGTGGGGACCAAGAGAAGCAGAAGTACATTAGTCACAGGGAAGCTGTGACCTGAACAAGGACTTTAGGTGTTTCCTAAATTCCCTGGAAGCTGGTGGGCCTGGTGTTTGGGTAGCATTCCCCCACCCCCTCTGCTACCCGGCAGGAGCTGGCTATAACAGACAAGCCTGGGCTTTCTACAGCCCTCTCCAGGAGGAAGGGCGGGGCTTTGGCCTTGGGGCTGGGCGGTCAGTTGTCTCTGCTTGCAGAGAGGGGGAAATCCCCCCAAACTTAGGATGATGGAAAAATAGGTCAGAGCTCCCAGCTGGGGCGTCCTTAAGAGGACATTAGCACAGCCGGAGGGTTATTTCATTTTTCCCTGGGTAGGTAGTTACCTCCCTTGTTAGGTAGAGGCTGGAAGAGAGCAGCAGCATATTGGCTGAGAAGGGTGGATCTTGGGAGTGTCCAGTGGAAGTGAGGGTGTGGCCACTGGTATTGCTGTTTCAGGAAGCAGCATTGTGACCTTCCCCAAGTCTTTGAAATATTGCTTCCCAGTGTGTCCTTGCACAACTAGCTGCAGAGGGGAGAGGCTGCCAGGGGACGTGGCCTCCCTGCCCAGAGCTTATCTTGCTGTTAGCAAATTTAATGCTCAGATAATAAAAGGGATGGGAGCTGAGTCAAGCAGAAGCCAAACAAAAGGGAGTGGGAACAGAAATTGAAAGTTCCAAAGCCTCTTAGAGAAAATGTAGATTTCCTGTGTCATCTAGAAAGAAACTGGTCTTCCCTGAACTAGTGTGTTTCTTTTTTTTCTTTCTTTCTTTCTTTTTTTTTTTAAGAGAGAGAGAATTTTAATATTTATTTTTTAGTTCTCGGCGGACACAACATCTTTGTTTTGCATGTGGTCCTGAGGGTTGAACCCGGGCCACATGCATGCCAGGCAAGCGCGCTACCGCTTGAGCCACATCCCCAGCCCAAACTAGTGCGTTTCTGACCATCAGATAGGATGTTTCTGAAATGCCTAGAGAAAGCAGTGCCAGTGAGCCAGTTAATCGAGATCTTTAAGCAAGTGTACTCAGGAAATGAAAGGAATGTTGGGATGGGACATTTTCTAGAATAAGCACAGAGGCATCATGGGGCATGGAATGGTAAGTCCTACTCTCAGCTGAACTTGTCCCTTCCAAGTAGGCACCTAGGACTGATGGCTGCTGAGTGTGTGCCGTGTCCGTCCCCATCACAGGGACCCAGGCACCTCATTCGAGGCTCTGCTCTACCCCAGCAAGACGGAGCTTGCGCTCATTCTTCAGTGATCTGGGGCATATAAAGCTTGAGCACGTGTTCTGCACACATTAGGACGTGGGCTGTTGAACTATCTTAGAAAACTCCAGATGGCAGAATTTAGTTTAAGTTGAAAAGGGAATTTCTTTCATAAATGCAGAGTGTGCCTCAGTGCCTCCTAACAAGGGAAGGCCGGCAATGTAGGTCACCTTTCCCGAGGAGCAGAGGACTGCAGTTGGCCTTTCCAGAGCTTCACAGCACCAGGCACTTTTTAGTTCCCTGTTAAGTGGAAAATATAGAGAAATAAGTCTGAAGTGGACGTCGGATCTACAGGTGGAGAGGGAGACTGCAAGAGCAAAAAGGCTGGGAAACTGGGACTCAGTCTAGAAAGTCTCTTCTGAGTCTTTGTAGTGACACTCACGTGGGGGCTGGGGAGGGACCTCTGGTACATTCTGAGAGCTGGGCACAGTGCAGTCCTGAAGGGGACCTGGGGTCTGATCTGGAGGTCTGGAGCACACTCCCTACGTGAGCTGTGGCAGGGGCCCGGGGATGGCCGCTGCCCTGCAGGGTGTGGGCGGCTTCCTGCACGCTGTGATGGGTGCCCGGCTCTCACCTAGACGTGCTTTCCTTGTTGCTATGTGTTTATAAAACTTTCAGGAATAACAGTGAAAACAATCTTTCCAAATATTTAAAATATTTTTTCTGGTTTTATTTTTAAAGTAACTTCTTCCTTTTTTGTTTCTGTGTAGGATACTAAATTGTGGATAATAATGGAGTACCTTGGCGGAGGCTCTGCACTGGATCTAGTAAGTATGGTGCTGGTGTGACAGGCCCCAGACCTTTTCTTACTGTCCTGGTTTTGGAGATAATTCTGTATCCATTTCATTTTCCCTTTTTAAAGTTGCATGAAAAAGGAACCAAGCTATTCCTTACTTAGTTTTGCTGCTTGCTTTTTATAGTTTACTTAAAACTATAGGTTTGCTTTTGAAACCACCTGGGGAACCAATGAATTCATTCATAGAAGCAGTGAAGCATTTTGCCTGGAATTATCTTACCCGAGAACAGCTGGTTAAAGTCATTTCAGAACAAGTTTGTTAGCTTTTGTGGAGCTGATAACTATGGCGGCTTCATAATTCGGATGGTAACTTTGCTCCAAGTAAGCGCGTCACATTTTCATCTTGGAAGTCAGGGAGGGGTGTGATTGTTGAGGAATGGCATCAGGTGTCCGGTCCTGCCACCACTCTCATCCCTTGCCAGCATGCCCAACGTGCTGCTGGACGGAGCAGGCGGGCTCAGTGGCCTTTCCCCTCTGGACTTGCCTGTGAGCGCACACAGCCCTCGGGAAGCGGGAGGAAGGTGCTTTGCTGGTTCTGTACAGCGTGGCTCCATGCAGGTATTGGCGGAGAGCTCCCAGATCCCAGCCCTGACAAGCACGGCTTGGCTTAGGTCACTCTTGAAATGTAGGATATGCAAAAAAACATTGCTTTTTAAAAGGAACTAACACAGTTTAGCAGTCAAATGCACCCCCTCCCCCTGGCCCCCAAGCCAGGCTTTTAGGTGAGTGTGAGCCTCAGCCCTCAGACAGGCTGGTCAGTCATCTTGGAGTTGGGCAGTTTTTCCTGACAGGAGGATGGCCCCCTGTTTTTGCTGCATGAGGGGGATCTGGTGCACACAGTGTGCCCTGTGCTGTCGTTTTCTGTGCTGTGGTGGTCCTGCAGGTTACCTCGGCCATGCCACGTTGCTTTATTTCTTCCCATTGAGTTTCTGAGGTGCTTTAGCCTGGGACAGGGAGACAGCACCCTCTTTCACCCAGAATTACCCTTCGATTCTGATAGTGAATTTGGGGGAGCATTCCTTTCTGGAATTAAGGTTCCTAGTGGAGGCAGATTCTGGGTTTGGGATTTGGGTCAGAGAATGACTGGGGTCTTCCCTTGTGGGGAGCGTGGGTGTCTTTGGCGCAGGTGTGCAGATGAATGGTGTGACATCCCTCCTTCTTCTCATGGCCCCTACAAGGTGCTCACAACAAGTGTCAGGACTGAGGACTGAAAATGTGATCCTCTCTCTCCATTCTGCAGGCTCTCATGGGCCTCCAGAAAGTGATGCAACTTTGCCCCAGGTACAGATGGGCAGGCCTCCAAACCATGATCTCCCATCCTGGTGTACCAGCACATCTTGGGCCCCACGGGTCAGACACAGCTGGAAAGGCTAGTTGAGATCAACCTAGATCTGCTTCCGTCAAGTGCCCAGGTGTCATCCTGCAGATGGGTGCCCAGTTCTGTTGTCAGAGCACAGGTGTCTTCTTAACTGGCAGGAGGTCATGAGTGCTGATGCAGGGGTGTGTCCCTCAGAGTCCTCTTCTTCCTGGTGGTGCTTTGTATTTTTTGGCCTGCTGGGATTGAACCCAGCGCTCTGTGCATGCTGGGCAAGTGTTCTGCCACTGACCCTCCCAGCCCTCTGTATCTTTTTTGACTTAAAAAAAATATATATATATCCAGGAAGCAGTGTGAAGAATAAAGAAGACAGCATAGGTCAGTAATTAAGAGCTAAGAATATAAAATTGTCATATTTTATTTTGAATGTGCTCAGTGTGTTGATTTTTTTTTTTTATCTAAGAGATAAATAATAATTGAAATTAAATGTTTGTAAGAGTCCCCAGGATCACTCTGAGGAAGCATTGTATTCTTTGAAATATGACTTTGAAGTGACTTTTGTGACGACCTCAGAAGTCCCAGCTGCCCCCAGGTGCTGCGACTTAGAAGAG
Source organism: Callospermophilus lateralis (assembly GCF_048772815.1). Classification (NCBI taxonomy): domain Eukaryota; kingdom Metazoa; phylum Chordata; class Mammalia; order Rodentia; family Sciuridae; genus Callospermophilus; species Callospermophilus lateralis. Next base: position 99,627,146 of record NC_135316.1, on the reverse strand, counting down.
TGTCTTGTGTACTACGCAGTTCAGTTCAAGGCGTTTTCTGTGCTGTGGTGCACAGGGTGTGGATTTTTGTAGCTCTGTGGACGAACAATTTTTTTGTTCAGGAAATATTGTGTGTCTACTGTGTGCCTGTGCCGAGCTAGCCACTTGAATCCCTGCAGGGAACAGAGCGCACACGTGGCTCTTGTGGCACGTGGTCGGAGGGGAGCAGCCAGGTGTGTGCGAGGTTGTTCAAGGCAGAGCAGGCAGAGGGAGGGCGGGGGTTGCGTGAGGATCAGGAGGCCCGGATGGAGAGGTTTCAGCTGATTAAAAGATCAGCCAGTGTTGCCAGAGAATCCAAAGGACAGCCTGGGAATCTAATTAAAAAGGAATTTTGCTACATAAATTGCTCACTTAATCAGGCAGAGATTTTTGACAAATTTAAAAATGAACATACAACATGATTTTGAAAGAACGAGATGGCATGTTCAGTAACGTTTAGGCCAAGCTGCTGCCACTGTGGCTGCAGAAGAGGGTCTCCCACAAGGGGCAGATGGCCGTCTCTCCCCTGCAGGGGTCAAGGTGGCCTCTGTCCTCTCCAGCTGCCAGTGTTTGGGGTGGGGGCACATGTCACATTTGTTCTGTGTTGAGAACTGAGTCACAAGCCACACATTGCTGCACGGCCTGGGAGTGTGCTTTGAGTTGGGTGCCTGTGTGCCGGGCTGATGGTCCTCACGGAGGAGGAAGAGGGGAAGGCATGTGGAGGGAGGGGAATTAGGGATGGAGCCCAGTGTCTTCCCTGGCAGTCTTTGTTATTAATTCTGTTGTGTCTTGCGAAGACTGTACGGCAGTGGAGAATGCTGGTGCGAGACTCGGAGAACTCGGCTCAGCCTGGTCCGACCACCCACGGGAACTCTGGGCTGTGGAGAGCCCTGAGTGACTTTGGGGAGAATTTGACAGTGTGCCAGTCAAGGTTCTCTGGGTCCGAGGCAGCGGGAGGTGGATGTGAGGGGCTTGCCAGGGGCATGCCGTGCGGCTGCTGAGCTGAGCAGTCCACCACAGGCTGCCTGCCTGCTGGGGACCAGGGGGTTGGTGTGGCTCAGTCTAAGTCCACAGGCCGAGCACCTGGAGCTCTGGAGTCCAAGGGCAGGAGAAGAAAGGGGACTTCGCCTGCCCTGGGCCTTTTCGTTTCTTGGGGCCTCAGCCAGTTGGATCATCCCCACCCAGGACTGGATGAGGGTGGACAGCCCTTAGGCCCATTCCAGGGCCTGCTGATCCTCTGGAAGTGCCCTGCAGACACTGCAGGGGTCATGCTTCACCTGTCTCTGCATCCCTCAGCCCAGCCACGTTGAAACCTAAAATAGATCATGTGGAGGCCAAGAAGCATTTTACCCCTGAATGCATTTGGTGCCCTCTCCCTCTGCCCCGTGAAGGGTGGAGTCGGGGTGAAGAGGGGGAGGCGGGCCGGGGTCGGGCTCGTGGCCAGCTGCTCCCTCCCCCTCTCATGTCCTTGGCTCTTGGCTGACCTCCCGTGGTACCGGCACTGGGCTGTTCTGCGCCTTCTGGCCAAAGTCTGATGGGAGGGGGGCATGGGCGAAGTCTACTGGGGGAGGAAGTAGGCCTGGACCCCGATGTCCTGCTTGGGTTCCCCTCCGTGTCCTACTGTTGAGAAAGGAGCAAAATACATCTCTCTCCTCCTTTCTTCCCTTAGCTGATGAGAGACTTTTTACGTTTTCCTCATCTGGAAAATAAAAATTCATCAATTCTGCGAACACTAAGTAGTAGTAGGGAGGAAAGACTGGCCATGAGGCAGTGGTTGTACCTCAAGGTCTTTGTTAATTTCTTGAAAATGCAACTTTTGGTCAAATAACTTTGGAGAAAATCAGGTTCTGTGGAGCAAAGTGCGTGTCGGGCTGACAGTCTGAGTTCGTGGCAGTTCCTGGCAGGCTAGTGGACACAAGCAGTTCTACCTTCTCTGAGCAGAAATAAAATGCAGACTAACTGGAAGCCACCAGCCCTCCTCTTCACCTGTGTTCTGAATGGCAGAAAGCCAGGAGCAGATTGACCCGGCCGTGTCCGGCTGCCAGGCAGGCCAGACTGCAGGGCCTCTGTGTGTGTGTGTGTGTGTGTGTGTGTGTGTGTGGTGGGGGGCAGCCCTGAGAACCCCCGACCTGGGGACGTAGCGTAGGCCCCGGGGTCTGGGAGATAACCAGAAGGCCGTGCCAGGCGGAAGGGGCTGCAGTGCAGTGACTGGGGGCGGTCTCGGTTGCACCCACACTGGCCCACAAACCCTTTGTGGGGTCACATAGGACATCCACTGAAGGCCTGGGACTCGCCAGGAGCATTGTGGCTTTCATTCCCTTTGGCGTAAAGCATGTTTGTAGTAATGAAACTTGGTGATCACCAGGGGCTGTTTGCCGGGTGGTGAGGTGCGCAAGCTTGGGTCAAGTTGGAAAGCTCGACGGAGGGCTTGTGGCGGGGAATTGGGTCCAGCTCTCGAGACCTCTGCCTCTCCAACCACTCCTGTTAGGCCATTAGGGAGTGTCAGGTTGTCTGGGTGGTGGCATTTAAGTAATTGGGAGCTGTAACTGAGTCCCTGCTTTGCAAGTGATGGTGGACATGCTACCTGACATGAGCTCTTTGACCTGACTTCCTTATAAATGGGGACATGTACACGTGACATTGCTTCTTTATGTCTTTCTACAAGAATGGATATTAAGGAGTAGGAATAAAAGTTTGCAGAGGCAGTAGTAATTTTTGATAACATGCATTTATGCATATCTTGAAGAATTGATCTCTTTGAGCTATATTCCCAAAGCTGGGCCTCCCAGCTCATATCTAAGGTGTTCTGGTGCAGGGGTGGTCTCAGGAGGGGTGGGCTCCCAGGCCTCCTTTTTCTGCCGGTTGCTTTTGGTTGCAAGGATGAGCCTTTTAGGAAAAATAACCAAGTTCCTTAGAGCAGATCCTGGTGCCATGTAAGTTCCTGGGCTTTTGTTCCCAGGCTGTGGGACCCTGCCCGTGACCCCCCACCACTGTGGGCCAGAGGAACAACCCTAAGTCACTGGCCAGCTTGGTGACCTGGACTTTCTCATCAGCCCCTACTTCATTCAGTAAAGTCATTTTTTCTAGTTCTATGCTCTTTTAAAGGATCCTTTAATAGATTTTAATTGTGTAGGCAAAATATCTGCTTTAAGTGAATATATTTTTCAATTTTAATTATCCTTGTCCATTTAACATGGGCATTCTCTCTTATCTCAGATTAAGCAACTGTGATAATCCTTTTTTCTTAGTTAGAACCTGGCCCTTTAGATGAAACTCAGATTGCCACCATATTAAGAGAAATTCTGAAAGGACTTGATTATCTTCATTCAGAGAAGAAAATCCACAGAGACATCAAAGGTAAGGGCCGTCTCCTTCTTGGTGCTTGGAAACGCCTGAGGTGGTGGGCTCAGCTGCACTTCTCTGCTCTGGGGAGGCTGCTCTGAGCCTTCAGCCTGCCTGGACGGGGCTGGCCCGGGGGTCTGGAGAGATGCACAGCCCCCTGGGCCTACCTGTAGGCACGCAAGCTGGCTGGGGAGAGATCGCGTGCCACCTGGTGACCATAAGTGGAGCGTTGCGTGTCAAGACACCTGCCTTGGTTTTCTCTTGCAGCCGCCAATGTTTTGCTGTCAGAGCATGGAGAGGTGAAGCTGGCCGACTTCGGAGTGGCGGGCCAGCTGACAGATACCCAGATAAAGCGAAACACCTTCGTGGGCACCCCCTTCTGGATGGCGCCCGAGGTCATTAAACAGTCAGCTTACGACTCGAAGGTGAGAGCCAAGGATTTGTCCTTGTGGGGTGCCAGGTCTCTCCCCTCGGGCCTGCAGCCTTGCAGCATTCCCCACCGTAACTCTGTGTCTCTGACCTCCGCTGAACCAGTTTTCTCCTGTCTCCTGGGCACCCTTGAGCACCTTTGTTGTCTGTTCATCCAGCCACGGTCACTGTGGTTTTCAGCTTAGCGTATGGTTTGGTGGGGACACAAGGAGGGTGTGCAGTAACGGAGGACCATGGGGTGAGGTAGTGAGCAGTGGAGGCGTGGGCTTGTGTGCAGAGAGGAAGGGACTCTGCACTGGTGGGGGCTGAAGCCCTGCGGAGTGGCTGAGGGACAGGGCCTGCTCAGAGCTCTGTCCGGTCTTCACAGGGCCTGTAGAGAAAGGAGTGGAGAGAGGCCCCAGACATCCCAGGCAGGATAGGGAGAGAGCATCTTGCAGTGGTGCTACAGATTCTTCCTACGTATTTGGCTCTCAGTTAGGGCCCTTACTGCAGTCTCCTCATCAGCACAAGGTGCCACCGCCTCTCACAGCTCCTCTGACCGGCCAGGTTATCTTCTCATGGCCTCTCCTGTTCTTCCCGCCCTTTGCCTCCTTTCCTTTCATTTTGTGGTACTGGGGATTACACCCAGGGTTCCACACGTGCCAGGCAAGTGCTCCACCACTGAGACACATCTCCAGCCCTTTTTATTTTGAGACTTAGTCTCCCTAAATTGCCCAGACTGGCCTCGAACTTGTGATCCTTCTGCCTCAGCAACCTCCCAAGTCACTAAGATTACAGGCGTGTGCCGCCGTGCCCAGCTCCAATCAACTCTTAAAACTTTTGGACTTTCAGGTTTGTGGGCTCAGGTGTCCAAGTGCAGATTAGGGTGATGTCAGTGTCTTAGTGTTCAGGTTATCAGGGATGGGCATTGGGGGACCCTTCCCCCAGCCTCGGGTGCCTCTGTGCCAACAGCTCTTGTCCTCTACAGGCTGCTTCAAGCTTGCCTGTGGCTCTGTGGCTGTCCTGCTGGGCCTGGGGCCTGGTGGACCTGCCAGGTACAGGGCTCCTGAGGTGCGCAGCTGCAGCTGAGGCCTCCTGACGCTTACTCCCTCCCCCTTTCCAGTGCCCCTTCCATGCATCCTTGTGGGTACCTGGAAGCACCGCCCCACGGCATCTTCCCCTTGCTGAACGGGAAGGATGTGCACCTTGGCTTCCTGAAGACGTCTAGACCTAGAATCTCATTTACACAAAAACCTCCTGCAGGGTCTGTGACCCTTGTCATTTGGGCTGTTGGGTTGCTCTCAAAAGTGTCTACACACACAGCTCTTATGCCAGTCTTTTTTTTTTTTTTGGTTACCAGGGATTGAACTCAGGAGCACTCACCCTCTGAGCCACATCCCCAGCCCTATTTTGTATTTTATTTAGAGACAGGGTCTCACTGAGTTGCTTAGCACTCACTGTTGCTGAGGCTGGCTTTGAACTTGAGAGCCTCCTGCTTCAGCCTCCCGCCAGTCTCAGTTCCTAATCTTTGCACAGTCCTGACTGCTCACTGGCCTTAATAACCTTCATTATTACTAATATTTTTAAAACGGATCAGGGAAGCTTTGCTTGTTTCCAGCTGACCCCATATCTTGGAGACAGTGCTAGGCGAGAGAACTGTTTCCCACAAAGGGGCCTTGGCCTAAGGCAAAGGAAATTTAATCTTTTTTTAAGATTGTTGGGATGGTCTGTTAGCAAGTAGCTGAACTTGGTGAGGATGCTGCCCCTCCCTGTTCACAGCCCTTCTCTGCATCCTCGGTTGGGTCAGTCAGCTGCTGCACGGTGGTTGTCCAGGGCTGGGCACTTCAGTGGTGGGGGTGCCCTGCTCCTCCAGGTAAGCAGCAGCCCAGGAGAGAAGTCGGGGAGCGGGGGATGGCACTCTGGGAAGGAGAGCCCTTGTGCTTGGGCTGTGGATGCCTTGAAGAGGGTGGAGGGGCTGGGCAGAGACCCTGGCCTGCGGGGACTGCAACAGCGTCCTGGAGACACCAAGACTGGGGTCAGCAGTCCCCTGTAAATAGCTTTTCCCGGTTTTGGTCTCAGAAGCAGCACGTGTGTGTTTTCTTTTGTGATGACCTGGAGAATTCTGAAAAATGGAATGGAAAGAAAGGAAAAATATCTGTAGATCTGCCACCCAGGCCAAGTTATTCCACCATCCAGGCATCTCTGAAATAATGGTTTGCAATCTCATTGTGGTGAAAAATGGAAACAGGTGATGCGATGATGGAAGAAATAATGTTATTCAAGCTGAGTACAGACAGTGGGTTGTCCAGGGGAGACTGGGTGGGGACAGGCAGGCATCCTGCCTCTTCCCTACTGACACTCCCACAATGAGCCTTACACCCTAGTCCCTCTCCCAGGGCCAGGAATCACCCACAGTCCTGGGTGGGATCCAGGAGCCCTGCAGGTGGGGAAGCCTGCGGGCTAGGAGACAGGTGGCATTGGGTTTCATTCTGGTGTGTATACTATTGAGACCTTTAAGTCAAGCACACGTTGCTGTTGAGTGCTCATAAATATTTTCACACCTAGATCCCAAGTATAAACATGTTCCTGAATGTTGCATCTGAGTATATAAGTAGCTGTGTTAAATCCATTTTCTTTTGCCTAGTTTAGTTATAACTATGACTTAGAGTTACACATGGTTTTCTTCTTGATTATGGAGAGGTGATTAGGGTTCCTTTGAGAATTATTTTTTTATGCATAATTTTAAAATATTACTTAAATTGTTAAGTACCTTCAGATTTGTAGCCACCTTGTTTATTACACATTGTGTGATGTTGTGAGGACCTGGATGTTGTTCTGTGTCATTCCCCACTCCCTGCTATGTGGAGAAAGTCGTCAACCCTCAGGGACAGGTGATTCTGAGTGGTCATTCAGGAACATGCTACCTAGAAGGGTCTGTGTAGGAAGTGGTCGGTTCACAACTAATATCTATATTTCAGAGCATCGACCCTTGTAGCTTTTGACTTGGCTTGTATTAAAAAACCACTGTTTGCTCTACCAGTGGTGTCTTAGTATCTAATTTCATATATTTCCCAATGGCAGAAAAATGGATTCCTCGTTACGCCTCATTTTTTCTGCTTTGGAAGGTGAGTGCCCTTTCAGATGCCATTTCTTGATGTAGTAATAGATAGATGCAGTCATATTTGTTAAGGTTCTCTGTGAATGCCGTGTTGTTGGAATGTCATGTGATACTTCAGTAAGTTATTGGGCCATAGCAACTTAATCATTCTTCTAAGAGCGAATGTAAATAATGCTGCTCTTGAATGTTTGGGTGACATATACATCTTCCAGATCTTACATTTATCTAGATCAGATTCACAGAAGTCAGATTAGTTAGTTTTAATAACTTTGGATATTTTCATGGCTTTTGATTGATTTGCCAGTGTCTTCAGCACTTCTTGATGCTGGTCCAGCTTTCCAGGTTTGTTAGTAGGGTGTTGGGTATTTTGGAGGACCTGCCAAAGGACCCTGCAGAGGTCCTGGGTATGGGGCAGCTTTGAACCCAGCCAGGAGTAGAAGGTGGGTGGGGACAAAGGGCGTGAGGAGCTCAGGACCACAGGACCACACCCTGGTGCCTGCATGGGTGTGGGAGGATCCAAAGAGGAGCACTGAGGAGCTGGGCGGCCCTTGGCTTCTTCCTGGGAGGATGGCCCACATTTTGTCTTGCTGGTGCTGTGCTGGCCACCCTCCTGGGGGTGAATGGTGCCTGGGCTGGGTGTGGACAGGGCGGAAGCGCGCCCCCCCCCAGTTAGCTTCAGTTGGTGCACACTGGCACTGGGGAGCGGGGCTGGCCTCTTGCGGGCTTGCTGTCTGTCTGCTTATCATCCAGCGCCACATAGAAGCAAGTCCTCAGTCCTGTGAGGGAAATAGGCGCAGACACCCTCTGACAGCCCGACACAGAGACCATCGTCCACTTTCCAGTCACTGGATTGTGAGATGCTTGGAGATGCATCGGCAGAGGCCATGTGGGCAGAGCCCTGGATCTGTGTGGCCTGAGGTGGCCAGTTTGCTGGTGGCAGCAGTTCTGAGGAGACCTGAGGGGGGGGGGGGGGTCAGGGACAGACACACACTGAGATTTCAGGCGGAGCCACGTGTGGAGAACCACTGCCACACGAGAGTGGCCACCTATGCCCCTAGCTCGTCTCCTCCTCTTGTGCAGCTCACTTCCTTAGGCCCTCCAGCCATAGCACGGGCTTGGGGGCCTCTCTGCCCGTGGGCACTGTGTCCCCAGTTCCCCTCCTGCAGCTGAGGGACTCGAGTAAATCACTTTTCTGCCAATGTATAAAAAAAGTACACATGCAAAGTAAACCAAGGATTCTGAGTTGTAGAGTGAAGGAAAATGGAGACATTTACTCTTTCAGGGTAAAATTTTAAATATAAAATACAGTGAGTAGCAAATGCATGGACACACACACAGTCCCCCGGACGCTCTGGAGTGCTGGTGGTCCTCCCCTGCATCGTGGGAGTGACCGGATGCCGTGACTTGCACTGCTGCTCATGAGAGACAATTGCATGACATGCCACTAACCAAGAAAAGAGCCAGATTCAAAGTGTGGTTTTTTCCCGAATGTGAATCACTTCTGCACCATTATAATGTTGAACCTTTCCAAGTGCTGGACAATGGTGGGAACCTTGCACATTGCATACACTTCCCCGTCCCCCTCTCACAGATGAGGAAGGAAGCAAGGCTCAGACGGTAGCTCTTGGGTCTAACACCACAGGACTTTGTAGAGCTGCCATTTGACCTGGAGGGGCGGCTGGCCGCATATCTTCCTGCCCCTGCTCCTCCCCACTCATCTGGCATTCTGACTCGGGGGCATTCTGCCTGAGCCCCTCCTATATCAAGAGTACCTGCCCTGCCAGTGGTCACACCGCCGTCTTCGGTGTGGCGTGGGGGACGTTCAGTGGAGCAAATTTTCCACTTGTTGCCTATGTTGAAGTTATATCAAGGGCTTATGAAAGTTTTTTTATCAAAAACTCGAGAGGCTGCTTCTTCTAAGTGTGTTTATTTGAATGTCTTCCTGCTCTGTGTCTCTAAAGATGCTCTTGCTGTTGCAGGCGGACATCTGGTCACTGGGTATAACAGCTATAGAACTGGCGAAAGGGGAGCCCCCTCATTCCGAGCTGCATCCCATGAAGGTTTTATTCCTGATTCCAAAGAACAACCCCCCGACTCTGGAAGGGAACTACAGCAAACCCCTCAAGGAGTTCGTGGAGGCCTGTCTGAACAAGGAGCCGAGCTTTGTAAGTCTGCATCCCTCTGTGCAGCTGTGCGTGGCCCTGCCGGGTCACTGGCCTTCTCAGCCCTTATCAGCTGTGTGCAGGATCTCATGCATTTCTCTCTCTCTCTCTCTCTCTCTCTCTCTCTCTTTCATTTTTCATTTTCTAAATGAGTTTGATTGATTTATTTGAATTGCAAATATGCTCTTACAGCCATTTTATCCTTTAAGGATTAAAAATCTATTTTCTTTCACATTCTAGCATCTCATGCCTCCCTCCTTGAGCCTGAGGAATATTTCTCCTTCATACGATAGGTGGAATCCCAAGTTTTTAATATTTAGAGAGGAGGATCCAGCTGTCAACTATAAAACTGCCTTTAGTAATGGCAGAGGGTAGCCTGAAAAGTAATGGTAATAGGTCTTCAGAGTCAGTGTGTTCTCTCTTGAGTAGTCAGTGCTGGGAAGCAAAAGATAAGGTGAAAAGGAGCCATGCACCTCTTTCTCCTCCTCCTTCCTTTTTTTACATTTAATCAATAATAACAGCCCATAGCAGAAACGACTACCTAGTTTTATCTCATTTTTCTCTCAGAATTAGGGCAGTTCTTTGAAAGTGGTGTATTTTTGTGTTGCACGAAACATCATGTCCTTGTTTTGAGTTTTCCAGTGGAGTTAGCTGAAGGCTAAGCCGGACTCCACCTCCCCATCGCCACTGAACTCTTATTAGTGAAGACTGATGATTTTACAAGAGCATTGTGGTTTCTTCATTGGTGCCAGTTCTGGAGAAGGAATTACATGGGGGACAGCATTTCCTAAGCACTCTAGGTGACGCTGATTCGTGTTGTTCTGTACACAATGGTGTTGGGTTTTGTATCGTGGTGGTTCTAGGTCCAACACAGCACAGCACTCTCACACGGCGTGTCCGTGTGTGCATATCTTCCATTAAACACTCCTCTAGTCAGCACACACCCCCCGGCTCTCCCCCATCTCTTGGAGGAGAAGGACCTGAAGCGGTGACTATGAGCTGTGACTATTATGTCTGGAGTTCTCCTCTGGGGCTGGGGTACCTGAGGCCTTCCAGGTTTCTCACCTTCAAGTTTGAAAGAGCACTGGCTCTTGTTGGCAAGGCCTTAATTTGGAGGGAGTGGAAACATCCCGAGTTGCTGATGTTTTGTGTTCCTGGTGTCAGGTCCAGGTCGGGCACACTGGGCTTCTTGGGAATTTTGCTCTTTTCAGTAACTAGGTGTGCCGTCCTGCAGGGTGGAGCCCTTGGTCCGTTCGTGGTGTGCCGTGAGTCTGGAGTATGGACGAAGCCCTTAGCTCAGTCGCAAGGAGGCGGGAACACCATCTTTCTAAATCGGGGTGGATGACAGTGCCAGGTGCCTTTCAGAAATGCAGGACAGGTTCTCTCCTGGCTCCCTTCCAGTTTCTTTTAGTGTTTTTATTTTATGATCACACAGTACAGAATGTTAATAGTAACACAGAACATGTTCTTCCGTCAGCGTCTGCCTTCGAGTGCTGAGTGAAAGTGGGAGAGGAGATGCGCTCTCGGGTGGTTCAGATTATTTGGGGGAAGTTCTCTTGCTTTAATTGGACGTCGAGGACACCATTGGAAACGTCATGTCCTCACTGTGCCTGCGAGTCCCAGCCATGGGTACAGAGTGACCCATCTTTGAATAAACCTAGGGGGAAAACTTTGAAACCCAGTCTCGCCCTGTCCGCGTGGTCGCCTGACATTTTCAGGCGTGAGATTTCCTCTGGGACTGGATACAGAGACTGAACGTGCACGGGACCTCATGCTGTTTCCGGTGTCTTTTCAGAGACCCACGGCTAAGGAGCTGCTGAAGCACAAATTCATAATGCGCAATGCAAAGAAGACGTCCTACCTGACGGAGCTCATCGACAGGTACAAGCGGTGGAAGGCCGAGCAGAGCCAGGACGACTCCAGCTCTGAGGACTCGGACGCGTAGGTCGCCGCCCGAGCTGTGCCGCGGGCTCCTGGGGGGCGGTTCTGGGCGTTTCTTAGGTAACCCGCGGGTGGTTTTTGTGGTGGGCACCACGTGGACCCGGCAGAGAATCTCTTAGCCTCGTCTTTTAGCCTCCTGTCCCCATGGAGTCTCCGAGTAGCCTCCGTGTGAGGGCTCTGAGTGCAGGGAACTTGACCTAGCTTCCTTTCCTGTTCTTAAAAGTTCTGACCAGAGGGCATTGCCTTAAATACATCTTGAAAGGCTGTGAAGGCCTGTTTTAGTGCCCGCTTGCTGTGTTCTAAGAGAAGCTCAGCCTTGTAAAATTCTGTGGGGCAGTGCCTGACCGAGAACCCGTGTCCCACTTGGCACCCAGGGTTCCGTTGGCTGGAGACGTGGCCTGGAGCTTCTGCCTGGGACGCTGGGGGAGTTGGCTTGGTTGCCCTGACCTCAGGGAAGGAAGTGGCTAGGTAGAACTGGGCCTGTAAGCCGAGCCTGGAGTACTGACCTGCTGTCCTGCACCCCCTGGCCAGAAGACAGCACCATCCCCATGCCGGTCCAGTGGAGTGAGAACTTCTGGGACAAGGGTTCTCAATACCCCTGGTGATTCTGGTTCATAGCCAAGGCCAAGACCATTGATCTTGGAGGCTGTTGAGGTGTTGCTGCAGGCGACTAGGGCAGTAGCAATGGAGGTGAACAGTGGGGAGAGAGAGAAGAGAGGGTTTTGAGAGCCAGGATGTGGTGATGGACTTGGGTAAAGGAGGCAGATGTGCCAGGTTTTGGCAGCATGGCGTGTGATGTTCCCAGGTGGCCAGGAGATGTACATCTTGAAGTGACACTGAGGTGTGACCCTCAGGGAAAGAGAGCTAGGCAGACCACGCAGACTTAAGGGTCGCTGCTATATGAAAGGTCATCCGAACCCTGAGAACCGGTGGTGTCACTCGGTGTGCAATTGCCATATGAGAAGAGCTACAGTTCTGGAGGCGGGGGACCAGGCCCTAGGAAGCCAGTGTGGGGATGAAGATGAACATCGAGTGAGAAGGAGCCCGTGGGTGGGAGGAGACCAGGCACAGCAGAGCCAACGCCTGGGGCTGATTGGCAAGATCATTGGGACCATTGCTGTTGAGGTTCCAACAGGCCAGGACTGCATAGGCCCCCTTACCAAGCGGTGCTTGGAGGCTGGGGACCTGGGAGGTAGCATGTGGGGATGGGGTGGAAGGTGACAGGTGGAAGCAGTGAGTACAGATGTACATCCGTGATCTGTGGCTGAGACCAGATGTGGCCATCCACCCAAGGGCGTGATCAGGGGAAGCTGCTTGGAGGGGAGGAAGAGAGAGTGCTTCTGGGTTGGCGGGAGGGAGGCACACAGGAGAGAAGGCAGGCCTAGAGGGGGACTTGCAGGGGACAGGACGTTTTCTCCTCCAAGTTGGGAGCCACCTCTTTTCCTGTGGGAGGCTAAGGAACAAGGATGGTGAGAAGTTCAGGAGCCACATTCTGTTCAGTGATGTAGCAGGCCGTATGACTGGAGGATCCCAGGGGGTAAGGGGTGGTGTGGGGGCGCGGAGTGGAGAGGGTGGCAGCTGCGGTGCAGCATGGGCTGTGGGTGGCCGAGGGCCTGGCCAGGGTGTCCACGCTGACTGACTCTGGGGGGTCTTTGTGTCAAGGGAAACAGATGGCCAGGCATCTGGAGGTAGTGACTCCGGGGACTGGATCTTCACCATCCGAGAGAAGGATCCCAAGAATCTTGAGAACGGAGCTCTTCAGCTGTCGGATTTGGAGAGAAACAAGGTACAGTTGCTCTTTCTCGATTGCTAGCACCTGTCGTCCACCAGCAGGCGCCTGCTCTTCTGTAAGGCCTTCCCTGGGAGTGGGCGGGGTCCTTGAAGCAGCCCTCGGTGGGGCTTTGCCCTCGGAATTGGCAGATCAAGAGCTGAAGTCCTGTCTGATCATGTACAGATTGGGACCTGAGAGTCCGCATGTGGCTGTGCTGTGGCGCTCTGGTCTCCCCTCCGCTCTGGGCCACACCGGGACTCTTGACCTCCCGACCCTTGGCCGTGCTCTGGAGTTGGAGTGAGGGGGTCAGGTTTCATGTACAGAACAACTTTATGGTTCTTTTTATGGGACTGTGTCCACATGCTGGGATTACTCATATAATGTTCCATAATTTTATTTAAGACCATATAATTGAATGTAATCTTTTGATGCTTGATTGATTGATTGGTTTTATGCCTATTTAAACTTGTGAAAAGCTATATTTTTAGGTCTTTTAAAAGTGTAGTGGAGGGGGCTGGGGATGTGGCTCAAGCGGTAGCGCGCTCGTCTGGCATGCGTGCGGCCCAGGTTCAATCCTCAGCACCACATACAAACAAAGATGTTGTGTCTGCCGAAAACTAAATAAATAAATAAATTACTTATTAAAAAAAAAAAAAGTGTAGTGGAGGATTCGTCAGGCAGTGTGGACCAGTAGCTGTCCCTGTGGTCCCAGCCTGCTTGGATAAGTCAGGCAGGTGTTAAGTGTTGTCCAGTAGAGGTAGTAACTCCAGAGAGGCCAGTCGCTGCAGCAGCTCCACCTGGCTCCCCTCTATGAGCTTTGGCAGAGAGTACTCCCCATAGAGTGCTGGGCCATCCAGCGTGGCCGCCAGGGAGTCTTTCTTCCCTTGTGGATTCAGATACTGGGTCCCTAGCGTCACGGGTTTTGCCTGTGACTGCAAACTTTGTAGCCTACTTGAAGAAGGTAAGACGGTCTTACCCAGAGTGACAGGGGCAGAGAGCATCCGCTCAGCGCCTAGAGCCAGCACGGGCTTTGGTGGGCGGTCTGCTGCGTACTGAATCGCTGCCGGTGCCGGTTCCCTGTTCCTTATGATCTCTCTTTTCTTCCTCAAGATGAAAGACATCCCAAAGAGGCCTTTCTCTCAGTGTTTATCGACAATTATTTCTCCTCTGTTTGCGGAGGTAAGAACCTGGTTGGCTTCCGGGAGCAGGGTGCTGCTCCTGTGGGGATGTGGTCCGTATGAGGTGGGGCATTGAGATAGCTGGTGTGGGCATGCTTGGCACGTCTGTGTGGCGCCCGTGGCAGACACTGGCTTCCTTGGTGCCCGCGGCTCCTGCTCCGCCTGGGCAGAGCTCCTTGTCGCCTCCCCTGGGAGTTGGTGTGTGGCAGCCTGCGGTGGTCCAGCCCGGGCCTGTTATCACCGTCCAGTTCAGCAGCTTTCTACACCATCTGCTGGTGCCGCCCAGTCTCTGCCCCAGCAAGTGTGCGGCAGTGCAAGTGGGCTTCTAACATTTGAGAGGACGGGCTCCCTGTAGGCCCTGTATTCCCCTGGGCTGCCCCCATCTCTGGGACCCTGCCTGTGCCCTGGGTGAGCTGGGTCTCAGCCTGACCCTCCTGCATCCTGTCCTCATCGTTTATGTGGCCCTCCTTGGCTTGGATGCCTCGGAGCTGGCTGACTCCCACACTCTGGGTGGTGAGCTAGGCTTCTCGGGTGGCAGCCGAATCGGGGTCCTCACACTTGAGGCTGGAGGACGGAAGTGGCCACCCAAGCTTGCCCCCCCCCCCCCAGTTGACCTGCTGTAGAGTCCCAGTGTGCCTGTCCACCCACGTGCTGCCAGAGCCTATCCCAGCTCCCATCCTCCCAGCTTTCATCCTTATGGTCTTCTGAGGGCCCTGCTGTGGCCCTGGCAAGTTCTGGGCCATGTGGGAGGACGGCTGTGCCTGGGGCATGAGTGCCACCTGAGCACCCCGGGTTCGGGGGAAAGCAGTGTGGCCGGGCAGGTGGGAGCCCCTGCTGCTTGCCCTTTGACTCCAGCCAGACACCGCTGTGCTCTGGAGTGGGCTGTGTGGGCCCTTGGGGTTCTGCTCGCTTGCTCCTTGTGACCTGCCATCATCAGCCACCCTAATAGAATCAGGGGCTGACTAGGAAAAACACAAAGGATTTTCTCATTTTCTCTGGACTTTATTTTATACCGAGTTTAAGAAGGAACCATGCCAATCATTATTCAGTATCTCCCTCAAATTAACCCTAAATGCAGCAGTGTCCTAGATTTTTTTGGGACTAATCCACAGGAGTCTTTTCTTATGTATGTTTTTTTTATTATGATATTTAATAACCTAAAGTTCAAAGTGCTTAGTGTGCATTATTTTAGATAATACTAAAGTTCACACGCATGAACGAGGACGGTAGGGAGATGGAGGTGCTGGTATCTCCGTTACTGTCACTCGGCCTGTGCCAGGTTGCTCACTCAGTGGTGATTGTGCACGTCTGGTACAGCCCTCTGGGGGCCCATTCCCAGGGCTGCCCCACTGCCCGTCCTTGTTCCTGCTTTGAGACAGAGGTGTGGCTTCAGAGCAGGGAGCGGCATGGTGGGCTGTAAGTCGCTCTCCTGGGACTCAAAGTTACCGTCCTGTGAAGTCACGGGGAGTGCCAGAGAGACACAAGCCACCTCCCGGGGCTCCTCTGTGCTGTAGCCTGTGACCAGAAATGTTCCTGACACTGCGGGCCCTTCCAGGGTCCTGCCCAGTCCCTGTATAGCCCTGTTGGGAGAGGAGAAGCCATTGCTTTTTTGGGTGCCGCAGTTCTGGCAGTGACATGTTCACAGTACCCTGGAGAGCCAGAGCTGGGTGTTTTATGAAATATTCGTAAAGACGGAAGGGGTTTCCAGGGGTTGCGTTCCGGTCTGTCACCTCTGCAGTGCCACCTAGAGTCTCCCCTGGGAGCCTTTGGTCCCAGACTCTGCTATACCTTCCTGGCTCTCATGCGCGTGTTTCATTACTTGGTCGCATTTTGGGAAGAGACTTGGAACTAGCCATTAGGCAAGGGGGTGCTAAAGACACTGTTGCCGTTTCTCACGGGAGCAGAGGAGGGGCACTGTGGACCCCCAGAATTTAGGGCTGCCACGCATTTACCTGAAGGAGAACATTTGATAGCGTCTGGACCAAACGGTTTCTGCCGAAGGGTTTTTTTTTTTTTTTTTTTTTGAGGGGGTGGGATTTTGGGGCATTGAACCCAGCTGAGGACACTTGACACCTGAGCTACATTTCCAGTCCTTTTCATTGATTTTTTTTTTTAATTTTTAATATTTAGATAGTGTCTCACTAAATTGTCGAGGCTGGCTTCAAACTTGTAACCCTCCTGCTCAGCCTCCCAAGTAACTGGGGTCCAGGTGTGAGCAACACCTGGTAGGTCTCGTTGGA
Organism: Callospermophilus lateralis; assembly: GCF_048772815.1. Taxonomy (NCBI): domain Eukaryota; kingdom Metazoa; phylum Chordata; class Mammalia; order Rodentia; family Sciuridae; genus Callospermophilus; species Callospermophilus lateralis. The sequence continues at coordinate 99,610,968 of NC_135316.1, read as the reverse complement.
GTTTCAAATCTACCCGTAAACTTGGAATCTAAGCCTGTGGCCCACACCACAGCTGCAGTGTTGAGGCCAGAGTAACTTCTGGTGGCTGTGAAACTGCTTCTCTGGGACAAGATTAAGGTTGTAATAGAAAAACAAAACAGAGGACACCGTCGGAATCCAATTTGGAGAATGTGCACGGCTGGCCGTCTCCTGGCCTGCTGCCCTTTCTGTGGAGGAGGGCTCTGCATGGTGGCCCTTGAAGGGAGGGCTGCTTGGCTGTGTACACGTGTCACGCTGCTCTCCCGTGTGTTTCAGCTGAAGGAGAAGAGCCAAGCATGTGGAGGGAACCTGGGGTCCATAGAGGAGCTGCGAGGGGCCATCTACCTGGCAGAAGAGGCCTGCCCCGGGATCTCCGACACCATGGTGGCCCAGCTGGTGCAGCGGCTGCAGAGGTAACTGACCGACCTGGGGAGGAGCGCCCTGGGGCATTGGCGCTGGGCTTTCCTCCTGGAGCTCGGTGCCACTGTGTTTTTGGGGTTTATCCCCATTGTCCCCCAGCCACAGGGTTACAGCAGAGTCCAGTCAGAGGAGGCTCATTCTGAATCAGTAGGAGAGAACCATGTGAGTTCCAAGCCACTGGAAAGAGCCACAGAACTTTGTGCCTTTGCCACAGCTAAATGATCATTTTTAAATGTCTGCTCTTAACTATGCAGCCTACTCCTGAGCCAGATTGGCCAGAGGAGTACAGGCCTCAGTCAGACTCCTGTGGCTGCCTGTGGGTTTTGGGCTTTAGAATTTGGTGTCCAGATGCTGGAAGGGGGGCACAGTGACTTCTGTGAGAACAGGTGTCGGTGGGTCCTTTTCCTTAGTGGCTATGTACCCAGGCCCAGGTGCCTTGTGGACAATGGCTGTGCCTGTTCCTACCTGGTGTCTTTGGCCACATGTTTCAGACTAAGGAACCCTCCCTGCTTTTGCTTGGAGAATATCTACGTGAAAGTCACCCCAGGCCACCCTCCTGGCCGGCCTTCCTGACCTGGAGAGGTGTGTGGGCAGCTGCTTCGGGAAGGAGCGTGGGTGCTGGGTCCCCCGCTGACTCCCAGCTGCTTGGTCATGTTCCTCACCCCTGCGGTTCCAGGCCTGTTGTTGGCCTGATGTTTGTCTTCAGGTGTCCAGGAGATGGCTGAGCCTCCGTGATGACCCGGAGCATTGCCAGGCCTCTTCTGAGATGGCCTCTTGACAGAAAGCACTTAGGAAGGATATGAGGGCATGTGGGGTCACTTTGGCCATTTGCAAGTGACACCTGATGGGGCTGCCCACTGTCCTTGAAGAGTCCCTTTGTCTGAGGGCATCCAAAAAAAAGCAGCCTCATTCTTCCCAGCTCAGCCTCCTTAATGCATGATGCTGCGACTGCCAAGTGAGGATAGAAAGTAAAAATGGTTTCCGTGGCTGAGACGGTCGAAGGAGTCACTGATCTGTTTCATGATTCTGTCCTGCTGCCCCCACTTCTGCCACATTAAAAGCAATGAAATAAGTTACAGAAATAAAGCAAAAGAGAATACAAAGGTCACCCACATGCTTGCCTCTACACAAGCCTTTTTGATTTTTCTAGCTTGGTGTCTTCACTTCCTTCTAATGGCATGTATTTCTTATTAAAAAGAAACTTATGCCGGGTGCAGTGGTGCAGGCCTGTAATCCCAGCAGCTTGGGAGGCTGAGGCAGGAGGATCAAGAGTTCAAAGCCAGCCTCTGCAACTCAGTGAGGCACTTAGCAACAGGGTGAGACCCTGCCTCTAAATCAAATATAAAAAGGGCTGGGGGTGTGGCTCAGTAGTTAAGGTTCAATTGTTCCTCCCTCCCCCCAAATAAAGAATGAAACTCATAAAGCAAATAGAACTAAACCCAGAAACTGGATATATCATTAGTGTCTTGCTTTCGACTTTTTTTCTGATTGTGTAGTGTCACTTTTGAGCCGGTATTTATATGAGGTCTCCATTGTCTGAACGTGTGGTATGATTTATGTATGTGCCTGGACTTCCCCAGCAGTCCAGCACTGTGCTGTGTCCCGAGCACACTGGGTCGGTCCATGTTTTCCACTTCACAACAACCCCCTTCTCCCCGTCCCCTTTCTTTTATTGTGGATGCAAACCAATTACAGTGTAAGATATTTTTACTTTCTTTTTTGTACTGAGTCTTTGAAATCTGGTGTGTTTACACTTGGGCTTGAATCCACACTTACAGTTGGGTGCTTAGTAGCCACCTGTGGCCTTCAGTGACAAGTGGACCCTCCTCCTTGGTCGTCAGATGGCCTGGCTTTGGGGAGTCCCCTTTTTGTCCCTGCAGGCTTGCTGTGGCAGTCTGTTTTTCACCCAAAGTCCTCTGTGATTGGATGCCGGCCACAGTGGCTGAAGCTCAGGCTTCTTTGCAGTTTGGCTCCCAAACCCGTTACCTTGGCAAGTCGCTCAGAAAGAAAACTGTCACCTAAAGCATTTTCTGAGCCTTTCTGTCTTAGTTTTTTGAATTAATATTTAGACTGTTCTGTGTAACATCAAGTCGATATTGAAGTTCAAGTGTAGTGGTTGTGGCTAATGCCTGCTTTCATGGAGACCTTGCCACTCCTACTGATAATGCCTTCTAGTGCCAGGCATTATCAGTGCCCGCAGAGAGGAGCTGTGGGTAGGAGTGTTGAGACAAGTCTTCTTAAAGATGTCCTTGGCCATCTCCTGTGCCTTAGAGTTGGTTCTGATGGTGTTTGACCACGAGGCAGCCTCAGCCCCATTGTTTTATATTCTGAAGCAAGAAAATACTATAAAATTTTTCAAAAACAAGAAGTGATTCATGGTCCCACTATTGTAGCCTGGTGGTACCACCACCACCATCTTTTAATGCATTACCTTCCAATGCACAAGTGTGAACTTACTCCATTTCTCACATACTTGCAAATTACAGTGCTCCTGGGACTTTATTCCATGGTATTTATGATACAGAACTTACAAACACACAGGTATTATATGTGTATAGTCACAGCTAACTGTATTTTTTAGATTGTGTAAACACAGATGATCATAATTTAAAATTTTGATTTCTTCTGGTTTGCATATTCTGCTTAACTAACTGCTTTTCTGTTAGTCTTCAAAGTTGTTACAAATTATTCTGGTGTTTAAAAAATCTGGAGAGGCATCTCTGTGCAAATACCTATTTCTTCCTGTGAACTTTGTTTCTGAGGCCCTGCTAGGAAGCTGGTGACTTGGACCACGTTAGTATGTTGGTGGCCTAAAAGGACTTCCTGCAGTCATCTTCCATCAGCTGTGGGAGGGCATCCCTGGGCTCTTGCTGTTACTGGACAATGTCATTTTTCCAAAATTGATCCTCAGTAAGTCTCATCCGCTGCTTGACATCTGTCCAGAAGGCTGGACACATCATTTTTCCTCTTGATTGTGTGTTATGAAGTTTTTGTGTCAGAACCATGATCTTCGTAATCTTTGGGTTCTTTATTTAATAGATTTATTATCCCACTGGTATTTGCACTACTGTACTTTTTAAAATGACTTAAGACTTCCTATAAAAACTAAGATTTTTATTATTTTAAATTTTTGCACAAGGGTTAGAAAAATGACATTTACTTCTGTTTCTTTTTTTTTTTTCCTAGATATTCTCTAAGTGGTGGAGGAACTTCGTCCCACTGAAACCCTTCGGCCTCTGGGGTTTTGTTTTCCCTCCTTTCTTCTGCATCCTCCTTTTGAAAGTCCAGGAGAACCTTTGCCGGCTCTGCTGGAGGCGCCACGGAGGGCCACCCCCAAGGCCGTGCCGTCCAGGGACACACTCAGCCCTCGCTGTGCCACAGCCTGATGAAGTCTCTCGCATGGGGTGGGGAGGGCCAGCTCCTTCAAGCAATTATTTTATTTTTTTATTGTTTTTAATTTTAACCATAGTGCACATATTCAAGGAAAATGTCTTTGAAAACAAAACCCCTGAAGTGTATATTTGGGATTGTGATAAGGCAACTAAAGACATGAAACCTCAGGTATCCTGCTTTAAGTCGATAACTCCCCCGGGAGATGGAGAATCGCTGGTGGATCTGTGTACAGACTGTATATAGCGTCATTTTTACAGAAACCCCTTTGGCGTGCATAAGAAATCACTGTGTACAAATCGGCCAAGTGCTTCTGTAGATAATGTCCGTGGAGTAAATATTTGACAGGCCATAACTTGAGTCTATTGCCTTGCCTTTATTACATGTAAATTTTGAATCATGTGACCAGTGATTTGGGTTTTATTTTGTATTTGCAGGGTTTGCCATTAATAATAATTAACGCCCCTCGATGGAACACTCCCATTTGTACCTCAACAGATGCAAATGTCCCTCTTGTTTGTCCTTCACCCCTTTTGGTACACTTAGAAGTTGATTTCCTTTTTCATCGATGGTACTATTTCTTAGTGTTTTAAATTGGAACATATCTTGCCTCATGAAGCTTTAAATTATTATTCTGAGTTTCCCAGAGGAAGCACTCTCGTCTAACCTTTGTTTGGAGTTGTGCACCAGGCGTACTGTCCTGCCCACACGATTTTCTGTTGCACCTTGTAGTGGAATCTGCATATCATCATCTTTCCCACCTGGAAGTGTCTGGATGCTTACACCAATAAATTTTATAACACACTTATTTTGCATACTCTTCTTGAAACATGACTGCAGAGTGGATAGGACACCTGCTCTTGTGTGTGTGGTTGTGTAAGCGTGTGGCTGGCTGTGTGTGTGTGCTGAGACAGTTCAGAAAACTCCAGGGAAAAGTGCCCAGGTGGGAAAATGCTGATGAGCAGCATTTTCAACTTTGCAACTGTGTGAGTGGCCACTGAGATGTGGCTGGACATTGCAGATTTGTGAAACTGCTCTACCTCTTGCCAGGGACTTTAAGGATGGTTTTAGTTCTTCTGAAGGAGACCACGGCTGCCAGTGCTGTCACCCAGGATGTCTGGCTTTCTTGGTTTGCTATCAGGTGTTGTTTAGCAAGGTGGGAAATTTCTGGGTTTTCTGCAATGAGGGAGGGTTGTGTGTTTTATTTTGGTACAGGTAGTATTCTTTTATATTTGTTGATGCTAATTATTGTCATCTTTTATTGGGGTAGTGGCTTGGTCCTTTAACAATATGTTGCCAGGATTAAGACAATAGAATTTTGGGGAGGCATCGAAGTCGCTGGGTGGACTTGAGAAGTTCATTGCCGCAGTGGCCTGAGGTTGCCGGGACAGAGAACATGCCTGAGCTCAAGGTTTGTTTGGATTTGATGTGGGAGTTTAGACTATGGAACCATGATGTTTTATCACAAGTGGATTTCGGTTGAATTACTAATTTTTAAAAGGGATACATGTGGCTAAAGGAACTCAGACTGCATTGCTGATTCTTATTGTAAGGGTACAAGACTCTGAGCAGTATGTGTTTCCCTATACAAGGCAAAGGTCAGTTTTGTCCATCTTAGCACCAATGTAGACAGCAGCTTTTCTGGAAGACAGAGTTCATCGGGTTTCCAGGCAGTGACATCATGACTTGATATTGGGGCCTCATGCATGCAAGGCAGGTGCTCCACCACTGAACCAGATCGGCCCCTGCAGCCAGTTTCTAATACTAGTAACTGTGGTGAAGCTGCTAGGTAGACTTGGATCCTAATCAAGAATATTGGTCTTGATTAGGAAGATTCCCTGCAGTCATGAGCATACAATACCGTAAAGCTCCATCTCCTGGTAAAAGCAACAAATGATTCTTTGGGAATTTCCTGGAAGCTTCCTGGGGCATATGTTTAGACTGGAGGTTTCAACTTGGACCACCTCAGTGTATTCTCTTCTGGATTGTGACTCTGTAGACACAATCAGCTGAAATATTGAGGGCACCTCGTTTAGCCACAGTCTAGCCTTTGTCCCCATATTTCCAGTCTTTCACTGAAGAGGAGCCAGGTGCCAGAGCTCCAATTGGAACCTGCCTCAGTAGTGCCGACGGCTGCTGGTCTTCAGCCGAGTCTGTGAGCTCAGCGTTTGGGGGTTTGCTGTCACTTGAAGTCTCCTGATGCCAAACCCGAGCTGTTCCTGGCTCCTCAGCCCAGGGCCTGTGGGTCATGCAACTGTGGCCACCATGAAGTGGTGGCTGTGAGCTGACTGCTCAGCCATGGCTTTTGCCTTTTAGAAGTTGTTTCTCTGCGTCCTGCTGACTGCACCCGGGAGGTGGAGCCCCAGGCTGGTTCCAGATGTCTCGACCACCTAACAGCTGGGCCCTCGCTTTCTTGACGAACTGAGTGCCACCTGTCTTCCAGGTGGACAGTTCTGTTCTTGAGTTGCTCTTGTGAAGTGTCTGGCTTGGTCCTTTAGTCATGAGTTGCCAGTTGATAAGCATTTGATACTTCCTTCCTTCAGGAGCAGGGCTGCATTTCTACCACAAAATACGGCAGTGGAGGCAGAGACCCACTGTGTCATGCAAGGGTTAGCAAAGGGCTCAGCAAAACGGTGGTCTTTGTCTTGCGTGAGAGGGGTCTCTGGAACACCACCTCCCCTGGCAGCCCATCGGGAGTGGACTTGGTGCCTGTGTTATTCTCTGTTTTTCTCTGAAGTCACGCGGGGAACAGAGGAGCTCACAGATGGGAACCACAGGTGTCCAGCAGGTGGTTTGGAACCATTCAGAAATGCTGAGGTAGGGAACCACCTGGTCCCCAGGTGTCCCTGAATGAGTTGGGGATGTCACTGGGTTCAGGTAAGTTCTAGAGGAAGTAGGTTCCTGATACTGCTCTGCCCCTTAGCCCCTCCCTGACCCCCGCCCCTCCCCCAGTTTGGTTCTCCAAGCGGTTCATCAGGGGCTTCTTCCAAGGGAAAGTGGAAGGTCCTCCCAGTCTGTCCATACCTGTCCTCCTCCCTCTCACCTCCACCCACTCTGCCCCTGCAGAGGTGGCGCTGTAGGCCCACGGTCCCTGTTCCCGCCACGTGTGCACAATAAAGACAAGAGACAGTGCTGGTCTGTTTTGCCTTGAAACTTCAATATGCTGGATTTTGGCGTGAGGTATTTTTATTCCCTTTGTTAGTGCTTGAAACCATCTGGTACATATTGTAAGGCAAAGGATGACACGTCTTGAGCTCTTGTCCGCCTGTCACTCGTGGACACCAGCCACAGCTCCATGACGGTGTGCCCACTGTTCAGGGAAGTGGCCTCCCTGTGAGGACATGGGACAGAACTGTGTTGAATTGGCCGACCAACGTCAGGCAGGGCTCAAGAGTGCTAAGGGAATGGCAGCCAACGGGTCGACACTGCCCACCTGTGGGCACTGGGACACCAGGTTCCCAGCGAAGCGTGACTGTCCAGGGGGCGCAGTGTCACTCTGCCGGTACCCCATGCCCGGGGGAATGAGTCTAAAGAGTGAAGACAGGCACGGTAGATAACTACTAGAGAACGCGTGGTTTCCAACCACGGAGGCGGGAGGGGATGGGTCTGGTCGCGGGGGCTGGGACTACGTACCATTACTGTACAGGCTCCTGCCTCCATGAAGCTCACATGACACCCCAGAACGGAACAGCACAAATGGCCCTGGTCAGTGACACACAGGTTCTCATGCTCGTGAAACACAGCAAACACCATCGTACACACCACTCACAGTACAGCAGCAGTCAGAACACAACCCGCTATGGTTTGTAAAGAGGAATCGGTTTGGTCAACTTCGCCAAGAAGTAGGCCAGGTAACAAGTGTGTCACTGGAGCGTGGACCCCTCAGCGGAGCGGAGTGCGCTGGGAACTGCTTATTAGTCAAGGAAAGTGAGTCCTGTGGACCTCCTGTTATAAAAGTAGAAAGATTGGGGGGGGAAACGAAACCTGAAAACGATCTCATTTGCTTAAGACCGCCACGCGTTGCGAACACTGGAAAAGTCCATTTTTAAAACAGCAGCCCGCAGGTGGAATACTAAAAGTCCTTTCTAAGAAAAAGAAGAGCACTTGCCCTGTCCTCGGTCGAACGGATGCGCGTGCACCGTGTTAGAGGTGCAGTCGGGGGGAAGGAATGTCGTTTGGCACTCTTTAATGACAATGCTGCAATACTGGCACAAGCCCAAGAACAGTCCCCATGAGAATGACGGCGGAAGGCCCCCAGGCCTGGAGGTGGGAGGCCCCCGTTCCAAGGAGAAATCAGCAGTGGAGAAGACAAGGTGAGGCGATGGCCGCGGAGGGAGACGGGCGAGAGTCACTGTGAAACCATGTTCAGACAGGTGACAGCGTGGCTGGCTTCGTCACAGACGGTGAGCCAGCCATGGAGTGCGTCCAGCCATCAATACATGTGAGATTCTTTGTGACTTGAAACATGGGCCCGAGAGGCAGAGCTGGTGGCACTTCGGATCACTTCCATCCACCTGAAACAGAAGAAGGTGACAGGACTCTTTTGGGCCACTTTATTCAGTTTCATGGTTCTGTGCTGCTATTGGCAAAAACACGATGTCATGGAAGCCCAACTGGTTTGTGATTGGTCATTTTGGCAGAAGAGTTTCTAAGTTAGAGTTTAAGCAGAAGGTTCCTCTAGGGGTCCCCAAGGAGTGCAGTTTGAGAACCATAGGAGCCAGAGGCACGGGAGGCCACAGGCTCACTTTGACCAATTTAGGATGAGGTGGCTTTGGCTGTGTGGGAGAGCTCTACCCCCTGATCTTTTCTGAGGATGCTGAATGTCTCCCAACCTGCTTGGTGGGGAATTCATTTTATGCTGTAGTAACATGTCCCCAGGGGTCATTTGGCAAAGTCTGGAGGATTAGCAGCCAGGGCAGCCTCCCCCTCCCCAGTCCATCTGGTTCAAAGTGTCCGTAGGACCAAGGTCGGGGAGCTGGGCTGAACCAAGCTTCCTCCTTGACGGAGGACCTTCATGCAGCTCCCAAGTTAGACAGGTCCAGCTCAGCTCCTTGATCCAAGTCCAGGATCAAGTGTGAGAATCACTATCCTGTGGGCTCGGTGGCAAACTGTTGCTCAAGAACTGTTAGATCTCCTGGAAATCTTACATCCTTGTCTGCGGACATTACGGCATTGCGTACAGTTCACGATCGGCCCATTTGGCAGTCCTTGTGGACCTGAGCACCCCTAGAACTCGCTGTCTTAACACCGTGGCCGGGAGACGAGCTGCTCCCTAGGAGGGGCACTGACCTGGCCCCTGAGTGGTAACCACTGCCCTGTCTAGCCTAGGGCTCTGTCACCAAGGACAGCAATGACAGCTACATCAGAGGTGGGCTATGGAGTGCATTTCCCAGAGGCTCAGAATTTCTATCTAAAAATGTGAATTTCAGGAGTAGCCTCAAGGTATAGCTCATGCCCAGTGGCCTGGCTCCCTTTATCCACTCATGGCTAAATAGCTCACTGCATCACGCAGACAGCGGCAGAGAGGAGAGCCCTGAGACACGTAAGCTCTTCCTGCTTCCTGTGGCCCTTTGACGGGGACATTCTTGGCCATCGCCCAGTCAGGCGTACTGTGACAGCTGAGCCTAGCAAGGGAGGAGCGGCAGTCCCCGAGCCCGCTCCCCGCCACGGGCCTCAGCTTCGCTTCCTGACAACGCGAACATGTTAAGAGACCTAAAGGCGCAGGGTTGGTGGCGTGAGCAGGGTAGCACCCAGGAAGCCAAGACTGCACTCACCTCCCAGGAGCAAGGGCGCGTGGGCACCAGGCAGGGAGGGGAGTCAGCTCTAGGGAGTAAATGCAGGCCCACCCGGGGGTGTTCCCTGCCTGCCCAGGACCCAGTGTCGGACGTTTACCTTTCGAACGTGTATTCGCTTTCAGCCCTGAAGTAGTACACGTGGGACTTGAAGTGCAGCTTGAACACATAGTCCTTGTGGATGTTCTCGGCCTCGGAGGGGACAGTGAGCGAGTACCCGAGCAGAGGCAGGCTGGCGAGGGGATGATTGTCCTGGGAAGAGTACAAAGGTGGCTTGGGGAGGAGGCCGCGCCTGGCTACTGCCCCCCACCTGGAGCAGCTCTGGAGCCCAGGCAGTTCCACCCAGGGACGTGGGTCTGCAGGGACGGGACTAGAGGCCACGGTCTTGGCCAGTGCAGTGAGGTCCAGCTCATGACTCCAGGAGGACACGAGCCCCACACGATCCCCTTTCCTTGTCCAAGCAGCAGCCAGACTGTCCTTTAGCCAACAGTTAACATCAGCCTTCGCTGAGCCGCGGCCCCCCTACAGGCCCAGTGCAGGACCCCCAGCACCTGCTTCTCCACGCCCAGCAGGGGCCGAGCAGGGGAGCCCCATCTGTCTCCCCAGGGGAGGCCGCCTGCCTGCAGGGAGGGTGCTGCAGGAAGCCCCGAGTTGCCGCCACTCTTCCCAGGCCAGGCACACTTCACTCCGTCCCCATCCCTAAGGTCCCAGGGCCACCTGACCTGGGCAAGGTACCTACCTGGTGTGACTTGTAGAAGAACAGGCAGAAGTTCGTGAACACCACCCACAGCTTCTGCCATCCATTGCTGTTTTTGAATTTCCTCAGCAGGTTCCCAGACAGCTGGTTCTGAAAGACAAGCGGCCAGTCAGGGGCACAGGGAATGGGCCCGGCAAGACAGCGCGGCCTCGACGCCTATCGTGCTGTGTGGTGGTCATGGGAGGTGCCCAGGTTCTAAGAACAGGCTTCCCGTGACCTAGGCGTGCCCTGACTAGGAGAAGGCCCACCACTCCCTGGCAGGTGGAGAAGCCCTTGGGTCGAGTGGGCTGGGCCTGAGTAATTCTCCTTGTCACCTGTTACAGGTTAAGTCGCATCCTCCCAAGAGAAATGCCGGGGCTTCACCTGCAGTGTCTCAGAATGTGGCCTTAGTAAAGTAGGTGGGCTCAGGTATAAGTTAAAATGAGGTCCCAGTGGGGAAGAGGGACTTGAAATGTGAGTGCTGTCCCTAGGGGGAGGGACACACAGGAAGGACGCCTTGTGCCCTGGGGCAGGGGCCCACAGCAACATCACATTCTGCCAACAAACAATATGGAAGAGGTGAGGAAGGGTCCCTGGGCTTCCAGGGTCTTGGCCCCACTGACAGCTTGATTTTCACTGTGGGGCCCCCAGAAACCATGGGAGAACAAATTTCTGCTCTAAGCCACTGTCTTTGTGGTCCTTTCCTAGGAAACAGATCCATCCGGCCACCGAGGCTTGAAGGACACCCTCACCTGCAGCTCCTGACCGCCACCTAGTGGGCCAGGGCCAGAAGCTGCACTCAGCCAGGCAGGGTGGGTCCAGGCCCCGTCTCCAGTGTCCTGGGCTAATCCCACAGGTCCGGTGGTCACCTTGAGACCTGGGTCAGCTGCTGCTAAAGACGCACAGGCAGCCCCGATGGGAACAAAGGACGGACACCTCTCTGGGCCAGAGAATGCTGAGGCGACCAGGGGACTTTGACAAGCCAGGCCTCCTTGGTTTCCTTTGTCAAGGTGGCACCACCAGGGGAGACTCAGGTGGGGAAGGTGGTCATGGGGGCACAACCTTTAAAGAAGATGAGTGCCACTCACCTGTCCACTTAAAAAATGGCTAATTTGCCAAATTTTAAATTTTACCAGTTTTAAAAAGCAAAAGCTATTTACTCCATTTTCTAAGTACCCACACAAGCAAGTAAAGACCTGGGCCAGGAGCTGAGATGGAAGATGTTTGACGTCTCTCTCCAGCTGCTCACAGTCTGATGTGGGGGGGGGACGAACAGTGAGCTGAGAGGGTGCAGGAAAGACGGGGCCCCTGCCCGGGGACCACAGCTACAGTGGAGAGGGTGTCCCAGGCCAGCGGGCAGCTCCAACCTTCTGTCCCCTTGTCTGACTGCCATCCCCTCCCAGGGACAAGGGAGCGCAGGGCTCCCATCAGATGGTGACACCCAGGGCTGAGCTGGGGATTTGGTGACCTAGCAGTATCACACCATGGCACACCGGAGGTCAGGACCCCACGTTAGACAGGAGGACTTTTCCCATGCCCACCCAGGGGTCAGACACTGCGTCCATCTGCCCCATTCCAGGCCCATATTCTGAGGCAGGCTCCTCGGGATGCCCTGGCTTCTACCAGCCACCTGAAGCCCTTACTCTGTCCTCGCAGACTCTGCAGCTGCTGCCCCAGTGGACTCGGTGAAGTTCCCTGTCCCTCTTGTGGGCTGAGCCCTGTGAGTGCATGTCTTGGGCGTCTCCGTGTCTGGGTCTGCACTTCCTTCTCCCAGAACCAGCCAGTGCCCCGTTTCCTTGATGCTGTCCCCAGAGACCCCTCTCATCTTCCTGACAGAGGCCTCCTTGCCCTGCCCCTCTTGCCATCCATCTCAGCCCTTTGTGGGTGGGCTGAACTATATGTCCCCAAAGACATGTCCAAGTCCAAACCCCTATTATTTGTGAACGTGACCTCTTACAAGTAGGATCGATGCGGATGGTGCTCCTATAAAGAGATTTGCACCCAGACGCAGGGCGCAGACCATGTGGCTCCAGAGGTGACTAGTGATGTGACATGACTGAGCCAAGGACTGTCGGTGCCCTAGCAGTATCACGCCGGCAAGAAGCCAGCAGAGAGGCAGGGAATAGATTTCCCCCAAGCGCCCAGCAGGAACCAGGCCCACCACCACCCTGATGCTGGGGCTTCCTGTGCTGTGGGAGAGTGAGCTGGTGTTTTGATGGGTGTGCGGTCCTGTCGCAGCAGCCACAGGAAGTGAACCGTCCTGTCCCCCTCTCTCCACTGCGCTCTCTCATTGTCCTCCGAGTCAGTGTCTATCTGCCAAAGAACTTCCCAGAGGGACACTGTCCCCAGTACAATCTTAAAAGACAACTACGATCTTTCAAAGCCCTTGCTGGCTCCGCCAGCTGCACGGCTTCCCTCAGTTGTCAGTCCTACCCTACGACCTGTTGTCTGGACCCCTACGACTGGCCTAGGGGACCCCCGTGCCACAGCCAGCTCATCTTTATGCCGTCCCCAAGCCTCCCGTGCTCACTTCTACCTGCATGAATCACAGCAGACAGAAGCCGGGCACAGGCTGAGGAAGGGCCACGGCCGGGAAGACAGGAGCCGCCCCTTCCTCTCAGGGGAGGCCCGAGGCCCACCAGCTGGTCCGGGAGCCTTTTGGCACCTGGCACATGAGGCCACCCACCTCAGAGGCCAGATTGAAGTGCTGTGCCTGGGGAGGGACTTTCATATGGAGGGGACGTGTGGGAGACACCCTGGCCAGTCCCACAAAATTGTAACCTGCATTATTGCCCCCCAAAGCCACCCACGAGCATTCATGCTGGCTCCTGAGGGCTGGCAAGCTTCTCCGTGGAGCCGGCAGTGTCACAGGCTGTGCAGGCAGAATCGGAGCCAGTACCCAGAAACCACTAGGAAACATGGGCCCACTCCTAGTTCAGGGCGGGAAGCGGCCAGGTGTCGCTGGATCTGGCCTGTGGGCCAGGTTGCTTGTCTGGCTCTCCCGACCCTGAAGACACCCACGACTCTGTAGACCGTGCGGTGCGTGAAGGAGTACGGGGCTTGTAGAAGTGCCCCCAGGCCGCCTGCCCCTCACTGCATGCTTGAGTGGCTTCCTGCTCCACACGCACACCCAGAGGGAGGGTGCGGTGGAGGCGGAGTGCAGAACACGTGGCCTGTGAGCGGGAGGGAGAGGGAACGGGCAGTCAGTGCCCACTGACCAGGCACAGCGGCCTCCATGGGCAGAGCCCAGAGGGAGTGGACGGGAAGAAACTGCCTGGGGCAGGGACAGTGAGTGCCTGGCCTCGCCATGTCCACAGAGAGTGTCTTCCCAACACAGGGCACAGCAGGAAGCTCAGAAAGGTGGGTAGGACCATGAAGGTCACTTCCAGAGAACACCGAGATGCCTCAGAGGTCGGCACCTCTCCCAGCCTGCCTGATCGGAGCCGGCAAACCCTCACGTGACGCTGTGGCCCAGGCACGCTTGGGAACGAGAACTTCCTGTGTTCTAGAAGCTGAGTCTAGCCTCTATCTCAGTGGGGGCCAGGGGACCAGCCACGGTCAGACACGGTGACGATTTCATACGAGACCGAGCCTGCACACGACTTGAGAGACACCGATGGCTGTGTACAGCCAGGTGGGTGCTGCTGACAAGGGGAGATGAGAAAGCCCTTGTTTTCAGTTTTCCGGACTCAGACCTGAGCTGGAAAAGGGGGTTTGGAAAGATCTGGAAGCCTTCACAGTTGTGATCAAGGAGGCCTGCGTTCAGGGTGAGTCCCAGAGCACCCCTGGAGGGCCCCACCCTGCGTCCCCTTCTCGGGGTGGCCCTGCTGGCACCAGCTTGCCCATTGTCAGACCCTACAACCTCCTCATACACCCGATTTCCAGGTGGCAGCTCCAGGACATGGCCCTGGACTCACGGCTGCACCTGTGAACAGACGCTGCCCTGTGACCCAGGCCCCTACAGGAGAGAAACTGGAGAACAAGAGAAAGCCAAGACTCCTGTAGGTGGCAGTGAAGACTGATGGACAGCAGGAGCCGCAGCTGCAGTGGCAGAGGACAACGCCCACTCCTCTGCCCCCGGGGGGATGACCACAGCAGGCTCGAGCCCCGGGCTCCATCCTTCCCTGCTCAGCTGCATGGCCAGACACAGGGCCAGGCTCACTGCAGACCCCCGGGCCGGAGGCTGCACGTGCTCTGCCTGGGCAGGTGCAAGGTAGGGATGAGAGCCACCCAGCCGCCACTCCACACTCCACAGGTACCTCCACGGCGACACTGAAGTCCACCATGGAGACGCTGGTGTTGCGGTGCCAGCACACGTGCACCATCGTGTTGCCGCGGTGAGGGGCCTGGCGCTCCAGCGAGGTGCGTGAGGCACTCAGGTCGTCCTCCGACTCCTGGTCGGCCGTGGTGGCTTCGTCGGGGGACTCTGCAGGATGACAGGAAGCCACACTGGTGTCTCCTCATGTGAAGCCTTTTCCTGATACCCTCCAAAGCACTGGGGGAGGCTCGGAAGGCTGGGGGACTCAGCGTGGTCCCCAGGGCACCCACTCAGCAGGGGTCTAGCGAGGCCTCCAGGAGGGGAGCATGCCCTGGCCCACCTGCCTCTGCCAGGGAGCCCTGCACATCTGGGTGCCTGGCCTGCGGCCCTACACAGCAGCCTGCCCTTCTCCTTGGACACCAACTGCCGAGCGGCAGTGCCGGCCCAGAGCGGGTGACTTCCCTGCCACTTTGCATGTTTCCACAGTTTAATTTTCAGAAAAAGAGCTTTTGTTTGATTTCTAGCCTTAAACTCAAACACAGACTGTGGCTGAGGGACCACCCGCCAGGGGTGCAGAGCCAGGCCACCCCTCCTTGGTGAGCCCTATGGCCATGGGCTTGGGCGCTGCCCCAGGAAGCTTCCCCACCACTCACTGTTGTCCGGGGGGCTGCTGGCCAGGAACTCAGGTGTGGGGCCACTGCTCTTCTCAGCCAGGTCAATGGCCATCTGGATGTCCTCAATCCACTTTTCCATCTCGGACCGAGAACTGAGGACAGAGATGGGTGTTAGCTTCTCCGACACAGCAGGTCAAAGGTCGACGGTAAGCAGTCAGATTCCAGAGTTACCTGGCGGCCACGACGATGGATTGCCGCTGGCCTCGGAGGGTCAGGCAGTGGGGCACCCCCCACTCGTCCTCGCTCTCCTCGATCTGTGGGGCAAGAGTTCACCATGTTACCGCGCAGCAGTAGGCGAGATACCTGGCATGTTTTCAGATGCTTCCTAAAGGTGACCAGGCCACTGAACGCCGAAAACAGCTCAGGGCCCAGAGGGATGCAGAGCCCATGCACCTCTCTGTCCACCTCCTAAGGAGGCCACCATAAGCCAAGGTCACAATCCTACAGCGAGGTGTCTCATGTGCACCTGCTTGACCAGGGGTGGGGGCCCCGACTCCACCATTCCTCGCGTGTGGTGAGGTTGCCCGTCAGGCTGGGAGGGGCAGAGTCACACAGAGGCAGGCAGCAGGCCTCTACTTGGTTCTAGAAGGAAGACTGGTGGCATCCCACATGCAGGAGGAGGGGCAGTGTCCCTACCAGGAGGGCCCTAGAAAGTTGTTCTTTTAGGGGACGGGGCAGGACTGGAGAGCCACTGGTCTTCGGGGCCCAGTCTTCTCACCTGGGAGGGTCCTGTCCTCCACTTCCTGTCCAGCCTCGCCCTTTGGCTCCTCCCATCAGAGGCGTGCTCCCTCCCGCCTGGCAGGGAGAGCACCTGCTGCTGCCCGCGCAGCACACTCACCGTCATGCCGTAGAGCGGGAGCTGCCCGTGGACTTTAAACTGGTTGGAGGCGGTCAGTCCCCGGCTGGTGTACAGCAGGACATCGTTGAACTAGAGGAACAAGCAGAGTGGCGGGTGAGTGGGCTCCGCTGGATACCATCAGGGCAGTCAGTGCATTTCCCCAAGTCTCTGGGAAACCCAGGGAGCTGCTCTTCCTGCCTGCCAGGGTCCCTTGGGTGGCCATGGCCTTACGATCTCTAGCCCTGTGACAACATGGGTCCGGGGGCCATCGAGAGGATACATGGCTCTCACCACTTACCAGGAAAAACATGCGCTGCTGGAGCCCCTTCCCCGAGAGCTTGCTGAGGCTGCCCAGGCGGATGAACTCCTGTGGAGCAGACACAGCCAGATGTACCAAGAGCGCAAGGCCCCTGCACCCGCGGCCCTGTCCGGCTGAGTGAGGCCCTCAGTTACTGCATCCCGGGGCCAGGCTAGGCTGCCACTAAGCCCCCCTGTCTTTCCCAGGGGCCTTCACGGCAGGTGCCCCATCAGCGGCACCTCACAGGAAACTGGGGTTCAGGCTAGCAGGAAGCATGTGCTCACCTGCAGGGAGCCACAGCCCCTCTGAGGATGAGGGCCATCCCCAGCTCCATGCTCCCCACCATGAAGGAGAGGACAGGGACCCCAACTGCACAAAGTGGCAGCCAGGGACCGGGAAGACAGTGCAGAAGACAGAGAATCTTGTCTGCGAGTTCGACTCCGGGTCTTAGAAACCAGAGGAACCAAGGCACTCGGCATCCCCAGTCACATTTTCCCCCAGATCCATGAGGACGGAGGTTGTGCTGTGAGGGCAGGCACTTTGAAAACCAAAGAGCAACCTTTTCTTTCTTTGGGGATGGGGGCCTTGTTGCCCTGGCTGTCCTTGAACCCCTGGGTTCAAGCCGTCCTGCCACCTTGGCCTCCTGAGCAGCTGTACTGCACCACATCCAGCTAACGGTCATTTTTATGTTGGGATAGAGCACACATGGGCTGTCCCGTGCGCATCAGTAGTGCCTTCAGTGCCGTGCCACCCTCACTACTGTCTGTCCTGGAACTCGCTCCCTCTGAGAGCCCGTGACGCTGCTCCCGTTTTGTTTGGGATTGACTTGAAGCAACGAGGACGGCAGGTGGCTGGGGGGACAGAGCCTAGGAAAGTGAGGTGGCGCTGAAGCCGGTAAGCAGCACCCCAACTCCAGCTTGACCTCCCCTTGCTGAGTGCACGGTATGTGTCTGACACGTCCCGGGTGGGCGTACTGGCCCCCCACACCAGCCTGACGTTCAACAGTATTATTCCCACTTCCAGATAAGGAAACTGAGGAGCAAAATGACAAAGAAATGAGCCCAAGACAACATGGTCAGCCAGGGGTGACCGAGCACCACCCGCGAAAGGCTCATGATGCTTGGGGTGCTGTGGCACTGCCATAACGGAGGAAGGGTATGCTCGGTCCCCTTTGTAAGTGGGAGGGGAGACGGAAGATAAGATGTACTGCATCTTCTCATATAATAAGCCTCCTGATCTTCCTGACCCACGATGGGGAGGATAAGACCCCCTTCCAGTTCCATCGTCCCGGCTCTGGTAGAGCCAGAATTTGGACCTGTGGCTGCCTCTTCCAATCCAGGGCTCTCTTTACTCACTTGGAAACTGTTCCCTCAAAATGAGAAATCCTTACAAATGGTCTGATCACCTCGGCCTAATGCGTTAATATCTTGTGGAGTTCTGTTTAAATAAAATTACATCGATTCCACTGGGCTTTCCACATGGAAGGCAGACCAGGCTGCTACGTGTTGGGACCAGGCAGAATTCTCTCACCAGAAGAGCTGGGGCGAACCCCAGCCTTCATCTCCACCCAGTACCCACCACAGAACTCGGACGAGTCTCCCTTTTCCCCATCTTGTCTGTTCCCCTACCCGGTGGGAGTGAGTGTGAGTGTGAGTGTGTGTGAGTGTGTGTGTGTATGTGTGTGTGTGTGTATTGGAAGCCCCACCCATTGCTAATGACCTGCTTCTCATGGAGGGTGCTGGGTAGGTACAAGTTGACACCATGAGTGAACTCGTATCTCCCAGAATTGTTTCAAATGTCATTTTGATTTTGAATGAAACTTATGTATGAAAATTTTGCATCTTTAAAAGATACCATACTTGAATGGGATTTTATAGATACTTTCATGCACTAACAACTTCTCGGCTTTTACATCACCATTTTATCCACTTGTTTTCTTTCTCTTTCTCTTCCATTTTCATTAAATTTCATTTTTTTGTTTTGTGCTGGGATTGAATAGAGGGCCTCAGACATGTTAGGTAACTGCTCTACCACTAAGATGCACCCTCAGCCCCTCATTTACCTAAATTTTAAAAAACAAAACAAGCTGTCTTAAATCCTCCCTGGAATGCAATCGGGAAAAGAGAATAATCAACAAATAAAGAGAAGAAGTCGAATGTGAGGTCAGAGGATTTCCCTCTCCCCTCCCTACACAGATTCTGAATGACACTGTCCTGTTCAAAGTGTTTTCCCAGTGGCCTCCCGGGGAAAGGGAGGGGGAGGGCACTTGAACTTGAGAGTGTCCGTGGTCCACAAGCTCTAAGCCCCGAAGCCTCCCTCTGACTCTACGTCCCGCCCCCTCCGCTTACCCTCCCGGGAACCACGAGATTGTCAATGCCAATCAAGTCTTTCTTGAGTTCGTGCAGCTTCTGGAAGTTCTCCATCTTGATCATCGTACCATGCAGCTGCGCCACCATTTCCGTCATCTCTGCCAACGCGGCTGGCGAAGGAGACACAAGCGCCGAGGTTAGCGCAGGCCAGGGCCTCTCCCCGGGCTCTCGGCTAGACTCCCCAGAGCTGTGCATTTCAGGGCCTGTCCTGCGGGGACGCGCGGCTGCTGCTCAATCAGAGAAACCGGGGATTTGCTTTAAGGACAGATTTGACCCGGTTTCCCTGCAGCACCTCGAGGAGGCAGGGAACTCGGCATGGCCTCATGGTGCGTGGCTGCCCCTCAGGTAAAAGGACTCGTGGGCATCGAGGGAAAGACATGGGAATGAAGGCGACCTGAATTCTGCCTCTTTCTCCTGGAGAGAGCAGGGCCCGGTGAGTACAGAGAGGCCACAGAAGTGTGGGGACCGCCAGCCTGTGTTGGAGGGGCCTGTACTGCGACACTCGGGGACTAGCATCAGTGCACCCTGCTCTTCCTCCTGTGGACATTACCCTGCTTACCAAGAGGGTGCAAAGAGCGACTGAGACATGCCAAAGGAGCTGCCCAGAGCCAGCAACCACGCATCAGGGGGGCACACAAGCCTGCAGTGGCTGGGCATGTGACAGTTCTGTCCAGAAACATGTGCCACTGATTTTCAGTCTTCAGGACACCAAATTCCTCTTGCCCATCCTCGGGTTCCAGAAGGCAAGTGTTAGCTGTCTTGATTTCTCCTCGGATGCAAAGTCAGCACTTCCTGGCTTACCACAGACGGCTTCCCCTCAGCACAGTGACAAACCCTAGAGTTTTCCTCTGTCTTTGGACATTACCACCCACTTGGTCCAATAAACCTCGACTGGGCACCAGTGCTCAGTGGGTTGGGAGTGAGGAGGCTGGGAGAGGAGAGGAGGGCACCTGGCCTCTCCCCAGCTCAGGCCTGCCTGCATGCACCCTCTCTCTAGTGAGGCCACTCTGCTGGAGCTAGGAAACAAGCACATCTTTCTATTTAATTGTCAGGGCTGAACTATTCCAACATCAGGGACTGCAAGTCCCAGTGTCTCCTCCCCCTCCTGAGTGACACATCTGTGGGGTCCTCAGAGTTGGGAGAGGCCTTTGGTCATCTTGTCCTGGCACAGCAAGTGGCAATGTCAGGACACCAGGACAAGGTGGGCGAGGCCAGACCAACGTTGAGGTCAGGCGCCAGCTGAGGCTTCGGGACGAGGACGGGTTTGCAGGGAAGGCCCAGGAGGTGCTGGCAGTGATGCGGAAGGCAGGGACTCAATGCGCCACGCCGTGGCAGTGGCTGGTTTCACAGGCCGATGGTCTAGAGAAACCTTGACATCCGAGGCAGCTCGGCCCGTCGGGCATGAGCCGCCACCGTCTTCATCGACTTTGCCAAGTCTTCTATTGAGTTGTCTTTTAAAAGACGATCTGAAGGATCGTATGTTCTAGATACCAAGAGCGACCGTCTGGACCCCCCGCCACCAGAGCCCTTCCTGCCTTCCCTCTGCCGCCAGGTCAGCTCCTCACATTTACAAGACCCTGTGGTTCCGGGCCCTGTTCACTGTTCCAGGCTTCTGGTTGGCCCGCTCCTCTGCACTCCACACAGAGGGCACCCAGCACTTCTGCTTTCTGGAATGTTCCATGAGTTCTCTCCCCTTTGGACCTGTGCATACCTGTATTTGTGCTGTTCCCTATTCTCCGGACCCTCCCCTCATCCTGCAAAGCTTAACTTAACACTTTATCCTAACCATGGACATCCCTTCCCCTGCTCCTGCCCACCCTGCGTTTACAGCAGGTCCCCTCAGGGCCAGGATCCCAGCGTTCCACCTCCCAGGCACCCACAGCAGTGTGGATCCGGTGCGTGAGGAACGGGGTGCAGGTCAGAACGGGTTTAGATTTTAGCTGGAGGCAGGTAGGGGCCGCCTGGGTTTCAAACAAAGGAGGAGGGAAAAGACGCGTCTGGAGAACAGTA
Organism: Callospermophilus lateralis; assembly: GCF_048772815.1. Taxonomy (NCBI): domain Eukaryota; kingdom Metazoa; phylum Chordata; class Mammalia; order Rodentia; family Sciuridae; genus Callospermophilus; species Callospermophilus lateralis. The sequence continues at coordinate 99,590,165 of NC_135316.1, read as the reverse complement.
ACAGGTAGCCCAGGAGACAGGAGGGTGTCTGAGCCTTCAGACAAGAGCAGGGGGCCTGACATGCAAGGGACACAGACTCCATGCAGTGTGTTCAACAGGCACCTCCAAAGGACCCACTCTGGGGGCAGCCCCGGCTGGAGAGGGGAGGGGACTGACTCAGCAACAGCCCTGGCCTGCAAGGGACTTGGGGATGAGGCCAGGGAACATAAATGCCAACAGACTACATATAACACGGGACAGAAGGAGCCAGGCTCAAAACAATGTGCGGCTCAGTGGGACAAGAGTGCACTCCTGGCTCCCTTCCCCCTCTCACCTCTGCTTCCTTGTCTATAAAATGGGATAAAATGGGACTGTTGAAGGAGTAAAGGTGACAAAGTAGGCTCTGGGCCTGGCCTGGGCACCTTGAGGGAGTACATCATCTTGAGACAGTAGGGAAGCGTGATCCAGGTTCCATACCATTTACTTCCCAGCTGGGTAGCTCTGGACAGATTCCTTAACCTCTCTGATGTCAGGAGTCTCCATAGGTAAAATGAGCTCACTCATGCCTCAGGCTAGTGAGGAAGGTGGAGTTAACTCAGGGGAAAGGCTTATTAAGGTGACTGGCACATCACAAATGCCCAGTGGTACTGAGCACGAGGATCAGGGACCAGCCTCCTTCTGTGGCAGGTAGGACTATGGAGCTTCACCCACACAGCTGGAAGCCGTTATAAGTGGGTGCCTCCAGGGTTCTTCGCCCCCAGCCTCCCAGGCTCAAAGGAAGGAATGCATGCGAGAGGTGGAGGAGGAGTAGCACCTTTCCCCGCAGGGACCAAGAGGGGACAGGGGACTGTCGGCATTCGCTGGCCGTTCTGATCTCACCTCGGCAGTCCCTGAAGTCTGCGTGGCTGGGTTCGTGGTGCTTGCACAGACGCTCCAGGACCTGCTGGTAGTGCATGAGCCGGTGCAGCGGGCGCAGAAGGAAGGTGTTGAGCGGCAGGTAACACACCTTCTGCAGCTCGAAGTCTCTGCAGAGGAGCTCCAGGCGCCGCGAGCTCCTGATGGCGTTCTCCAGTGCCTCCAGTGCCTCGCCATGCTTCCAGAGGTGCGCTGCCAGGGGCTTGTGGGGCGAGAGGGGGAGTCCTGAGCCACGGACCAGCACGCTCTGGTGCCCAGCCCAGTTGGGCTTATGGACGTGCATTGCACCCATTACATCATCACGTTTATTTAATCTCTTTAAATTTCAGTTTTCCTACTTCACTACTTAATTCATTATTTTAATGATGTTGTGAGCACGAAATAAGAAGCTCCATTAAGGCATTAAGCAGTTTAAAATGCACATGCAGCTAGTGGCAATCTCAGCTACGACCACGGGAGGCTGAGGCAGCAGGGTCCCAAGTTTAAGGTCGGCATGGACAACTTAGACCCTGTCTCAAAATAAATTAAAAAGGGCTGGTCTAGTTTAGTGGTCAAGTGCCCCCCCCCCCCCCCCCCCCCCCCCCCGTTCACTCCCCAGTCAACAGCTCCCATGCAAAATGCACAAAACACAGGAACTATCAAACGGGAGGCCCTGGAGGGGTGGGGCTGTGGCTTTCTTCTAAGTATTTTAAGACGACAACTGACCAGGGCCATTCACTAAGCACCAAACAGTTTAGCAAAGACATTCCGATTGTCTCACCCCGTTCATTCATGAAACAGCCGAGCACCTACGGGAGCCACTTCCTCTGCTACAAGCTTACTCTCCTCAGGGTGACGGACACGCCCACATCTCCATTTCTAGTCCAGGGCACAGTCCTATCTCAGTGATACCCCACCACCACGCTCCTAAGGAGCTGGAAACCATGCGTCCACACACAAGCCGACTCGTCCTGCCTCCCCCTGGCTGCCTGTTTACCCTCTGACTCTAGGATCTGTGCTACCAATAAGCAGCTCCTTGGGACAGAAAACCCTGTGCAACAGTCCAGGCTTCTTTCTTTGAACACTCCCATAGTTCTATCAGTCGATCCCAACCCGTCAGAGCTGCCGTCTGCCCACCCCTGAGCACACAGCCCTCCCCTGACCAGTGTTGCCCCCCACCCCACTTCCTTGCCCTTTCTGAAGTGCCTCTGAATGCCCGGTGCTCAGGATGTGATCCTCTGACCTGTCCAGCCTCGACTGGCTGCTCACCCCCGGTTACCCACCCTCCAGCCTGCACAGGAAAGTGCCAGGCACTTCACTTGATGCTCCTGCTCAGGAGTCCCTACCCGGCTCCTGTTCTAGAACCTTCCCTGATGTCTACTCCTTTGTCCTCCTGCCCTTAATGCTGCACCTGCCTGTGTTGGCCCTTTCCCCAGGGACTCCCCTGTGAGGGTTATTTTCAGATTTTCTGTTTTGAAGTAGAAACTCTACAGAAGGTTGCAAAGAAGCAGGGAGGCACTATGAGCCCCTCTCCCCTCCTCCCCTAAGGGTGACGTCCCACATGACTGGCACCACATCAGCACCAGCAAACTGGCTTGGTATAGTCCACAAAGCTTATCTGGACTGCACCTATCACACATGCCTTCGTGTGTGTGCATGCGTGTGCGTGTGTGTACGTGTGTGCATAGCAAGAAAGTCACAGACTCTAAGGCAGACAGCACCCTAAGCATTCTGGATACAAGTGCTAACCCCAGCTGCTACCTCTCTACAACCATCTGATGCGCCTTCTACACTTTATGAAAATTCTTTAAAATCAACAAGAACAACCACAATTTGGAAAAAAAAAAGAATAAGCCAACCCATTATTTTTATTTTTGGCATGGAGGGTGCTGGGATTGAAGCCAGGGCTCAATGCATGCAAGCTGAGGACTCTACCACTGGCCATGCCCTTGGCCCTCCCACCCATTCTTTAAAAAGGCTGTTGGTGGCTTCACCGCCCCCATCTATTTTTATTTCACTGCACAGAGCTCCAGCCGTAAGCACGTGGTGTCAGCACAGTGCTGAGATGCCAGCTCAGCTGAGGAGCCCCACAGAGCGCAAGGCACAGCTCCTTAGACCCAGCAGGAGGGGCCGGCAGAGGCCAGGTGGTGCTGGTCAGCAGAGAGGAGGGCAGGGAAGCAGTGGTGGGCACCTGCAAACAGTCTGAGAAGGCCACAAGGACACCTGGAGAACAGCAAGGTGCTGGGGACTGTCCCCACGGGTGTGGGAAGAGCCAGGCAGGCCCTGCTGCTGCCCAGAGGCCTGTGGCCGAGTCTAGGCCTGCTGAGGGGGCCTCGCCTGGCAGGGTCGGGACCTCAGGTAAGAGGAACACGATGAGGGACAAGTGGACGCAGCCAGCCTGAGAGCCACTTCTGCAGGGCTCCCACTCCAGGACCTTCTCAGGGAAGAGCCACGGAGGCTGGAGGAGGCCGGCAGGGAGGGGGCGTGAGTGGGAGAAGCTCAGGGGCTGTCAGGGCAGTGAAGCCACCTGTCACTGTCATGGCGGGTGCACGTCACCACACACTTGTCCACACTTAGAATGTACAACACGGGGGGCTCAGGCCCACCGCGGGCCTGGTCAGGGTGACACACCAGCACTGGTTCACCGGTCCAACAGGCACCCACCACCCAGATGTAATAAGAGTGGAAACCGTGGGAGGGGCGCTGGGGGACTCTGTGCTTCCTGCTTAATTATTCTGTAAACCTAAAACTGCTCTGAACTATTTTAAAGAGCTCACACGGAGAGCAGCACAGAGGCCTGCCACCGCGACATCTGAGGGCTGTGCAAAACCTCAGCGTATGACACTGCTGTGGGGCGGCTTAGATGGGGTCGCCCTCCTTATCCTGCACAGGAGGCTGCAGTCCCGACCACGTCCGCGCTTCTCTCCGAGGCTGCCCACAACTGCAGCAGGTTGCTCTCTGAGCAGGTTGGGAAAGCGAACCTTGGAGGAGCTGGTAAGAACATCTCCATCTTTGTTAAGAGAAGGAGACTGTGGGGAACGCTGAGGTGAAGTCTGGTGGTGGAGTGCTTGCCCTCTGTGTACCTGGCCCTGGTTCAACCCCAGCCCCTCAGCGACCCAGACAGACAGACAGACAGGAAATATCTTGGAGCTTTTGACCCTTTCAAAACAACTTAGCCAAATGATTTGGAAATCAATTCAAGCCCCAACCATAACTTCTCTATGAGGGTATTGTGTGTAGTAGGTGCTCAGTTAGCACTAGATGGATGCTATTGGACCAACGGATAAACAAATGCTGGAGTGACCACCTGCCTTCTTAGGGGGTCATTGCTTTCTCTGGGCAGTTATTAGTTACTAACTTTATTAGGCTCTAGGCAGTTGAGATACAGGAAGATTGCTTTTAAAATGCAGATAGAGTTGTGTTCAATAGTTAAGTTACGTGAACAAAAACATTCTATAGTAAAGGAATTATTAATGGGTCAAAATGAAAATGAAAACATAAAAATTTCAGATATACGAGAAGGGGCAGATTTCAAATACAAGGTAGAGTACTGGTTTAATATTTATTGACTTCTTCAAGTATACTTTCATTGTAAATACTACTGGATGATTAAAAGTATACATTGGCTTAGCTGGGCATGGTGGTGCACTATAAACTCAGCTACCCAGGAGGCTGAGGCAGGAGGATGGCAAATTCAAGGCCAGCCTCAGCCACTTAGTGAGACTTTTGACTTAAAATAAAATAAAAAAGCTGGAGGTGTAGCTCAGAGGTAGAAGATGCTTGCCTAGCATGTACAAAGCCTAGGTTTAGTCCCCAGCACCACAAAACACAACAAACCAAAGCACCCACACGCACGCATGTGCACACACCCACACCCTTCCCTGCTGATTTGAAGTCATGGGATTTCCTGGAATTCCTACACAGCTAATATTTTGTCGTGCTTAGAAGAAACCACAACCACCAACTGGAAATGAGCTATGTAGTCAACCAATGTTTTGTCTGCCATTAAAAAAAATGTTTTGAATGATCTATTCAGTAAAAAAAAAAGTACCTGCTTTTCTGGGTGCAAAAACAAAGACTTTGAAACAACAGCAACAAAAAAACTACTAAAAATGTTCCCTCCAAGTAACACCTAGAAAGCCTGGAGGAAAATTCACCCAGACTGTCACCCTCGCTGCTCTGCGCCGGGTGTCTGCAGGGGGTCGGCAATGTGCCCGTGAAGGGCTGAAAGCCGGGGCCCGGGCAGCCCAGCTTCCTCTTCTGGGGTCCTGCCCACCCCAGGCCGCCCGGCTCACCTTCATGCCCTGAATGTTCCTCAGCATGACGTCTCCGATTCTTTGGTGATCTCCTCTGAGGTGGGCGTTTGAGCGGCCTTCCCTGAGAGCAAAGTTCCAAAGGCAAATGTTAACAGGGACAGATGACCGGAAAGGCCAGTCCTGATCACCACAAGCCTCCCTTAGTGTTTCCTTTGCAGCCACCTGTTTGTACCCCTCCCAGGGTGTCCCCTGCACTTTCTCCGGGGTCACGACGTGTCAGGGCTGGAAGGAGACTTTGAAATTACCCTCCTCACTCTGCAGACAAGAATCCCACTTGTGCTTTGGAGGAGGGCAGAACCAATTTCCCATCTTTCAGTTTCATCTCACATTAATTGTCTTCCATCCACGATCTAAGCCTGAAGGGCACTTACCGTAACTGACTCCGGAGCCGACCGCGCCCGGTAGATGGGACTAACACTTGCGGGAAGCAAGACAGCCCCTGAATTGATGTTTCTGTTCCCAAGGGCCCTTAGCCTGAAGCCAAGAACTGTCTGGAAAGCCCTTGGGAAGGGAAAGACAAAATTGGGAAAATGCAGGAGGCCCAGTTCCTGGAGGGGGCAGGATGGGTGGCCAAGTAGAGAGGGACATGGGGAGGGACCGAGCCCTCCAGATGCACAGCCAAGCTGTGTGCCCGTGGAAGGCGTGTGTGCACATACAGTCATGTTTCCTAGAGCTCAGTGCCAAAGCTGACGATGATTCAGGGACTTCGATAGCCACGAGGAAAATAACAATATTAGTGACTATTTACTGAGTCCTCCATGTACCAGACGATCTACCAATAAGGACATTAGAGGCATCGAGTCTTCTAACCCTCAGAGAGCTTCATGAAGCGGGACTACTATGGCTTTCATGTTATAGCTAGGGACACTGAGGCACAGAGAAACTCTGCCGTCCAACGCCTGTTAACTCGAGGCGGGGAACTTGTCCTTGAGCCCGGGTAGTGGAGCTTCTGAGTTTGCAGTGGCTTTGAGAAAAGAATCTCCCAGATTAAAACAACAATCGACTTGGTGGATATCTTCAGAGGACGGTTCCAGATCGCCAGAAGCCAACTGGTAGGAGCCGGGTGAATTAAGTGAACTGAAAGCCAACAAGACTCGGGTACTGGACTCCAGAGGTGTTCACAGGGAACAGAGGCGGCGGCGGCTCAGGTGAGGTGGCTCTGGGGGTGCAGACACGTGCAGTAGCTGGTAACCCCCAGCGGTGAGAACAGACATGTGCAGGGTGCTGGAGGCCCCACCTGTGCCTCCATCTCTGGTTCACTGAGGACCTTCAGGGGACCAGCAGAGGCAGGGGGCACACACAGGCATCATCAAGCAAGGCCAGGAGGCAGACAGGCCGGTGCCGTGAAGACGGGGGCAGCCCCCACTCCGCCCCTGGCTCCACACACCCGCGATCGACAGCACCCTTTCTGCTGCTGACCAAGGCCAGGCACCATGCGCACCCCTCACAGGAGCCGGGGGGCACCCACACCGCTGGAGCCACTAGAGCCCCTCTGAAACAGAAGGGAGGCCCAGCCCTGGGCCTCCACTCCGCCTTCTCCAGCCTGGCCCACCCTCTGTCCCACGTGGAACTCCCCGCCTTTGCTTCCCCCTGGCCGCCCATCACCGTCCTCCTCTCCATGGACATGGATTCTATCCTCTGCACTCCCTGACGTGGTTCACGGGACATTTGCCATTAGCCTCTCAACCACTGTGCCAAGCCCTCTCCCTGCCACCAAGTCCCCCACTGGGGTCGCCGCGTCCCCACCAGCCTTTCCCTGCCATAACCCTCGGCAGCCTCCAGGTCTGCTCTTAGCCCCTCGGCCCCTCCTCCTCTCTGTACTACTTCCGAGATGTCTGTGTCCTTTGGAACCCCATTGGTGGCCATCATTCCTTTGTCCTTCGCAAAGGAAAGACGTCCTCCTGTGCTCTCTAGTTTCAGCTCAAGATCCCAATCTACACCCAAACGTTCTCAGACCTTCCAGAGAGCTCAACGCAAATGACCCCACAAACAGACCCAGACGTTCCCACGTCCACGGTCTGGTTCCCAGGCCCAACCCTCTTCCTACATTTTCTTAATGGTCTCACTATTCTGCCCCAAGCTAGGAACCTCCATTATCTCCCACTTGTCCCTCTCCCTCGTCCCCGACAGCAGATCAAACTCTCTCCTGGGACAAGGTTGCCAAGGGCCGCTCCAGCATCTTCCATAGACTCCGGTCTCCCTTGGCGACAATCTGCAGCCCACTGCTGAGCCCCGCGGATCCACCCCTTTGGGCTTGAGGCGCCTGTGGAGTGGTGGGTCTTAGCCAAGCCACCATTGAGCCCTTCATCATCTGGCTGTTTTGCTGACCCTTGCATGTGACTGGGCTTAGCTGATAACTGACCGGCTGCCCTTCGGCTTCAACCCTTGAGCAGAGGGAGACCAGTTGATGGGAAGCTCTTGCCGGGGACACCCTCTGCTCTGCAGAAGCACCCGCCTGCTGCACCCGCACAGCACACCATGCTCTCCTAAGGGCTGGCATGCTCTCCTTTCCTCTCCCCATGGCCTTCCACTCCTGAACACAGTAGGTCTTCCCTTCAAAGAACCTGAGGGGGCCAGAATGACAGGACTAAATGGCACATAGCCAGAAAAGGAGGCACAACTGAAACCTGGTTTGTGGACACGTAGCGAAGATCTGGAACTTCAATAACTGACCCAGGAATTTCCCAATGGGCCTGCCAGGTGACATCACCAGAGAAGGGTCTGTAGTTCAAAGCATGTGATTTGGTTATTCACGGAGAGTAGCCTGGACCGAGCTGGCCGGGGAGAGAGGGGCGGGCTCCTGGTTGCCATTAGCAACAAGTGCCTCCCCTCCATAGCCTGCACTGCCCAGGAGAGCCCAGGAGAGCCCAGGAGAGCAGAGGACGCTGGGAGAGTGGTGCAGAGTGGAGAGTGGAAGCCAGACTTCATTTATCTCACTCCCTCTGTTCTTTTGCCAACTATTTATTAAAGGGAAATCTATTGATGTAAAAACCCCTTAACTCAAGGGGACATTCCTTCCTGTATCTGCTGCTATCCCAGCTGTGTCTGTGTCTCCAGGTCCTCAGCGCCTGGACTTGCCCTGTGCCGGTGGCATCTGTCCCCTGGGCCACGGAGACAACAGCACTAAATTTAAGGGGGCTTGACTCCATGCTGAGAGCAGGCTGGGGGCTCTGAAGTTTCTGCAAATCGTGCAGCAAATCTGTCCCCGCCCTGGGTCACACTGCCCTGTGTGGTCCAAACATGAGACTTGTCCTATGGGGCTGGGGCCAAACCCAAACTCCGCTGCCCCCGTGTGAAAATACCTCCGAGTCTGACTTCCTCTACGTCCCTGCTACCAAGTCCACAAATGCAAGGCGTTCATTTTATTATAAGCAGCTGAAAGGTCATTTTATTATCAGGAACATGAAAAAGTAATTATGACTCTCCCACAACATCCTGCGGATGTTAATCCCATAAGAAAGGGGTCCTTGTTCAGAAGGCAGGGCCACATATTTGTTGTCTGGGTAATTACCACGCCGCACAAAGATGGAAATTCTTTTGACAATTTTACTTAGGAAAACCACACCCAGATGCTACCCTCTGACCCTTGCAATGTGATTAACGTGCTCCCAGGAGTAACTCCACTGACCCCAGCAAAGGACTGACACACACCCGCACGGGCACACCGTGAACTCTCAAGTCTTCCTGACCTTGTTCGAACACTTCACTCGCTGAGCTGCTCAGCACGTAGCAGCTGACTGTCCGAGCAACAGGAAGAAGGAAAGAAGAGGAAGGAGACCTTGGGTGAGCCTGATCTAGGAGGAGGGCTGTGGGTCTGGCCCCCGTCAGCCCCTCGGGAGACAGGAGGGGCCTTGACCTGGGTTTTTTTCTCTGACAGCCAAGAATTCTACTTGGCCGCAGGTAGGCAAAGCCAGCCAGGATAAGCCCACCCTGTGCTGTCCAGGTCACGTTCCAGCCCCAGGTCAACACAGAACCCAAAAGGGGACCGAGTTCACAGTGGGCTGTGGACCTCACTGACCATGCCATCTCCCACCTGTCCCTCAAGTCTGACTGCCCTGTGCGGTGGTCCCCCTGCGGGGGGAGGGAGAACTTTCCAGAACACAGAAGCCCGGGGCCATCCTTGGGGATGGGTCCAAGGCGATCCAGCCAGCGAAAGGCAGTAATGCCCACGCTGGGCTTCCCAAGAAGCCCAAGAGAAATCTCCGCCCTCCCTTCTCCGACTTCTTCACCCTGCTCCATGTCCTGGTGCCCTCTGACCCCTAACACATCAATCCAGTTTTTTGAAGCCTCCATTTGCAAAACAAACATCACATTCTTATCCTTATGACTCCCTGCAGCGTCTGTGATTCTAAATGGAAAAAAAAATGTATGTTATTATGTTAAGTTTGTGTGTCTAAGTAAGTAAAAGCATGGGAATGAGCAGATGGGGGAGACAAAGCTCATGCTGGTATGTGGGGTGGGCGGTGTGGCTAGTTCAAAACGCTACCGAGGTAGCCAGAGTAACGCGCTGTATTAACATGCACGTAACATGTGACACACTGGCCACAGGTGACACATGTGGATCTCAGGACCTTTTGATGGGTCTCCGTATCCCCTGAATCCACAGAGAGGAAAATCTATTAATTTTAACATTACCTGCAGCCCCACTGATCAAGTCGAGCTGGGGCCCGGCATCTCCCTGGCCAGGCCTTATGGAGTCTGCCAGCCATGGGTATTGGGGCACGGGGCCCTTTGCGCTCTTGGCCTCTCATCTACACTACCCGGCTCCTGAGAGCTTCGGCTTCTTCCTTCTGAGGTCTAACTCTAGGTGAGACTGAGGAAGAAGGGCAAAAGTTACCACCCAGCCACCTTACGGCCGGTGTGACGGGTCCAGCAAGCCCTGTGTACTCACCTGTGTTTAATCTGTGGTTAGCGGGGTGCGTGTTAAAACTGCAGAAGAGCCAGGGCAATGGGTCCAGGGACCTGGATACTGTGTGCTCTCAGGTGGCTTCTGGCAGGAACCCCCCTGTCATTTGGGCAACTGGAAGTGTCTTTGTTTTTCTAAGGAAAGCAGCCTGCTGTCAAAGCACCAAGGGCTACATAGTCAGGGGTAAGGCAGAAAATCCAAGAGAAATGAGCTCTTGGCTGTACTTGGGGACGTGTGACGTTTACTCCTGCTTTAAAAGGAAATGTCACTGGGCCTGGGGGTGCTCACCTGTAATCACAATGGCTCGGGAGGCTGAGGCAGGAGGATCACGAGTTCAAAGCCAGCCTCAGCAAAAGTGAGGTACTCAGTGAGACCCTGTCTCTAAATAAATTATAAAATAGGGCTGGGGATGTGGCTCAGTGGTCGAGTGCCCCCGAGTTCAATCCCTGGTACCCCTTTCAATAAACAAGTAAACAAACACAAATAAATGGCAATGTCACCGACAACCACAGTCCCTGTCCCTCTAGCCAGGCGGTGGAAAGCCTGTTCGGGCAGCTCTATGCCCCTAACATGTCTTTCTTGCCTTTAAAACAAGCAACACACAGACACGAAATTTAAAATAAATCCACACCCCACAAACCACTCACCCACGGTCCCCGACACAGTGAGCCTAGCTTTCCCCAGCTCCCAGGCTGCCTTGGCTCAAGCCATTTCCAGGCTGCCTCACCTCTGACCAGTGGCCACCCTCAAACTAGAGCAGGAGCCGTGACCTGGCGGAAGCAGGGTGGGAGGAGCCGGGGACTGTCCTCGAGGGTTACTTCCGACAACTGCCTCGGCGCAGACTGGAACAGCAGGAACAGCAGGACGGTCCAGGTGTCATGTGAGGGACACTCAGGCACGAGGGGCAGGGAAATCACACCCACAAGCCTAGCTTTACCCAAACTCAAGGGAAGCGTCACATTCAGTTCCTCAGTCACCCTGGCCACGTTTCCAGTGCTCGACAGCCCGTGTGGCCAGGGGCTGCTCTAGTGAGAGGGGCAGACAGAGAATATTTCCACCATACCAAAGTTCTGCAGCCGGGCGCAGGTAGAGCCAGGAGCGGTACAGCTCACCGCTGCCTCCCTACCCCCGGCCTACAGCGTCCAGAGAGAGGGAGACGGCTCTTCCTGGCCTCTACCCCTGGCGAGGTGCCCCCTTCTGATCCTCACTTTCTGCAGGGAGAGAGAGGAGGGACTCCCGAGGGTGCTGGATGGGCAAAGAGAACTTAGAGAAAGGCACAGTAGACGATGCCGTGGAAACCAAGGCTCACAGGGGACACACGGCAGGGGACACGGCGGTGGTTCATTGGCGGACACCTCCAGGACACTGCTCTGGGGAAGGGCTTGGATGCTCACCATCTCTCGAGGGGCACGTGTAGGATGCATGTGGGACACGGGGTGGGCCCCTGAACACTCCCCGGACTCTCCTTCTAAGTCTTACCAGGATGCTCCTTGTTATGGGGCAGAGAGTGGAACCAGAGAGCAATTCTGGACAGAGAAGTGGCTCACTGAACCCCGAGGAGTAATGACGTGTGGCAGGCACACAGTACATACTGTCCGAATATGTAGTGAAAGAAGGTTCTGGAAAGTTTTGCTGACTTGAGAGTTCGTACCATCCTGCCACTTTCCTGCTGAACAAAGGAAAGCAGAAGAACACGCTCTCCTGTGGGCTGACGGGGTCAGCACAGGGAGGGCTGTGACCGCAGCACAGCACCCGATGCGGGGGCGAGGGCAGAGATGGCCCCTGCCTCCAGCTGCCCCGTGTACAACCAGGCAGAGAGCTGCATCCCGACCCTGTCCCCACGGCCTGGAACCTTTGAGTGTGTCAGGACGGCAGGAGCAGCACACAACAGCGGGCAGTGGCTATTTTAGATTCTGTTCTGGGCTCAGGTATCTGAGGAGCTGGGAATTAGCTCTCACGTTACAGCTGAGGAGTGACCAAGCTGCTTCCTGGAGTCCTTCCCCTCTAAATGTCAAGCCTAAAGTTTCTGCAGCCAAAGGCACAGTGGTAGCCAGACTGCCTGGGTCACAACCCAGGCCTGCCCTTACCCGCTGCGTGACTTTCACGAAATTACTTACCCTCTCTGAGTCTCCCTGACTCGGATGTGATGTGAGGGAATAACAACAGCATCTACTTAACAGGGTTCTGGTAAAGCTGCGCGGACCCGATCTAGGAGCGGTGCTTAATACTGTCTGGAACTCAGGAAGTAAAACCCATCACCCATAAACATTTATAGCAGCCCTTTTCCTCCATTCTAAGGCATAAAATAAACGGCCTGCTTGCCTCCACCCTAGGAGGAGCCTTGTGTGGAATCACGGCACCTCCGTAGACCTCAGTCACAATCAGATGGGACGTGGGCAGTTCTGTCCCCCAGCTCCCCACAGCAGGGTGGGTAGAGATGCAGAGGACCATAACACAAGTCCTCAGAGGTCCCTAGGTGCCAGGGACCAGGCGGTCTTGGCGGGGAGGGAGGGGGAGCCGTGGCCCACATTCTTAGAGGAGAGCAGTGCCCAGCACCCACAGGGCACGGAGAGGTGGAGTGGGGGTGACCCTGCCTTCTCCTGGTTGCTCCTTCAGTGAGGCCGGAGCCTGTGGCCGCAGAGCTAAGGCCTCAAAAGTGGCAGAGGCCAGCAGAGGGAGGGGAGGACTCAGCCTGCCTGGACTCAGGGCCACTGCCACGAGTCCCTTCCTCTGGCCGAGCCGCGGATTCCTCCCCCGACCACTGGTCGGCTTCTCTGGGGCATGGTTTGAGGTGTCTGTGTAGTGCCCTCGGGGGGCACCGTCTGTGCTGCAGTCCTTGGGGTGGACAGAGCCCCGAGGGCAGGGAGCCACCCTTGAAGGTCCCCTTGCCTAAGATGTCCCCAGGCCAATTAGAACAAACCCCGGGCTGTCTTCTCAGGCTCAGACCCACCCAGGTCCTCCTGCAGACAGGGCAGGGCCAGGGCAGAGACTGGCACTGGGTGCCCTGTGGGGACCTCCAAGGAGGGCACAGCTGGCAAGCCCTCTGTGTCACATGCACCTGGCTTTGTGGCCCTACGGTTACCGTGGCAACTCAACTCTGCTCATGCAGTACAAATGCCACCACAGACAGCGAGGATGGCTGTTTCTGTAAAAATCTGTTAACAAGACAGGTGGCAGGTCAGATTTGTCCTTGGGCCGTGGCTCGCCATCCTGTTTTTGAAGACCAAGAGGAAAATTATATATTGATGGCTTCATTTTGATCAGTTAATGCTAACTTGCATTGGTGCCATGTCAATGCAGAGTGTGCAAATAGTAGTTGCTCATTAATTGTAGTTTCTTAGAATTAAGGCCACAAACTGTGCACTTGAATGTGATTTTATAAGTTTAAAAGCCCTGTCCATCCTCACTTGTCATGCCCCCTTTGATATAAAGGTCCATCCTTGAGCCTCGGAGGCATGACATAGCAATTCATTACTGTGGAAGGGACCCCAGAGGAAACCAAGTCACTGTCACCCATGGGGCTGTAACTAAGTCTGCTAACCAACACAGGGACTGCCAGCCACCATGGCTAATGAGCACTTGGAATGTGACTAATGTCACTCAGAAGCTAAATTTTCTTTTGATTATATTTAAAATGCTCCATGTGACTAGTGGCCACTGCTCTGGACAACTGCGCATGTCTTTATCTTTTTCTTCTGTTGTTTTCCACTTGTAAATGGTCTCAAAACATTTCCAGGAAAGATGAGGCAGGAAAGGATTAAAACCACAATGAAAATGAGCCTTAGCAAGAGGCTCAATGCAGTTTATGTGGGAGAAGCCATTTGTTCTGTCCGTCTGTCCATCTGTCCATCCAGGTGAGCAAATGTCATACTGAATTCCAGACTGGAACGGCTTCCCCAGAGGCACCCCCAGCCTTGGCAGAGCAGCTGGGTAAGTGCTTAGGTAACAGAGATCCCAGGTGCTAAGTGACCGGTGATATACAAAGGCCAAGGACCCTCATGGGAATTCACGGAAGGGGGGAGGGGGAGTCGCAGCTCCTGAAATGGGCTAAATTGATTTTATGGTGGGAAAATCAATATGGTTAAGTGACTGTGGGATTCAGGTGTGACTCAGGATTCCTGGGCCGTGGCAGTGATGCCCTAAGTCCCTGCTCCCCATGGAACGCACATCGCTGGAAGGCGGGGGCACGGGGAGCCTGGGAGGCGGTGGATACGACACCCACTGGATGCCAGCCACTGCTGGCTAAGTCTACTCTAAAGGACAGCAAGTGGTCCCTGTCCCTAGTACGTGTGCCACGGCACGCCCAGACACCTTTGCAACGCCCCATGTCTGGTAAGACTTGTCCAAACCTTGAGCAAAGCTGTGGGACAGGAGTGATCACCGTTAACAATGAAAGGGGCCCTCTACAGTCAACCTGCACAGCTGTCCTGACCTTGGGCTACAAAATAACACAGAAATCAGACCCGTTCCTCAGGTAGCTGTGGGAATAGTCCACAGATGCTTCCCTGGGTGGGGGCCGGCTTACGCCTGGGGAGTACTTGCACACACAGCCAGCCGCTGCCTTGCTGGGCAGAGGTCACCTGCAGCTGCTGGCACCAGCAGGGTGCGGGGTCTGTCCACCCTTCCGCTGTCCTGGAGATGGAGCGTGGTGGTGGCCGGCCTCGGGTTTGGGCAAGGGGTGTATGCATGTGTGACTGGGTGGGGTGGAGCATGGTGTGGACCAAGGCCCGGCACCTGCTTTGACCCCAGGGGACATTTGCCTCTCCTGGGACAAGGTGTGAAGAGGAGCTGGCTGCTTCTGAGCTAGGGGAGAGCTCCCGTTTGGAGGGGTGGCGAGGCCCCCAGAGGCCTGCGGGAAGAGCACCTGCTTACGGCACCTCAGGTGTGTGGTGGGGCTGCTCAGGAAACCAGGCTCCACCTTCAATCACAGGCCAGAGAGGACGTAAGTCTGGACATCACCTCAGGAGAAGTGGGCAACATCTGGGACGCTCACTGCCTTCTGCGTCACCAAGGAGAAATGGCACCTGCTGAGAACCAAGCCCGTGGGCCTGCTGGGCAGCAAAGGGAACAGCAGTGGGAGACGCAAAGGGCCTCCACAGTCAGGGACAGGAGGTCTTCAAGCCTCCCGAGGTCCGCATTCAGATTAAAATGCTCCTGTCCCCCAATCAGTGTGAGGGCCCAGGAGGCTCTCAGGATTTAACCCCTCAAGGCCTGGCACGTAGGCTGACGGGGACAGAAAGGAGGTGATTCCTCCTGCAATCCCACTTGCCTCCTGAGGCTGAGCATGGGTCATAGGGATGAGCCCCGGGAGGCCCCGGGCAGCAGGACACAGCAAACACGCAGGCGCAGCAGCCGTGTGCAAAGCAGTTCTGAAGGCTCCATCTCACGGGGCACTGGGCGCCCTATGAGTCCTGCCCTTGGTAAACCTGCGAGGAACTGTGCGTAACACCACACTCACCATCGTAACCACCTGATAGTGTGCAGCTATCCCCACGTCCACCTCCTCTTCTTCCACTCTTTCTTCTTCCCAAAGGGAAACGTGTCCCCATTCAACACGGCTCCCCATTCCTCCCCTGGAGCCATTCCACTTTCTGACTCTGTGAACCTCACTGTTCCAGGGATCCTTAAAAGGGGAACTTACCACCTGGGTTCGCTCGTGGCCTGGCTTATGGCACACGTATCAAAGGTCTACAGGACAGTACTGTATGCAGGGACCACGAGGTGCCTATCCATTCCTGTGTCAAAGGACACGGGTTGTCTCCTCCTCCTGGCTATTGTGAATGACACTTCGGTGAATCCTGATGCACAAATTACCTGTCCGAGTCCCTTCCTTCAATTTTTGGGGCATATTCCTAGGAGTGGAATTGCTGGATTACATTTTTGTTTGATTTTTTGAGAAATCCCCACGATTATCTTTAATGAGAGGAAGGCAAAGACTCTAAGCCTCTAAGAGCATCGAGAATGAAGAGGAAAGGATCAACCTCTGCTCTCTTTGTTCCCTGGGGCTTCTATGAACACAGAACTCCTTGGGACAGTGAAACAACTTCTGACCCTCTCAGCCACGGCCACTCTGCCTCAGCCAGCGAACGTCAACGGGAGAAAAGCTGGTCCGCCTGTGGAACTCCTGCCTACAGCCGGAAGAGCCTCCTCTCTGCCCCGGCATCTCTCCCCCCTGCAGACCCCTCTTCCGCGGCTCCTGAACACCAGGAGCCCTCATCAGCCCGCCCTGGCCTCATGGTGACCACCTGCTCTCCCCTGGGACCCTCCACCCTTGGGCTTTCTTGTTTCCTGACTCTGGTGGCGTCTCAGGGCTCCTTTACTGACTGGCTCACACCCCACCTAGGGAAGGAGAGTTGCCTCACAGCTGGGATCAGGAAGATTCCGTCTCTGACTCTGTTGCTCTCCACGTTCTCTTCCTTCAATGTTCGATTCTCCTCATTTCCAAACCTACACTTCTGTGCCCCACTTCTTTCCCAGCCCGAGGACTCTCATTTCCCACCACTGGAGGACTTTCTTATCAACTCCTCAGAATTATGGTGCCCGAACCAAGCTCACCTTCCCTTGCTTCTTCTCTGCTTCCTGAGTCTCTCTCTTAATTTCATGAGCACCGTCCCAGTTAGCCACAGTTGAAGCTCCAGGTGATGGTCCCTGGCCTTCCCTTTGTCTGAGTCCTGCTGCTCAGGGACATGGCACCGTCCAGGCTGTCTGGCCTCCTGGATGGAGCTCTGCAGCACTTTCCCAGTGAGCCTGGCCCAGCTTGTGTGTGGTTGATTCCACCCTGAAAACTCTGTGTGCCCCACAGCCTATTCCAAGTGCCTCTGTATGACTGTCCACTGTCCCTAGTGCCTTATGACCAGTGGTGAAGACCTGCACACTGTGGAGACCACCAAAGCACTCTGGACCACAGCAGGCCTCGGTCTCCCTTGGGTCACCACCTGGCCAGCCTGTGCCCAACGTCTGCCCGTCACCTCAGGGCCCAAGGTTGGTGGTAAGTGGCCTTCTCCGAAGCAGTGGGACAGCTGAGTAAATGGCTCTTTGCTTTCAAAAGGAAAAGCTCTCTTCCCGTTTTCAGAACTCACCAAACCAGCTTCCCTTGTTTCTGAAGAAATGGGGAAGCTGGCCTTTGCCAGCATGCAGCAGGCTTTGGGCATCCACGCTCCCTGCTCAGGTGTGTTTACCCAGCAGAAGGTGACATTTGGAGGGGGCAGGTGTGTTTACCAAACCGGGGTTGGGCCTGATCATGCTGGAAAGCTCCCTGATCTTGTTCCCCCTACCCTCCCCGGCTGCGATGGAGGCAAACTGCAGCCTCCCAGAGGACTGAAGGGACACGTGTGACGACTGTATCAACCGTATCGTGTATGTGTCTGGTTCTGGGGGGATTCCTGATGCAGGGTGCGTTCCAGATGCATTTCCATTAACAGGAATCACTGAAAATATTATCCCTGAATAAGACCTAGAGTTTAGCTAATAGTGATGCACAAACACCGGCTCCTCCCTTCCACTGGATCTGCTAGGGTGACGGTGCGAGGAGTGGACAGAATCTCTACCATCTTGGCAACTCTCCCCCAGTCTAAAATTATCTCAAAATTTACAAAAATGTATTTTAAAACGGCTAGCTTCCTCCCTCTCCGTGTTGGGCGGGGGCAGCCTGCCAAGCCTTCCCAAACACTGTCCTGTTGAGTTGGCGAGACAGCCCTGTGAGGTAGAAAGCCATATTTTACAGATGAGGAAATAAGGCTCTGCCAGGCCCATGGACATCTGCACACAGGCCTGAGGTGGACTGAGCCTGAGTCCTAGTCATTGCATCTGGGGCCACGTCCCCATACCACCGCAACACGAAAGCCTAGACAAACGCCTGCAGACACACAAGCCACACAGGAAAGCACACACAGGTGCCCACGCACAGCTTGCCAATCAGCGACTCAGGGTGAACTCCGTCCTTAAGAAACTTGCTGTGACTTGTTCTTCTCACTGACTGTATTCAGCTGTGGTGGCCAGTCCTGTGTAGGCATTAAGAGCCCACGTGTCCTCCAAGGCCAAACTGGCAGAAGTGCTTTGCGCCTAACCCAGACGTAGCCCCTCATCTACAAGAAGCCAGACCCTCTTGTCTCTGTGCCTGCCTCCTGCTCTAAGAGTTCAAGTCCCTGTGGGCAAGTCCAGACACACACTCACCTACCTTATTAGTTAGCTTCACATTCCTGTAATAAAATACCGGAGACAGGCTAATTATGAAGAAAGGGTTTATTCATAGTTTGGGAGGTTCATGTTCAAGATCAGAAGGTCTGACCTTGGCCTCTTTTTGGTGGATAGTGGATGGCAATGACGGGAGTGCCTTTAGGAGCAAGTGCCACATTTAAAGTCAGGAAGCAGAGAGAGACAGGTCCATGGCACCTCCCGAAAGGACCACCCTGGAGACTATGTCTGTCACATACGGAACTTTGAGGGACACTAACCATGTTTAAACCACAGCACTAACCCACTCATTCATTTATTCATTCATCTACTCCTTCAGGCTTATAGAACAAAGAAACAAGACTTATACCCAGTCTGTGAAACGCAAGTCAAAGAACCACAGACTCTAAAATTAGCTGGAGGAACTGCAGGGTCAATTCTTCCACAAAGGATATTCATCTTAACTACCCCAAGGAGTACTTTTAAAACACAAATTTCTGGGTCTCACCCTCAAAGTACTGCTTCTGGAGGGCTGAGCATGGCCAGGCAATCTGCATTTCTCAACCCCTCGGCCCCCTATGCTGGATGCCCTCCTGGGTCTGAGGTTTCATCCAATAAACACCTCTGCAAAGGCACAGCGCCCTCTGCAGGAGGACCCCAGACGGCGGCGCTTGCTGCCACAGCCCCAGGAACCCTTTCCTGTTTACAGACCCAAGGGGCTTCTTTGAAATTTCACTCCTTTATTTCTGTTCTGTTCCCTGGTACAAAATGACACTCCTCTCTCAGGACCAGCCTGCAGGTGTTTGAAGGATGTTGTGTTTTCTAAAGTCTTCTCTACACTAGGCCAAATTACCCTTCTTCCTCTCTTTTCCTTCTTTTTTAAGTGGAATGCAATCTTTATCCTATTTCAAATGTGAACCTCAGAGATGGGGTAGAATCCACACGAGCTTTGGGCCTGAAGTCTGAAGGGATGTATTGTTTTTCATGCCCTGGGCTCTTTATAATGGGTCCAGGGCAAAGGTTCTGTACACATGAGAATCACCTGGGAAGCTGCAGAAAAGATCTGTTTAGTTCTACCCTCCAGAGAGCCTGATGTCATTGGTCTGGGTTCTGCCTGGTGGAGGTTTTTTAAAGGTTCCGGGTGACTTTAACAATAGCCTCCATCCTACAGGTGTGGAGGGACAGGGGCTTCCCCTGAGCTCACGCACACCCTGCCTTTTCCCTCTCAGTGCCTGCCAAGCCTGGCCTCCCTCATCATGCACTTGAGAAATCGACCAGGTGACCTTGATTGCTGAGCTTTACATTAACCCTGAGGAGCATCGGCTATTTGGTTTGGCCTGCTATCACAAGGTCACTGAAGATCATGTCAACTGAGCTACACATTGATTAGTTTTGAGTCTTTCACATGCTTCTGGTGTCTTCAGGTAGAACATGGGTAGAATATGGCCCTTTGGAAGATCATTAAGGAAGACCCTTTGGGAATCAAATGACATTAGCTACTGTTTAAGCAACTGGATGTTCTTTTGCAGGTAAGCGCCAGATGCTAAAGATTTATAATCACAGACCCATTAACATGACATTTGTTCCTAAAATGCAATGTGTCGGGCAATGCTTCAACGTTCTCTGGCTGTGACCATTAACGTAGGAGCCTGCCGAAGCCACTAGAGTAGGATGTCAGGGGACCACCTATTGGCATTTCTTACATGTGACCTCTACAACATGATTCAAACCAACTGCCACACGTGACTCTGCCACAGTATCTGGAAGGTCTGTACTGATACACGTCTGGCCAGAAGACAGCAATGGAAAGGTCTCTGGCTTCCAGTCTCTGATCCCTTACAAGAGCATCATTTACCTTTGTCCAGTGACGAAGCAACATGGCAGAACGTGAAAGTTCCAGGTAAAGTTTGGGAAGTTAAATTTTGTAGATTTTTTTTTTTTAATTTTTAAAAAGTGGTATTTCTTTTACATGCACAATACTAAGATTCTTGTTGAAGTGATATTTCCGCTTTTTCCCAATTTCAGTGAGCTGACTTTGTAGTACCTGTGACTTCTCAATTCTGTGCTCCTCCCGCCACCCCCCGCAGGGCCTCTGAGTAAAATGCTTCCTCCTTGTTCTTGCAAAGGATGGAAAAGTGCACACAAATTATCCTCCAGGTATAAAAAAGGTTCAAAGTTGGGCTCCTCTGAGGGGATCAGACACTCACACCCGCCTCACAGAGCAGGAGAGCAGCTCTGTGAAGTGAGACTTGAAGGCCACAGTCGGGGGTCACCTGAGGCAAGACCACCCCAGACAGGGGCCTCCAGGCCCCATAGTCACTAAGTGTCCTCAAGGCCACTTTCAACCAGATTCTCACCCATTTCGAGGACATGGACCCCAAGGGGTTGACAGCTATCCAAAGCATAGAAGGGCTTGCTAGCTTTTTCCTGCAATCCACTTCCCATGTGTCTACTACACCTAGCTTTAAAAAATCCCATAGAAATTGTTTTTGATAGAAGGTTCTATTTTAGGTAAAGGTGCCTCAGATTTTTCCTTCTACACCATTCAGAGTTTTTCCAGATGTTTCTGTATCTCCCTCTCATCTTTCAGGTACTGAGTGTATTTGGTCTTTAGTGGGCAGATTTAACATCATTCTTAACCAGTCTTCTGTTGATGGACATTGGGGTACTTTCTAGTGTTTTATTTATGCACTGCATGTCTGTCCATTCATTTATATAGCAAAATACATCCTTATGATAAATCAAGGTAAAAGTGTATGTGTGTGTGTGTGTGTGTGTGTGTTTGTGTTACACAGAGGTTTGTAGATGTCAAAATGCTGTTAAACAAAAAAACTGTCATAAGACACGCAGGCACTTCACAAATAACTCCAAAGCAAGCAGCAGTGAAATATTGCCAACACCTCTCAAAGCCTCCATGGGCCTCCACTCTTAGAGCCCCCGCCACCCCTCCAAAAGCAATTACCTTCATTTTGTGGTAATTATTATAAGAAAAAAAAATGCAGTTTGAAGAATTGTAAATCAAAGGGGAGAAAAAAAGAAGATGAGATTTAAATAGGTGTAGAATTTAACTAAAAATCTTATTAAGGAGCTTGGCATCATGGAGCACTCCTGATATCCCAGAGATGTGGGAGGCTAAGGCAGGAGGATCACAAGTTTGGGGCTGACCTCAGCAACTTAGTGAGGTCATAAGTATCTTAGTGAGACCCTTTCTGGAAATAAAAAGGCTGGCATTGTAGCTCAGTGTTAAAGCACCCCTGGGTTCAGTCCCCAGTACTTTTTTTTTTTTTTTTCTTTAATCTTTTTAGGGCTGGCTTGTCTTAAGCCAGTTTCTTGCCCTTAACCTCTGCTCTGGGCTGCAGTGTCAAATGGCACGGAGGTGCTGTTAAATACCAGTGTACTCACCACAGGGCCAGTCGTTGCTCGATTTCCTTGAGAAAATTGGTATGAAATTTGTGCAAAGGTTCAAAATTCGGGAATATGAGACTTTTCAATGTTTCGGGCATGGAGTCCTCTGTGCTTACGGTGCTATGAAACCACTGGGAATGAAAGAAGGACAAGTTAGAGGTGAGAAGATGGACGATGGCACCTGTCTCCAGGAGCCACACCTGTGCAGCCCAGTGTGACTGGGGGCCAGGGCCTCCCACCTCCCCCAGATGTTCAGCCTGCCAGGGGCAGCAGGGGACCAGGCCTTTCCCTCTCCTGTCTGACGGAGAACGCCCTTCTCTACATAATCGCTTTCTAAAATCTGTCACCCAAGGACTGTTGAAGCCAGGACAAGTCTCTTAAATGGGCCGCGCCTGCATTGAAGCCTCCATTCCGGCCCACTCCTGAACAGTCACCCCGTAAGCAGCTGCCACCTCTGTTCCTACATCAAGATGCTGAGCGTGCAGGCGGCCAACCCGGGGACAGAGCAGCTGCCTGCACAGTCAGTCTGGCTGTAGATGTACGTGGGGACAGGATTCCACAGTGTGTACGGGGCACCTGCTGAGGCCGAACACAAGACGCATCTCAGGATATACAAACTCAGTGGATCCCAACGGGCAAGTTTTCCCAGAATCCAAAGGTCAGAAGGTCACCTGGAATGCCCGGATTTTGTTTCCAGGACTAAACAGGACTGATTACCATATGAAAGGCAGCCTCTGGCAGATTTTGCTGACATAACTTCACTTATTATCACAGATAAAATGAGGCTCCTGTTCATTCTGAGGTCGCCCTTGAGCTCAAGAATAATCAGTTACGCTTGACAATCGGCAAATCCCAAACGTTGCAGATTGGTGCACGCACGCAGCAAGACGGTCAATTTTAATTTTCTCTATTTTAGGAGTGTCTTTCCTTTACATTTAAAAACCACAATTACAAAAATTTTTATGGAGTATATTCCAAATTTAATATACTATTAGCATTTAATTTTCTACAACTCAGAATTGAAATCCTCCAATCGAAGTCAGAGAACCTAACGTTTAATGAGCTCCAGCTTCTCTCCAAGCTGAGTATTAGTTTAGATAAGTCATGTAATTTAATGCTGTTGGGGAAATACCGCACATACCGAAGTGATGACTTCAAGATCCTTCAGATACGTCCGCTCAGTGGTGGACACCTCTTTAGCGATGAAGTATGCCTTGTCGGTTGGGAATCTCTGCAAAATCCATCAACGGAAACAAGACACAATGATAGTTTTTGAGTGAAAGTCTCTGAGAACGTCCTGTTAATTAGAAAGTCCTAGTTAAAGCTATGTTATTAACTTATGATCTTTGGCTGGCCAGCCTCAAGACTAAACACGCTCTTATTTTTGTATTTAAAGGAACTAGGGGCTGGGGATGTGGCTCAAGTGGTAGCGCGCTCGCCTTGCATGCGTGCGGCCCGGGTTCGATTCTCAGCACCACGTACAAACAAAGATGTTGTGTCCGCCGATAACTAAAAAAAAAAAATAAATATTAAAAAATTCTCTCACTCTCTCTTTAAAAAAAAAAAAAAGAGGCATGAACAAAGGGAGGGGATTAGCGCCTTTATAAAAGGGCTCAAGTTTGAAGGAAGCGATTTCTTATCCTTCCATTTCAAATAAATAAATAAAATAAATAAATAAAATAAAGGAACTAAAGAAAATATGGACCTCTCCATTGAGAATATGGTCAATGTTGGAACGTTTCCTTCCACATATAGATCACCATCCGCTAAAGGAATAAGATTAGTAAAATGTCAGTCATTCAGCCTTTCAAGGAAACTAGGCTCCATTTCCTGGTGCCATGGCTAGCAGCGTCAATGCTTGTTAAGTTTCAAAAAATGGGAGTTCTGCACTTGTGGGAATAGCAAGGATGGCTGGATTGAAAGGGACCAGGTGCCATCAGCTTGTGATATGGTGACGGGATTCCCTGGAGTCGATCAGTGAGCACCTGGGAGCCAATTGGCCATTGGGTTTTCTTTCTCTTTAAATAGCAAGTGAAAGGAAGTCCCCACAGCCTGCCCTCCTCCCATGGGACTCCACATCATCCTACCTCTGGGTACGTACGCAAAGAAACTGAAACTGAGACTCAACAAATCCATGCACACCCGTGTTCAGAAAGGCACTATTCATACCAGCAAGAGGTGGGAACGGCATGTCTGCCCCATGGTGAACAAATGGAGAAACTAAATGTGGCACATATAGGGGACTATTACTCCACCTTAAAGAGGAAGGAAATTCTGACCAGCTACAACATGGATGACCCTTGAGGACATCATGCTGAGTGGACAAGCCAATCACAAAAGGACAAATACCTATGATTCCACTCATATGAGGTCCAAAGAGTAGCCAAACTCATTGAGACAGAAGGTAGAATGGTGATTGCTAGGGCCCCAGAGAGGGTGAATTATTATTTAATAAGGATAGTCTTTGTTAGGGAAAAGTTTTGAAGATGGACATGGCATTGAGAATGTATGAATGCCACCGAATTTAAACCAGTACATTTTATGTTATTTCACTTTACTACAATAAAAACACACGCACACGCTAGCCAGTTCCTGCGGGTACCTTTCTCCGGCCCTCCTCCTCGTCGTCCGTCCTGGGACACGCCTGGTCGTTCAGCAGAGGGCTGATCAGGGGAGAGGCCTGCTTGGTGTCAGGGCTCAGGTTGGGAGACAAGGTCACGTTGGTGGGGGCCGTTCCTCCCTGTGAGTTGATGGACAGCTCTGAAAGGTGAGGGCTACCAGTCAGGGAGCCTGTTTGGGGATGAAAAGTTTTAAAGAAAAAAAAAAAGTAATTTCTTCTGGGACTTGATTTCCATTTACAACTTTTCACTTTTTCCAATCTTTAGCACCTTGGCTACCACGTGGCAAACAATGCGTTCATTATTTTCTAGTTTTTCCCTAAATTGTGGCTGTCTTAATAGTATGCATAATTCAATGGTGCCTCAGTTATGTCATTAAGGATAAGACAGAACTCTGCACAATAACAATTAAAATAGCTTAAAAGCAAAGTGCATCCCACCATCACATTTTCATCTCTTAACTACTGTTTTTATTTTTAAGAATTACCCAAGAAAGACAAAATATTTCTATAACAAGAAGACATGGAAAAATGAGCAGAAAATAGAACTAAACTAACAGGCATCTAAAGGACTGGTGTACCAAGGACAGACTACATCTTGTAACAATGGGCACAGCTAACAGAGAGGTCAAGCAACTAACTCCCCACTCTACGAAGAACAGAGCAAGCTTGTTATACCTGGTGATGTCATTCCATGTCTGTCACTGTTTGGGACAGAAACACTAGCATCATATTACATGCAATAATGGTCATTTAAAAATGCAAGCTGGAGGTCATTATATTATCACAGTGCCTCTTTATGAGTCAAAAGCAACAGGTAGGAAATCGGTCCTTGAAAAAGGATACCACATTAAATAATATGAAAATGCACACATTACCCATTATGTGTCAGCCGGGGATGATGGTGTGTACAGGGCGCTCTGCCAATGTAATTTTGCCAACATCTATACCTCAATCCACTGAGGCTACATGGGGTATTTCAAAATATATTTCTAACCTGTTTGTTTTGACCTAACTTGAACATTTATAATTCTAGTGCAGATGAGCTAGTTAGTGTTGGTAAACAAAGTTACCACTCTAAGGAAAGACAAGGTCAATGCTTCCTCCATTTTCAGTATACAGTCCCAGGCTCATTGCTACTCAGCACACTGTTCAAGATCTCCAAGGGAAAAGAGCAATTTTCTGGGCCTACCCCCATTTTTCTGACATCTCTTCTCCTCTGGAGTTGTTTGTCTATTATTTGGAAATTACAAGACAGAGCAGCCTAGGAAGGAGCTGATGGAGTAGGGGCAGTAAGTCTGACCCCAACAGAAATGAATTGTAGGGGAGTCCCCCTCCCCCCACACCCTGCTCCCAGGTTGACCAGTTAGCTGTGTCACTGCATCTGGAAAACAACAAAGAGCAGATGACCTGCCCCACTGACAAGCGGTCAGTCCAATGATCCTTGGATAACAAGATTAGAAAATGTGAGGAAAAGGCAGATTTAAGAAGTTTGCATTAAAAAAATTTTTTTAAAAACCCTCCCATTTTAAACAAACCTCACTGAAATGAAGTCCTGGTGTTAGTAGAGACCCCGTTACCCCGCACACCACCAGACCCAGTAAACCCCGGAGAAAAAGGCCAGAAATCGCTTCACAAATGTCAATTTTATTGACACTAGTGCACAACTGAATACAATAATTGTGAAAGAATTGGAACCTGTCAAATAGAAAGAGTGACAACATATTAAAACTGCATCGTTTCAAGGTACTACACTATTCTCTTTTTTAAAAAAAATCACAAGAAGGAAAATGTTATCACTACAAATAGGAATAGAAAAGAGAAATCCTGGCGGTTTGCCTAGAGATCAGAGCATTTCATGCATTTCTGAGATGCTGTTTGAGTCCCTTCTTAGTAATCCACCAGTCACCGAGCAGAACCTGGGGCTTACCGTCAGCGCTCGCACTGTGCGTGAGACCGGGTGAGGCGGCTGTAAGTGAGAGCATGCTGGGCCTGGAGTTGGCAGTGACGTGGAACAGAAAAGCATTCGTCTCATCATTGAAAGAGTTGGAGCAAGAATAAAAAGTGGTTAGGAGGCTAGCTTGAAGGGGGAGCGGGCTGCGAGGGAGCAGGAACCACGGGCCCCGGATAGCACCCGCGACAGAGAGAAAGCAAAGTGCCACACGGCAACCCGGAAAACCAAGTCACACATCCAGATACAACCTCTTCCACCCTCCGAAGGACAAGTGCGAACACCCTGGCCAAGTCCCACCCGAGAGCCTGGTACGGAGTAGGCTGAGCAGGAAAGCTTAAGGCGACAGACTGGTTCCAGGAGAGGTCACCTGCCCAGAAGGCACGACACCTTTCAAAGAAGAGTCGGTTAGACTGGGAAGAACCCTCTCTGCGCTAACTGGAGACAGGAAGTGGAAGGCTGAATGTGAGTGTCACGGTCACCTGTGGGCCTTGGCAGGTAGGGGACAGCTCAGGACTGGCCCACAGATAGGGTGACCGATCACTGCATATCACTCCTGTAGCCTAAAGATGCGTGCAACCACTTACATTATATATGCAATATGCACACTACGGGAAGGACCAAATTCGGGTGGCCAATTTCCTTTTCCTGAGAGGGTTTGTGTCTATTCACAGGGTCTACAAAAGGAGAGGCAGTGGATGTGCTTAAACTGTAAGACCAATAAATCAATAAACATCCAATAGTCTGAACTAGAAATCTATCAGCAAGACTAAGGAAGGCAAAGGTCCGAATCTCTGACGTTCAATTTTGCAAATGTGAGCAGGGGTCATGGCGAAGAGGTCCCCTCCCCTCCTTGTAAAAGAAAACTACTCAAGGCTTTGCAATTTTACAGGTGACATAGTAAAAAAAAAAAAGAAAAAAAGAAAAAGAAAAAAATCACTCATTAATATTCAGTAATGAATGAAATGTGCTGACAAGGTCAATTAGTAGAATTTGGCAGCTTGATGAGTAATTAAAATTCTCTTTTGACTTTGAGCCAGAGTGTGGAGAATCGTCTGTACAAACCGGTGTCCACACGGGGCGGTTGTGAAGAGGGTGCTAAAGAAAGCCAATGTCCAAGGTCACAGAGTTATTGGAACTACATGGAATCAATGTTCACTGAAGTAGTCCATTTTATAAAAAAAGTCAATG
This sequence comes from Callospermophilus lateralis, assembly GCF_048772815.1. NCBI lineage: Eukaryota > Metazoa > Chordata > Mammalia > Rodentia > Sciuridae > Callospermophilus > Callospermophilus lateralis. Next base: position 99,562,734 of record NC_135316.1, on the reverse strand, counting down.
CACGTGGTCCTATCGTTAGATAAGACACACCCGAGCCGATCTGTACAGGACTACAAAGCTTGTTCAGATCTTGTAGTCTGTCACCTGCTTTGAAGGCACAGCCCCAGGCAACCTGGAGAGGAAACTGTGGTGCTACTAAATGAAATGACGAACGCCTTTCTATGTTCATCACTTCTCCTTTACAATGAATTAACACAAAGTAATTTCTTTTTTCAGGGAGCTCTAGGCAAATAATTTAGGGGGAACTCTGGAAGGAAGCACCTGGATTTTAAGGCAATAGGTAGAAAGAAGTTTTAAAATGATTGGGAAAAGATCAGGTACGCCCTGAACCTCTAGAAGTTTCTAACGTGTCAAAAAATATTTTTCCTACTTCCAGAAAGTGCCCTGCTTTTATTTTTTAGGCATTCAGTTCCATTTCAGATTAATAACTCCCAAATGCTTCGCCTCTTCCCCCTAATTTCATGACCACTCCTCCCCCACTGATCTCTAGGAAAGGATTTGAGCTTATGTTGCCCCAGGGTGGCCGACACCTCCACTGTGGATGCTCTCCAGGGAGGCATTTGCGGTAATTGCTTTTTAAAAATCCTTCTTAATATACATTTTCCTATCGCACAGACAATTATAGAACTTTGAATTAGCACTGCTATATTTATGGATTTCAGTTTATCACCCAGCCTGGAAACTGCCTTTGCTCCTCTCTCTCTCTTTTAGTTTAAAATGCATTCATCATTCTTCCTCCCAGGTCCTGGGGAGGCTGGACTGGCAGATGGTCTTTCCCAGCTCCTCAGCAGGGGTACTGAAATGCCCAGTCAGCCACTGCCAGCCTTGGGGCCCCTGAGGACTGAGCATGGTTTCCTATTGACCGTCTACCTCCTGGGCTCCTGCTGAATGTTTAAAAACAAATGCAGAGTTCTGGGAAAGGAAAAAAGTTTCTACTCTATTTTTCAAGTAGTAAAAATGACATTTCAAACACTTAGTTATGCCCTGTTTTGTAAATTGGTCAAAAAATTGGTGATCTCTAATTTTTAACTAGGTAAGTGGTCTGTTTCTTGTAAAAGAGGGAAATAGAAAAATCTGGTAATTTAAAAAATAGTAATCCAGCCACTTTGTTAAATATTTAAATATTTGAGAATAAGAATATTGATAAAAAAAATGAGGACATTAATTGTTTTCCCAATTTCTCTTTTCAAAACTTCTCCAGTATTCCTTCAAGTAAAATGACTTCCTCTGGAAGCTTCTAGATGCCACTCCTTTATCATGATTTGCCTCCTGTTATTTGGTTTGAAACCAGAGCTTTAATCTATGTACCCAGAGTATGTTCCCAAGGCACATGTAGGAAATCCATTAGAAATGTAGGTTTTCATCAATTTTTTAAAAGGCTCTTATAAAATCCACAACCTCTCTCTAAAAGAGGGGACAATAAATCTCTAGAGATGATCTATTTTGAAAGCTGGTCATCCAAAGAGATTGGTATCATGCTAAGTCAGAGGTGGTCTGGTTTAGGTGGCTGGATGGAATCTAAAATTAAAAAAGCTGGCAGTGTTTGGTGGAAGTTACAAGGTCCCCCGCGAGAAACCAGGTGATGGGATTACCAAGGTCGGTGGTGGTGTCCTCTTCTCAATACCTTAGGCTGTCCAGGGTCATGTATATGTGCTTCTCAGACCCAGTTCCTTTAAGAAAAGTTTTTATAGGCCGCTAAGCATCCACTCCACGGCTCATCATCAAGCAATTCAGAAAAGCAACCATGGGGCGAGGTGCGGGAAAATAAAGATACAGACGTCACTAATGGAGAAATGGCAGGGAACAACGCACAAGCTTGTTCTTGCAGATGGGAAAGAAGGAAAGGAGAATCCTCCTGATTGAAGATGGTGGTGGTCGGGTGGCGGTGAGGTGTTTGGGTTGGGGAGCGTGGTGCTTCGTAGCAATGAGAAATACCATCTTGTGCTCGGGACAACACGTCAGCCATCAGTGGGAAAGAACAGTTACAATGGACAGTTCTTACAGCAAGACACCTGGTAGAACAAGTGAAAGCCTCTTCAGTTCAGGTTAACAAGAGACATTAATAGCGTGCACACACTGTTACATGAGCTTGGGCTCCATGCTTAAAGAGCCACCAAGCCCATTGTTACTGGAAAAGCCAGAAATCTTGGTGGTGGTAGAAATCCATGCTTTATTGAGGTTCTGCACTTGTATGCAGTGGAGAGAAAATAGAGGCAGACAGCATCTGTGGGAGCGTACATCTTGGGTACTCATCAAAAGGTGAAATACCTACTGGCCCAAGAAGCCAACTGGGGCTGAGCTCTGTGTGTGTGTGTGTGGGGGGGGCAGTTCTCTATCTCCCACCAAAACAAATTCTGATAGACACAGTCTAGGTGAAATTTTCTTTTTGGTACTGGAGATTGTACCCAGGGGTGTTTTGCCAGAGCCCCATCCCTAGCCCTTTTTATTTTTAAGACAGGGTCTTGGTAAGTTGCTGAGGGCCTAAGTTGCTGAGGCTGGCCTTGAATTTAAGATCCTCCTGCCCCAGCCTCCCAAAGTTGCTAGGGTTACAGGTGTGCATCACCACACGTGGCTAGGTGAAGTTCCCTATCCCCATTTAAATCGATGTTCTCATTCAGGATGCGGAGGCCCATCTCTTGGTCAGCTGTCTGAGCTCCCTATGTAAGCTGCCAGCACAGATGCGCTCTGTTTCCATGAGCTCTTTCCCCAGCTACAGTGATCCTGTTCACCGGCACGGGCCTGCCATCAAGCACTGCCCACAGTATAAAGTGCAGTCCTCATCAGAAGATGAAGCCAGAAAATTCACATCTTCATCCCCTTCCTCCCCACCTTAGAGAAACACGGCCCACCTGGGAGGACCCTGGGATGTGCCCGTGAGACAGCGTGCTGTTGAGCGGACAGGATCACTGTGTCCTGGAGGAAACGGGCGTTACAATACAAACCGGGCTTCGGTCGTGTTAAACAACAACAAAAAGACATCAGACAGCGCTCCAACAATGCAGGGGACAGGGGACGCGCCATGCTCCAGGATAAAGGCAGAATGCTGAAAACAAAGCTTTTTCCCCCATAGGTCCATGCCGACAAAACACTGCGCACAATGGAGCAACAGAAAATGTTCCTCGAATTTATTAAACAAATGACAAAAATGAGAATGAAGTTCCCAGCCTTTTCTAGTTGAAAATTAATTTGGTGTATTAGAAATTTTTAATAAAACACATCGCCTACAGTATTAAGTGAACACACAGAGGAACAGGGGGGAATTGGGTTAATAGCAGAGGCCAAGCTGGTGAGACTGGGTTAGTGAGGCTCCACAGAAACCTTCCAAGCAGGAAGGGGTAAGAGCGAGGGATTCAATCCGCCAGCCACTCGAGGTGCTTCTGGAGAGAGCCGGAAGACCTGTCTTTGGCCTTTCTCTAAGTCCCTGCAGGCAGAGTGGCAAACACTTTGTTCCTTACAAAGGGACTTGGAAGCCCAGGAGAAAAGAGTTGTCAGCTGGGTTTCATGAGCCAGAAAAGCTTGTCTGTGAGTAATGACAGGTTGCCACTCTACCACAGGCTCCTAAATGACCCTGATGCTCTTTCCTATTCTCAAGCCAACTAGCAACTCTGATCCCTAATCAAGCAGACTGATGACCTCAGAGTCCCCTCTCCGCCACCCACACCCGGTGGTCCTGGCTCACTCCTGAGTCTGTGGACTCTGCATTTTGCATGTTCTGCAATCCCAGCACCCAGCCCTAGCAGCACACTCCCAGGTCCTCCAGTGCCATTGTCCCTGGTCACAGAAGCAACACTAGCTCTACAGAGTGAGCCTCTCAGACCAGCTTGCAATTGATCAGGTGTCCCATGTTCACCACTGGTTTTGAATCCTCCTGCCTCCCCCACGGCAGAGCAGAGTAACCTGACCCAGGGTCCTCACTAAGAAGCAAATGAGCCGACTTCCACTGGAAATCATAATCCAAGGCCAGAGGCCTTGACACCTCGGGTTCCCTTTCCGGGTATGCTTCGATGCCCATGGCATCAGTCAATTCGCGCTGCAGTTATCCTGAGCAAATCAGAGTCTCTGCAATTTTGAAAGCTCTCAGGAAAAGATTTTCTAGTTCTTTCCTAGCTTCCACTGAGCCGTTTACTAGCTCCTGTGTGGAAGGTGTCATCTACGGTTTTCTGGGAGTAAGGTGCTATTTATTTTATGAAGATCTCTTTGGAAAACAAAACTCCCCCACGCCAAAGGATATGATATACAAATCTACACTATAGCCTTTGTCCACAGGGGAAACACTTGGAAACCTCTCTCTAGGTTACAAGGAAACAGGTGGCCCTGCTCAGGTAGACATCCAATGAATGGGTGGCAACTGGGACACTGTTAATCTTTGTTGTCGGGGACTCTAGGCCAACTCCATGTCCAATCCATCATGGAGATCATTTTGCTTTTGATGATCTTTTTTTATCCTTTTTTTTTTTTTTAATGAAAGAAAACTGTTAACATCAAGTGCCATGCTAATTTTGGTCTAGGAGTCAGGACTCTGGTTTAAACACCAGCAGCTGGTATTTGAGGTATGCACAAGTGTTCCCTGTCTTAAAGCAATCATACCAAAATAGATGGAATTAAATTAACAGGAAAAAATTGTGCCAATCAATTCTTTGCTGTCACCAGAGTAAATTTCTTTAATCACTCATGGATCATAAAATTCATTCTACTTTTCCTTCCAAATGTTCTTTTATTTTTTTCCTCCACATTTTTCCTTTCTTATGGGTTTGGCCAACAACTTTGACTATAAAACTCAAAGAGCTACCAGCAATGGATTATTTAGAAAATGTTTGCCTAAGGTTCAAAGAAGCTGTCTCTATTATAAAGATTGCCTACTAAGACTCTTTTGTAATTCCCTTGACAAACTTTAGGTGCAGTAGGACAGACTGATGCCATGAACCATAATGAAGGCCACTTCGGATGGTTAGCTCATGACTACCATGTGCACAAGAGAGGGGTCCAGAAAGAAGGAGCCTTTTTTTGGGAATGAGTCAGTGAGAGGTCTTGAAAGTCTACTAATTAGAATAAGGGCCCAGGCAAAGCCAAGTGATTGAATTTGAAGCAAATAAAGACAAAATAAACCTGATGGTTAAGGGACTCCTAATTTCTTGGTTTTAAGCTCAATCTACTTGGAACCCCCTGGCTCCCTGGTTGACAGCTACAGTTCTAAACCCATTCTATGTTAAAATGTGAGATAATATTTTTCAATGGAAAAAATTGATTAGAAGCATGTTGATCACCATTTCTAGATATGAAAAAGGGATCTCTAGGAACATTCAGAACAATTCTACCAACATGTGAAATTACAGTTGAACATCTAGACTTTCCTTCTTTAGAAACTGATGGACAACACGGTCAGAAAGGGTGCCAGGTCTAACACCCAGTGCATCTTCAGGACAGACTGGACTATGTGAGGGGCTGGTGCCCTCATTTCATTTTGCAAACCTGACTTTTAAGCATTACTTGGTTTGAATCTTCAAAGAAGTTCTTGAGAAGAAAAATTGTTATCATTCACATTTTAAGTGCAGGCCACGTGGAGCAACTTGGTGAGATAAATCTGTGAGAAATTCCCAAAGATGAACCCCACGTGGAGGGAAGAATCTGGCCCACAGACTTCCTCTAATTAAATGCCTGTCTGATAAAATGCCATCGATGGCATCCAGATGACTATTAGAGGGCTGAGGCAATTCATTTTAAGTTTCTGGAACTCATTAAGTGCATTTCTTCATGCTAAAAGAATTTCTTGCCTTTTTAGTTTGCCCTTAACAAGCAACAGCCAAAGCAACCACAGAAGGGTCTATAATTTACATATCTTGAAATCATATCTAACAAAAGACATTAAAGCCAGGAGGCCTGGTATAAGGCTTCAAGATCTGTTTCTATGTCGGGTTTGTTTCCCATCCATGGCCTCTGAGACCCTGTCACACAGCAGCAGAGAGCTGCCTGTGTTTGAAGGCCTGGGGGCCTCGTTGATCCTGGTGACCCGTTCGACAGCTATTATGTTGTAAAGATCAGTCGACAGGTCTTAGAAAACCCTCTGGGAACCCGAATGACCTGACCCAGCCTCTAATCATCTCTGGCCTCCCCTCATCAGTGCTCTGGAATCTTCCTGAGTGAATATTCTCAGCATGTCAGGATATATGGCCTTGAAACAAAGGATACCCCCACTGGGTGGTTATTGTTTTGGGTATCAGAGATTGAACCCGGGGGCACTTAACCAGTGCACTTAACCACAGTCCCAGGCCTTTTTAAAAAAATTTTTATTTTGAGACAGGATCTCACTAAGTTGCTTAGGGCCTCACTAAGTTGTTGAGACTGGCTTTCAACTTGCCATCCTCTGGTCTCAGCCTCTCGAGCTGCTCGGATTACAGGTGTGCACTATGATACCCAGCTACCCGCATTGTTTTAAGCACTATTAATTACACCAGGATTGATGCTTAAGTAAATACTGGCCAAGAAGCAGAAACTGAGTTGCTTGGCTGGTACAAGACCGGTAAGAGAAGAGCCCATGTGCAACTCTAAAATCGGAAATGCTCCTCACTATAAAACACGACACAAGACATGACTGACTGCTTTCAAAACCCTTTACATAAAATTGCTTCTGTAGGAAAAAGCATAACACAACAGCTGCTGGAGCATGTTTACATTTGATGATTTGTGTTCTACTTGCATTATAATTAATAAGTAGTGCTCATTCACATTTCATCATCAGACTGCTATATAATTAGAGGTAAAAATAAAATGCATTTGAACACAATCACCTTCACAGTTAAACAATATGATCCCAAACTCGACTCTGCTCAACTCACATTTGACGAAGCTTTCATATAGGGGATTGATGTCTTTTTCTAGGTCTAAATACAATACATAAAAATGTGTCTTAACTGCAAAACCCCACGAAGCGAAAAGCAGTTCTTTCTACCTATTATGGCCTGAAACTGCCTAACTCAAGTTGATATGATTCCTAATGGTCACATCTAATTTTAATTATTAAACCATACAAGATTCTCCAAAATTAAAATATAGATTCTAAAAAGTCCTATGCACCAGTATATCACACGGAGTAAAATGTCGAAATCTAGCGACCAAGGTCTAGTTTCAGCTCAGTTGTGTGATAGCTATATTATTATGTGAAACCACTTAACTTCATCAGATCAGTTTTCTCATTCAAAAAAGAAGGTTTGCCTAGATGATTTCTAAGGTCTCCTTCTAGTTTTAAAATTCTGTGATTCTGTTGAATATAAAAGTCTAAAGCAAGATGTAAATAGACTACTTCAATGAACAACTTTCAAAAACTATTCAATAATCAGTTTGATTCATCAATCATGCACTGAATCAAATGATTAGGAAAATGAAATAAAAATATTTGCATAAAATTGGATTAAGTCATCAAAATCTTTAAAACAGACCTCTTGACATTCATGTGGACAGAGGATCATTCATGAACCACAAGGTGATTGATACTTCTGTTTGTTCTAGGCTGCTGCCAAATTCTACTCTGTTTCATAAATATGCCTAGTTCCTCCCCTACGAAGAGGCCACAGGATGAGTTCTGTAAGGCCGCTGGAAGGATGGCACATCAGAGATGTATCATGGTTACAACTCTTTTCCATAATTTTGCAGTTACTTTGTATCTAAAAATCTTATTCTATGATTTAAACTGTCCCAAAGACTGAAAAATACAAATAACAGGCATTAAAAAAAAAAAAGAATTTCATTTATAATGCTTTCCTTACTATGCAAGCAAGCAAAAAAATTAGCTAACACTTTCAAATGTGTTCCGGTAGATTCTACAAGGCAATCAGCTCTGGTTGGGAAGTGACCCTGGCTTGTCCAGTAGAACCATCTGAGGAGCCCAAGCTGGAACCTGGACCAATAGGTCACAATGGCGAGGGTCAGGGCCAGGCATCACTGACTTACATGGCTCAGGTGTGCAGCTATCGCAGACACACAGTGTACGTTAAAACCAGGCTCCCTGATCTACAGCGGGGGAGTGCTGGGTGAGGGTGTCTGACAGAGGGGGGCAAGGCTTAGAAAACGTCAACTCTTGCTACTCAACACTTTTTGTTCCTGCTCAAAGAAGCATCCAGTGTCACTGTTCCCAGGAGAAGACACTGTTCGTAAGAATGTGCAGCGATGCTGGAGAGTGCTCTCTGGGCTGCGTGTGATTGACAGGCACACATCTAGCTGGCTGACCCACTGGAGACTGGAGCCTCCGGGGAGGCGTCACTTTCCCCTGCGTCACTTCTCGATAGCATTTCTGTTTCACCGACAGATTCTGAGAGCCAGAACGACGACTTCTTACAACCTAACCAGCAATTTGACCTGCCAATACAAGCCCAAACCAAACCAGCAATTCCAAGTTGGTCAGGATTCAAGGGGATCTGATGACCTTTATAGCATTTCATGTGAAGCCTAGAAAGCAGAGACAACCCCACATTCTTCTCATTAAAATATTCATTATTCTTGACTAAAATTTCACGGACACAATCTCAATCAGCAATCAACTCTGGACACTGGGCCTTGAATTTTGTCCACTCCTCATTTTATGAAGCAGAGAAAAGTGGCCTTCCTTTTACAAAAGGGAAGAGAGAGGTAGCCAGTGCCTTTCCTGTGACCTCAAAAACACTTCAGACACTCAACCAACAGGAGGGGGAATCTGCACACAGAGCTGAACACATGGAAAACTGCCATATAAATATAACACACTATGCACGTTACCAGATCCGTCATGAAGTGTTTCTTCCTAGCCTTCAACCAGTAAGACACATAAGCTCCTGGTACTTTGTCATGAGGACACCGTCCACCTCGTCTGGAAATAAGCCACTTGTGTGAAGTTTTGTCTTTCTTAAAGATTTTAGAAGTCTTATGCCTGTCCAAACCTGGGCCTGTCCAAAACTTCCTCTAACAAACGTTGTCTAAAAATTAGCAAGTCACTAGAATGGATCATCTCTGTTGCAACCCTGGACTCATGACCCCCGCTAACCAACAGCTGGCCACTTGCCTTCCAGTGTCCTCACTCCTCCTCCTCCTCCTCCTCCTCCTCCTCCTCCTCCTTCTCCTCCTCACTTGGAGGCAGCCCACCCGAGGCCATCTGACTTCTCCGCACAGAAGAAGAACTCACAACTGCGGGGCGGCCAAACACGAGGGGCTGGCCCAGGGGGCTCACCAGAGCAGAGTCCGAATCGCTGGATTCAGTCTCACTGCTGGTGGGGCCCTCCGTCATGTGCAAGGGTGCCAGCTGGCCCACCGCGCCACTGGTGTGCACTGACCGCACGAGGGGCACCTTGGAGGGGGGACCCCTGAGAGGTGCCCCGTTGGCCAGCATTCTAGCTTCAGCAGTGGCCGTGTGGGCTGGGCCTCCCTTTTGGGGGTCATCAAGCCTGTCCCCATCCTCTGCGGCAGACGCTACCTGGCTGAGGATGAGTGGATCCGTCTCTGACTTGTTGTACCTACTGGGGAGGTTCCGTAAGTATGGCCGCTGCAGGGGGGGGGAACCGTTTTCATCCTGAGGACCCCTCTTTGGGAGAGCGTCTTCTCCCATGTCTCTCTCTCTAAGCTCATGTCCGTTTTCAGAAACGTAGCCCTGGGACCCGGTTCTGTCCCAACTCATATCTGGACTTGGACTTCTGCTGCCGGGGGACAACTGGGTGGCCAGGGGGCTGTGACCAGTTGAGGCCCTGAACATTTCATCTATCAGGGAGCTATGTCTTGGGAGTCCAGGACTCCCACTCAGGTCAAAGGTTATGTCTGCTGAATCGTCATCCAGGAACTGTCTGGAAGGAGGCCGGGAGGACTTCACAGAGGGGGGGGAAGCCCTGCGCCTAGCCTCTGAAACCCTCTCATCCCTGGAGAGCAGATAAACACCGCTGGTCAAATCACCCTCATAGTTGTCATTTGTTTGGGACCGTGACTGGGACGCTTGTTCTCTGAGGAGGTCGTATTCACTATCTACATCACTGCAGTCGATGAAAGGGATGGAAGTGCTGCTGCCTCTGGCAGCCCGGGATGCTGGACCTGTGCTAGGCTGCGGGGGCTGAGGTTTACTCTGCTGGACGCGCTCCTTGACGCCCTCCTCCTCCTCCTCTTCCTCGGGTGGCGCCTTGGTGGCTCTGTCTGCCGGCTTGCCCCCCGCGGGGCTCTTCTTCAGAGCGGGGCTTTGGTGTGGCCCTGACTCTGGGGTGGACACTTTCAGTTCCTTTCCTTGCTGGCAGCTCTGGCCACCGGGGGAGTCGGCACCTTCTCCGAATGTAAGGCTGGTGCTCTGCGGAGACTGGGGGGGGCGGGGCGGGGGAAGGGACAGGAAGAGAAAGGGGGACTGTTAGTCCGGAGCTACAGGAATAGAAATCAGAGTCTGATAACCTCCTCGGGCTCCAGGGGCGGAAAGGTCTGCCACTCAGAGCCTGCCTGGCCCTCCCCAGGGCTCCACGATGCTCTGATGAGGAGCGGGCGCTTGGAAGGGCCTTGTGACCTGGAAGGTTCTTTCAGGGTAGGGAAGCCGAGGCTGGTCCCAGCAGCACCTAGTCCCTGTCCCTGCTGTCTAGGACCCACGGTGTCAGACTGGGTTTCTGTGGAAAAGCCCTTCCAGTCCACGAGAAGCTTTTGAAGCAAGGGTGGGTAGGGACAGAAGGAAAGCCCCTCCTGGACCCCCCGCATGTCCCCTGGGAACACCATGTCCTCTCAGCTACACCTCCCAGGGGCCAGGCAGGTTGAGAGCTCTTTTTGGACTGGCACAATGAAACCTCCTACACATTCTTTCTCAACAAAGGTCTTATTCTCTGGGAGAGAAAACCCTGAAAATGTACCCAGAGGCCAACTCTGGGGAAAATGAGGGCTCGCCACCCTCCGCACAAGAGCAAGAACGTCTTGTGGTGCCAGTGTGGTCACTGCCCTGTAACACGAGTCCTGGGAACTTGCTGCCCAGCTCTGAGCCGGCTGAGGCCCCCAACTCTGGCACCACTTGGCAGCAAAGCACACCTGCTACAAGGAGGGTCCTACCTCTTCACGCAGGTGGCCCACTCAGCGGGCAGGAGGGCTCAGCTCTACAGCGTCTGTGCCTGTCTCTGCCTCCGAGTTCCAGCCAATAGAGAGAACTTTCCAGAGGCCTAGACATGGACAGTCAGCCAAAAATAGGCCCCACTCCTGCTGGGCCCACAGAGCACAAAGCCTCTGCTGGTCAGAGGCAGTGCACAACCATATTCCCATTTGTAACACCCCAAGGGACAAAGGACTAGAAAGCACTCTGCCAGGCCCAGAGCTCGGCGGAGGAATTCGGTGATCAGTTAGAACGATCACTGACCTGTTTTGGCACTTCTGAATTTGGTTCTGTGGGCTGCGTAGCAAGGCTCCGGATGGAATGGATCTTGCTGTGTTTTCTGGGAGAGATCACAGGAGACAGCTAACATTAGAAGAATTTTGTTTTTAAATAAAACAGAAAGGCCTTCCACTGAAGCAGCACCAGGTCCTCTCTTGATAAGGAAATCCAAGCCACTTGTAGGAGCAGGACTTGGAAACCCTCACTTGGTCCTGTTTCTCCAACACCTACGTGGCTCTGCGGGAGGCACACTCTGAGGACGTTCTGCCATCCCTGTGCAGCTGCAGCCGGCCTGACAGGCAGGCACCTCCGCTCACTGGGGAGGACTCAAGGCCAGAAGAACCACTGGGCCTCCGAGGCTCTGAATTGTGAGCCGTGGTCTAACAACAGGAAATCAATTCGGGTATTATGTAGAACTGATTTCTACATTCGTTCTGTAGTAGAGGATATCACCGCTATCAACTCACTCTCTTAGGGACACAGGGCTACATGAATTATAGACTTGGAAGCTGCAGGAAGGGACTTCAAGACCAGTAACATGGCTCCTTTATCTTTCCCCTCCTTGGGTCACCTGGGTCCCTACTCCCACTGAAGAAGCCTCAGGAAAAGTTTCCAGGTACTCAGATTCAGGAAACGGTCTAACTACATCCTGTGGGACAGCGGCATTTGGATGTTTGTACGACAAGAGTGAACGGGGCCACGTCTTCTGTGGTCCTCACAATATAAATTGCTACTTGTTCAAGAAAATTACAGGGTTTGTTATCTCTAGGTTGTATGCAGGCAAAACCCTCCTTCCTGCGCATGACATTTCTGGATAAAGGACATGAAAAACCATCAGAGATGGGCATAAGGTTTGTTTCAGCAAAATCAAAACACAACACTGAAATAACTCGAATGTTTATCCACAAGGAATGAAAACAAACACTATGATACTATAGGACACTTCAGATGGATCTTAAAAACAGGACACTGTTAAAAAAGTAGGAGGCATAATTAGATTTCTTCAGGTTTGGGAACATATGCACATACATAATGAGGTGTTCCGGGGATGGAACCCAACATGAAGTTCACTAAGGCTGTGTTCCCACCTTATGCACATAGCCTGAAGGCAGTTTTACATGATACTTATAATAATTTTGTGTTTTGCTGACCCCGCCCTCTGCAAGCCACCCCATCTTCCTCATTGTCACTGTATTCTTCTCATTTCACCTTACTCTTGAGTGTGTGCCCAGGGTCAAAAAGTGCTCCTCCCATACCAGACTTGCAGAGGGTAACTGTGGGGCAGGAATTGTGACACTGCCCAACCCCAAGCCTGGGGGAGGAAACGCTCAGGAGTAACAGACTGTTGCCTGATGAGTATGGACCAGCATCAAAGCTCCTCTTACCTTTCAAACTGCACTTTTTTGTGTCCTCCTTCCTTAACATAGTCGAGAACCTGCTTCTGCGTCCGACCGCTAAAATGCAGACCATGCAAGGAAAGGGAAAGACACCACGGTGATCTCATTTAAATACATAAACACAGAGCTCGGCCATCTCTGCTTCCCCGCCTTCCCTAACTGTGGGGAACGCAGGTGTCTGTGGCAGCCAGGAGTAGAGCAATCCCTCAGAGAACCTGAGCTGCCGAGTCCATTCACTCTCTCGACAGTCCTCTTACGCATAATAGACAAGGCCTTCCATTAACTTAACCCACTTAATGAGCGTGTTTGGCTATGAAGCAACCATCCCCAGACAGATCAAGACAGGAGGGACAGTGCGGCCCACTGTTGGACTTCCACTGGCTCCAACAGGATTCAACACATGGTAGACACCCAGATACTTGTTAAGAACTCAAAAGTGAACCAAAGGTGGGCAAGTCTACACAGGGTTCTGTGAAACAGTACTAAATGTAAATAAGATACTTTGCTGCTACAGAGAAAGGAAATTATTTCTGGATTAGAGAATTATGTTAAGTGTTTACTGGGGCTGGGTTAACTGCCACGTGGCTCTCTAAGGTTTACATGGAGCCCAGAAGGATGACACTCTGAGCCAAGCCCAGGCCCCCATCAACCACAGCTCCTACAGCCCAGTAGGTGTTCCTCCTAACTCCTTGCTCTGTGTCACAACAGCTCTGACAGGTCTTAGGAAACGTCTCAGTCACACTCCCACGGCAAACGAACAGGTGTGGAGTGGCGCTATTACCTGAAGCGAAATGATGACCCTCGACTAAAGAGAACAGGCTTTGGCTTTGGTTTGGGCTCTTCGAAAAGTCTAAAAAAGGCGTGATGTTCCACACAGATTTTCCAAAAGGACTTGCAAAAATCCCGGCTGGCCATTAGGAATTCCAAGGTGTCCTGGTATGAGCTCTGAAAGAACAAAATACAGCTTTGGTTTTCCCCATTGTTCACAGTCATTCTGTTGAAACATGAGAAAAGGAATAGAAATGAATTTGTCCAATAAATTTTCAATTGTACATTTTTATTGCAGCAAGATCATTAATTCAAAGACTCATTCAAATATAGTTGCTCCAAGGACAAGAGGTAGTCACGTTTCTACCACCTTCCTCCCCACAGAATTCCTTTTAGGAACCAACACAAACCAGCAGCACTGACTGAGCAGAAATGGTACCCTGCTTTGGCAGAATCCATAAACAAACCGCAATCACTTGGCTTACATTTTCTTCTTGAAAAATTCCTCTTTTGCCTCTTTAAAATGACTGAAACACCAGTCTTCCTCCTGCTTTCTTCCTCATGGTTCCTGTTAACATTGATTTGATCTCGAGTCATTTTCTATTAAGCAGCACACAGGGAGGATTCAGGATGGTGGAACAGGGCCCGCCATTTTCCTGGCTGCTCTGTGGCGTAAAACCAAGAGAGCAGACAGGCAGCTTCTCAGTAAAGTGTGTAAAGAAAAGAGAGGTAGGGGTACCTTACTGGAATTTAATACTGGACACTCAAAGTAGATTGGGGACTTAGGAGGTTGGATATAATAACATAAGGAAGAAATCTCTAGCGCCACAGCCACTACCATGGCTGGGACACCAACCAGAGAGGTCCCTCCAGGAGCACAGAGGAGGGATGGTAAGGGGATTAAAGGATCCCGAATTTTAAGGGGGACTGAGGTGTGGCTGGGTACAGAGAGTTTAGAGATCAAAGACGCTGCCCGACTAAACCACAAGGAAAATAGCCTGAATAGGAAAGAAACTGGTGTAGAGGACAGAGGAAGGAACCATTTTGCATCTACAGCACTGGGACCTGCAGCTGAGGGAGCCGAGTCCTGGGAAACCGAGTCTGGCCTCAAATACAGGCCTGGCCAACCCACCGACATAGAGTGTGCCTAAGTGACCAGGAGAAAATCAGACATGGAGAGAGGTTTATACAGGGGTCAGTGGTCACAGAAAGCCACTGGGCTCTCCCCCTCCTCCTTTAATCTGGCTGCTTGCAGGACTGGCTGGGAGAGATGCGCCTGGATGGGAATTCGAAAGGGCAGGGCAGGAGAGATTGAGTTTGGAGACTGAACCCAAGACCAGGAACCTTGGGGTCCGCAGGTGATGGAGTGGACTAGATCTGGTTCCTCCACCTCCTGAGTGGCACTCAGGGGAGATCCTGGGAGCCGTCTTCCAGTGTGCACTGGCAAATGCTGGGCTTTGGAAGTGTGTGGATCTAGAACCTCCAGACCAACTGGCATCCAGTGAAGAGCCTGGAGTCAATCTAAACCTAAACGCCCCCTCCAGGGGTTCCACCTACAGGATCACCTCTCTTACCCAGCACACCCACTCGGAGGGTGGAGCAAGCATCATACTCCAGACAACCCTCCCTAACTGCTGAGAGGGGAGGCTGAGAATCTTTTGAACTCCAAAGGAAACAATTCTTTTCAGAGATTTTTTTTTTTTCTCATTTTTTCTTTTCTCTGCTTAATTGTGGCCTTAATGGGTCATGGACATTTATACTATTCATATTTTTTTTTCTTCTCTCATCTTCATTTTTGAAACCATATTTTTCATGGATAAGTTTTCGAGGACTAGGAAGATTAATTAGTATATTTCAGTTTTGTTTTGTATACACTTTTATTTTTAATTTTTTAAATTATTACTATATATTTTTTCTCTCACTTGCCTGTTTCTCTTGAATCTCTTTCTTTTCTCCTGCTAAGACAATCTATTGTTCCCTCTTTCACTCTTCCTTTAATTTTACTTTTTTCCTCTTTTCTCCTCCCTCATAAATTATCACATCCTACATCACTGCTGTTCTCTCAATGTCCACCATTTGAAATGGTAAAGTTATTGTTTTGCAAACTTACTGTTTTTATTGTAGGCAATAACTGATCATATCATTTCTGTTTATTGTGACATCACTGTAGATGTCATAGCAGGGACAATTTGGTTTAATGCATTGGTAGTTGTTATTATTTGTCTTCCCTTAAAAGGTGAGGTAATGGAAATCTTCAGGGACTCTATAAGTCTCCGGGGTAGAAACTCTACTGCCTAACATCCATACTCTTCGATGGGGAAACACACAAACACGAAAAATCAAGGGAACAAATTGACCCAAACAAACTAAAAAATACTTCAAAAATAGAATGCATTGCCACCACAGTGGAAGAAATGTCAGAGTAGGAGTTTAGAATGTCATAATTAAACTAATCTATGAGGCAAAAGACAATTTAAGGAGCTATATCAGAGAGAAAATACAGGAAGCAAAAGATCACTTCAATAAAAATAGATTCTGGGGAAAAAATGTAGCAGAAATCCTTGAAATGAAAGAATCAATAAACAAAATTAAAAATTTAATGGAAAGCATCAGCAATAGACTAGACTACTTGGAGGACAGAGTTTCAGGCAATGAAACTACATATACAAAACATATAATCTTGCAAATAAAATTGACCATGAAGAAAAAGATGTAAAGAGACCATGAACAGAACTTCCAAGAAATATGGGATAACCTGAAAAGACCAAATTTAAGTTTTATTGGTATAGATGAAGGGTCAGAGATACAAACCAAAGGAATGCACAATCTTTTCAATGAAATAGAATCAGAAAATTTCTCAAACCAAAGAATGAAATGGAAAATCAGATACAGGAGGCTTACAAGATCCCAAATATACAAAATTACAACAGATCCATTACCATGAAAATGTGTACAGAATATGAATAGAGTTTTAAAGGCTGCCAGAGAAAAATGACAAGTCATAATTAAAGGGAAACCAATTCAGATTTCTCAATCCAGATCCTCAAAGCTAGGAGGTCTTGGAAATATATATATAGCCAAAAAATATCAGAAGGGATAAAGAAGGACATTTCATACTACTTAAGGGAATTATATGTCAAGAAGAAACCACAATTGTATATAATTTGTTTGATATATATAGGTGCTCCCAAACAATGGAGCACCTATATATATCAAACAAACCCTTCTTAATTTCAAGAATCAAATAGACCACAACACAATAATACTTAATGACTTTAACACATTTCTCTCACCACTGGATAGATCCTCCAAATAAAAACTAAATAAAGAAACTATAGAACTAAAAACTACAATTAATAATTTAGACTTAACAGACATATATAGAATATTTCATTTATCAATGATTGAATATACTTCCTTATCAGCAGTACATGGATCCTTCTCTAAAATAGACCACGTCTTAGGCCACAGAGCAACTCTTAGCAAATACCAAAAAACAAAAAAGAGATAATATTTTGCATTCTAGCAGACCATAATGAAATGAACTTAGACATCAATAATAAAATAAAAAACAGAAGCTACTGTAACACCTGAAGACTAAATAATGTGCTACAGAATGACCAATGGATAGCAGAAGAATCAGGGATGAAGTAAAAAAATTCTTAGAGGTAAATGAGAATAGTGATATAACATATGAAAATCTCTGGGATACTATTTAGGCAGTGCTAAGAAGAAAGTTCATTGCATTGAGCTCATTCATTAAAAGAATAGAAAGCCAACAAATAAATAACCTAATATTACATCTTAAAAGCCCTTAAAAAAGAACAAATCAACATCAAAAGCAGTAGAAGATAGGGAATAATTAAAATCAGAGCTGAAATCAATGAAATTGAAACAAAAGTAACAATTCCTCAAAATCAACAAAACAGAAAGTTGGTTCTTTGAAAAAATAAATAAAATTGATGAACCATTAGCTAAGCTAATAAAAAGAAAGAGAAAACTCGAATTACTAAAATTATCAATGAATAAGAAAATACCACAAGGCACACTACTGGAATACAAATGATAATCAGAAACTATCTTGGGGCTGGGGATGTGGCTCAAGCGGTAGCGCGCTCGCCTGACATGGGTGCGGCCCGGGTTCGATCCTCAGCACCACATACAAACAAAGATGTTGTGTCTGCCGAAAACTAAAATGTAAATAAAAATATTAAAAAAAGGAAACTATTTTGAAAATTTATACTCTAATAAAATAGAAAAATTTTAAGATATCAACAAATGTCTAGACATATGACCTACCCACATGGAATCAGGAGGACACGGAAAATTTAAACAGATTGATTTCAAGCAAAGAAATTGAAGATGCCATCAAAAGCCTACCAAGAAAGAAAGGCCTGGGACCAGATGGATTCTCAGCCAAGTTCTACTAGACCTTCAAAGAAGAACTAACCCAATCTTCCAGAAATTATTCAATGAAATAGAAAAAGAGAGAACCCTTTCAAACTCACTGTATGAATCCATCAAGGACAGAAAATTTCAGACCAATATATCCCATAACATAAATGTAAAAATTCGTAATAAAATATTGACAAATAGCATACAAAAACGTATTAAAAAGATAGTGCACCATGATCAAGTGGGTTCATCCAGGGATGCAAGGATAGTTCAACATACAGAAATCAATAAACGTAATTCATCACATCAGTTGACTTAAAGACAAGAATCACATGATTATCTCAATAGATGCAGAAGAAACATTTGATAAAATACAGCATTCATTCATGTTCAAAACACCGGAAAAACTAGGAATAGTAGGAACACACCTTAACACTGTAAAAGCTATAAATACACTAAACCCAAGGCCAACATCATTCTAAATGGAGAAAACTGAAAGCATTCCTCTTAAAAACTGGAACAAGTTAGGGATGCCCTCTTTCACCACTTCTATTCAAAAGAGTCCTGAAAACTCTAGCCAGAGCAATTAGAAGAAAGAAATTCAAGAGATATGAATAGGAAAAGAAGAACTCAAACTACCTCTATTATCCAACATCTTGATTCTATATTTAGAAGACTCAAAAATTCCACTAGAAAACATAGTATTAGGGCTAGGCATATAGCTCAGTTGGTAGAGTGCTTGCCTCACATGCACAAGGCCATGTGTTCAATCCCCAGCACCACACATACACACACACACACAAAAAAAAAAAAAAAAAAAAAAAAAAAAGAAAGAAAAGAAAAGAAAGAAAGAAAATGTCTAAAACTCATAAACAAATTCAGCAAAGTAGAAGGAAATAAAATTAACACCCATAAATCAATTGCATTACTATACATCAGTGATCAATCAACTGAAAGAGAAATTAGGAAAACTATCTCATTCATAATAGCCTCTAACAAAAGAGTTGTAAAAGACCTCTATGATGAAAACTAGAGAACTCTAAAGAAAAAAACTGAAAAAACCTTAGAAGATGGAAAGATCCCCCATGTTCTTGGATAGGCAGAATTAGTATTGTCAAAATGGCCACACTACCAAAAGTACTACACAGATGTAATGCAATTCCTGTTAGGGTTCCAATGATGTTCTTTATAGAAATAGAAAAAGGCAGTCATGAAATTCATTTGGAAAAATAAGAGGCCAAGAAGAGCCAAAGCAATCCTCAGTGAGAAAAGTGAAGCAGGAGGCACCCCTATACCAGACCTTAAGTTATACTAGAGAGCTACAGTAGCAAAAATGGCATGGTATGGGCACCAAAACATGACATGTAGACCAACGGTACTGAAGAGAAGACACAGAGACAAACTCCCATACATACAGCCATCTCATACTAGACAAAGGCACCATAAACATACACTGGAGAAAATTTTAGCCTCTTCAACAAATGATGCTGGGAAAACCAGAAATCCATATGTAGCAAAATGAAATTAGAACCCTCTCTCTCACTTTGCACAAAATTCAATTCAAAATGGATCAAAGACCTAGAAGATGAAAAGATCCCCCATGTTCTTGGATAGACAGAGTAAGTATTGTCAAAATGGCCAGAGATACTGCTCCTACTAGAAGAAAATGTAGGCCCAACTCTCCATCATGTCGGCTTAGGAACCAAATTCCTCCACAAGACTCCTAAAGTGCAAGAGGTAAAATCGAGAATCAATAACTGGGACGGTGTCAAACTAAAAAGCTTCTTCAAAACAAAGGAACAATCAAGAATGTGAAGAAAGATCCTACAGAATGAGGAGAAAATCTTTGCCACCTGCACCTCAGATAGAGCATTAATCTCCAGGATATATAAAGAGCTCAGAAAACTTAACACCAAAAAACCAAATAACCCAATCAATAAATGGGTAAAGGAACTGGACAGCTGATAGAAGAAATACAAATGGTTAAAAAATATATGAAAAAATGTTGGACATCTCTAGCACAATTAGGGAAGTGCAAATTAAAACTACACTGAGAGGGCGGGGGTTGTGGCTCAGTGGTAGAGCGCTTGCCTCGAACGTGTGAGGCCCTAGGTTCGATCCTCACACACTTAAAAAAATAAATAAATAAACAAAAAGAGTAAAAAAAGAGTAAAGGTTCATTGACAACTTAAAAAAAAAAAAAAAAAAAACCCACACCCTGAGATTCCATCTCACTCCAGTCAGAATGGCAATTACCAAGAATACAATAACAGTGAATGTTGGTGAGGATGTGGGGAAAAAGTTAAAATCATACACTGCTGGTGGGGCCACAAATTGGCACAACCACTTTGGAAAACAGTATGGAGATTCCTCAGAAAACTTGGAATGGAACCACCATTTGTCCTGGTTATCCTACTCCTTAGCATATACCCAAAGGACTTAAAATCAGCAGACTATAGTGATAGGCCACATCAATGTTTACAGCAGCTCAATTCACAATAGTTAAAGTATGGAACCACCTAGGTGCCCTTCAACAGATGAATGGATAAAGAAAATGTGCTACACATATACAATGAAATATTACTCAGCCACAAAGAATGAAATTATGGCATTTGTCGGTAAACAGATGGAACTGGAGACTATAGTGCTAAGTAAAATAAGCGAATCCCAAAAAAAACAAACACTGAATGTTCTCTCTGATATGTGGATGCTCACTCGTAATAGGGGGCAGTGAGGGAAGAGTGGAAGTTCACCAGATTTCACAGGGGGAAATGGGGATGTGTATAGGAAAGACAGTAAAATGAATTGGATGTAACTTTCCTATGTTCATATATGAAGACACGACCAATGTAACTCAACATCATGTAGAACCACAAGAGTGGGAAGCTATATTCCATGTATGTGTGATATATCAAAATACATTCTACTATCATGTGTAACCATAAAGGACAATTCAAAAAGCATACAACTCCAGCCTCCAGGCAACCCCAGGAAATATACAGGAAATGAAACTATGTTTTTTTTTTAGAGTACAACAGTATTACTCTCAGCTGAAAAATTTGTGTTCTTTGATTCTAGAAAGAAAATGTGGTAATTTTCTATTCCACATTGAACACTACCCATTACAGTGGCCATGTTACATAAACAAAATGGACCACAGTCCTTCCCATTCCCAGCAGTTTCAGCTACTTTGGGGGATCTCATGGCTTTAGGCAGAACCAGCTTACAGGCAACATGTGCTGTGGTTCTGAAGCTTTCTGGAACTCCAAGAGCATTTTCCCCCAGAGAACCACTCACAGTGGACGCTTGCTTACCAGTCAGGCCTCGGAAGCCGGCCTCGTCCATAAACCACAAACCTAGTCCAGAGACCATAAGCCTAGACTGCCATTGGCCACCTTTTTCCAGAGGAAGGACTCTTAAGCCCTGGGTGGGGACTGACATGAGGGATGTATCATCAGGCAGATGAAGAAGAGGCTGTCCTCCCCTTTCCCGACCCTGGCCTGGTGTGGCCTGTGGGAAGGAGGGGGGCTCTGTCGCGGGGCAGTGGGGAGTGGGTCCTCTTCTGGGGAGCAGGGCAGTGCCTACCCTATGGGAGAATGCTCGCTGGGGTCTGGAAGCTGGGCAGGGGCTGACACACAGTGGAGCACAGCGCCGGTTGTTAGTTAGGAGGCGGCTCCCTGTATCGTACAGGGAAACGACCCTCTCCCCAGGTGCACATCTGTACCCACCCGAACCTAGCTCTGCACACTACGACAACGGTAGACTCACGGAGCACTTTGGCATGGCTATCTGTACAGCCACCCAAGAGTTCCTTATAAGTTGGGTGTGGTGGTCCATGCCTCCCAGTACAAAATAAATAAATAAATAAACAAACAAACAAATAAAAAATATTTTAAAAATATGTATGTGTAAATACATATATATCTATTTTAAAACATATTTATATAAATATAAATAAATAAATGCGTGTGGGTGTGCATACACACACACACACACACACACACCCCTATATATTTAAATTTCTTTACCAAAGCACCTGGGCAGCAGCTGGCCAGAGCTTCAGGGTAGGCCTGCTGAGTGCAGACTCAACCCCTGGCTCCAGCCATGGCTTAGCCGGTCCCCTCTCACCTTTGAGCCACTTACATTCGCATCTGGACGGAGCTTGACCAGAAAGCGCTTCCTCTTGAAGCTCAGCTTCCGCACCTTGGCCCAGTTGAAGGCATTGATTTTGGTGAAACCCTAAGAAGAAAGAGCAGCGCGTGAGCCAGGACATGCGTGACGAGCACGCGGGGCCGAAGGCAGGGCTGACATCAGACTGCCCAGGAAAGATGCCTTTCGCTGTGGCTATCAGATGATACGCATCCAGGATCGTTATCTCCGACTGATTATAGGAGCTCTCAAACTAGGTCTGCCTCCAGGGAGAGAAGGAGCTGGTCAAGGTAATGATAAAAAGATAAATAAAAATAAAACCATGACAACCACCACAATAACTAGCAGCTGTCACTGTGGAGTGCCAGGTCTGTCCTAGGGCTGTGCTCACCTTATCTTATCAAGCGTCATACAAAACCCAGCAAGATGGACTTATCTTTGTTTTATAGACATGGAAACTGCAAGTGAATATATTCCAATTTGCCTAAACCACTTGGTAGCTATTGTTAGTACAACCAACCCTGCTCACCCTGGTCCAGGTTCCTGTCACCAATCTTCCTCCCCTGGGGGAGGAGGAGGCCTGAGGGTGTCTTCCAGGCGGCATGTGGTCTCTGGGGGAGACTCACAACCCAGGTAGCTCTGGTCAGGGGAGATATGATAGACAAGGGGGAGCTGCCAGATGCAAACATCCCCCCAACCCTGACTCCACCGAAATTAGGGTTCCTCTTGAGCTCCCATCCACATCCGTCCCGTCTACTCCAAGTGGTAGGAAGGAAGCATTCAGGTACTGGCAAGATTAATCCTGAGGCACAGCCTGTGCCCATAATTAAATTACCCAGCAATTCTCAATATCTAGATTGTATCAAACACTATCGAAGCAAAGTGATTCAATTGTGGAACTCTTCTTTCCCTTCTTATGATTTTGAGACATGTTTAAGGACTGTGATTTTGGAATTTAATGGTAGTAATAAAACCACATTTCTTAACAGATGCTTAGGGATCATTTAGGCAGGTCAGAAACTGTTAGGAGCCGCTACCTCCGCAAATGCCACTTTGCCCTCAGAACCTGTTGCTCCCTATCACTAGATGGGAAACCCAGCTTTTCCTGGGATGTGATTCCAGGATGTAAGAATTAGCACCCGTCATAAACTTCTGATGCATTAGCAGAGAACTGGATCCCGATGTAACTTTAATAAAATACCAAGGGAAGCATAAGTAAAAACCAGCTGAGCTTTAGGTCATGAAAGGCTTTAGGTCAAGCACACAGTTGCAACTTCAAAACTGGGTGAAATGTGATCCACTTCACAAGATAGGCAGAGGCTTTCTACATACACATTTAAAAACCAAACACAGATCACCTGCTGGTGTTTCAAACCAATGTACTATGGAAACATCTGGAGGGTTGTTGTGTGTTTGGTGTGTCCTGGCTTTGTCCCCAGGGCAGCACTGATGAGAGGTCCTTCGGTCATTGGGGGCATGGTCTTGGGAAGGATAAATGTAGTTCTCCAGAGACCTTGCGGCTTTGGCTTCCTGTCTGGTGATGTGATCTCTGCCTCTCACATGCGATCCTGCCCCTGTGATGTCGTCCACCATGGGGTGATATGGCCAAGGGGGTCCATTCCCAGGACCGACGCAATGCTGTTTGGATTCTTAACCTCCCAAATGAAAAGCTAAATAAATCTCTTTATGTTATCCAGCCTCAAGTATTCCATGTAACAGAAAAGGCACTCATGCAGGGGTGGTGTTGAACATATATACAGAAGGAATCTACCAAACTGCTCACTTTAAATATGTGCAGGTAAGTCAATAACACTTTAATGAAGCTATTAAGAGAAAAGCACAGATCAATACAATGGTCCAATAGCTGGATGATTAAGAGCACACATTTTAGAGAGCAGAGAATCGTTATACCTTTAGATAAAATACAGGTAAGATTTCAAGTACAGTGGTTTTTCTTTTCCCCCTGCAAAATGACTACAGTGCAAGGATATGATTTTTATGAACTTATAAGACTACTCCGTCTCAAAAGTACACATTATACATTTTAAGTTAGGTATATTTGAAGTACTAATCAAGCTTCCTAAACCCAAATTAGGTTAAAAAAAAAAAAGTCACTATAACAAATATCCTTTCCTCATGGGAAAACAAGTGCTTATTCTGGGGTCTAAATTGCGATTCCAGTGTACTATGTTCTAAGAACAGGTCTCTAGACAGACAGGTTTCTGCAATCCTACAAGATCAATAAACCTAAAGAAGCCTACCATATGGATTTCTCAACCAGCACAAGGGAGAATGAAAAAGAATCTAGAAATCAAGGCCCTGGAGAGCAGAAACATGAGATGAGGTTACCTTTTCCAGTTCTCTAGAAAACAGTGGTCAGAGGTCGCACCTGGGCCACCCACATGTACCAGGGTGGCAGGCCCGCACTCCTCCCCGACTCTGGAAGGGAGACAGCTGTGTTCTCAACACTCTCACCTGAAACACTAGGATTCCCGTGTTGGCCACGGCCAAGTTGATCTTAGTGCCTTCCCTGTCCTTGGCCGGGTGCAACCGGATCCCGTACATCTCCAGTCGACGGGCCACCTCCAGGAGCTGGAAATCGGACTCTGCTGGTGTTTGTCCACTGACAAAAGAAAAAGGACAGAGGAAGGTCAGGAGGTTTCCACTCCCTGGGCATATTCACTTGAGATCAAGCAGCTTCTCGGGGGAAATAAAAGGTGCTTCATGGCAAAAAGTGGGGCTGTGCGATCAGATGACACCCAGTCTCCCATTGGTCAGAACCCAAGCCTCACAGCTAGGACAAAAGCTCTATTGCCTGGGGAACAAAGCTCCAAAAGTCTGTCTCGCACTCGGACAGCTTTTTGGAGACTCAAAGAGTTTCCTCCAAGGTCGCATAAAAGATCATGGTGTTAAACAAGCTTTTAGTTGCTTGCAAATAATCTCAACTCACAGGCATGGTTCAAAGCAACACGGTCTCCTACTGTCACCAGGCTCAAATGCCTATTTTGGTGCAATAAGAAAAAGCCCAGGGAACGACTAATTCAAGGAAAAAGCAAGAAACAAACAAAAAATGGAGACATTACAAGGGTTCTCGATTTTTATATATTCTTACATTGTGCCTACTTTCCCACCTCCTGTCCCAATTCTCTGTCATGATGAAAACCAGCTGGTCCCAGGGTCTAACACTCTCCCTTTTATTCCAATGCCTGGGATGCCCTAAAGTGTCACAGACTTACTCAGGTCTCACAGGAAAGCAAGCCAG
The DNA here is from genome assembly GCF_048772815.1 of Callospermophilus lateralis. Lineage (NCBI taxonomy): Eukaryota > Metazoa > Chordata > Mammalia > Rodentia > Sciuridae > Callospermophilus > Callospermophilus lateralis. Next base: position 99,537,425 of record NC_135316.1, on the reverse strand, counting down.
GGCCTCGAGCCCCTGCCTTAATTAAGGGGTGACCTGCGTGGCACTCAGCCTCTGCGATCTTTTCCCCAGGATTTGTGTGTTTCGTCAAAACTGTGTGTTTTGCACACACCCATGCCATGAGAGACACGCTGCCACTGTCATCGGTTGCCTTGACAATGGTGGCCCTGACTTTTCTGCAATTCCTTCTTTCTGGGAGGCAGGGAGCTCCAAGGACAGAGGAAGCCATGCACGGGACTCACATGTGGTTGTGGTGAAATTCCACGATTTTGTCTTCTAGCGCATCTTGCTGAGGTATGTACTTGTTTTTTGCTAAGTGCTCTCTGTCCAATGCTTCATCAAAATCCCCAATCTCGGCTAAAAAGAAACAGGAAGAAAGAAAAAAAAGAGAGAGAGCCCATGTAGGATGAGCACTTCACAGTCTGCTGAATCGCCCAGCTGGCAAGCCAGAGCTAACAGACAATACCAGGAGAGCAGCTGGGAGGGACGGGCTCAGGATGAACGTCAGAGGCGGGCACGCGAGGCGCAGTCAGCAGTTGTGGCAGCATAAGGAGACAGCCACACTGCTTCTCACCACTGTCAGGTGGAAAGAGGACTTAGAATTACCCATCCTTATACCCCCATGTGTACCTGGTATCTTTTTGTATTATTTTAGTATACATTTTTTTAATTGACACAAAAATTGTACATATTGACGGGGTACAGTGTGGGCCTTTTGGTCCATGTACACTATGTGCGAAGATCAGATCAAGGTGACTGGCATATTTATCATCTCAACATACATCATGTCTTTGTGTTGGGAACATTCAAAATCCTCCCTGTACCATCTTTTTTGAAATATTCAATTACTTGTTGTGAAGCACAGGTATCCACCCCAGTGTTCTATAGAACATCGGAAGTAATTTCTCCTTTCTTCTCCGCCCCCATCGGGGGTCACTTCCCTTCTTGGCAATCATTCTGTTAAGCAGAAGAGCATGTATGATTCTAAACAGGCCCCGGAGTTTCGGGACTTGGAAAAATCAACGTTTGAAACTCATATATATAACAATTATTAGTGCAAAACTCAAATCCTTTATCCCGGGGAATAAGGAGAACTATAAATGGGGTGTAAGAGAAGAAATCTAATGTTTCCTCAAAAAAAGTTCCTTTTAGAGTTTATTACACTTCTTGTATTCCTGTTGTCAGAGATAATGGGTCAGACTGCAAAGCCTTACAGATTTTTCATCTATCACAAATACAATTCATTGTCTCATACAACCTCAGCTTAGTCCTCGAAACTGATGGAATGGGGATTGGGGTTGTGGCTCAGCGACAGAGCACTCGCCTAGCACGTGCAAGGCCCTGGGTTCGATCTTCGGCACCCCATTAAAAAAATAATAATAAATAAAATAAAGGTATTGTGTCCAGCTACAACTAAAAACAATAAATATTTTAAAAAATTGTTGGAATGGGCAAATTTACAACATGGAACTTCAAGTAACAGGTGCGCCTGTAGCAGCGCTAGCTGTAAGGCCCCTGGGACAGCATGCCCTTCTCTTAGTTTCCTGTTCTCTAGGCAAGAAGCTGAATAACGAGTAGCCTCAGGACCAGAGCCCAGCTATTTTGAGGAAATACAGGTGAGCGGTTGCTACGAAACCCACCTCTCGCCTTGCTCCATGAAGCAGCCTGTCACCCTTCGGGCAGTGTACCTGCAGTCATCGAGCAGGGTCTGGCCTGCGTGCTGCCGCGGATCACACCCACCGGGAACACTTCTCTGCACAGAACGATGCCGGCTCACCTGGCAACGTCTGGTCACTGATGAGGCCACCCTCCCACTGGTTTCCTGCTACCACGACCAGTAACAGTGTCCTGACTGCCCTCTGGACTTGATTTGCCCTCCCTAATCAGAGCAAAAGTGCTGCCCTCCATCACAGAAACCAGTGCAGCCACCAGAGCTGACCTGGCATCCTGCCGTTGTCATCAGCTGCCTTGACAATGGTGGCCCTGATTTTCCTGCAATTCCTTCTATCTGGGCTTTAAGAAAGTCCAGTTGACACTTGTTATTCAAGGTGGTCACGATTTAAAAGTCTCCACAAACACTGAATCTGTGGCTGCTGAAATGTTGTCCTTAAGTGAAACACAGGATTGGGTTCTTTGAGAAAACGTTTTCATTAAGTGAGACCCTGTTTCACGCCTTTCTGTTGGAGCACATCTTGTTCCACTGCTGATTCGTCCACACTGAACTCACAGCCAATAGCAGACCTCATGCTTGAGTGAAGTTCATCTAACACATGTGCTTTCTCCATAAGGCACATCACACTATGCGAAGGGACCCTAGTTGGCACTTTGGACTGTGCTTGGGGCCCATGTGAACAATGAAATCACTGACAGTAGCACAAAAACTCGAAAAGCGTGGCGCTAAATAGACCGTGGAAGGGACACTTGTTATCAGCACGAGAGCTGAAATGTGAAGGCAGAGCTCAGCCCTGCTGAGCCAGCGGGGAACGTGCGCATCAGGTGGTGGGAATGGTTCACCGTCCCAGGTATTTCTGCAAATAACCAGGGAAGTGCACACGTTGTGGTTCGGGGTCGATTTTAGTGAGTAGGTAGGCAGACTTGCAATTCACAGAATCTGAGGGCAACAAGGACCGAATGGTTATGCGGACATCACCTCAGTTCTTAGCTCCTCATGGGCTGTAAGTCTGGCGTTATGGTTTAGATGTGGAATGTCCCCCAGAGGGTCACATGTTGATGGCTTGGTCCCCAATGCCAATGTTCAGAGGTGGGGCTTGTGGAAATTGGATGGGGAGGGGTCCATCATGGGTTAATCCATTGGGGTATTTGCAGCTGAAAGGAAACTGCAGGAAGTTGGACCTGGCTGAAGGGAGTAGGTTCTTGGGGGCACACTCTGGGGGACTCTCTCTATCCCTGCACTGGCTCTGCTTACTCTCTGCTTTCCAGCCGCCATGAGGTGACAACTCTGCTGTCATGTGCTCCCTGCCATGATATTCTGCCTCACCACAGCCCACGAAGATGGGGTCAAACAACTATGGATTGAAAGCTCTGAAACTGTGGGCCATAATACATGTTTCCTCCTCTAATTTAATTTTCTCAGGAATTCTGTCACAGCAATGCAAAGCTACACAGCTGGGCTTCCTTGGTGACCACATGGCACACTATTTTCCACGAGTCAGTATGAAGGAGGTTTGAGCCCCAGGTTTTCCTCTTGCACCAGGGTCAACGCTCCCAAGCTATCTTTCCTTGTGGTCACTTGCCTTTTGATGTCCTCTAAAATGCAATGGCAGTCTGTGACCATGACATTCACTTGCTCCCCAAGTGAAACAACTTGAGAGAGAAGTGAATTCCACAGACTTTTATATCTTAAGGCCAAAGAGCCATATTCCATGACGGATATTAAACTCAGGGACAGGTCAGTACAAGTTTGGTGTCTTTGGCCACCATTATCCATCTTTTCCTTTGAGACAACTGACACAGCAATCACGGAAGCATCCTGGGAAAGGCGGACGAACACCAGGACACACAAGTCCTGGCTAATGAACACTAAATGGAGCTGGGAGGGCCTTTCTCTTCCAGGCATTCAAGCCAAGAGCAAAAAGGACCCAAAGACGTCCTCACTGCTGTTTGTGTCGGCGTGTGGATGTGACGTCCCCCGTCAATCAGATTTCTGTGCGGTCTCCAGCGTGACTTCCAAAGGAAGCCAACAGGACTTACATTGTACGATGTGTGAGATCAAGAGAGCAGCACTGGTGTCATTGCACGTCAGCCTGCCTTGGGCCAGGTCCTGCTTCACCTGCAGAGCAAACAGGTACCTGCAAAGGTCAACAGAGATGAGTGTCACACAAAGGGAGAAGGAGGGACAGAATCAAAGGCAGACCCACTCCTGGCCACCTGTGCACACTGTAGGACACTAAAGAAAGGCATGAACGTCTGCAGGGCCAGAGGGCTCGTGGCCACTCACTGGGTGATCCAGTCCCCGCCTCCATACAAAGACAAAGGACCAGGAGACGCTCGCTACACGTGACGAGCAAGGCTTCATTTTTTATGGAGAGAATGTGAATCCATATGAACACCCCACATATGCGTGCATGTGTACGAAACATTTACAGTTTTTTTTATAGGATCAGTCAACATACTCCAGAGTGGCTTATGGCTCAGACAACAACAGCAGTTCACTGCCAATGAATCAGAAAGACAGGTGTCTCTTCCGAGGTGTGGTCTTTAATTTGCTTCTTCCATAAGCCTTACTTTCCACATCTGTAAAATTCAACTTAAGTTATTGTAAGATTCTTTTCTTTAGGTTCTTGGTAAAGCAAGGCATCATTTTTGGTATAAAAGAGGTATCTGAACATTAGAGAAATGTAGTAAAAATCGCCTAGTTAAAATGGACTTGAAAATACCAACTCTGACATTTTTTGAAGGGTACTGACCACGGGGCCATCTTGCCACTGCCTGCAACAGCGTCTCCTCCGTAGCAACCCTTAGCAACCAGAGTCCGTCCTTCACACAATTACCAGGACACGGAGGTAGGTCCCTGGAGAAATTAAAGATTCGAGGTCCTGGGGAGCAAAGAGCCTGGACTGGGCAGTTATTCTGAGAAGCAAGGCAGTGAGTGATTACATCTAAAGAGTAAAACGAGCATCCTAAATCTCCTCCTATGGCCAAAGTTGAGATGGTCTGAACAGCACAAAGACGATTAAAGTGCACGAAAGTGTTCACTGAAGTAATGAAGGTTCATGGGTCTAGGATGACAGTCGGAGGGGTAGGGGGGGGAGGGGGAGGGGGAGGGGGAGGGGAAGAGAGAGAAAGCAGAGTGGAATACGTCACTACTTGAAGACACCATTAAAGCAGCTCCTCATTCAAAAACTGGTCACCCAAGGCAAGGCCAAGAACTGCGAACGCCGCCCGCCTCTCCAGTGGGCTGTCCCTGTGGCTGAGGCACAGATTCACTCTAAGACGCCAACCTATAACATGGCAGGAATGAGACCTCATTCCACATCCCCAAGGAGATGACCGACCGTGGCAAGGACCGTCGGCTGGCGTAAGGGTGGCTCAGGAAACTGGACTTTCACGAAGGAACACAAGTTTACTTCACAGTGGAAGGTTCAGGGTGTCACCACCGCGGTCACTGAATGATCTTAGATCGTGGATGGGACAGGAAGCATACAGTGCCCCATGACAGGGTCTCGCCAAAGAAGGGCCAGGGCATCCGGCGAGCCTTGAAAACCAACCTCTAGATTTCTGGAATACACAAGAGTTTGAAGGATAAAGCTAAGGAACGCCAGAAGGAAGCTACGTGGCCAGCTCAGGACAGAAGACATTTTGCAGTACAACAGGACAGACCGTGGAGGGAAAAAACCGAGGGACCAGTCTAGATTAAAAGAGGCCCCCAGGAAATGGCAAGCAGCTGTGGTGTGTGGTCAGACAGTGAACCTGACTTCAGAATCAACAGACATGAATGACAGCTGGGGAGAAGGAGGGAGGTTCGAGCATGAGGTCATCACTGAGATTTAAAGGACACTCTACATGCAGAGAGAGAAACTAGAACGGTTGTCATTCTCGTATGATGGGCCACAGGAAAGCAGTATTTTGCTTTCTTGGTCCTGTTAAAGTCCACACTCTAACGTTCCACGATGTATATTTAAGACTTTTATTAATCACAACAGGTCATTTCAAATTCTAAACAAAAGCCTTCGACAATAGTAACCAGAGGTTTGCACAAAGAATTAAACGAGATGACACGTGGAAATCTGACTAGAACAAAGACTTTCATGAAAGGTAGCAACTTTTTTTCATAAAAGAATAATTAATCCGCTTTAAGTCATTAAAGGCAGTTCCATCCCTAAGAACTAAAGAAAGCCATAGAGACGCTTGGGTAAACAGCAAACAAGAACAAAAAGAACAGAAAAACACCTCAGCCCCACCAGGTGACGGGACAGCTGACCTTTACCCCAGCTCCCCTGTCTGCTCCTGACCCCCCACACCGTCTCCCCCTCTCTGGAGAGTCAAAGGGAGGGGAAGACGAGGTGGAGCAACCGCGTCAGCAGCACAGGGTCTGTACCAGAGGTGGCTGAAGGGTCCTTCTGGACCAGGCAGTGGCCACTGTCCTTTGCACCCCTCACTTCCCTGTGCTGCAGGATTTGATTCTAATGCACAAGGCTGACTTTTCAAGAAGGGTGGCTGGGGTTTTACAAGCATCACATGTGGACCCTTTTGGACCCGGTTCAAACCTGGGGTCCAGTGTTCACGGACAGATTCAAGCTCAGAGTCCAACAGGCTTTGGGGCCCCTGGTGACCCTCTCACAGGGGCTGCGAGGTAGCGCTGGGCGCCGACAGCACACACATTTATTTATGCTGACTCTGCCTGTTCTGCGCCCTGGTAACTGGAGAAACACCTTCCTGGGACAGACTCTGTCACCTTTCTTAGGACACGAGCTGTAAACGGAGCGTCCCGCTGTGACGCTGGCTTCAGAGACTTAGGGACACCCTGGTGCTACGCAGGGAGGCGATTTCAATCAGACCCACAAGAGCCAGCGGGAACTTCTACTCCCAGGTAGAACCAACGCTCGCTTCCTGCGGGGCAGGACCCATGGGGAGGGCTTCTACTTGACGGAGAACGGAAGTCACATGTCACACCCTCTGAGGCCTAATGTGCCACATGACTATTTTAACTTATTTCATTTGAAGGTCTTAATCATGTTTCATTAAATGAATGTAACTGACACTGCCCTGCCAGCCCGAGGGAATGCCACGAACGCTGGCAGTGTCCCTCCACCGCGACAAGAACGCCAGGCAGAGAGGCGCTCCGGAAGACGGCGCCCGGGGAAGCAAGGAGCAAGTGTGGCTCTACTGTTGGCACGAGGAAAGTGGCCCTGGACTGTGCCAAAAGTAACGTCTCCAAAGACACCCCCGACCTGGCTGCTGTCCCCAATCTGTTTGCTCCTTCCGGAAGCCTGGGCGCTGGTGTCAAGGTGCCAGAGTCCACCGCATGTGCAGTTCAATAAACAGAAAGGAATGCAGCTTCCTGAGGAACAGCGAAGTGCAATTTAATCTCTCTCTATATAAATGGGAAGCTGGAAACTATTCCTGGAGGCCCACGAGCTAAGGGCAGAGCTACAGGGACGTTCGCCGTGCCAACTGCGGGCCACCTCTGTCTCCGGGCCCTGGTCTACCCCTCTCTCTCCCAAGCACCGCTGACACCAAGCTTCTCCTGACACCCCGTCGCTCACCACCCACCCTCTGAAATCTCAATAGCCTCAGCGTCACATCCTGCTCGTACAGGAACTGCAGTGTGGGAGTCTCCAGGTGGTGGGTCCCCGAGGTTCCCTAGATGTGACACCGTGTGTCAAAGTGGATGGTGGTGGAGTTGATCAATACGGTAGGACCTTCACATCAATTTTATTCAACATTGAGCCAAGAAAATTGTCTTCTTGAGAAATATTTCTAAAATTACCAGCTGATGTTGGGAGTCAAAAACCAAAAACAATAAAAACAAAACCCCCACCAGGCCCAGGGGAGCTCGTGTGACTAGGAATCCATCCACAACGAGAAAGAAGCTGGCGAAATACTAGGCACTCTGGCTTACTGGTAGCTAGTTTTACGGAGTTTTGGAACAAGAACCACGGGGGCAGAAAACTGGAGGCAATATCCACAGAAATTAAAGAGGTGCAAATTATTTGGGAAAGAAAAAGTTTGTGCCTCCAACGTCCAAAATAGGAAAGAGGGACCAGTGACTTACAGGGGGAAAAAAGCCCATTGCTGACCAGCAGGCTGGACTTGTCCCGAGGTTGATTTCAGTGCACTGAGCTCCCAGCAAAGCTCGCACCCACAGCAAGAAAGCCAGCTCCAGGGACAGTGGCCCAGTAGCCCAGTGAAGACGCTGCATGGGCACCACGGCTCTCTGTTGTCACCCCAGTTCTTGCAATTTGGTCTTGTGGCTCTGGCCAACCCTCCTCTACACCAAAGTCTATTAATTGTGTGGTCCCCAGAGGCTGATGGCTTCTGCCAATTCCTGCTGCAGGGACCCTCTTCACTGGTCCGTGGGTCGGGAGTGGTGTAGACAGTGGCAACTCATTCGTCTTCCCCCTGTCCCTGGAACTCTGCCACAATGCATCTGGTGGCTTCCTGAAGCAGGCACCTCAACCCAGCTGGTGGAAACCAGTCCCCAACTTCTGCCCTCCCCATCCGCTGTCCCCTCCACCCCTCTCGCATCTGAGTTATTACCACCCCGTCGCCCAAGTCAAAAACCTCGGTGTCTCCCTCTGTTGTCTCAGACTCCACCTCCAACCGTCACCAAGACAGGTGGTCCCACTTCCACTGTATAGTCTAAACACACCCGCTCCCCTCCATCGCCACCCTACCCTCTTCTTCCTTGCCGCCATCATGGTCTGGACTGGTGGTCAGCATGCCCCCCACTGGCCCTCTTTGAAGCATAAAGGATTGGGGCTTGTATGTGCCTGGGGCTTTGATTGCTTGCTCCCTTCTTCACCCCAGAAAAAATGACTGACAGATACTTATCACGTCCTCAAGCGCCATCCCAGCCGCAGCAACCCAACATGGTCGCCTAGGCCCTTTCTACCACATCAGCCTACTTAGCTAAAGAGCTCGGGTCATGATCTGACATTATTTTTGTTTAATTACTCGTTCTCTGTTTCCACGGGGTCAAGACTCATCTTATCAACATGGTGTTTCCGGGGCCTGGAACAATGCTTGCAGGCAGTTGTGTCAATAAATGCTGGTAACTGAACAAACGGCTTTACCCCTTTGATAAATACAGGTCAGCTACCCAAGACCGTGTGCCGAGGGGAAGGAGAAGAGGTGATGGCCGTGGTGGGGTTTTTTTTAGCTTTTTTTTTTTTTTTTGCCTTGGTCTTCATAAGCCATAGCTAGAAAGGTGCAAGTGACGAAAATCTGGCTGGTGGGACTAGTGCACCTGCCTTGTCTCACATGATAGAATGAGGAGCAGTGGGACAGGCCGATGGCGGTGGTGACAGTGACTGTGGATGGCCACTGACAGTGACTGGATCCCGGCCCCTCTACACAGAAAGAGTGTTCATCCTCAAAACAGCTCTGTATAAGCAAGCACTGCCGTCGGCATTAGGAGCAGTGAACTAATGGTGGCACAGAAGACGCAAGCAAGTGGCAGGACGGAGGGCTAAAGCCAGGCCTGACCCGATTCCTAATTCTCCCACGTGGTCCCACTTTCAAAAGACACTGACCTATAGTTCAAGTCCAATTCACCCATCCACGGCAGCAACAAGCTGAGTTAACATGTTGGTTTTCTAAACCTCATATCCTAAAAACGGTCTCGGGATGAGGTAGATACGAGAAGGACAACAGGACATGAACAGGTCAGAACCCGGTGACTTCCCCATGGCCGTCTTAAGGGCACCAGGCTGCAGGGAAACATGGTGTTCTCTTTACCACATTTTTCTAGGCTGAGAGGGATTGGACTTAAGCACAGAACAGATGCTGGTCAAATAAATATTACCAAATGTTTAATCAATGTAGTCTTAATGTTCTCTTCCTCTGGACGCGAGAGCAAAAAAGTACCAGTTGCCAAGCCACTGACCTGGTGAGCTCCTCCTGGAGTTGTGTGTGGTCAGGTGGAAAGAATTTCACCACAAACTTAACAACAACATGTTTTGGCCCTGAAGAAGAAGAAGAAGAAGAACATCAGTACAAAACTTGACGTGTGTTATATACGAAACTGAAAAAATGACTCTCAGGCATATTATACACCAAATACTGCACTTCACTCCAAGCTCCCAGCATGCTCCCTCCGGGCCACCCAGCAACGGTCCAGTTCGGCTGCTAGTTTCACTCTTTCATAGTGTGGAGAGACAGATGCCGGAGTTTTTAAAAAGCTGGCACTGGGGCTCCATGGCAGAGCACTTGCCTAGCCCGTGTGAGGCACTGGGCTCCATCCTCAGCACCACAGATAAATAAATAAAATAAACGTTTTTAAAAAAAAAACCTATGAAAAAAGTATTACATTCAACTATTGAACTTTTTCTCTGGAGACAAATGATACTCAGTTTTTTTTTTTAAAATAGGGTGTAAGGGGTAAAGTCGTTTGGCCATATATACAAAAGGGAGACAAAGACAAGACAGGGAAATGCTGAGGCCAAGAGAGGCTGGATTTCTTTCCCAAGTGACTCTAACAATAAGCAGGAACCTTGCACCTCGGCCAGGAGCACAGAGGGACGGTGCAAAGTGCGGAGGACGGAGGCTGCGCCGTTTCCTGCCCGTCATTTTTACAGCAAGAGAATGAAACGAGGCTGCTCAGATCCCGGGAAACCCTGAAGCGAGGAAGAGCCTAGCGCTCAATGTGAAGTGACAGCTTTGTCACACAGGGCCAGTCACGGCACACAGAGGAGACAGAAGCTAACACCCCTGCTTTGGTTCCGACCTGACAACCGTTGTGGCTGCCTTCGGGAGTGCACCTGGAGACCAGAAGAACAGAAGCCTTCCACCACCACCGTGCCCCTCGGTGACTGCTGGGGAGGAGCGTCCATCTCCCAGGCTCTGCGCAGCACCTTAGCAACACCATCGCTTAGTAGATGCCAGCCAGGGCCAGCTCCCTGAGGACACTCGGTAAATATCAGATAAATGATGGCCCTTTCATTTTCAGCGTTAATAATTTAAATGATAGACGATCAACATCAATTTCAACGGCATGAGGGCCACACAGACTTCGTGTTGCATGTTTATTACATCCACATAAAATGCTGCGAGTGGCCCGCTAGGGTTTCTTAAAAAGAAAAATAATCCCACAGGGACTGCGAGCTCAACTGAGGGCATGCTGCTTCGGTACCATCCCCGACCTGCCCAGGTTCTGGCTGCAGGGGGACCTTCAGGGACGACTTTGAGAACAGAGCCTAACCTCAAAGAAAAGACAGAAGGACAGTCCAGTGCTGCAGGGCAGTGAAAAGGGAGAAAGAGTCCTCTCCTAGTCCTTTGCCCAGCCCTCCTGGATCTTTTCTTTCCAATACACAGTCTCCACACCCACCTTTGGGGCTGTTTGCCTATCAGACAAACAACACACCCATATACCCCCACTCTGAGCACCCCACCGCCCCAAACAGCACTATATTCTGATTTTGGCTTTGAAGAGGGAGAACAAAAACCAGGAAATCAATGATATGAATAGATAGCTCCACCTTCCCCTTAGAAAGTGACGGTAAGAAACGGCAGCAAAGATCAGACAAGCTCCATTCATCTGCGGCTTAATAGCAAGATTCAGTTGTTAATCAAAATGCTATTTGATTTTCCAAGCAAGGTTTTGATTGCCAACTGTTATATATATTAAAATTGCAGAAGATACACAATTTAATAGTATGTGGATTAGTGGATGACGACAAGCAACACAGGGGGAAAAAAAGAAAGAATTTGTATCACTAGCGCCTCACGCCCCCAGACAAAAGCCTCCTTGACAATGGCACACCTGGCTTTGTATTTATCTCCACTGCTCAACAGGCAGGATATACTTACTTCGAATCTGCTTCACAATAGGTTTTAAGAGATCCAGCCACACCTACAGGGGAGAAAAAAACAGATTGAGACATAACTTCTCAATGAAAGTGTGCAAATATTTCAATACTATATTTAAAGCTATTTAAAATCCACATAGTTTCAAGGATTTGAAATCATCTGTCCCCCTCCCCTCCGGAATGTTCTATCTTATGTTGTCTGTCACTTGTATAGCATGGATCCTAATTTACTAACACTATCCCTGAGCTTGAAAGTCAATCTCCCCTAGCTCAGACGCATCATTAACAGGAGGTAAGGGTGCATGAGTGGTGGACAGAGTGCCTAGCGCACGCAGGGCCCTGGGTTCCATCCCCAGCATGGCGGCGGTGGTGGGGCAAGAGTTAACTAAGAATTTTTCTATTTTCATTTGCACTCTGATCATATTTATCTATTTGGAAAATATCAATGAAGGGCTGCAATTCTGACTGCGAGTGGGATGAATGAAATTCAGTTGCTCCCACTTAGACAAAATACCTGGCGGTGTGAGCATACACAGAACAGCACATCTTTGAGGGATTGGGAAAGGGAAAAAATATTTACAGACTATCATGTCTGCATCACACACCGCCTAACGCTATTTACCTCTCAAAACAAGCCAGGAATTCCTGTTGCCCAGGAAGAAACCTGAGTCTTGCAGAGGCTACATAATCTGTCCCTTGTCCTCCAGCAACAGGGTGCCAGAACTAGGACGGAGTCAAGTTTGCCCAAGCTCCAGTCCAGACTCTTTTTCACACGTATGTTCCCTGCAGTTTGGCAAAATTTTCAAAATACAGCGAAACCAACTGCCCTTATTAACAAAGCGAGAGCTAACCATACCGCACCATGTCACATGTTCTTGTCTTTAAAGTCCACTTGCATGTCGGGTCATTAGAAAAAGGTTTGATGGATGCCATGTGTGTACACAGGACAAAAACAAAGTCAATGTGTTTACTACGAAGAGGGTTTTATAAATAAATAGGAAAAAGAGAAACAGCCCTGTAGAAAGCTAGGCACAGAACCCCAGGTAACTGACGAAGGGCCAAGGACCAAAAGGAATGTGTTGGTGTTTGGGAATAACTGGCACTGGAACTGCAGATTAAAACCACGAATTAACCCTTCCTACCCATCGAGCAGGCATCTACATATGCCTATTTACATGTGTACTTTATAATCTCCAAAGGTCACGGGGAAGCAGGCACCTCTCCTCTACTGGTAGGACTTTGAGGAGACTTATTAGGGAAAAAATGGTTGAAAGTCTACCTAGAAAATATTCCTGTCCATACTCTTCCATCAAGCCACTCCCTTTTATAAATTAGGCAAAGATTCATGTACGAAGAGTGCTCATCGTAACATTTTTATGATAGTGAATTTTTTTTTTACAGTAGCCCAAATTAAATAAATAAGTAAATAACACAAATTATGCTGTTAATGAATACTTAAGAACGTGGGAAGTGGGTTGGAGAGGGCTGGATTTCTTCTCTGCCTTCCTTCACTTCTCCAGTTACTTTACATCCTCATTTCTCATAATAAAAAGACCAAAGTTGTTAAATGTCTCCTTCTTCAATCTCATTCCCTCCATCACCTTTTCAAGTAAGAATCTACATAATCAAATCCTCACTATTCTACATTCCCTATCCCACGCTGCTCTCCCGTCAGAGGGAAGAGAATGGTGTTCATCTGGCCTCTCCACCGTAACACTCGTGAGCCTCAACCTGAAAAGGGGAAAGAAAATTCAAAACAGCAAGCATTGAGCTATCTCACTCTCCTCCCAGGAATTCGGAAAGATGGAGAGTTTAAAAAGAATCTCATCTGGTACTGAAAGGAAAATAGCTCCAACCTGGAACCTAGGCCCCCCAACCTGGAACCTAGGCCCCCCAACCTGGAACCTAGGCCTTGTCTTCAAACTCATTTATCCGTTCGACCAAAACCTCCCGTGTCCCTCTGTGAGGCTCTGCGGTTGCACCTGTGAGAGAACAATCATCAGGTCCCTGCTTCACGGAGCTCACCGCCCAGTGAAGATGAAGGGCAGACCAACCAAGCCTCCCTAATAACCACAGTAAACGAGGACCAGAGACGCGACGGAGGAGGCGTCCAGGGGCTCCGAGGGCCCGGGGAGGACATCTGGCCCGTCGTGGAGTTGTGTTGTTCTTGTGTCACGGTCACTCAGGCCCCGGAGACAGGAGGTGTGGCACATCATGCAGAGCTCTGGGGGAAGCACCAGGCTGGTCCGGAGGCAGAGGGGCCGGGAGAGAAGGAGCCTAGGCCACCCTTTATTGGAATTTCTGGGGAAAGGCAGGGCTGGTGAGCGGGTCAGGGCTGGCTAATCGAATGATCCTGGCCGCTCCGAGCTATCTGTGCAGTCCCTGGACACCTGGTACTTGGCCCTGGATGACTCAGGCAGAGGATCCTGATGCCAGGGCTGGACAGGCCAGAGGGAGAGGCCTGGCTCTGCAGGGGTTGGCTCTGTGTGCATTTCAAAGGCCTGGCCCAGCCAGGGCCTCACCATCTCTCAGAACTCCTACAGGCAGTCTCTCCCCAGCCAGATGTTAAACACCACAGCGCGCGCGCACACACACACGCACACACACACAGTGACGGCTGGGGGACAGGCTTCCCTGAAAAGGACACTGCACTGAAAGGAAGGGAGAAGAACAACTGAAGCCGAGCAGTAAGAGTCCTTGCCTAGATGCCCAAGGGAAGGGCGCAGGCTTTGGTGTAAAAGCACGTCCCCTCCAAAATGCGCACTGAAATGTGCCACTGTGACAGTATTAGGAGGCGACTGAGCTCTGCCCTTATGAACAGGTTAATATCATTATTGCTGAAGTGGCTTATGAGAGACTGAGGGGCAGGCAGGCAGGCTCTCCTGATGCCTGGTGTGCACCTGAGTATGTCAGTGCACGCCCAATCCCCACTTCCTGAGGAGTGGTGTCTGGACACCAACACCACGAGCGACACTTCCCACCTCCGTAGCTGTGAGCGTATATATTTCTTTTCATTATAAGTTGTCTAGTCTCAGGTATTTTGTTACAGTAATGTCAAAAGAACCAAGATGATCGACAGGGCTAGAGAGCAAGGCTGGTGGGTCTGGAAGTGTCAGACCCCACTAAGGCCATGATAAGATATTTTGTCCTCATTCTAAACACAGTAGGAAGAATTTTACGCAAAGGATTAGACTTGTATGTTAAATACTCTGGTGGGGCAGTGAGAACACTTTGGAGGAAACCAGAATGGACGCAAGATGATGTGTTGTGATTGTCTTGCAAGATCAGATGGCATTTTGGCTCAGGAAGGCAGAAGTAAGATTGGGAAAAGTGGGTAGATTTGGGGAAAATTTAAGAGGCAAAAAGGAGTGGAATTTACTGGTAGATTGGACATCATGGCTGAAGGAGGAGACAATGCCCAGAGGGACACTGAGATTTCTGCCAGAGGACTCTAGTTAGGTGCTGGTGCAAGTCTTACGGGCACCCGGAGGATGACCAAGGCTGAAAGGCCATAACTGGGCCAATTTTCCAGGTGTTTCTGGATCACCCAGCAAGAGCTAGTATGGAAACGGCGGGACACATTTTTCTGGACTCAGGGGAGAAGCCTGGCTGGGAGCTCTCACTCTGACCCCATGAAGACAAGGCCTGCTGTGTTGATGGATCCCTGCCCCATGTGTCCTAGGCCACTCGAGCTGCTATAACAAAATGCCCCAGACTGGATGGTTTATAAACAACAGAAAGTGATTTCTCACAACTCTAGAGGCTGGGAACTCTGAGATCAAACAGCCAGCAAATTCTACTTCCTGGTTCAAGACAGTGCCTTCTTGCTGTGTCCTCACATGGTGCCCGGGGTGACAGTGCTTCTGAGGGACTCTTTGGAAAGGGCACTAATCTTACTCATGAGGCTCCACCCCATGTCTTAATCCACTCCTAAAGTCCACTTCTCCTGCTGCTGTTACCCTAGAGGCCAGGATTTATACCTATGAATTTTGTGGCAAACTAAATATTGAGATCCTACCCAACACAGAACAGTTAGAAGGAACAGGAGAGTGCTGCAGTCTGGCTGGGCACAAAATAACCGAGCCGCCACGAGGCACTTTTAGGTTCAAACAGGGACTACTTTATTGCCCGAACTCTCACTGGCACTCCACGCACACTCCCGGGGAACTCCCCCTGCCCTCAACCCGGCTCCACGAGAACTCAATGGGAACTCCACGAGAACTCAAAAGTAGCGGGTGCCCAAGGCAGCAGGAGCCGCCCTATTGCCGGACAGCAGGGTTCTATATACAACTGAATACACAGCCTGTTTCAATCCAGCATCATCCAGTCACAGCAATTATACACAGCTTAACTTAATTATCATCATCTTAATGGCTCCCTGGTGTCACCTCTCAACCACTCCTTCTGGCAAAATGCCAGGCGCCATCCGGACTCGGCTGTGGCTCTCAACAGGAGAGCACAGAGAGAAAATCAGGAGAGAACGATGCCAGGGGAGAAAACGGTTCTGGAAGGAGGACACCGAGCTATCAGAGGTCCCATAAGACCAGCCATCACACCTGCTGGCCACGTGGTTCTGCGATGGGCTGAGCGGCCGGTGGGAGGGTGGTGAAACGGAAGCGTGGCTGTCTGGCGAGGCTTGGCCGGGAAGCAAGAGCCATTGGAATAGAAGGAGATGGAGCGAGGCACCGAGTAAAGGAACGGTAGCTCTGCTTTAATCTGAATAACCTGGGTGCATTAAAGAAGGGGAAAGGCTGAGCACTGGAGCAAGAGGATATAAGAGATGGAGTCCAGGGCTTGGGACAAGGGGGACAGGCTCACAGCGGGCAGGAGGAGGGTGGCATACTCTGCGTCGGGAGGCAGGATGGCTCCTACGGGACACCCTCTCCTGTAAAGTCAGCAGGCTGAGTGCAGAAGGTTGACATAGTCGCTGTACCAGAGAGGGAGGTGCAGGAGGCTTCCCGGGGGGATGCCAGGCTGCTGCGAGCCCACCCTGTGACACTTGCTCTTTGGGTCTTCACAACTGCCTCTGGGGACCAGTCAGTCCCTGAGAACTCTCACCAGCCACCAGTGCTGCCACAAAACCCAACTCAACTGCAGACTTCCCGGACAGAGGCACTGTGCGTTGGCAATGTATTTGCCAATTTTATGAATTGTTTTTAAACATCCCTCCCCTGTTTTTGGCATTTCTGGAGAAAGCATCAGATACAAGCACCAGCTTGAGCCAAGTGAGCATGTGGTCGCCTCCCTGCAGGTCTGGGAACACAGGGCCAGCCTGAGTCAGCCGCCTGCGAGGCAGCGCTCCGCAGCGATAACGCTACAAGGCATCAATCACCCCGCGACGGAACCAGCCTGGGAAGAGAGCCGGGGGCCTGCGAGAACCTGGCCACGTGGACGTCTGCAGAGCTGAGGGAGAGGGCTCAGGAGGAAAAGGCTCGCCCATGTGGGATCCGAACTGTGATAAGCCAGGAGCAGCAAGAAGGTGCTGCTCAGCCGGAGTCACAGCAGGTGGCACGTGGGGAGGGCTGCGGGAATGACCTGGACTGCATTAGGTCAGCCTGGACAAGTGCCACCAACCGAGGCAGAGCGGAAACCAGGCCCAGGTGGGTCAAAGAGCCACAAAAGCACCACACTCTTTCCCCAGCAGTGGCCCCCCAGAGGGTCACATCTGTAAGCCCCATCTTCCCCTCAAACCACCTCTCTGCACCCCCCACCTGGTTCTCCCTGAGATTGGGGCTGGTTCCCGAGGACACTTGCACACTGAACAGCCGGTGGAAGGGATCTGGTTTATATGATGGATGCCTGGTCTGCAGTGTGCTCCCAGTCGGTGGGATGCAAGGATACTGACTCCGCGCGGCACCTGCTGAGGCTGCCAGGCCCGCTACGTTCATTCACTGGCTTCCTTACAAGTCCACAGGCTGGGCAGACTGACGGCAGAAACTGCATGTGTGGAGGTTCAAGGTGTGGGCAGGTTTGGCTTCCCTGACGCCGCAGCAGATGGCTGCCATCTCACCTCGTCCTCGTTCACCTTTCCTCTGTGTGCGTGTTGTGGAGTCTGCTTCCAAATCACCCCTTAGGAGGACACAGAGCTGCTCAGGACCTGCCCTAATGGCTTCATTTAACTTAGTCACCTTGCTAGAGACCTCCAAACACACCCACGTCCTGAGCCACTGGGAGACGGGGCTTCAAAGGTGAATTCTGGGGTCCACACAGTCCAGCCACGGCGCTGGCCTCCTGCAATCCGGTCTCAGTGCAGAGTTCTAGGCCGCCCTTCACTGCCTACCTCATCTCCTGTCAGCGCCCTTGTTTCCTCCCGTCCCTCGGGAATGCCACCTCCCCCGACATGGGATGGGAGCTGGGAAGAAATGCTCTCGTGCGTGTACCAGGGCAGGGCACGGCGAATCGCTGTCCCCGAACTGTTCTCTTCTTTCCCTAAATACCTTCCCGCCCTCCATTATTTTGGTGGGTGACATCTTAGGTGGATGTTGTAGGCAAGTGGAATTTTTGGGGTGTTTTGGAAAGGGTCTTATTAAAAGAGTCAGCTATGTGAACTCAGATTGGGGGCAGGATAGGGACCAACGTGTCTTGAGCACCTACTGTGTGCTAGTCACTGAATAGATGCTTTGCAAATTCTATTTTAATACCCATAACAGTGTGGTCCCTTTGCTTATAAAGTAAGTCAAGTTCAGAGAGTTCATGTCAGTTGCCCAAGGTCACCCAGCTGGAATCTGATATTGAGTTCAGCTGAATTCAAAAATGTGCCTTTTCTACAACATAAATAGGCAAAGGTACAGGACTCAACAAATGCTGGGCTCCCCTCTTCTTATTTGGTTCTCACTTAAAATTAAAAACTTTTCTTTTTTTACAGAAAGCTCTCCTCCCTCAGAACTCTTCTTGTTAAAAAAAACAAAAAACATATTCAACTAAAAATTCCCATCATTAACTACAAATTGGTTATAGAAGATCATTCAGTGTTTAGAATTCATTGGAACCAATTAGTATTTCTTCAGGCTCTGCCCTAGAAGAAGAAATGGCTTTACTGTGAATTTTTTGGTTTGTAATGATATGTTCAAATGTAGAATTTCACATTACTTTATTAATTGTACATTTGGTTACATGTAGAAGACATGTTAAATGTGACCTTTTTTTAAAAAAAAAACAACAACAACAAAAACTATTACTTTGTAGAGATTTTTGTTTTCTGTTTTAGTACCAGGGATTGAACCCAGGAGCACTTAAACACTGAGCCATATCACCAGTCCTTTTTACTTTATTTTACTTTTTTAGAGACAGGATTTTGCTAAGTTGCTTAGAGCCTCACTAAAGTGTCAAGGTTGGCCTTGAACTTGTGGTCCTCCTATTTCGGCCTCCCAAGCCACTAGGATTACAGGCACGCACCTCCAGCCCCTGCAGAGATTTCTACTTCTGGTCAAAAGAGTAATAAAGACCAGATTTATTTTCCAACATGAAATAATAAAAAGAAACAAAGAAGACATAACACAACAGACCCAATGACAGGAGATACCAGATCATGAGAATCCGTGATCTCTGAGAGACAGGAAAATAACACCAGATCCCGCCATGGCCCCACCCGCTTCCTGGCTGTGCGTGGGGAGGAGCAAGGACTGGCAAAGCCTGGGAGCTGCTGGGCGGGAGCTGAGAACTCGGCGGGGCCAAGGCTGCGTGAAGTCACTGGACAGAGCACCAGAAAGCAAGGAGGTGCCCTGAGAGAGAAGTGAGGGTTGCCACAGTCAGGGCTGGGAAAAACGCACACGAAACTGTTAGAGGTAACAGCGTCTGGTGCTCGTGGAGAGCAGGAATGCCACCTATTTCCAACATCCAGGCAGGAAAACCTGGTGACTCGGGGGCCGTGAGAGCGCTGAAGAGTCCTGCTCTCCCAGCCAGGAAACAGTGAGCCCTGGACAGTGCAGTGGCGTCCTACTAACACGTCTTAAAAGCCAAGTCGTTTTGAAATAACTTGATTGCATCCTGGAACACATTCAATAAAATGTGGAGGATGCAACCAACAACACAAAGTCCATATTTCTCATCTAATTTAAAAAAAAACAGCTACAAACAAGAAATATGACCTATAATAAGACCAAAAAGAGTCGATCAAAACTCACACAGAGGGCAGAATCCGCAGAGAAGGACACTGAAAGAAGCCTTATGACGATATTCCGTGTATTTAAAAATTTGAGGTCTGGGAGACAAAGACAAGACACAAGCTGACCTTCTAGAGTGAACAGCAGGCCTGGGAGGTGAGCAGTACACAGAGCGGTCAGCAGCAGAGCAGGCATCGCAGAAGAAAATGAAGCAGCCCAGGAAGGATCCAGAATGAAACCCTGAGCATCAGAGAGGGAAGAACAAGCCAGCAGCCCACGGAGGCCTGACCAGGCACGTGGAGCGCCCCAAGGAGAGGAGACGCAGGGAGAGAAACACAGCAGAAGAGACACTGGTGAGTTCTTCTCCAAATGTGATTTAAACTGTTCCTCCACAGGATCAGGGAGCCTGGCAAACGCAAGCAGAAGAGCCACAAAGAAAACTGCACAGAGGCCTATCAGATGCAAACTGCTCAAAACCAGTGACGAAATCTTAAGATCATCCAGAGGGGGAGAAAAGGGACACTTGACGTACAAAGGAACAAAGATAAGAGAAGATCTACTGTAGAAACAACACAAGGGAGAACACACTGGTGGTAAGTTTTTTAAGGTGCTGAAGGGAAGAAAAGAGCCCCATGTGACAACCTCTGCCTACGATTTTATACCCATCAAAACTGTCTTTCAAAACAGAAGCAGAGAACAAGACTTTCAAACACACCAAAGCTGAGAGAATTCACCACCAGCAGACGCCAAGTAATAAGAAATGCTAGCCCCTCAAACAGAAAGAAAGTAATCCCAGATGGAAATCTGTGCCCACATAAAGGAAAGAAAAGCACTAGAAATGGTAAACATGTGGGTAAATACACAAAAAATAATACCAATGTAGCATGGGTTCACATAAAACCAAAATGCATGGCAATAATAGCCAAAAGATCAGGGGGTGGTGAAGTAGAGCTATACTCTGGTTTTTATGCTACATGTAGGGTGGAATGATATTCACTGTAAACACGTTGTGATAAGTCAAAGATGTGCACTATAAACTGTAAAGTAGCCACAAAAATGATAATCAACGATTCATAGCAAATAAAACAACAGAGAACATAAAATGGAATCATCAAAATTTTCCAGTTAATTCTAGATGCAGTGGTGAACGCTACTCAGCTACTCAGGAGGCTGAGCAGAAGGATCACAAGTTTGAGTCGAGCCTGGACGACTTAACAACACCTTGTCTCAAAATAAAAAGGGCTGGGCATGTAGCTTGGTGGCCAACTGCTTGCCTGGTATGTGCAAGGTCACTGGGTTCAATTCTCAGAACCACAAACAAACAATCAAAAGGTGAGAAAATGGATAGACAAAAAGAAAGATCAGTCTGAACCCTACCACAGTCACATTGTGAATGTGATCTAAACACCCCTCAAAAGACATGGACTGTCAGATTGGATTAAAACAACAACAAAAAGGCAAGACCCGACTCTGTACTGCCTACAAGAATATTGCAAATGTAAAGACACAGATATGGGGCTGGGGCAGGGGCTGGGGCTGTAACACAGTGGTTGAGAGTGTGCTTAGCGTGCATGACAACTTGGGTTAAAACCCTAGGATCAAAATGAATACATACGGCCATAAAGGCACAAGTAGGTTAAACAAAAAAGAGTAGAAAAGGTGTACCATGCTAACGTTAGTGGCAAACTGAAGGGGCTGTATTAGTGTTACACACAGTAGAACCAGAACAAAGACTACTGCTAGGGTTAATGATAAAGGAGTCAATTAGTTGAGAAACTGACAAATCTAAATATTTATACTCTGAAGAGAATTTCAAATATATGACGGAGAAACCTATCAAACTGCAAGGAGAGATAAATTCATAATTATGGTAAGAGATTTTTAATACTTTCTCTTACTATTTGATACCACCTGTAGGCAGAAACTGAGCAAGGACAGAGAAGCTCTGAACACTGTCAGCCACGGTGATCCAATCGACACACGTGGAATCCTCTATCCAACGCAGCGCGGTACACAGTCATGCACTGATTGACAGCGGGGATCTGCTCTGGGAAGTGCCCTGCTGCAGGAAAATCAGAGTGTACCGAAACAGACCCGGACTGCACAGGTCCGTCACTCACCACGCCCTTGACCCAACCAAGACGCGTGGTAAACAAGAGACCAACAGGCTGTTGCTGGGGTAACAGGGCTCACTGTTTTACAGTGAAACTTTTTTTTCCTGTTAAGAAAGAGGATACTTTAAAATAATGATTAAAAATATAGTAAGTAAACCAATAACAGCTGCTTATTACCGTTGTCAAGCATCAGGCTCTGTCGATAACTATGTTATACTTTATTTTTGCAGCACTCAAAATTTACCACCAAGGTGCATTCCCAGTCCTGTTTTATTTTTTATTTTAAAATAGGGTTTCACTAAGTTGCTGAGGCTGGCTTTGAACTCGTGATCCTTCAGCCTCAGGCCCAGGACACCAGGATTACAGACCCACTGTGCCACTGTGCCCGGCTGCTGCTTCTTCCTCTGTCCTTTTCTCCTTCTCCTTCTCCTCTCTCCCCCCTCTTCTCCTCCTCTTCTTTTTTGTAATACTGGGTACGGGGATCAAACCTGTGGCTTCATGCACGTTAGTTAGGACAGTGCTCCAATACTGAGTTACACCCCCAGCCCCTTTCTCTACTTTGAGACAGAGTTTCACTAGGTTGCCCACTGGCCTTGAGACCTTCCTGCCTCGGGTGCCCAAGTGGCTGGGATTGTAGGTGTGAGCCGTTGCGCCTGGGTGTGCTCTCCCTTAACACCGCTGGCAGTGCAGTAGGCTTGTTTATACCAGCATCGCCATGAACACGTGAGGAACGCACTGTACACCACATGGGAATTTCTGGCTTCACTATGATCTTATAGAACAACTTGTTACCACAATCCATCATTAATGGAAACGTCTTCACATGGTACAAGTCTGTAATTCAGGTATACATAAACTACTTGCCAAACTCGTCACACACTAGGCTGTTAGATAAAGAGCAGCAAAATATTTTAAAAGCTTCCCATCACACCAAGTGCCATAGCATTAAATAAAAAATCCATAATAGAAAGATTTGTGGGAAATCCTCAGATATTTGGAAATGAAATAACATACACCTAGATAAAGAATACAGCAAAGGGAAATTTGGAATTATCTTAAACTGAATGAAAATGAAAAAAACCCCAGAAATTTGCAGAATGCCATGAAAACCCTATTAATTTAGAAATGGTCTTCTCTTAGTCTAGAATTTATATGTACTCCACCACGGAGAGATCACTGTTAGCACCTCAGTGAAGCGATTGAACTTGGATCCTTGCAAACCTCCCCTGAGGGCTTATGGAACCACCACCAGGTCCTGTTCCCAGAGCTCCTGGTGGGGAGGGGCTGAGGATGGGCACTCCTAGCCAGCTCCCTGCCCATGCTGGTGCTGCTTGCTGTTCCAGGGACCACACTGAAGAACTGGCACCTCTGGGCACATATGTCCTAACCTCTTCTTAGGTGTGAAGTGGGAATGGGGTGTAATGTACAGACAGTTTTTAAATTTTTTTTTTAATTTATATATGATAGCAGAATGCATTACAATTCTTACTACATATCACACCAATTCGTGTCTTCATTCCTGTGCTTTGGATAATAATGCCCATAATAACAGATACTTTTTAAAAACCAAAATGAGAAGGCGTGCAGCTCAGTGGTACAGCATTTGCTTTGCATGCTCAAGATTCTAGGTTCCATCCCCAGCACTGGGGTGGTGGGGGACCCCCACAACAACAAGAAGATTGTTTTATAATCTTCTTCCCACACCAATGACGTTTACCTTTCCATTTTGTAAACTTTCTTCACATCAAATACTCTGACTATATTCAAATTCCTCCCACTGACTGAAGAATGTCCTTCCTGATAGTCTGTCAGAACTAGTGTCCATCCAGGACCATGCCTGACATACCGCTCGTTATGCTCATAAGTCCCTTTCAAACCAGCCGAGAACCCATACTTCCCCTGCCCCTGCTGCCAACGACACTGGCATGTTAAAAGAATCCATGAACAAGACTTGAACTAAAAAATTAGAGGATATATCTTTATTTACAAGGAAAGTCTTAAGTACCAGAGAAATTAAAGACAGATCTGTAAACTAAAGCACAAAATCAAATAAGGTACAAGCTCTGCCTAGGTATTTGCGTATCAATTTGTTAAGCAGGATTGGATATCCCAGATGTATGCACAGGAAAGTTCTGGAAGAAAGCTTAGACTTAATATTTATAAGCTGTGTCTGGGGTCTGAGGGAGCCATCACCTGCAGGGAAATGTTAACCCTGGGCTCTCTGTTTTAAGAAGGGCTCAGACAAGGACCTCAGGCATTGCAGGAGTAAAACAGGAGCTACCCAGTTTTACCTATTTTTAAATCCTTTGTTTAACATTCATTACCTTTGAAAAATACATTTCAAAGGACGTCACTTGGCTATTATGGCTACTTATTTTTTTTCTTTTTTGTATGATGTAAGAAGACTTGACAGGAGATCTATCCTCCTAACAGATTTTAAAGTGTGTGATACTTGGGTGAGGGGAGCTCTGCCTTTCTGGGGATCTGCCTCATCAACTCAGCCACCGTCACATGATGCTGATCTGCATGGTGACCAACACCCGACACCCTCACATCTGCTAGCTTCCAGAATGTTCCAGCTGCTCTTGGTCCTGCAATATTCTTCATCTTTACACCTGGGCCATTCCTCAGAGCCTCTCCTCCCCTCATACGTCCTCAGTTAGACCCCAGGGAGGAAGTGAGGTCAGAGGTTGTGACTGTGCATAAATTAAGAGAACAGCAAGGGACACCAGTCACCAAGTAGCCACAGCTTCCATGACCTTGAAAGCATGCCTGCAGCTGGCAACATTTTCCTCTCTGCCCAAAGGAGCACAAAAAATGACTCTTCCCGAGTTTGCCTGTATTTATTTATAAGAGACCAGAATTGTCTTATCAGACCCCTGAGCAATGCTGTTAATTAAAAATTGGATTGCCAGGCACGGTGGTGCACACCTGTAATCCCAGTGGCTCGGGAGGCTGAGGCAGAAGGATCACAAGTTCAAAGCCAGCCTCTGCAACTTAGCGAGGCCCTAAGCAAGACCCCGCGTTAAAATAAAAAATAAAAAGAGTTGGGGATGTGACTCAATGGCTAAGTGCTCCGGGGTTCAATCCCCAACGCTGCCCTCCCCCAAATTAGTGGGCTGGCCTTAGGGGCTTCTGAGTTGGAACACAAGAATCGAATAATGGAATTAAGGAGGTATCTACCATGTGCCACGAGCCCTGCTCAGATCATCACTGTAAGGCACTTGAATGAATCCTTGCGATAACCATGTAAATTGGTCATTTATTACTCTAATGTTCAGATAAAGTGAAAAATCAAGGAAGTTAGGAATCTGCCTGGCTGCTCAGTGACTAAGTGAATGTGAAGACACAGTCACAGGTCACAGTGCAGAACTCTTCCAGTCTCCTCGCCAGGCAGGGGAGATGAATGCTTCTCTTGTGGCTGAGATGATCTCGGCGGGGAATGTCTGTGTGGCTCTTGGAGATGCAGACATCGATGGGAAGGTGGCAGAGGACATATGCTTTGGCTGAGATAGCCTGAGTGTCCATCAGGGCCACACACTTCATTATTAAGGGTGGGCGGGGGCTTCTCTGAGGTTGCTCTCTGCAAAATGTGGACGGCAAGAGGCCTCCCTCAGAGGAATACCATCAGGCAGATTGGCAAACCAGGCCACAGGAGCCAAACCTGTTTTGGTAATGCTTAGAAATAAAGGTTGGCTTTCACATTTGTAAGTGTTTTTTAAAAAATCCAAAGAATGATAATATTTTGTGAAATATAGAAACTATATGAAATCCAATTTTCTGTGGCTCTGAATGAAGTCTTATTAGAACACAGCCCACTCCTTCCCTTCCACCTTGTCTCTGGCTGCTACTGTCCTACAAGGGCAGAGGTGTCCTGAGGCCTCTCCCCTTGGCCACACTCTAGTCTGGCTCCACGGAGCTCTCTCTCCTCTCCTCGGACTCAACTTCAGGCTTCTGTGTCTGGTTTTTATCAAGAATCCCACCAGGTCGGTTTAGACAGAATTCTCTGATTTGTTCCCGGAGTTCATCCCTAAAACAACTCAATGGGTTTCTGGCCCTCAGCCCTTTCACCAATTAGCTGGTGTATTAAATACAGGTCTTGATTCCTAGGATCAATAGCATTTCTGGCACAAAAAGCCCAATCCATTAAAGAAAAAAAAAAAAAAAAAGAGCTGATTAAAAGACTTTTCTGCTCTGTGGAGTAATTCCGTAGGGACAGCTTCCTGGACAAGGACAACAGCAGGCCCAACTTGCTGTAGACACAGCAACACCCTCTGCAGCCTGGCAAGGCACAGGATGAGTCTAATCAGGGCAGAGCACAATTGATTATCTAATAACCACCACTGGCTTACTGCAACCTTGAGAAACATCTTAGACTGGAAAGTGCTTATATTTTCCTTAAACTTCCTCAGATCCTTCCTAGGAAAAATGCCCTGGGTAGGGGTGTGGCTCAGTGGCAGGGTGCATGCCAGGCAAAGCAGGAAGACCCTGGTTTTGAACCCAGCACTGCCAACAAAGTGGGGCTGGGGGTGGGGATGCTCTGACTTCAGTTCTTCCAGGAACAGAAAGGATGAGGCGAGGGAGAGAGGCTGAGCCAGAATCAAGTTGCCCAATTCGACAACTTACCACCTGGGACTTGTTCGTACCTATCACACCCACAGAAATGGGCAGAACCTGCAAGGTGGCCTTACGCCTGGGCAGCACAGGAGCAGCCCCTGCATGGAGCCTGGCAAAGATAACGGTCACACGGTGTTACACATCAGGGTGACGGCACACACGTGGTCCCCACAGCACTGCCACAACAGCCCAGGGGAGAAGCAAGCTAAGTGTCCATCAACAGATGACTGGGCACACACGCGCAGTGTGCGCATAGTGGAAATACCACTCAGTGTTGAAGAGAGTGGAAGCCTGTCATATAAACAAACCTTGAGGCACCCCGCTGAGTAAAATGCGCCAGTCACAGAAGGGCAGATACTGCAAGACTCCAGGGACATGAGGGGTCTCAAGGAGTCAAATTCTTAGAAGTAGAGTGGTGGGTGCAGGGGGAGGGAGGGAAACAAGGAGCTCAGTGGGTGAAAGCGGCAGGTCGCGTGATGGACAGGTTCTGGAGACGGGCTCACCGCACTGTGCTCTTGGCCAACACCACTGCCCTGTATGTGTGAAGCGGCAAGATGGCAGAGTTCCTGTGGTCTGGATAACCGTGAGGATGGATAACTCATGCTTTCTGAACACCTTCCCAAGCCCCTTACACTGGGCTCCCAGGCGAACAGATACTATTGCATGTGATCCTTCCAGAAGCTGCCCGAGCCGGGCACTGTTTCTCCCATTTTACTAAGTGAGGCTCAGTGGGTTGAAGCAACACGGCCCAGTAGCCTGCTACTAAGAGGCTCCCAGCGAGGTCAGCGCCAGCAATCTGACCACAGTGTAATTTCAACTGCCTTCGGTTATATCACCTGGCTAAAAGGTGGCACTTCCTAGGATCCCAGGTGGAGGTGCAAATCTCACATTCCCAGGCAAATTTGTCTGGGCAGAGGGAAAACACAACTAGTGTTTGTTACTCCCACACGTGAGCTGTTCTTCCTCAGATTACCTGGTCAAGACTGGTCATGGGAATCCCCCAACCAGATCCCATCAGCCCACCTCTGCATTTGGCCATGGGGTCTGCTGAGGTGTGCATTTTGGGGTAAACTTTCACGGAAGACACACCTATATCTCTACACATGGCACATGTTACAACTGCAAAGCTCACTGAATTTTCACAAATGGATTGCACCCATAGACCAGCACCCAGGTCAGGAAACACAGACAGGACCCCAGCTGTACCCCTTCTAGTAAGTACACTGTCCCCTCTAATGTCACAGATCCATTCTACAAAAACAACTTGTTTTTACAATTACATGAAATCAGTTCTCAGGTTGGGATTCCAGAGTTGACACACAGTAAAACACGGAGACCAGGTCAAAAATGGAATGGCAACCAAGAACACAGGCCTGAGCACCCTCGACCAGGGAACGTAGACTTCGCAAAGACTTAATCTCTTAAAGAATGGGATTCCTCATAAAAATTAAAAGAGAGAGAGAGAGAGAGAGAGAGAGAGAGAGAGAGAGAGAGAAAGGAAAACAGAGAAAAGGGCTTTGAATTTCACCAGTGAAACACCAAGAGTAACCTAGTATGGCAAATGGCCACTCACTCTCTCAAACAGTGTTGACAAACTACAGCTTGCCACTTGATCAAGTTTTACTGGAACGTAGCTATGCCCAATCCTGTCCACATTGCCTATGGTTGCTCGTACTCTATGGCAACAGATTTAAATAGCTACTGCTGAGATCTTGTGGCTGCAGAGTCCATAGATTATTATATATATGATATTTTGTATCTGGCTCTTTCTAAAAAGTTTATTGATGCCCATTCTAACTCCATGAGAAGAGGGACTGTGTCATGTTTGAGCCACTGGGACTAGACCACTCTGGCATATGGTAAATGGCCATGGGTTGGCTCACACATTTTTCAAAAAAAAAAATTTTTTTTAGTTGTAGATGGACATAATACCTTTATTTTATTTATTTTTATGTGGTTCCAAGGATCAAACCTAGGGTTTCACATGTGCTAGGCAAGCGCTCTCCCACTGAGTTGTAACCCCAGCATTGGCTCACACATTTTTTATTATTGGTATAAGTTTTTTGGTGGGAAGTGATGCTTTCTGGGGATTGAACCCAGGGCCTGCACGTATTCTACCTCTGAGCTACATCCCCAGTCCTGCATTTTTATTTATAGTACATGTGAAAAATAAACACCTCTTTCTTTAAGTCATTATTAATGGGGTTTTCTTTATTCTACAGTTAAGCCCATTCCTAAGCAATATCATAAATCATAAAAATCAAATCTGATAAAAACTTGAAAAAAGTCAGCCTAGGAAAAGAGAAGTACCAGCCGTGGCTGGCAGAAAAGGGTCTGAACCTGGAGTCAGGAGAACACAGTTAGAGCCCAGGTCTGCCCACTCGAGGCCCAGGTGGGGAACAACCCCTAGACTCAGAACCCCCGAGCTGCAAAGTGCAGATGTCAGTACAGACTTCGGGTTGGAAAGGCGGCGTCCCCTGGATGGGAACAGGACAGACTGGAACAGAAGAGCCCTCGGTGCTGCAGTGATGCCAGCAGGCATGTAGCAGGCTTGGCAGAAATAAGCAGATAGCATGGCTTCGGAAGTTTTGAAAACTATTATTTCAATATACAATAAGCTTATGAAGCAATGTTCTGAGTGACATGCACCTGCTACATGGTGACGGTTTGTGGTCCTCTCTTCCCAAGCTAATGAATGGAAACCATACCCCTCTTGCCACCTGACACATCAGCGCACGTTTCTCCCACAGCGTCACGTGGTGAAGCCCAGAACAGCTGTCAGGTGAAGGGGGGAACGCAGACTTAGATCGGACAGGTCTGCTGTGGCCATCTGTGGCTTCAGGAGAAGACGGGGTGGGAGTCAGGCAAGCTAAGATTCGTGGAAAGCGACGGAACGTTTGGAGGTGCTCACAGTAGAGAAGACACAACCTGCAGTCACTTTTAGATGATGAGACGGGCTCTGCCCTGCTGGCTCCAGGCAGGGCTTGGGGCAGGAGTCAGCGCCTTCGATAGGACAGTAATGGCACAGAAAGCCCTTGCCCTCTGGCCCCCCGCCCACCCTTCCATGTCTACCATCTTTGCCGTTGCCTGTTCCCAACCCCTCAACTCTGCCTTGTCTGCAGGTTCCTGAAGGGGCCACTTGATTTCTGGTATTTGTCCATGAGCTGCTCCTCTCCCTGGAACATTCTGGTAGGTCAGGCCCTCCGGCTCCTGGGCCTCGGTTTGGTAATACTGGGAAGGACTTCCTGAACACAATGTCTGCTGCCCCCACTGCCCAGTAGCCCTCCATGACACCTGTCACATGCCCCTGTGGTCTGTGACTCAGCCTGGAGCATAGGTTCCCTGCACCTTGCTCGTCACTGGATGCCAGGAGGGTAACTGGGACCAGGTCCCCGCACCTTGCTCGTCACTGGATGCCAGGAGGGTGACTGGGACCAGGTCCCCGCACCTTACTCATCACTGGATGCCAGGAGGGTGACTGGGACCAGGTCCCCTGCACCTTACTCATCACTGGATGCCAGGAGGGTAACTGGGACCAGGTCCCCGCACCTTGCTCGTCACTGGATGCCAGGAGGGTGACTGGGACCAGGTCCCCGCACCTTACTCATCACTGGATGCCAGGAGGGTGACTGGGACCAGGTCCCCTGCACCTTACTCATCACTGGATGCCAGGAGGGTGACTGGGACCAGGTCCCCGCACCTTGCTCATCACTGGATGCCAGGAGGGTGACTGGATCAGGTCCCCGCACCTTGCTCGTCACTGGATGCCAGGAGGGTGACTGGGACCAGGTCCCCGCACCTTGCTCATCACTGGATGCCAGGAGGGTGACTGGGACCAGGTCCCCTGCACCTTACTCATCACTGGATGCCAGGAGGGTGACTGGGACCAGGTCCCCGCACCTTGCTCGTCACTGGATGCCAGGAGGGTGACTGGGACCAGGTCCCCGCACCTTACTCATCACTGGATGCCAGGAGGGTGACTGGGACCAGGTCCCCTGCACCTTACTCATCACTGGATGCCAGGAGGGTGACTGGGACCAGGTCCCCGCACCTTGCTCATCACTGGATGCCAGGAGGGTGACTGGATCAGGTCCCCGCACCTTGCTCGTCACTGGATGCCAGGAGGGTGACTGGGACCAGGTCCCCGCACCTTGCTCATCACTGGATGCCAGGAGGGTGACTGGGACCAGGTCCCCGCACCTTGCTCGTCACTGGATGCCAGGAGGGTGACTGGGACCAGGTCCCCGCACCTTGCTCGTCACTGGATGCCAGGAGGGTGACTGGGACCAGGTCCCCGCACCTTGCTCGTCACTGGATGCCAGGAGGGTGACTGGGACCAGGTCCCCGCACCTTGCTCGTCACTGGATGCCAGGAGGGTGACTGGGACCAGGTCCCCGCACCTTGCTCGTCACTGGATGCCAGGAGGGTGACTGGGACCAGGTCCCCGCACCTTGCTCGTCACTGGATGCCAGGAGGGTGACTGGGACCAGGTCCCTGCACCTTGCTCGTCACTGGATGCCAGGAGGGTGACTGGATCAGGTCCCCGCACCTTGCTCATCACTGGATGCCAGGAGGGTGACTGGGACCAGGTCCCCGCACCTTGCTCATCACTGGATGCCAGGAGGGTGACTGGATCAGGTCCCTGCACCTTGCTCATCACTGGATGCCAGGAGGGTGACTGGATCAGGTCCCTGCACCTTGCTCATCACTGGATGCCAGGAGGGTGACTGGGACCAGGTCCCCTGCACCTTACTCGTCACTGGATGCCAGGAGGGTGACTGGGACCAGGTCCCCGCACCTTACTCATCACTGGATGCCAGGAGGGTGACTGGGACCAGGTCCCCGCACCTTGCTCATCACTGGATGCCAGGAGGGTGACTGGGACCAGGTCCCCGCACCTTGCTCATCACTGGATGCCAGGAGGGTGACTGGGACCAGGTCCCTGCACCTTGCTCATCACTGGATGCCAGGAGGGTGACTGGGACCAGGTCCCTGCACCTTGCTCATCACTGGATGCCAGGAGGGTGACTGGGACCAGGTCCCCGCACCTTGCTCATCACTGGATGCCAGGAGGGTGACTGGGACCAGGTCCCTGCACCTTACTCATCACTGGATGCCAGGAGGGTGACTGGGACCAGGTCCCTGCACCTTGCTCATCACTGGATGCCAGGAGGGTGACTGGGACCAGGTCCCCTGCACCTTACTCATCACTGGATGCCAGGAGGGTGACTGGGACCAGGTCCCCGCACCTTGCTCATCACTGGATGCCAGGAGGGTGACTGGGACCAGGTCCCCGCACCTTGCTCATCACTGGATGCCAGGAGGGTGACTGGGACCAGGTCCCCGCACCTTGCTCATCACTGGATGCCAGGAGGGTGACTGGGACCAGGTCCCCGCACCTTACTCGTCACTGGATGCCAGGAGGGTGACTGGGACCAGGTCCCCGCACCTTGCTCGTCACTGGATGCCAGGAGGGTGACTGGGACCAGGTCCCCGCACCTTGCTCATCACTGGATGCCAGGAGGGTGACTGGGACCAGGTCCCCGCACCTTACTCGTCACTGGATGCCAGGAGGGTGACTGGGACCAGGTCCCCGCACCTTGCTCGTCACTGGATGCCAGGAGGGTGACTGGGACCAGGTCCCCGCACCTTACTCGTCACTGGATGCCAGGAGGGTGACTGGGACCAGGTCCCCGCACCTTGCTCGTCACTGGATGCCAGGAGGGTGACTGGGACCAGGTCCCCGCACCTTGCTCATCACTGGATGCCAGGAGGGTGACTGGGACCAGGTCCCCGCACCTTGCTCATCACTGGATGCCAGGAGGGTGACTGGGACCAGGTCCCCGCACCTTGCTCATCACTGGATGCCAGGAGGGTGACTGGATCAGGTCCCCGCACCTTGCTCATCACTGGATGCCAGGAGGGTGACTGGGACCAGATCCCCGCACCTTGCTCATCACTGGATGCCAGGAGGGTGACTGGGACCATGTCCCCGCACCTTGCTCATCACTGGATGCCAGGAGGGTGACTGGGACCAGGTCCCCGCACCTTGCTCATCACTGGATGCCAGGAGGGTGACTGGGACCAGGTCCCTGCACCTTGCTCATCACTGGATGCCAGGAGGGTGACTGGATCAGGTCCCTGCACCTTGCTCGTCACTGGATGCCAGGAGGGTGACTGGGACCAGGTCCCTGCACCTTGCTCATCACTGGATGCCAGGAGGGTGACTGGATCAGGTCCCCGCACCTTGCTCATCACTGGATGCCAGGAGGGTGACTGGGACCAGGTCCCTGCACCTTGCTCATCACTGGATGCCAGGAGGGTGACTGGGACCAGGTCCCCGCACCTTGCTCGTCACTGGATGCCAGGAGGGTGACTGGGACCAGGTCCCTGCACCTTACTCGTCACTGGATGCCAGGAGGGTGACTGGGACCAGGTCCCTGCACCTTGCTCATCACTGGATGCCAGGAGGGTGACTGGGACCAGGTCCCCGCACCTTGCTCGTCACTGGATGCCAGGAGGGTGACTGGATCAGGTCCCTGCACCTTGCTCATCACTGGATGCCAGGAGGGTGACTGGGACCAGGTCCCTGCACCTTGCTCATCACTGGATGCCAGGAGGGTGACTGGGACCAGGTCCCTGCACCTTGCTCATCACTGGATGCCAGGAGGGTGACTGGACCAGGTCTCTGCACCTTGCTCATCACTGGATGCCAGGAGGGTGACTGGGACCAGGTCCCCTGCACCTTACTCATCACTGGATGCCAGGAGGGTGACTGGGACCAGGTCCCTGCACCTTGCTCATCACTGGATGCCAGGAGGGTGACTGGGACCAGGTCCCTGCACCTTGCTCATCACTGGATGCCAGGAGGGTGACTGGACCAGGTCTCTGCACCTTGCTCATCACTGGATGCCAGGAGGGTGACTGGGACCAGGTCCCCTGCACCTTACTCATCACTGGATGCCAGGAGGGTGACTGGGACCAGGTCCCTGCACCTTACTCGTCACTGGATGCCAGGAGGTTGACTGGGACCAGGTCCCTGCACCTTACTCGTCACTGGATGCCAGGAGGGTGACTGGGACCAGGTCCCCTGCACCTTACTCATCACTGGATGCCAGGAGGGTGACTGGGACCAGGTCCCCTGCACCTTACTCATCACTGGATGCCAGGATGGTGACTGGGACCAGGTCCCTGCACCTTACTCGTCACTGGATGCCAGGAGGGTGACTGGGACCAGGTCCCCTGCACCTTACTCATCACTGGATGCCAGGAGGGTGACTGGGACCAGGTCCCCTGCACCTTACTCATCACTGGATGCCAGGAGGGTGACTGGACCAGGTCTCTGCACCTTGCTCATCACTGGATGCCAGGAGGGTGACTGGGACCAGGTCCCTGCACCTTGCTCGTCACTGGATGCCAGGAGGGTGACTGGATCAGGTCCCTGCACCTTGCTCATCACTGGATGCCAGGAGGGTGACTGGACCAGGTCCCTACACCTTGCTCATCACTGGATGCCAGGAGGGTGACTGGGACCAGGTCCCTACACCTTGCTCATCACTGGATGCCAGGAGGGTGACTGGGACCAGGTCCCTACACCTTGCTCATCACTGGATGCCAGGAGGGTGACTGGATCAGGTCCCTGCACCTTGCTCATCACTGGATGCCAGGAGGGTGACTGGGACCAGGTCCCCGCACCTTGCTCATCACTGGATGCCAGGAGGGTGACTGGGACCAGGTCCCTGCACCTTGCTCATCACTGGATGCCAGGAGGGTGACTGGGACCAGGTCCCTGCACCTTGCTCATCACTGGATGCCAGGAGGGTGACTGGGACCAGGTCCTCGGTACGTGGGAAAGAATCACCAGAAGCAGAGCCAGGGACCTTACAGCCTGCAAAGGAAGTGACTGACAGAAAGTGGACTAGGACACAGCCTCCAGAAAGAGCCGTCGCACAAGGCAGGTAAAAACAGCAGGAAGCCGTACTCTAAATGTCGGACTCAGAACGGTGAGATTTGTTTTCCAAAGGACAATAGGACTTATTTAGCAGCTTTAAAATGGTTGGACCTATGGGTTGGGCAATGCCAGGCCTTTGGACTTGAACTACAGAAATCTTGCAATAATACATTCACTGTGGCTTCATTTTTAATAGCTTCAAAAAAAAAAAAAATGAAGGAAAGAAAAAGAAAAAAAAAAAAAGCAAAGCTGTGAATCCCTGACACTGGAAGTTGCAAATTATATGTGCAGCTGTGAAAAAGAAGGAAGAGGGCTGGATATGCTGAGAAGGAAATCTCCCCTGCCAGTGAGCGGAGTGCAGGTCACTGTCGATTGTTTCCTCACATCTGTGCATTGTAAAGATAAGCATGTTCCCAGGCGGGAGGGACAGCTCACCTCGTGTCCTCCTTGAACTCGCTGACCACGTGCACGGGCTACTTTCATCATGCATTTGAAATTATATTTTGGTGATACACACGCTCGCGTGTGCACACACCCACCCCACCCCCACACAGAGACATATGTATGCATTCAAATATTACCGCAAAATGGACAGACAGTAAAACAGCAACGTTAACTGGCGTCTCCTACCGTGATCTTTTTGTGATCAGGAAACTCGAGGCCAAAGTAGTCGCCCTCCACGAGATTGAGATGGCTGCACACGGCGTCCAGCAGCACCTTCCCTGGAGCTCTTTGCTGGGAACAGAAACAACAGGCGTTAACCCTTGAGTCGGGCAGCAGCCAAATCCCAACGGCTCCTCCATTGAGGAGCCCTCTCAGTTCCCGGATCTGCAGGTCTGTGCAGCTAGCCACCATCCACCGCCACGCCACCCTGAGTGCCAGGCCCAGCCACACCTCTGTGGCCTGCTCCTGCCATCCCCAAACTTAAAGGTGAATCTCTGCCACCTTCTCTCCACCCCGATCCCGGGCACCCCTCTTTCCCTTTTCCAATAGTAGACTGATTTTAGAGCAGGTTTTTGTTTGTTTGCTTTTGGTGCTGGGCATTGAACCCAGGGCCTTGTGCATTTGAGGCAAGCACTCTACCAACTGAGCGATATCCCCAGCCCTTAGAGCAATTTTATAGAAAATAGAGTCCCCTTCCATGCCACCCACAGTGTCCCTGTGGCTAATGTCTCACAGCAGTGTGGCACATCTGTTCTAACGGCTGAGCCAATATTGAGACATTACTGTCACCCAAAGTCTACAGCTCTTCCTGCGGTTCACTCTTCGTGCTGTGAAGTTCTATGGGCGTCAACCAACGTATAGACAAGTCTCCACCATTATGGGGTCGCACAGAACAGTCCACTGAATGAAACCAGCTTCCCCTAAAGATCCTCTGTGCTCTCGCTATTCATCCCTCCACATTCCGGGCAGCCACGGATCTTCCTCCTGGCTCTACAGTTACCTTCATGTAGTCATGTAGTTGGGATGGTACACACGCAGGCTTTTCAGCCTGGTTTTGTTTACCTAGAAACATTCATTTAATGTTCCCCTGTGTCTCTCGGTGGCTTGATGGCTTATTCCTTTTTATTGCTGAATAATATTCTGAGGCCTGAATGTTCCAGTTTGTCTCTACACTCACCTACTTAAGAGCACCTTTGGTTGCGTCCATGTTTTGGTAATTATGAATAAAGCTGCTATAAATTCTTGTGGGCAGGTTTTACGTGAACATAAATTTCAAGTCATGTCCAAGACGTTTTTTGTAACAGTTGAAATCACATCCCCGAGCCTCTCTTCTCCTCCACAGCATTTATGCTTTCTGGCTTTGTTTTGTGTCTAAACTAGATTGTACTCACGCTGGAGGGAAATGCCATATTCTAATCATCCTGGGATCCACAATGCCCAAAGACCAACTGGTTTGGCTGAAATCAGTGAATGCACAAATGAATGAAACTTACCTCTTCCCACCTGAGTCTGTGTCCTCAATGAATTTGGGGCTACTTTATGCACCTCTATATTCCCACGGCCAAACAGAGCACCTGGCACTCCATCAGTGCCTGCTACTCATGCAGATCAATGTCAATTCTACTCACGGGAATAAGGAGCATTAAATATAGGAACCCAATTTCTACCTTAAAGAGCTCAGAATCCTAAGAAAAATGAAGAAAAATGTTTTAAAGCCATTGCTGTCCACAGTTCCTGGTTTTATACTTTCTCTGAGAAGAGCAGAGCCTTTTAGGAGCCAATTAGCAACCTGGGAGACTGACAGACAGCAAGTGTGGAGGATGGCGCCGCCAGAGAGGCCAAGATAATAGAAATGCTTTTGCGATCAATACCATGCACTGTTTATTCTATTTTTAAGCAGATGCCACTTCGTGCTCCCACCCACTGAAGCCTGGAAGGTTCTCACAGCTGCCTGAGGGTGGGTAATCTCCACTCAGGCTGTAGAGCTCCACGGTAGAGTCGTTTCACATGCGCAGGTGGCAGGAGTAACACGTGGGTGCCTGTGACCCCCATTCTTCCCTGTCAAACTCTCTCCCAAGCCCAGGCTCACTTATCCAGGGAATGGACACAGAGCAGCATGGATTACAGGTCGCTCATCTTATTTCCCACCACTTTGATGTACCATCTGTCCTGTTGCAGACACACTATGTTCAGGCATTTCCCAGTGAGGCTGACACAGAGGGAAAGCTGCCCCACACTAGTCCCTGGTCCTGGGTTCAAGTTCTCACACCAGCCTCCGAAGACCTACATGACTAACTTATGCACAGCTATTTATTCTAGGACCTCCTCTCGTCCCAGCAACCCCAGTAAAATCTGTAGACGTGAATAAGAACATTATAAAAATAGGCCCCCAAATAAAAAATGATAGAAGAACTCCTGTACTATATAAGATTATTCTTCCACTTTCACGCTCTTCCTCACAATTCTCAACATTGTCTATTTGTTAACAAAAATGAGGCACCGATATCTGCCCAGCTGGCAGGCACCACGTTTCCCAGAGAATTCCTGGAACTAAGGGAATTTGATAACTTCATCTCGATTTACAGAGTCTGAGAAATGAGACATTTCGCAGTTCAACCCTGGAAATCTAAACAAGCAGGAAAAAAATCAATACACAATGGATGTCTTTATGCACAGGGTGTTAAACCAAGCCCTTCACAGGAGACGGAGGAGAGTTACCATCAAAACTGGGTCCCTTACTGAGTCAGCAGAGATTCGTGAAGGTGTGGAGCAGACCCTGGTCATCACACAGGCTGTGCTGAGATCGGACCTGCTCATTCCTTTAGCACTGTGAATGCTACCTCTGTCCTGCCAGAGGCAAGCACCACAGTCATAGGTTTCCTGCACAAGGAAGGGTTTGAAACGGATGCTTGGAATCTACCTGATAGATGACAAAGCTGGTCTTGATCCTTAAAACTTTTCTTCAGATTTATTATTTTGTATGAATGGTTATAGAAAGTGATTTTTTTAAGGTACTGAATTTATTTTTAAACACGGGGATGTTAACTTAGAATTTGAATGGTAGCTTTATTTATGGTCCCTAAATTTTATCTATAAAATAGATGCCTATAAAGCATTCTCTGAGTTGTCCTGTGAATGTCAGCTATCTCCAGAGATAAGAAAACCCAGTACATAGATCGCTAGAAAGCATTTCTAAGGCTTAAATGCATCCAGACTTGACAGTTTTCTAGGTAAATGTCACTGGAATGGACTTGGCATTAATATCTCCAAGTGTGCCGAGCTGCTACAACCTAAAATGCCTCTGGATATCATGATACCATGATGTTAATCAGGACCCCATTTCCCTTTCCTTCAGGAACTGACACAAAACTATCTGGGTGTATCAACGTCCCCAGGCAACATTCGGCTTTGGAGAAGGCACCTCAGAGGAGGGAGGCTTGGACTGGGTTTCCTCCGCGTGTTCTTTAAGAAGAGCTATTCTTGCCTTTAATGAGTCCTTGAACTTCACTCTGAAAGTTATTCTGTACAAATCACACCATAGACTGTAAAAACGATGCAGCCGTGACGGAAAACAGTATGGTGGCTTCTCAAAAAAAATTGAACATGGAATCAATCATCCTATGATTCAGCAATTCTGCTCCTGGGTGTAGTATCAAAAGAGCTGCCAGCACTGTACTGAAAGATACTCATGCACCCATATACAGGGCGGCATTATTCAAAAGAGCCCAAGGAGGGAAAACCCAAATGTGCAGTGGTGGATTAGTAACTGAGGAGCGAGAGGCAGTAGATGCATATTTAGTACCAGGTTCTCCATGACTACCAGGAAGTATTTGCGGCTGGGTGGCTTAAAGAAAAGAGGCATATTTAGCGCACAGTCCTGGAGGCACAGGCACAGGGCACTGACAAAGCCTGGCTCTGGAGAAGGTCTCATGGCAGAAGACACCCAACAGGTGAGAGGAACAGAGGACAAGAGAGCACACGGGGGGACCCGAGCAGGCCGGGGAGGGGCAGGCTTGCTCTGGCACAGCAACCCTTTCATGAGAACTAACTCAGGGGGTTCCACAAAATACCTCAATCCCTTCCAAGGGCACACCCCCAATGACCTGAGCAGCTCTCCCTGGACCCCACCTCTCAAAAGTCCCCGCCACTTCAACAGCACCACGCTGAGGACCGACCTCCAACAAAGGAGCCCTCGGGGGACAGACCACACCAACGTACAGCAACACGTGCACGGCGGCATGTTCCTCAGCCTTAAAAAGTCAGGAAGCCGGGGTGCATGCGACTCACGGATGAACCCTGAAGACACGGCACTAAGTGAACTAAGCCAGCTCAAAGGGTCACTTAAATGCAGTGACTGAGTGTGAGATCCATAGAGACAGAAAGCAGAACGGGGTTCCCAGGGGCTGCAGGGGGAATGTTAGTACTTGATAGTGCGGTGGGGATGGGAGTGCTGGAGACGGACAGTGGTGATGGCTGCCCAGCAGTGTCCACGTATGAATGCCACCGAGCTGCACACTTACAGGTGGTCACGACGGGTCGTGTTTATGTTCTGCATGTTTAACTAGAATAGAAAATACATAGGGAAAGTGGGAAACAGGAACTGAATGCCGGGGCTCACACTGAGAAAGGACCAGAGGCTACTCACCACGATAGCCTTTTAAGAATAAGAAAACAGCCTGGTGTCGGGGCACAGGCCTGTGATCCCAATGACCTGGAAGGCAGAGGTAGGAGAATCGCAAATTCAAGGCCAGCCTCAGGAACTTAACAGGCCCTAAGCAAGTTAAGGAGACCCTGTTTCAAAATAAGCAATAGAAAGGGCTGGGGATACGGCTCAGCGGTTAAGCACCCCTGGCTGCAATCCTTAGTGCAAAAAAAAGAAGCAGCAGCAGCAGCAGCAAAGGAAGAATCCATTTTCTTTGCATTAGATGTTAGAAAAATACTGAGATAGAACACAGGGAGAAAGCATGCGTCCTGCCTATTTGCTCATATTTCTTGGGATAAAGACCTTCTTTATACGTGTCTGGCAAAAAAGGCATGAAATGAACATGCTGGGAAGTGACCACAATCACACCTCGGGGCAGGCTTTGCCCTGGACGCCAGTGACGGCATCAAAAGCGACCCATCGACTAGTTCTTTATGGCCTTCAACAAGAAAAAAGGCCTGTAACAGGTTAATGAACTTGGATGGGGAAAGGGTGGCAGAACGCAGAGCAGACCCCCTGAAGAGCTTGTGCAAGCGCACATCCTCGGAGTGGCTTACTACAGCACGAGCCCGCACCCACGGACCTTCTGGTGCTCAGACTCTCATGCAGCGGAAGGGACACCAGTTACACAGGCATCATGTGAAAACCTGTGTATGACAGTGTGGTCTGACATGACAGAGATCCGACAGCAAATGCGTGTTTTCTCACATGTCCCCGTTTTCTCGGGTGTTTGTAGTGGCGGGCGGGGCGGATCTTTAAGGCTCACACTGCCTCCAAGAAACCAAGTCCAGCAGGCTCCGCACGCTGCCCGTCCTGATCAGAGGATCCCAGGCGCACATTCCTTACCGGAGGGCAACAATATTCGCAGTGTTTTATTTTGGAGAACAAACCAGTCATTAGTGAGACTATGTGATCAAATGTTTTATCGCTTTATTCTTATTGGCTTCTAATCATGCTCCCAGAAGCATCTGAATTTTAATCTACGATGCAAACAAGGCTGCTGACTCTGAGCTGTGTGTCTGTACAGCTTTCTCTGCTTTAGGGTGGCTTTTTGGGGGTCCTATAAAGCTGAACTTAGGCGGAGGTTGGCCCTCCTGGGGAAGGCCAGGAGCTGCACTCTGCATACCAAGCGGGGTGCATGGCCAAGGCCAGCTTCCAGCCGGTTCAAACCCTGGGT
Source organism: Callospermophilus lateralis (assembly GCF_048772815.1). Lineage (NCBI taxonomy): Eukaryota > Metazoa > Chordata > Mammalia > Rodentia > Sciuridae > Callospermophilus > Callospermophilus lateralis. The sequence continues at coordinate 99,496,832 of NC_135316.1, read as the reverse complement.
CAGAGTTGCTTTAGTTCTTTGGACCTTTGAGCCATTCCTATGCCTTCAAGTTATTTCTATGGCGTCAAGTTTTATGCAGGAACATATTTTTTTTTCACTTCTAAAAGAATGTGGACATATTCTCCTGTAGACTGGGGGTCTATTCTCCCTCCCCTTGCCCCACTGCCTCAAAGAGCTAAATAATTAATACCCCCTTGATAAAGCTGAAGCTCTGCCTTTCAGAAATTACCCCATAGACAGAAAACTGGACGTTTACAAAATGTGCCTCTGCTGAGGTTCAGGAGGGCCATCTCTAGAAGGGCTTTTTTCTGTTTGGGGATCCACGTCACCATGACAACCACTCATCCAGCAGAAGGGAACGGCTTCATGCAAATGCCTTGCCCTCTATTCCTACCACTCACACATTTGGAAGACAGTTCTATAATCCACTGACCCTCAACCCGACTGATCTTAAGGCATTACTATGTCATAGATTTTCTTACAGCTTGTGACAGTTTGAGTCTGGAATGTCCCCCAGGGTTCCCGTGTTGAAGGCTTGGTCCCTAGCTGAGGACACTCTTGGGAGGTGGTGGAGAGTAGTATAGCTGGGGCCTAGTTGGAGGAAGCAGGTCACTGGGGGTGTGCCTGAAGGGGACATCTTGTCTCCACAACCCCCTTCTTCTTCCTGGCTACATGGGCCCTGGCACACGGGCCCTTGGCAGGCCGCGATGCTGGTGTCCCTGTGGTCTCTCGCTCTGGTTTCCATCCCAGGCTAACACAAGCCTGAACCTCAACAGGAGCAGACGTGAAGAGCGGACACTGTGTCCCTCCCAAGACATGTGTACACCGTCACCCCAGGAGCTGCGGCTGAGACCTCATTTGGAAAGATGGTCTTTACAGGGGTCATGGGATTAAGGACCCCAGGAGGTGAGCCCTCAATGTGAGTGGTGTCCTTCTAAGATGATGAAGGGCACACCAGGAGGACATCATGTGACCAAGAGGACAGGGACAGTGTGACATAGCTGCAAGCCAAGGAACACCTAGGACCAACAGCCCTCCCAGAAGCTGAAGAGGCCAGGAGTTCCACCCGGAGCCTCAGAGGGAACGTGGCCTGCAGACATCTTGAGTCCAGACTTCCAGGCTCCAGAAAGGTGGGGTAACACGTCCCTGTGTGTGCTGCGTCACGGCCGTCCTAGGAAACTGTTCCCCAGCCCTCCGCCAGGCGGGGGCAAAACAGGGCGGTCACTTTCAGCACTGTCCCCTTCAAATAGATGACAATAAAACACCATTGGGACTGACAGGACAACCCTGGCCTTCCACTCCTGGGCCTCAATTTCCAAACGCACCCACAAACGGCGGGCTCAGCAGGGGAGGTCACTTGTTGCTCTCCGCGACAAGGTCCCTCTTTTCACTGTGTCAGATGTGAACAGCGTTCCACACGAGGTCCTTTCTAACCAAAGGTCACCTCTGTTGAGACCCGCAGGGCCCAGGGAGGCAGCAAGGCTGGATCCCAGTCACAGTGCATCCCCACCCTGTGCCCGCCCTGCCCGCTGCTCAGCCAGACCCAGCTCACAGACCAGAGCTGCTGAAGTCCGAGGGGAGCAGCTGGAGGAGCTCTCAGGACCCCCACATCTGCTGGAAATGCCTCTTTCCTAGAAGGATCAGCACAAGGCCACGGCCAGCCTAGGCTTCGCGTAAACTAGGAAAATCATGGCAGACTTGTGCTAAAGATAGCAAATGGAACACCCACCCATCTCCACCGCACCCCAGACCCTGCTAAAATGACAAAAATGAAAAAAGGAAGGAATTCCTAGAAAGAGAAAATGAGAGAGGGACAGCAAGGGAGAGATTTCCTGCAAATTCTGGAAAATGACAGAAGAGGAAGCCAAAATCTAATCAGGAGGGGAGAGGCTCAGCCATAGGAAGCAACCACATTAGGCAGAACTCCCCAGAAGGCCAGAAGTGGGGGACTCCAAGTGTGTCTGAAAACACAGGATGTGGATAAAAAATGAATCAAACAAAGAAACAGTGCAGTTTGTATCTCATGTAGCTAAGAGCTCATAACTTCAAATCCAGAAGACTATAAAGAGGAATATTTGGTTAATGAGGAGTAGTTTACATTAAAAAAAAGAAAGAAAGAAAGAAAAAGCATAGCAGAAATACAAATTTCACTGGAAAATGCAACAGCGAGGTTGGGAACTCCCTTCGAAACCAGAGCCACAGGGAGAGACGGGAACACAGAGTGGCCTCTAGACATTCGGACCCCGCCTCGAGATCCCCCGAAGATCCCAGAATTGGGATCACCTGACTCCTACCCAGAAAGACCCAGGAGAGGTCTGGGGACACGGGGACACGGGGACACGGGGAAAATCTGCAGAACTCTTCAGACGGAAAAAGGCCCGACAGTATGTCACAGAACTAATGAGTAAATCTCGTCCCAAAGGAATTACTGGAAACTTTTGGAAAGCAGGAATGATTCTAAAAGTTAGGAGGGAAAGGAAGATTAAAAACAGAAAAACCAGAACGTCACAGACTTCTCAAATGCAACCATCACGGCTCCATGAGAAGACGACATCCCGAGAAAGGTGCTGCCCGGCGGCTTCGTCACGGTCATGGAGACATCACAGAGCACTGACCAGCCCACTACACACCCAGGCGTGTATGTGTGTGAGTGTGTGTGTGTGTGTGGGGGGGGGAGCCTGGGGCTGGGAGGGTCATGATGAAGGACGTAACAGAAGGTTAACTCAAGCACAAGAGAAATTGGGCCCAGCCTGGCGTCTGTTCCTACTGTGAACTTTTTGTAAGTATCGTCCTCTCAAGTGATAAACAGCGCTGCACAGTGACACACAGGCCAGCACTGCAGCCGCTGCCGTCTCACCTACCGTACGTCCTGAGCAACGTCGGTGTCCCCTTTCATCCGCCTGCTCTGCACTGGGTCCTGGACACCCACGTCACCAACACACGTGAGGAGTGTGCTGTGGCTATGGTGCCACTGGCCCAGGTCTCCCGGCTCCCGTGTCATCTTACGGGTCCCCGAGTCCCAGCCCATCGCTGGCCTAACCATGGTCACGGGGAGCTTGACCACATCAGGAGCCGGGCCGGGCCTCCCTGCCTCCTCCACTCTCTGGGACGTCAGTGATAACGACTGCCAGTAAGGAGACTTGAGGTCAGATGCGGTGACCGGGGCCTCACCCGTGGGCAGAGGGGACCCACCTGCACCTCAACTGTCCGCACCAGATGGGCCGTTCCACCCCAGGGGACAACGGTGTCCAAGGCCACTCTTGCTCAAGGCCAGCTACTCTTGGTGCCTTGGTTTCCTTGGGGATGGGACCCTTCACCGTGCTACGGGGATTACGGGACTTGGTATTCACCAGGCCCTCAGAACGGTAACTGGGACTCGGTGATGACAATGACCACGATGACGACACTGACTGATGGAGAACGGGCAGAGGAGGAGGAAGAGCAGGACCCCAGCACTGCCCAGCAGGCGGGTGGCCCCCTCCCCGGGAGACAGCGCGGTCATCAGCAGGAACTGAACCCTCCACCCAGCTCTGGGGAGCCAGAACAAGGCTTGCCTTCTGGAGGAGGTGGCTGAATGCTCAGGCCAGCCCCGGCTCTGCCCACAGACCTGCGATTCTGCCTCCTCGCCACGGCTCTAGGGGCGGCCGGGCTGCCCGCAGGGACACACTGTCTCCTTGTTCCCCAGCACTAAGCCCCAGCGTTCAGAACCCTCATCAAACACACTTCAGATTGGATTTCAGAGTCCCCGACTCCAGGACGCGGAGAGAATGGGCCCTTTCATCTCCCTCGCTGTCATTCAGCAATGTCATAGCCACGGTGGCAATGTCACAACCACGGTGTCTGGACACAGCTCCCTTCTTCCTCTTTCTTCATTCCAAGACTTTGCACAGACTGAGTGAGTGTGAGAGTGTGTGTGTTTGTGTGTGTGTGTGTGTGTGTGAGTGTGATTCCTCTGGCTTTCTTATAAACCCAGTAGGAAGTGAGCAAAAGAAAAAAGAAAGAAAAGAGAAACCCAGCCCATGTACGGGAGAGTTCAGCTGCTCACGGTGGGCGTGCTGCCCCTGACTCATCATCTTTTGATAATGTGTAGAAAAATGTATTTTAAAATCTAAAAGTTATCAGAATAACAAAAAATCTCACTTGACATTCTGGGACTGCGTCTAATAGGCAGCAAATAAAATCTCTCACAAAGAATGACCAAGGCAAGTCTGACCCAGACTGGGGCAGCTCGGGGAGCGCTGGCCACCAGCACACTAGGAAAGGCTCCCTCCTGGGTCGTGTCTCCTCGGGCTCAATCCAAGTCACAGAAGTGCATTTAGTCCATGGAAAATGAACTTTCTGAAGAAGGGGGAAAAAAAAAGAAAAGAAAAAAGAACCCCAAACAAATCTAAACTGAAAACACCACCTGATATCACACACTTGGCCTCCAAAATTATTGTTCCACAGTAAGATGGGAAGTAGATATTTTGTTGAATTTAGTGTTTGAACAGAAGGGTGAAAATTTTTATAGAGCAAAGTCAGTAAAATAACACTGTGGTTCCTGGCTCCCATCTTCCTTCAAGTGCTGGTGAGGTTTAGCCACCTTATCTTAGCAACACAGCTTTTCCTCAGAACCCATCTCTGCGAACACTGACGGAAAGAAAGATTACTCTGTTTAGACACTCCCTGCAGAAAACATCTTAAACATGTTTTCAATTAGTCAGCAGGGAAAATGGGAATATATTTTCAAATCTCAGAAGGAGCTTTTAAAATTATTTTTTTTTTTATGCAAAAGGCTTTTAAATTCAAAATACATGAATCAAATCCAAAGCTGTGAAAACACAGCTTTCAGGGTCCTTTAAGAACGCTCAGCTCTGGCGTCACCAGAAAACCTGCCAAACAAATACTTTCTTGCTCTGGTTTGACCATGACTCATCCCCTCCCAAGCTCCTGTTGAAATCTGATTGCCATGTGGCAGTGTTGGGGTGCGGGGGGGCTCGAAGAGGTGATTAGGTCCTTGAAACACATTGATGTCAAAAAACAAAAACAAAAAACCCACATCAATGTCTTTGAGAGAGCAGATTGTCATAAAGCCAGTCCCCCACTCATGTTTTGTCTCTACAGCAAGGACCCACTTGACCTGCTTCTCTGCCATGTTATGACACTGTACAAGGTCCTCACCAGAAGCTAAGCAGATGCTGGCACCATGTTCTTGGGCTTCCTGGTCTCCAGAACCTTGAGTCATAAGTGACCCCGTCTCAGTTATTTTAATACAGCAACAGAAAATGGACAAAGACATCTTTATTTTTCATGTCTTTTCAGGTTCAAAACACTGTTAACCGTGGAAGTGAGGGAAAGAGGAGGTGGGCACCAGCCTAAGGTTTGTGCATCTACAAAAAAGTCAGGTAACTTAGCACTTACCTCTCTTTGAGAAACTAGAAAGTTCGAATTAATCTAAGCACAAACTCTGGCCTTAGAGAAAAGAAATGTACAAAGAAGCACGAATGAAAGTACAACAGCAGATCCAACAGAGACAGAAGGTAGCCGCCTGGGACTAGGGGGAGTGGAAAACGGGGAGTGATTGCTTAAAAGGGACAGAGTTGTGTTTGGGAAGATGAAAGAGGTCTGCAGATGGGAAGCAGTGATGGTTAAACAGTAGTGTGCACTAATACCACATTGAAGAACGGGGAAGATGGGAAATCTATGTTACTTACGTCTATTTTATCATAACAAAGACTGGAGGAAAGCACATCCCAAAATATGGAAAATCTGCTAAAAGGAACGGTCAATTGTGGGGTGGGGAAAACCAAGCACAACAAAAATATTTCCATCATAAAGAAAGATGGATGGACGCTAACCTTTACATCCTTCCTTTGTAGGAAGCTATTACTCCTGAGTATGAAGGCGCATACGGTCATGTTTGGGAGCAGCACTGAATGAGGAAGATGGGGGCTTTAGAATCATCAGGTCATGACTCTGAAGCCCGGCTTCCTACCCACCAACTACACAGCCGAGGAAAGTTAAATGGCCTTACCTAGGTACGATTTTCCCATATTAACAGCAGAATAAGGATAAATCTCTAAAACAGTGGTTGTCAGAATCGAATGAGGTAAATACCCAAGTGTCAAGCACACATGTCACCATCTTGCTCAATCAATGTTAAATCTCTAACTCTCAATAACTGTGAAAACTCCTGAGTATTTTTAAACATCTCTACAGTTTAAAACCACTATAAAATAAAGCTTGTACCTTCTCTTGTTGTCACCATCTCCTGATGAGGGATTGGGGAGTAAGAAAATGGATACAGAAGAGGGAAGGGGAGGGAAAGTGGAGTCCATACAGTCTACAAGCTGGAAAAACACTAAAAACTCTTAGGTGTTAACACCACTGTTCTGAAAAATAAGGTGGCCTGCCATGCACTATGGTTTCCATGCCAGGATTTAATTAGAGAATTAATTCCAGGATAATAATGATTCCAATAGGACTCTATAAATCAGGTTCACCTGGAAACTTCAGAGCACCCACATCCTGGGTCCCCCATACATAGAAAGCCTTGCAGGCCTATATGAATAGTCACACCCACACTCACAAACATTCATGGCACTTGGGAACTGGGACTCTGTGCTTCTGACCTTCAATGCCATTCTTCTCAAATTCACTTTGAGTACCTGGATGGATAGTTTTTTGTTCCTTTATTTTCTCTGCCTATGTTCGACCCATCACTTACGATTACCCAGTGACTTATTACATCAACAATTTCCAAATACTTCTCAACTTACCTCTATCAGAAACAGTCACCTTCACTAAATCAGATATGTCAACTCCTCTACTCAGATCCTGCTTTCTGTGCAGGACGTGGCCTTTATACAGGCTGAAACTCTCCCTCCAGAAATACTATGGGTAATTTTCTCACCTCTTCATCATCTTGGCTCAAATTTCAGTTTCTTGATAGGCCTGACCCTAACCACCTTACTCAAAGTTGCAATCTGTGCCCACACTTCCATCCTTCTTATTCCACAATATTTCTGTTTTTCCTTTCTCCTACATTTTCTAACACTCGGAACAATACATTTCCTAATGCTCCTTGCCCACCTCTGTCCTTCCCTGCTGGGACGCACTCTCCACCAGGACACCAATCCTCATCTGTTTTGTTCCTAGAACATGAGACAGAGAAGGTTCTGCTACGTGGACTAATGAATAATTCTAAAGCCATAATTCCATAGTGAGAATAGCACAGTCTTCAACAAAAGCAATTAGAAAGTGGGATCAAGATTCTAACGCCAGTGAGAGAATATATTTTTATTTCAAGAAATTGTTGAAATAAAGACTTGACATCTTCAAAATGCTACCAGTGCATACCACTAGCAAAAGGCCCACCACAGGGAAAAACGTTTAAAGGAAAAAATGACAAAACCCAGGGTGACACTCTACTGACCAGGAGCCTTGTTGAACTGCCGGTCACATGACAGCCACATTCGGAAAGGCCCATCTATAGGAAGATCCATCCTGTATAGTGAATGAGTCACATCACAGCAAGTGGCCCTGTGGCCTGCCTCACCCCGAGAAGGCTTGGGAACAGACCAAGTTTGTGAACACACAGACAAGGGCAGGCTTTTTTTGACTCAGTACTTTTGAGTACCCAAAAGCTCAGGTCCTTTTGAGCTGGCTCACTGGCCACCTGGGTTGCTCCTGGGGGACTGTTTCGATGCCTGGTAAGCAGGATGCCTGGGATTTTGCACTCTCTGCTGTGAATTCATACTGGCTTTTAGTTCCAGGTGGTCAGGATCGGCCTGAGCCCCTTGGTGCAGAGCTTATCTTGAAGCAGGACACACAGCAGCCACCGCTTCCGGGACACCTCGCCTCTGCGGGGACACCGCCATGCTCACAGAGAGCAGCGGGAAGACCACGGCAAGTGTGAAGCGAAGGACGAGAGCCCGGCTGGAGATGATGCAGTGTCCGCGGGATCCCACCCAATTATAAAGTAAATTTAGTACCGTGGACAGCCTACAGTGACCTCGTAGCAACACGGATAGAAATGCCCTGTTGAAAAACTCAGAGATGTTTCTGAAAAAAACAGAGCCAAGCAATAAGGGCTACCTTTAAAAACACAAAGCCTTTCTAAGTTGCCTGTAATTAAAGAGCATTCAAAACGCTAATCTGAAGGGATGACGGACAGCAAGAAATGCACAAAATGAAAGCCCAGTGTGTCCCCTTCTCAAGAGTCAGGGTTCCTTGGAGTGACGGTATTCCACCAATAGTATGTACTCATTAAGTACGTTTTTTTTCCCAAACTTATAAACAATAGCAGTGGTGCTTAAAACAAACCCAATTAAAATACCAAAAGACAATGAGCCTGTTTTTGAAACACAGATTCAATCATCTGGCCAAAATTAAACATCCCTTCAAAGAAGAAGTAGAGTTCCCAGGTTTGCCTAGAAATTGGACAGTTGAGACTAAATTCTGACTGGCACAGACAACAAAAAGATCTAATTTTAAAAGCTTGGATCTGCTTCCCGCCGTCTAACTTCTTAGTTAACCATGCAAGACAGTTTGAACATATTTTAAATAGGGATGCCAAAAAAGAAGTTAATTAGAGCTTCATATACTATTGAGTGTACGCTGGATACTCTATTTCACAAAAACCACTGCGAAAATTGCATATTGTTCTCTCCTCCTTAAATGCATGATTAGTCCAAATTGCACTGAATGAGGAGAAGCCTCAGGAACAAATATGTTTGTAAAAAAGAAAACAGAAGACAATTCATAAAAACCACAGAAGGGCGGTCAGCATGGTGGGGTGGGGGAAGCGGGAGTTAATAGGCCTTCAGATCTGCAGGATGGAAAGTTCTGGAACTCCATTTCACAGCAGCGTGAGCCTGAATACTGCTGAACTGTATGCTTCAAAATGGGGAAGGTGTGAAATCTTATTCTGAGTCTCTTTTTTAAATGCGGTTTTAGAAATAGGCAAGAATGTAGAGAGGATTCAGTCTCTAAGATGGAGCCTGTGGAAAAGAATATGGCCCTGATGCTACGGCAGGCCAGGATGGCTTATTAATTTGGGGGGACAAAAATTAGAAATGAGTGGCAAACCCTACAGACAGGCCACGTGCCTGCCATTGGATGGAATCCCTCATGAGTTTAGGCGTGAACAAGTAGCGCCACCGCTGGTGTCTTGATGCTTAAATTTTCACTCATTTTTCAAAGCAGTCTCCTACTGAGGGATCGCCCAGTGGAAAAATTTCAAAAGCATTTATTATATGGTTAACAGCTCCGTTTTCACTCAGTGTGCCTCCCAGCCTGTCAGGGAAACCTATGAAGAGCAGGATAAAACGCGCTCTGTTTTCTCTGCTGCAATGCCCTGTGGCTGTCTGGTATTGAGAGCACAGTGCAGCTTTCAGGGCCTGGTGGCTGCTTCAGGTTTGGGTATGCTTTCTTTTTTTATTTTTAAACACATGAGACATGACTCTCACCAACATGCTGCTTTTGCAAAATCCTCAGCCACAAATACTTTCTATAAGAGAAAGAAGATCTGAATGGAAAAGCTACCACATATTAAGATAAACGCTCTTGAGAAATCCCCGGGAATGGGGACAAGAAGTTTGTGCCTCTCCAATTGATCAATGCCTTGATCAATGCCTTTTGACACTTTTGTGTAATTTCAAATTAAGGAAGTTGATTCTGAGTTCATTGGTACAAAATGGATTAGCAAGACAAGACAGGACCAGTATTTCTCCTGCAGTCGGTGACCTTTAACCCTGAAGTCACCACAGGTTCCCCAAAGAAGAAAGTGTGATAAGACTGTTTACTCCTAAAGGAATCAGCCCAGCCTGTGTTTAATTAATCAACAAGCTGATGGGATAGACAGGAGCCCTCATTTTTAAGTACTTATTCTCTAGATAAGTACCAAGGCCAGTACATATAGGACAGAGCCATTGACAAGGACAGAAAAAAAAAAAAAAAAAAACCCACAGTTTGAAGTGCCCCTGGGTTCAATTCCCTGTACAAAAAACAAACAAACAACATAAACAAATATATTATCCTAGAAGCACTGTTCTCAGTACTATTGGAGAGCTGGATGGTTGAAATATAGCAATGAAATAATTTTTGATATTTTAACATCAAATGCCTAAACCTTGCCTGACTCATGGTTTATTTCTACAAATCTTCTTCATGGATTATTTACCAGTGAACAAAAGAAATGCTGTGATGCACCAGTGGCTCCCAGCAGTGTGTAGAACTGCTTCAACAACATCTGCTTTTAATCCTTTATCCCATCTTGCTACAAAATTTCAATTATTTTATTAATGTCTGAGAGAGAGAGAGTGAGTGTGTGCGTGTGTGTGTGCGAGAGAGAGAGAGAGAGAGAGAGAGAGAGAGAGAGAGAGAGAGAGAGAGTGTTTCGTGGCTTGGCTAATCAACAGAACTCCAAGTACCCATCATAAATGATAGTCAGGGCAGCAGTGGGGGTCTTGGTGGCCGACAGGTACGTTAGTATCAGTTGTCACTGGAGAGTTAAGGTCAGAAACAGTACCCCATAGGCCCTGGGAAAGGAGGCTTTGCTCCCCAGGGCCTGATGCTTCCAAATGGCCAGGGGCCAAGGGGAAAGGAAAGGAATTTGCACAGAACATGGGTGTGAAGACAGAGGCTCCCTAGGGAAGCCTGGGCACCTGGCAGGTACGGTCAGCGCGTTTTCATCACAGAAAATAGACCCGCGAGTGTCCCATCTTTCTTTTCAGAGAATTGTAGCCAACATTTTTTTTTTTCCTTCTGCAGACATTAGAAAAGGCTAAGAGGGTCATTTCAAAAAGTGAAAAGTAAACTCTTTCCAGAAAATGTCAAATCACGTTTCTATCAAGCTCTTCAGACTCAAATTGTGGATCATCAATTTCAGTGCAGCAAAGACTGGCAGACAGTTATAAATGAAATGCAGAAACTTTAAATACCAAGGTTACACACTACAAAATAAATCTTACATAAGGAGCCATGCACCGGTGCAGCAAGAGCTGGACTTGGCTTGTCCGTGTTGCCAAAACACACACCCTGCTTGGAGGTGCCAAGATTTCCTCTTGAAAACGGGATTTCCTTCATGAAAGGCTGCGTGATAAAGTAGGAGAGGAACTGGGACTTTTTTTTTTTTTTTTCTTTCCAACCTACAAATTTAACCATGAAGGAAATCAAGAGCCACCTGGAACTGAGAAGCCACTTTCCAAACCAGGCTTTTACAAAAACTCAATCTTCAGATGAAATGAGGTAAGACTGTCTTAAGCCTTAAGTCAGACCTTAGGAGAAACATTTCCTGGTGTATTCAATATATTAACCAAGTCATGAAACACTTTAGACATAGTTCAGTGGTGCAGAAACTCAGAATGTACATTCGTTATAAATATAAAGATGACTACATTCTATTCTGGTTCTTGAGGATTTAATTGCTCTGAAGCTAACTTCCTTATATGGGCTTAAGAAACTATTGACACTCAACAGGAAGGCAAAATTATGGGGCTCTGAGTTCTGGAAAAGAAGACAGTGTTTTCCTCTAAAGACTGAACAAAGTTAGCTGCAAATAGTATGTGAGAATCGAGATGTTTTGCTTATTTATATAACAGCAAAATTAATTAGACATGCTTTTTAAGATCTGTTTTTCTTAAAAGTGAAGAGTTAATAACCAGGGATATGCTGATTTGAGATACCTTAAAAGATATCCTTCAAGAACTTTTTTCTTCAATGGAGCAACTGAGAAATAACAGACCTACAGATCAAAACAAGTATGTAATGTTTCCATATGCTAGGAATGATCTAGAAATATTTAATAGGCAGACATTCAATGTATTACTTATTGATATCATAATAACAGAAGTCTCCAATGCCTAAAATAACTGTATCTCCAAAGCCAGCAAGAAAAGTGAAGCACTGTGTGTTTCCCATTTTGGAGACCATTTGGCCCACATTTTCTTTTCAGAGTGCTGAGGACTGAACTCAGGCAAGTGCTCTACCACTGAGCTACATCCCCAGCACTTTTTTTTTTTTTTTTTTACTTTTTGAGACACAGTCTTGCCAAGTTGCTCAGGCCACCTGGAACTTGTGATCCTCCTGCCTGAGTAGCTGGATCACAGGTGTGTGCCACTGGGCCCCACTGAACCATATTTTAAATAAAATCTACTTGCCTAATTCCACTACCTTGGCACACCTGTTTAGATATAGCAATGAAAATCTAAAACTTCATTGTGAAACCTATGACTCCTAAGTGCCAACCCAAAATCAAGTTCCTCTCAAAAGTATTAAAAGAATAATGGATCAAAAATGCTTTCTGTCACCACAGATGATTAAAAATAAGATAAATTACATCCAGGGCTGCCACGCAAGGCAATTTTAAGCCATGTTTAATGTGGATAGCCCTACTGCATCCTGAAGTTGGGTAGTGCCAGCAAACATCAAACCACAAACATGTATTACTGTTTTTTAAAATGTGGACTTACACCCATAAACTCTTCCTGTTGAGAATGCAAATATTTTTCTCACTCCCCCATGGCAAATAGCTACTCTGCCAAAAGTTTTGGAGAAACTAGCTAGGCCAATCATCTCTGTGCTGCAGACACTAATGTGTACGTGTGGCATATAGGGCGTGGTGCGTGTCTGTGGTGTGTGTGTGTGTCGGGGGGTGGGGGTTTGGCTACCACACCACATGAAATGAAAAATTTACACAATTTCAAGCCCAGAAAGTGCTCCCTGAGTGGTGCTTCTTGGACAATTCCCAGGCAACAGCCTGTCTTCCGTGCCTCCACCTGAGCTCCTCAGCTCTCCTCTGGCTCCACCTGAGCCACATCCTGGTCTTGGTCCCGTGGCATCAGGACCATATTCCACTACAGAGCACTGCTCATCAAAAGGAAGACAGCGCAGCCCTGCAGCCCTGCAGACAGGACAGTGATCTAAACCTGATGTCCACGGAGCAGGTGGACTCGGGTCAGAGTCAGGCTGGTGCTCCACCTGGGTGAGCCGCCTGTCACTGAGAGTTCCTCAGAGTGGCAGGATCACACTGAACGTCCCACCTCTGATTACCCTCGCAGAAGCCTGCTAGGAAGTACTGGAGGAAGAGACCCAGGGCACCTTGCGCCAGTTATTAAATGACAGACTTTAGATTGACGCTCAGGTTTTCCAATTCCAAAGCCTCGGCTGGGCAGGTAGTGAAATCCGGATCTCTAGATGACTGATTATGGCAAACGTTCTTTGATTCCATATGACAATTTCCCAACGACAATGCTCCAGATAGCCGAAGTTTTAATAAATGAGGAGCTAGACTATGAAGGCTGTGTGAGGCAAGGGGGGGTTTCCTGCACCGATTTCTGGAAAGGGCCAACAGTTCCTTGCACGTGGCTCCTTCTCGTCTCCCGGCTCCGCCTCAACATCAGACCCTCGCTGCTCTGCAGCAGCCCTGCGTCAGCTCCCTGGAAAGGTCTCTGAGCATCGCTGGTTTTGTCCCCCTTCTTAACAGCCCAGCCATTACCTCAAGAGCGCCACACCACAAACCCCTGGAAGAACCCGATGGTGATTTTTTTTTTTCCCTGAGCGGTTTTCAATTCTTAGAAATTTTCCCCAGACACAACCATTTTTCTAAGTGTAGCTGTATCTTCCTGCTCTTCTGTGACCATCCACAAGCCACAACCAAACTGCCAACACCTTGCATCTTGGACTTGCAGCCTTTAGAAGCGTGAGAAAATAGAACCCTGTTGTTCAAGTCGCCTCGTCTATGGCACATTGCTATGGCAGCCCCAGGTGACCAAGATGCCACCTACTCCCAAAGTTAGAGGGGATCAACCAAAAAACTCAAATTCCAACCCTACCATCTTCGGAAAACAAGTGAATAGAAACCAATCCATCACCCTCGTAGCTAAGAACAGCCTGAGACTATGAAGAAGAGGAATTGCACCTTACAGGCAGCGTGTTTGTAAATCAGCACCTCCAGGTCACAGCCGTGAAGGAGGCCACTCAGGAGGGGGGCTCCGTTTACTAAATCCCGCTCGACGCACTCTTTTTACTCAGCTTTGGTCAAAACTATAACCAACCATACTTATTTCCAAACAATAAGTTGTACACAATAAATAGAAGGGATTTTTGTTAGTTAATTAAAAAATAAGTGTAAAATATGACTATCCTTTCTTTCAGAAAGAAACAGTGGGGAGAGGAAGAGCGAGGGGAGGGAGCCAGAGGCAGACAGGAGCCCCCTGCCTTCCACACATGTGCCCTCGCTTTCTGAGAGGAAGCCCCACATGTGCCCACAGTGTCTGCTGTAAACTGTGATACGAGGGGTAATTTTAGAATCAGTCTTACAGGTTTTTCCTTCCTAGGTTTATTAAATAGGAAGTAAAGAAGACGTCTATTTGCTTTCCAACGGGCTCTTGCTAAGCACAAGTTAATTTTTTTTTACCAGGAAATTACCCATCCCACATGCTCAAATGTCAGATCTAATTCTGTCCCTGCAGATACCACATCTGTGACCTCCCAAATGCACCTGAAGGAGAGAACATCATTCCCACTCAAGCGCCTCATGGTATAATCTTTGGGTGAAAGTATCAACGTGGCCTTTGGGCAGCTGCCTATTATGAATGGAAGTCTAGCTGTGTGCCTCAACAGAAGTGGCACTGGTGCGGGCTGCCACTGGGAGGTCCTTAGGTGGGAAGGGAAGACACAAGGACGAGGACAAGGGGAGTCTGGCCCAGAAGACCCAACCATGAGAGCACTCGGCGGCCCCAACCTGAGGTGCTGGGCACTGACCTCTCGCAGTGAGGGACCTCACGTGGGTGGTGAAGGTGGTGGGACTCTGGGCCTAAGGGGCGGGTGGCACCAGGACATAGGAGTCTGCTAAAGGTCGGGGTGTGTGCTGTGCGGTGCTGGCTGTGACCTTGGGCAGGTGCCTCATCTCCTGGTCTGTGAAACGGGGGGTGAAAGCCCTGCCTCGCCGGGTTCCCGTGGTGACTCACGCGTGCTTACACGGGAGGCCCTGAGAGCAGAGCTCCCCGAGTGGGCCCGAGCCGGGAGCTGCTGCTGCTCGTCAACGGGGTATGACTGCTCTCTCAGGGAGTCCATCTGCTGGGAAGCAGGATGGTGACCAGAGGCCAGGAGAAGCGGGTGTGGGGTGTGAGACAACTGGTCCCAGCCAGGAAACGACAATACAGGCTTTGTCATACAAACTAGACCAAAACAAGAAGGTTCAGGGTGGCCTCTGGACCTGGACACTGGCCAAACCCGAGACACAGCAGAATCCCAGGGTTCAGGAGCCAGTGGAGCTGCATCTGCAGGGAAGGGCTGAGTGGGGGTGGCACGTGGCCTCTATCCCTTGCCAGGCTGGGTCCCAAGGATGTGACCTGTCGTTACAGCATCTGCCCAGAGCAATTCACCTTTCTCCACTCATCCACCCAGAGGGTACCTTTTTGTATTTCTGTATAGGCCAGACAGCCCAGCTGAGATGGACTGACACACACTCAGGGACTGAGAAGAACCTCCGGTCAGATGTTGGCACAAATGGCACTGGGTGACATCGGTGAGAGCTGGCATAACCTAACTGACACCGTGGGATTTTGCAGAGCCCCCACCTCCCCGAGCCCGTTCCATACAACTGCGTGTTCACTTTATAGATGGAAAAGCAAAGCGTGGGCCACACTATCCGTAGGAGGGATCGGCCTGAAGAGCTGAGACTGTTTAAGATTATTAATGACAATAAGATGCTGAAGAATGTAAAGCTGTGAGAGCTATTTTAATTGAGGGTTGTAATTATGACTCAGCCTTGAAACAAAGTCAGCTTGAGCTGCTTCCTGCCTGGCTGCTCACTCCACTGAGCTGGAACTCAGAAGCCACCAGGGAGTCCTCCCAACTATGGCGACTCAAACTTAATAATTATTCATGAAGTTTAATGTCCAAGGTGACCAGGGGAAGGAAGGAGGAGAGCAGGTGTGGATTACTGAACGCTTCTCATTCCACCGCCTTGGCCCTTGTAGTCACCTTGGTCTTCCCGAAGAAGCCTGAATTTTTTGGAAGAACAGCACGGGACTCTCACAAGACCACCCGTTCTCACATTTGTCCCCTCACACTCCCATGTGGGGACAGACAGGCCCAGGTAATGAGTTGAGCAGGTCATGAATTCAGATCTGCGCAGCTTGACCCTCACTCTGAATGCCTTTGCTTAGAGCATTTCACCCTTAATTAGCAGGGCATCGTCAAGGAGCAGCCATCGGAAGAGCCCCGAGGCGGCCCGCAGAGCTCCCTTCTTTTGGCCATCTGCTGCGGGGCCTCTCAGCCCCGGGGTCTCAGCCTCCCTCGTCCCCATGGGTCCTGGTGCTTTTCCAACCTTCTCCACTCAGAGCCTTTGAACCATCTGCTGTCCATGATCTAAATCCCCAGGAAAACAGACAGTCCCTCCCAACGCAGATGTAAAACCCACCCCTCCTCCGGCTCCTCCCTTCCCTGATCAGCTCAGTCTTCTTCCCCCAGAGAGGCCCAGGAACGGCTACCCTGGGGGCCACTAGAGCCGGATTATTCACGAAGTCTAATGTCCTCAAGAGGAGGTCAGGAGTTGAAGGCCTGGATGACCTCATGAGAGCAAATTCCATCATCCAGTGGGACCAGCCGGGTGGATGCCAGGACACCTCCCCCTCCTTTCTCAAGTCTGTCTTGAAATTGTAAAAATCAACAATAATGTTGTGGAGGACCAATGCCACTTGGTCAGCACTGTCAAGCATCGAAAGAAACTTGCATTTATTGAGCACCACTGAATGCTGTGGATTGTCTGAGCCGTTTCATGCACAGGAATTCTCCTGGTCCTAACAGTTCCCGAAGAGATAGGGATGACCCAGGGGAAGCGTAATTATTACCAGGTCATTTCAGAAGCACTGGGATAAAACAGCAGTTCTAAAGCATTTTTAAAGATTAAATAATAACTTCGAGTGCCTGGTAGACTCCTGGTAAAATGTGTTCCCTGCTCTTTCTCACACATCCAGGGCTCCCTGCACACCCCCTCCATGGGTCCACAAGGTACTCAGGCCCAGAGCGTCCCTGTGCACTCAGGGCACCCTGAGCTTCAGGCTCAATAACTTGCACAATGGTGGAGGGCCAGGATGGAACCCCAACCCTGAAGCCAGCGATGGCTGAGACCATGCGGACTCTCAAGGGAGTTTTTCCTTGGTGTGAGGGAAGCACCAGGTATCACAGGGGAGATGGTGCCCACAGCAGTGAACGGCATCCGCTCCCTAGGGCTGCAGTGACACAGGGCCACCAAAGCAAGGCCTCACACAGCAGACCCACCCTCTCCCAGGTCAGGGGGTCAGGGGGTCAGTGGCTTCCTTCTGGAGACTCTAAAGGAGAGCGCCCCTGCTTCTCCCCTGCGGTGGCTGGCCGTCCTTGTCTGGTGGCCACATCACTCCACCGTCACATGGCCTTCTCCCTGGGTGTCTGTTTCTAGGGTTCCTCTTCTGGGTCTCTTTACGCAGTAACCAGTGTCCTGGGCTAGGGGCCCGTCCATCCTCCTCCAGGGACCTCATCTTTACATGTCTTCATTTCACCTGCAGAGACCCTACTTCCCAGTGAGATTAAATAATACCCGGGGTGAGGACTTGAATGTGTCTTTTGGGGGAGACCCAGTCTGATTCAGGACAGCCTGTCTTCCTGAGCAACCCGTGAAAGGAAGAAGAAAGGAAAAAAGAAAAGTTGTGATGCGGGCTTTGTTTTTCCAAGTTTTTTCCTTATAAATAATGTTCCCATTTCCAAAGCCACCCATTCACAGAACACCCCTGCCAGCTGGGCGCACTCGGTATGCCTCTGAGTCAGGTTGACAACTCTTCTGAACGAGAGAGAGCACTGCGTGGCTTCTCCCCACATCATCATGATGAAAACTGAACCCCAACAGAAACCTCCCTTCTCCAGCTCAAACCTGAACCTTGGCCACTGAGCAGTAACCATCTTAAGGAGAGTGGTTTGTGTGCAAGCCAGCAAACCTGTCATTATAGGACACCAGTCCAGCTCATCAAAGTTGATTTTATCAAAGCAAAAGTTCTTTGTGTAAGAATTTCAAGGGCTTTTACTTTGAAATTTCTCTACAAAGAGATTTTTTTAATTAAAAAAAAAAAAAAAAAGTCGCCCAAGGAATTGCAACAAAACAGTCCCCACTTCACCAATACACGCACACCCCCCTTACCTGATGTGCCATCTGTCAATTTTCCTTGCTCTTGGCTGGCAGGAAAAGCTTGAGATAGCTTGTCATGGAACTGAAAGATGCTGAACAATCAGAAGGCTCAGTGCAGAGCAGTGGGTGGGAGTGGAGGACACAGATTCGTGGTGCTTTGGAGCCCAAGCTGGGCTGAGTCCCTCCATCCACTCCCTGGCCACAGGCCCTTGACACCGGGCCAAGCTCCAGGGCTTCAGCTTCCTCCTCTGTAAAATGAGACTACTGCCTCCCTTACAGGTTTGTGGTAAAGACGAAAAAATGTCACATGCAAAAGGGACATCTCAAGGTACCAGGCCCCCAGTGGAAGTAGAGGGGTGACGTCGCTGCTCTGTGTTCTATAGTTTCTGCTGTAACTATCATTAACAGTCTTACTAATTCCAAGGCCTCAGGCCTGTCTGCTGTGGAATTTCCTAACTACCTCCTCCGCCTTCCACAGGCTGAGCACAAACAGGGTGGGCCTGCCTCCTGCTCCCAGAACCCTGGCGGTCCCCGGGAATGTCTCTGCCGTGCCCTTTGACCTCTCCTGCTCAGGACCCTGCATCCCCAAGGAGCTGAACTCCCTCTGCAGACAGAAGGACGGATCCATCAAGATTCTTCTCACATGGGAAATTTAAAACAAACAAAATCTCAACAGACAATTTGGGGGTACTGATGAATACTGCGTTTCTTAGGAGGTCAAGTTACCATGTGAAACCAATCTAGGTTGTGGCCACGTCACCCACCCCTGGCTGAGCCTCTGGGCCAATAGCTGCTGCAGCGAACGTGGCCTCCCTGTGTCGGAAATCTACCACGTTGCCAGGCTTGTCACTGACATTCCCCCATCCTCACATGTCCAGTGAGAACCTCCACCTCGTAGCCTCTGTGGAGCAGCAAAAGAGCAGTTCTTCCAATCTCAGTAAGAATAGTAAATTTGAAAAAAATTCTTGGGGCTCGAGATGTGGCTCAAGTGGTAGAGCGCTCACCTGGCATGCGTGAGGCACTGGGTTCGATCCTCAGCGCCACATAAAAATAAAATAAAGATAGTGTGTCCACCTAAAATTAAAATAAATAAATAAATAAACATTTAAAAAATTCTTAGCTGAAAATCCCTCAATATAATCTGCTCAAGACCATGTTAGGGCAGTGGCGTCTGGGCCTGTGCACAGCGAGCTGTATGAGTGACCGGGGGGATTCCCTGATGAGCACCTGACTATCAGCCCTCAGGTTTATTCCAGTCTCTGGTGGCAGTCCTAAGAATCGGGGAGCGTTGGAGCAGTGGGTGTGAGGAAAGGCCGCTCCCTGGGCAATCCCAGGCAAGCTCAGACACCGCTGCTCCAGAGTCAATGGGGGACGGAAAGGGGGTGCCGTGCGTACTGTGTTACAGAAATAATATTCACTTCAGTTCTTTTTCTTCTGTATTCCATCAATGACTATCTTACATTTAAGTCTACAATGAAAAAAACTATTTCATCCACTAAGTGAAACAGAAAAGCAGATTACAAGGAAGGCCATTGGCGTAAAAAATTACACATAAATGTACATAAATGCATACAAAGGAGGAAGGAGATCAGAAAGAAGGTAAGTGCTCAAGGTTCAAGGGGATTAGTTCTGAAGACTAGAATCAGGGGTGATGAATACGTCTTCTTTCTTCTTGCTTTGTTCTCTGATTATGCTACACGACACAGAAATGGCTTCATAATAAGGGAAACAGCACCAGTTTTTACCCTCTGCTTAATGTTTGCGATTCAGGCAGGGGTGCGGTCAGGCGCTAAGGTCCCCACTACCCAACCTGTTGACAGCCTGCGCTGTTTGATGGCTTCCTTATAATCTTGCAGTTTCTGCTTTCCCTTGCCTCCACAGACAGCAGCCCTTCCTCCCTTCTTCCCACTTCTATTCCCTGTAGTTTTGTCTGGCTTTTGTGATGCTGGGGTTGAGCTCAGGGTCTCCTGTGTGCCACACCCCAGCCCTCTCATTCCTCTTTAAGCCCGTCCCCTTGTCCTCTTCTGCTTCCAACAGTGTCTCTCTAGCCCAGCTCTATCCAAGAGGACTGGAGTATGACCTGTAAATACGGTCTCAAATTGTCCAGTGGCCCTACTTTTTAAAAAGTTGAAACTTTATTAATGTATTTTTTTAATGTAATAGCTCTAAGACATTGCCACTTTAACATACTAAATAGTTTAGTAGCTACATTTGGGACGGGGGGGTACCAGGGAATGAACCCAGTGGCACTTAACCACTGAATCATATCCCCAGCCCTTTTTATTTCGAGACAGGGTCTCGCTAAGTTGTTTAGGGCCTCGCTTGGTTGCTGAGGCTGGCTTTGAACTTGTGATCCTCCTGCTCAGACTCCAGGCATGCACCATCACGCCTGGCTTAAATGTCTTTAAATTAAGATCAATTCACATACAATTATAATTTATAATAAACTTCTAAATATTGAAATGTACAATATAAAAAATTGAGTCTTTTACATTCTTTGTTGTTGCTGTTCTAAATCTTTGAAATCGAGCGTGTCTTTCATGCTTGCAACACATTGGGTCAATTCAAGTGCTCAGTAGCAACATGTGGCCACCTGTGGATGGCACTGGGCGGTGACTGTAGCCTTTCACCCAGTCACTGACCTTCCTCCATCAACCTTCCTGACTCCCTGGCGGCACCATCTAAGAGGGGAACAGGACTGCCCCTCTCCTCAAGTCACAGTTCTCAACTGCTGGACCAACAATAGCCACCTGGATGACCTTGGCACTCAGGCACCACAGGCCCTGAAGCCCATGAGGAGAGCGGTGACCCTGAAACCCTATCACTGAATGAGCACTTACTGAATGCCTGCTACGTGGCCAACACGGATTGGACAGTCATCGTCCCCAAGGTCTTGACATATTTGTGAAAAGCCACGTAAACAAAAGCAAAGGCCACTCTTGCTACTCCCAAGGACACCATGGGACAAAAACCGATTAACTCTGCAGGTTTCAGAGCCCAGGAATGGAACTTTTGAGGACACCTGCCAAAGGCCAGGGCAGCCTGAGCGAAGCCCGAGGGGCGTGAACCGCAGAGCCTTCGCCCAAGATGACGCGGAGCCGCAGAAGGGCAGAGCTGAGCGGGCAGCCAGACCCGGGATGGCAACGGCCTTGCCACTCTGCCCAGTAACTTCATCCAGGCAGCAGTGAAAGATCACCCAGAGGCGCGCTCCAGAAGAGCCACGTTATTGAATTTGAGCTTTAGGAACTTGGCAGAGGACAAAGCCATACTGGAGAGGGAAACTGCTAGGAGCCCAGGGAGGCCCATTACTTTGTTAGTTACTGTGAAGATCTAAACAAAGCTCCAGAGTCCAAAAGAAACAAGAATAAACACATGCCAAAAAAAAAAAAAAAACCACCACACGTTTAGCAGGAATCGCAGGGGAGTCTGCCTGGGTACCGGCATGAAGGAAAGACGGCCGCGTGATAAAACATCATATGAGTACACCACGGGCCTGGCACGAGACCTGCATAGGTGGAGGCCTGGGAGTGAGAGGGCACAAGGTAGCACTTGGGGACCCCACTCGACCAGGTGTTTGGGACAGGGGGTGCCCCCAGGCAGATGAGAGGGCCTCCTGCAAGGATGGGCTCCCCGGGACCCACTTCTCGCCTGGTGTTATAGTTCTGTGACTTCCGTCCATAACTTGATCTAGGTGTGGCCTTAGCATTCAGCTCCTAGAAGTTCTGTAGAATTCCTGACCTTATTCAAAAATCAATGATGGTATCTTGATTCAAGCTGCCTTCCGAGGAAAAGCCAATTAATTAATCATGCTCCACAGTGAGCGAGCTCCGTGACTAGGTTGGTGACTCAGCTTCTCCGAGTTCTACGCTGTTACTTCACCTGTGACCTGGGACAACAGCAGGTTCCCTGGAGGGGGCTGGGAGGAACGGGGGTAACAACGGGGAAACCCAGAGGAAAAGTGGACATGGTGGGAAGCTGCCAGTCCCTTCCCACCTCATCCCCTCACAATAAGGGAACTGGGGTGGATCAGGCAATCCCCCACATTTGTAAGAATACAGAGGTCTTTGCTTGGCATCATTGACATGCACCGATTTCAGCTGCCACCGTAAATAAACTGCACCAGTCTCCCAATAGCACGGTGTGAACTTCAGCGATCGTGATAGAGTTAGCTGGCAATAACCACATGAAGTTCGGCCTTTGCCACGGGCTCGCCAGTCCCCAGAGCGCTCTGCAAAACACAGATGCAGTGATGCCCAGGATCAGCGGCCACTCTCGACACTTCTTCAGAGTCTACTAAAGATGGTCCCTTCACGGTGATTACTCAGCTCCCACACAGACAGCAATGCGGGCAGCCGTGTTGCTTCCTGGCTCCCCAGCGATGCGCCCATGTCACACTCTACCCACATGGACACCTGAGAAGGGGAACTGGCCAACCAAAGCGAAAATGCAGTGAAGAAATGGGAAGCACCCATCCTAGCGGTGAAATCCAGGTCGGACGTAAGCGTTCCAGAAGCAACGGCAGATCTAGGAATGCTGACCCTGGCTGAGAACTTAACAGGCAGCTGGAGAAACTGGCGAAGGTGGACTCGACAGCAACAAGGAAGGTGGCCGTGAGGAGAAGGAAGAGGCGACTGGAGGAAGTGAAGCAGCGGAAACGGTGCTCATTGCTGAAATTCCTGGGAAAACTTCACGCAAAGGAAAAAAGTGGACGCTGATCTAAACACATGGTCAGCACTGCTAGAAACAGAAGTCAGTCCCTGTTTGGAAGTGGGTGGGCAGGGCAAGCTTCCCTCCTGCCCCAGGGTGCTACCAGGCCTGGCTGACAAGTGCACCTGGGCGACAGTCCACCGGCTTCCTCCCCCAACCCTGCGCCGCCCTGGCAGGAGGAGCTGGGGGGCGGGGGGGGGGGTTGGGGGTTCAATCTATGCGATTAGCTAATTTTAAAATCGGGGCAGGCAAAGGGAAGGGCTGCAATGACGTGGCTGCAACTGGATCTTACATCCCAATTAAGGCTGAATACTATATTCTGAATAGGGACCACCGAACCTCCTGTTTCCCACAGCCCCCAACACTGGCAACACTCCCCTAGGAACACAAGTTGTCGTCAGAGGATGAACAAAGGTTTCGACCTAAGGGAAAAAAGGGACATTTTTAAAATTCTTATTGCACACATTTGTGGAGGTTTAACAGGAGGCCTGCCCCAAACGCTCCTGTGTGAGACAACTCAAGAAAGTTTAGAGGGGACACGGTTGGGTCGTGAAAGCCTTAACCCAATCAGAGACTTGATCCCCTGGTGGGATTAACGGGGTGGGAGCTGAAGGTGGGTAGGGTGTGGCTGCAGGAGTGGGCCCCTGGGAGCTGATCTTTGGGGGTATATAATTTGTCCCTGTTGAGCAGAGCCCTCTCTGCTTCCTGATCATGTCCTGAGCTGCCTTCCTCTGCCCCACACGTCCGCCATGATGCTCTGCCTCATCTCAGGCCCTGAGGAATGGAGTTAGTGGTCTGTGGACTGAGACCTCTGACACCTCTGAAATTGAGAGCCCCAAAGTCAACGTTTCCTCATCTAATTGTTCTTATCAGGTCTTTTGGTCATGGCAGCGAAAAAGCAGACTAACACGTCCTTCCGTCCTTTAACTACAAATGACCGTGAACTTTGACTCCCCAGCTAAAAGCA
This sequence comes from Callospermophilus lateralis, assembly GCF_048772815.1. NCBI lineage: Eukaryota > Metazoa > Chordata > Mammalia > Rodentia > Sciuridae > Callospermophilus > Callospermophilus lateralis. Next base: position 99,473,013 of record NC_135316.1, on the reverse strand, counting down.
TACGGCCGTGCTTACTATGTCCCCACTCAATATGAAGAGCACAGACCGTGGCCAGGCTTTAAGGGGCTCAGGCAAAAGCAGGGAGCATTTCTCCTGGCACCTGCTGTGGGACTTGCAGGTTAAACTGAAGGATATGAACTCTACGCTCCAACAGGCTGAGGTAGAAGCCAACACACCAGCCTGTGACCCATGAACTATGGCCAGGCCAGTGAGGTCATGACCTTGTAGCACTTGGCGAAGGTCAGGGAGGGCTGAACAGTGAGACGGGTGAGGCCTCTCTGATGTGACAGAGAAGCACCACTGTCACAGCCCATCATTTAGTCTGCCAGGGAGATGCCACTTAAAACCAAGGACACCCCCTGCTGCCCAGGAGGACCCACTGCACCTGGTGGCTTTCCAGGTCCCTGCACTATGGGCTCCAGCCCCCACCCCTCAGCATCCCTCTCTCCCTCCCACCTGGAGCTATTTCATGTTGGACCTGTCCTCCTGGGAGGAGGAGAAGTTGGTTGATGAATTAATAAATGAAGCCAAACCATGGGCCACTTCGAAACCTCATTAAAAATCTATAAACCATTTAAAAATAACCATCCTGCTTTTGGATGGATAAAAATCATGAAGAAAAGCTCCACAGGAATATGGGTGAAGACAAGAGCCTTCGACTAAGCAGCCACACGGCCTTACCCAGGGGTGCCGTAATGTCACTGGCTCCGTGTTCAGGTCTGGCAGGTTGGGAGCAGTTTCCAGGGGGGCTGGGGCCCTGCTGCACACCCAAGACGAATGCACCGAGGAGCTCGGGGTGGGGGAGCTCACACCTGCCTTCTAGGAACACAGCATTTCCCAGAGTAAACAGGGAGGACCATTAGGGACAGAGTGCTTTAAACACCAGGGGAAAAGGGGACTCGCAATTAAATTCAGACCACCACTAGGGTCAGAGAGTGAGTGAACTGCGAAGAATAAAACTTTCTAGTCAAAGGAAATAATTTAACTTTGATGTCTTTCAAGGAGCTGGCCAAAAACAGTGCAGAGTCTGACTCTCATAATTGTCAGTTATTCTTCATGGTGTGTCGGTCCTCCAGCACGCGACCTTTAAAGTTCTTTCTGATGCAAACATTCTAGAATTTCACTTCTTTTTACAAAACATGCCGATTTATTACTAATTTGAACTAAACTCAAATGTCCCAATTAGTGAGATTTCCTTGTGTATATTAACCTATGACCTGCACGTGTAAACTATGAGCTCTTAGATGTTAAATATTTTGGCAGACGAGATGAGGACCGTGCAATACCCATCTGTGAAGGCTAAGGGAATAGTCAGAAGAGGACTTTGTTCAAGAGCTCCACGTGTTAACAGCATCAGTCATGAGCTTGTTTGCCCAAACCAGAAGGAGAAAAGCATCCTGTATAAATTTTTCTGTGGGTCCTCAATCCCTCCCAGCAGCCCCCAAAGAAAAGCCTATCAAAGTACAATTTAACAGTTTTATTGCCATATAATTTAGGTTCTATAAAACTCAACCACTGGAAGTATACAATTCAATGATTTTTTTTTTCTGGTAAGTTTATAGGATTCTGCAAACATTCCCACAACCCAGTTATAAAACATTGCCATCATCCTCATGCCTGTCTGTAGTGAATTTCCACCCCAATCCTGGACCCAACAAGGGTCATCGGCTTTTGCCTCTATGTGTGGACTCCCGGGGACCTTCCCCCATAATAGCAGTCAAACAACATGTAGTCCTTTATATCTGACTTCTTACACTTATTATGATGCTTTCGAGGCTCACTCAGTGTGTCCAATCCATGTACACGTTACTGGTATTCCCTTTTCTTTTCTTTTTTCTTTTTAAAATATTTTATTTTATTTTTTTTAGTTTTCAGCGGACACAACATCTTTGTTTGTATGTGGTGCTGACGATCGAACCCGGGCCGCACGCATGCCAGGCGAGCGCGCTACCGCTTGAGCCACATCCCCACCCCATGGTATTCCCTTTTCAATCAAAAAGACTTTGTGTGCTGGTGCATGCATATAATCCCAGTGGCTTGGGAGGCTGTGACAGGAGGATCATGAGTTTGAAGCCAGCCTGGGCAACTTTGTGAGACCCCGTCTCAAAATATAAAATGAAAAGGGCTGGCAATATAGCTCAGTGGTTGAGCATTTCCATGTTCAGTACCCAGCACCACACACACACACACACACACACACACACACACACACAGATCTGATGCCCACAGTGTGTGCCCATAAAAACTCTGCCAGGGCCCACTGGCCATCTCAACCCAGTTCTCTGTCCTGGGGGTCTGACATCACATGTTCTCCACTTTAGCCAAATGGTGTTGCAAAGAACCCAGAGCTAATGAGAGCCATACTGGCCCCGCTCCAGTGCTGAGGAGCACAGCCAACCCGTCCTACACTCTTCCATCTGACCCTTTCTCTGGCTGTCCAGGGAACTATGTTATAGCGGGAAATTCTCCAAAGACCCAGACCATGGTCAGCGTTTGGGCAGAAGGCTAACAGGGCCCACCTGTGCATGCCCACAGAGGGCTATCTGCCCTGGGTGGGAGAAGCAACCTGAAAGCCAAAGGCACCGCCTCTAGCTGTTCATGTCTGCGATGGTTCAAAAAAGCCGGTGCTGAGGGTTGAAACTGGAACAACTGGAAAAGTGGAAGAGTAAAAGTGAAGTACAGGTGAATTCCTCCGTACAGCAGGAGGAGAAGCACCCAGGCACTTGGGAGAAATGAATTTCCTTAAGTACGCTTGCTGTGTTATCATGCAGGTCTGATTAGGGCTGGCCAGGGAGGAGAGGAACAGCTCACCAGCCAGCTCGCATGTCGTGCCAAAATGTGGCAACTGAACCCCAAGCCGGGAAAGTTCTATTTGCTGCTGCTTCTCTTCCATGGGGAGTTCAGGAGATGTATGGAACGAGTATGTGAAGGGCTCAAATTAAGGTATGTCTGCAATAAGGATTCCTTTAAAAGAACCAGGCTTCTTTAGGGAAAAGGATACTTGTCTGTGAATTTCAAAGACTGTGGCCACTGGGCTGTTTTGTTTGTGAAATCCCTTCCCCCTAATTAATGAGCTTGCTCAGAGGCAACCCTCCTCCTCCCACCTAGCTTAGAGTCTCCGGCTTCTGCTTTTAAAAAGAGGTGCAAGCCACACTCCCCGGTTACATGCATACTTCAGCAAATAATAAAAACATGTGTCTCCCAAGGCAAGTTAAGTATTGCAGTATGTGCTCTAACACGCCATCATTGCTTGGCTTTGCCCCCGCGCCCGGCCCCAAAGCCAACCAAAAGGGTTAGACCATCACCTTGATTGTTTTGTTGAAATGTCTCTTCTCCAGGCATTGCCCCTAGAAAGATTAAAAGATACCATATCATCTAGAAAACACTAAGCTTTTAATCATCTAAGCCCAGGAATGTAGAAAGATACAGGTAAACTATGGAAAGTAAACAGAGGCCAAGCTTCTAAGGCACTGCCAGGAAAACTTGCAGGAGAGAAGAAAACCAGCCACACACATCTCTAATGGCCCCCGCATCCAAGTGGACTCCGGCTTCTTCCAGGGGCAATAAGCCCACATGGGAGAGCTGTGTCCCTAACGCAGGCCATCTGACCATCCATCTCCCACCCAGGGAGCTTTCAGTGGTAAATGGACATTGAAAGTGATGCCTGGTGGTGGGGCTGTCCTGTGCATTGTAGGGTGACATCAGCATCCCTGGCCTCTACCAATCAGATGCCATTAGAAGACAACCAACAGTCCCCAGACCAGAGTAACCTGGTGGCAGAGTGGCCCCAGGTTGAGGATCATTGCTCTAGACCCCATACAGAACCACGATTTCATGTTGGAGACACCGGGGAGGTCAGCTAGGCCAGTGCCCTGTCATTTAGGATGCATTAAAGGAGGCCATTGAAAGTTAATTCTCCAAAGCCACAAAGCCCCTGTTTGGTGACAGCACAGAAACCAGAAACCTGACTAGGCCAATGTTTTTGGAGAAGTCTTTCTGCAAAGAAATGACTGAATATTAAGAGCATTATATTTTTAAAAAATGCTATGTAGTAGAATAATATCAATGAAGCTACTCTTTTTTAGAAAAAAAATAGGGGGTGGGGACACAAAGGAAGGGTCCCCCCAGCTGTAAATAAGGGAGCTCTAGAGTGGCCCTGGCCAGAGGGAAGGCAAAGATACCTTATAATTATAGAACACTTTGTGTATGCATTTATAATTCCAACCTCATAGAACATAACATTTCCCTAGAAATCAACCCACTCAAAACACATTGATACACACACACCCTGGGTGCTGCCGGAGTGTCCCGAAGCCTCTGCTCATCTCGCTCCACTGTCATAGAACAGCCCATGGAAACTAAGCCAGCGATAGGGTTTGGATGACCATGGGTCCAGACACCTGGCAGTGGCCCAGGGGAAAGCCTGATGTCACCCACATCACCAAAGCCAGCCCCATAAGACGGCACAGGTGGTCCTCCTTCTCCAGCCCCCGCTAGCCTCAGAGCTCGGTGTCTGGAAGGAGGGAAGGGAAAAGCAAAGGAAGGAGGTTAGTTTCATGTGCGGTTCTTATAACATACAAATCCCAATTTCCAAGTCGGTTGCTGGAGTGAAGGCTTTAATGTGGTTCTTCTGGCCCAGACCATACCTTTTTAAAATACTTTTCTTCTTTAGCCATTCTGCTGCCCGCCCCCCTGGGAGCATAACTCTACACACAATGCTCAAGGCTTCTGCGTCTTCTGGGGAACAGGCAAGGAAAGAGATCATTTGAATGCATAATGACAACATCCTGACTTCAATAGGCAGCCCCTCCTGTCCCTCTCCCTCACCTGCTGGGAGCCATCTTTCAGATGGAGCCAGCCAGAGCACGCTTTTATGTCTCTTGGCTGGTGACCGGCTTGTTCTCAGTGCAGGCAGAGATGGTGTCAAGATAGGGAGGCAAAGAAAAGCTGCATTCAGCAAAGGTCAATATTAATAGGATATCCTATATGGAAGAAAAACAGACACTCAACATTTACCATAATGGTTATCTCTGCAGGGTAGAATTTTTTTCCCTTCTTTTTAAATTTGTGTGGGCTCAACATTCCCCCCCACCACCACCACTACAGGGGCATGAATTACTTCCTTACCCAGAAATTAATTATTATCATTTCTAAGTAATGTGTCATTAACATTCTCTGGGTCACACATAGTGGGGCTGTAATGCCTGCGACCTGCTCACTGCTCGCCCAATGCAATCAACTGTCCCCCATTCCGTCCCTCCTGCCCCATGGCTCTCAGAAGCACCCTCCTGCATCTGAGCCACTTTGCTCATGACACTGTGGCTCCACCAGCACAAGGTCTGAAAACCCTTATGCACATGCAACTTTATCACAGAACCACATGAATTCCCAGAGCACAAGTGTCTGGGAGGAGGGAAGAAACACTACCCATTCATCAGCAGAGGTGACTCCCCCACTTTATCACACAGCCAACATGTTGGAGACTCAAGTCTCCTTCACCAGCTCAAAACCCCTAGACGGCCAGGGACACCGACCTTCTCTGTACAGTGCACACACTCCAGAACCGAACTCATGAACCGAAGAAGAAGCCTCAGCAGGAAGGGACAACAGCAGACATACACACACAGATAAAAGCAAAAGCAAGGCCCTCACTATATTCCTGGGAACAGCTGGCAGAGCAAACGCAAAATAATCGAGAACCAAGCATAGCTGAGAAAAATTAAACTGATTGCTTGATCCTTACCAGGTCGGCACACCATGATGACAGAAAGAAAGGAACGTGACGAGCAGTTCCTACAGAGGTTAAGTCGACCATTTTGGAAATGATATTTTCTGTGCTCATCAGGGAAAGCATGTATTCGCTAAGCCCATCTCTGTGCAAACTTGGGGCCACACAGTCAGTGTCCATGTCAAACGGCGTGAATGAGGACACAGAGGAGGGAGGAACCCCAGGCAAGGTGTACAAAGGTCCTTGGTAAGTGGGGGATGAACACATCTCCTTTACAGTGCTGTTGTAAGGGCTAAGAACAGAGGGTACATGCAAAATGACAGGTATGTGACAGGTGCTTAAAAACAGAGGGTACACCAGGGCCACCAGAGGCTGGGCTCAGGAGCCTGGGGGCGGGGATTCCTGGCATGGAAATTCTGGGTCACCTTCTGTCTTAGCATACTGCTTTCGTGGTTCTTTTCATTCTCTACCTCTCTCTGGTTTCTCGTCGGAAATGTCAAGGTCAAAATGCAAATGTGTGGGACGACAGCAAAGGAGATGCATGGAGGGTGGATTAATATAGAAAATGACCAAGATCTGCTTCTATCTCCTAGAACATGACAAAAACCTCTTTCAAGATGTATCTTTAATTCCTAGATTCAATTAAGAACTGTAAAGACATCTAAAACAACATTCAACACTCTCATTCCTATGGGGGTGGCAGATGGGGCCCTTCTGAGAATCTGATGAAAGACAGGCCTCTTCTCCCAACCATGTGCGTTTACCCAACTTTTGCCTACCCTGCACGGTTCACAGACGGGCATCCCCAGCAAGCCCCCTCTGCCCCACAGCAGTGATACTGAAGACACAAATCAGGCAGACTTTCTCATAGCTCAGTTTAAAAATAGAGCCGGCTGGCATTTTAAAATTATTGTATACAGCTGGCTGCAGTTACAACAATTCCCTCTACCCCCTCTCCCTCCTCTCTCTCTCTCTCTCTCTCTCTCTCTCTCTCTCTCTCTCTCTCTCCCTCTCCCTCTCTCTCTCTCTCTCTCTAGGCTGTGTTAAAATTGCAAAGAAATGGCATGCACAAAGCCTGGAAGTTTGCAAAACCGATCCCCAGTCCACAACGCCTGCTGTTTCACCAAATAATTAAGCCATTACTTCATCTCCATCGCACACCTGCACCATAATTGCTTCACAAAAACCACGCGTGCAGATGGCTTTGAGAGATGTAAGTCCACATAATAAAAGTTCACGGGCGGCTCAGCTATTTGGACAAGGGTTTGGACCTACAGAGCTGCTGCCCAAGGCAAACACATCAGCTAATTAGCTCCAGTTGGCGAGCCGTGTTGCACCGCGCTGCACCGTGCACTTGGCCATGCAGGGCGATTCTGCAGCCCTCCCTCCTCACCGTGAGCCTTCCTATCCACCTGCAGGGCCACCAGACGGTTCTCTGAATATTAAGTAAAGCACCCCTGCCCTCATCCTGACTCGACTTTATAGGAAGGTGACAAATGGATATTCATTTGTTGTCATTTAAAAACCATCACTCGAAAATCATTTAAAATCAGTGTCATTTAAAAAGTCATTTAAATCACTTTATCTTTGCAAAATGCTTTGTTGTTTACAAGCATTTTAACAGGGCTCAGAACCACAGAAGGGAAGGCAGGTATTACCCCCAGTGCACTCGCTCATCAGCAAATGCTTCTGGAACGTCTCCTGTGCTAGGAGTGGTGGGCACACCTGAAGAGCCATGGCTCCCACAGCAGCGGCCATGGAAATGCAAAGGAAGGAAACACCTCTGCCCTGGGAAGGAAGGGCGGTTCTGCAGGAAGGAGCTGCTTAGGGGAAAGCCCTTTTACCCAGAGAACTGGAACGGCAAGAGATGGGGAGATTGCAGAAAGGACAGGGAACAGTGTGGGCAAAGGTGAAGGCACTGACAGGGGTATGCTCTGGTGGGTGGGTGGGGTGCAGCCAGGGGGCCAGGGAAAAGGAAGAGATGAGGCAGGAGAAGGGGGAGGCCAAATCCAGGGTGATCCCACCAGCGGTAGATAACAGAGGAGTTCACTTTGAGGAAACCATAGACCCAGATCTCTGCTAGAACAGCTGTTCTCAAACGGGCACGCCTTTCTAAAGCTCCCCAGGAGAGTGCCACGTACAGTCGGCCTGGAGAAGCACTGGGCTGGAGGTGACCTAAACGTATTCAAGTTCAAGGCTCTTTCTTGTGCTTTGAATTGTAGCTATTATGCCCCTTTCCACTTTATATCAATTTTAAGAATAAAAAAAAAAAATCTGAGAACACCACACAGATACATATATACCCTAATCTTCTAACTTCAACTCTACTGCTGCATAAAGAATTTTGGCATTTATTATTTGATATGCCAAACATCCGAGTTAACAAATCTGAAGTGACTTGTATTTCTGGAGTAGTTTTCAGACTGGAAGGACAACATTTCTGACCATCTCTTAACGGCTGGAACTATTCTTTAAGGCCACGATGCCTTGTGGCACAAGATCAGCAAGTCAAATATGTTCAGCCAACTGACTCACCCAGTGACAGAGATGGACACCTGGGAGATTACTTTTATCTGAAGGTTTTCAATGCTTTCCAAGGTGATCTTGTTTGCAAACCTGGAGTTCATGAACAGAACAGGTGACTCAAAGGTAGTGACCCAGCTAGTGTCCTTAAATCTAAACCAAGGGCCTCCCTCAGAGAAAGGATGGCAAATTTAGATCACATCAAACATCCCTTTTGTCCTTCCTGTGTCCGCCAAGGACACTCTGAATGGCACCATACCGGTCCCTTAGCCACCATGAATCAATGGGGCCTGGCAGAGAAATCAAACCAACTTATGATTCCTGCCCCGTAATTTAGAAGCACTTTGAAAAGGACTACTCAATAGGACTACTTCGAAAGAGTAGCAATTTATACCAGGCAAGAAGCCCAAAACATTGATTTCATTCATTTTCACTAACAATGTAGCCTTTTAGGTAAGTAAATGTGGACTTGCAAAAAAAAATCATTTGGGGACACTTTTTTTTTTTTTTTTTTTTTGGAAGAATGAAATGCTTTCCACTCTTGCCAGTAGGGGAAGAAGATATCAAACAATCAAATGAACAGAACCAATCCCAAAACCACCTCTGCGTGTGACTCTGAATGTGTTCTCTCCAGAAGTCAGCGTTCCCTGCTCTCACCCTGATGCTCACGGCGGGTTTCGTCTGTTTCCTTGTCTTCCCCTACAGTGACTCACGCGGAGAAGGAAATGATGAGGTCACTGTCCTCACCTCACAAGGTGGGTGGTTTTTTTTTTTTTTTTAAATTTATTTGAGATTAAGTCATATGACATCTGGAGAAACTCACTGGTGGGAGCACAGCATGATCCAAATATAGCTCACACACACTGTATCAGTATTTGTCAATAATTGTCAGGAGCCAGTTAAAAGAGAGTCCTGCCCTTCATGCCATCTGATAATCTGCTCTTCTTGAGTTAGCTGCTTACCAAGATGGTTGCTTTACGGTGCTCCTGACAAGTAGATCATGCCAGTTTCATGGGGCTGGGCTTCCCTTCAGTGAGGAGAGGAGGGTCAAGACGAACGTAGTGACCAGTTCTTTTCAGTGTGGTCAAAGGAAGCCACTATAGGGTCAAATGATGCTGATGCATGTACCTGTTTGCTCTCTTCTCCTTTCAGGAAAAAAAACCAATTAGCTTGGCCAGAGATAATCAAAAGCTGGGGGATGGCTTGAGTCTACAGAATATTCATAGAGGGATCTCTGCATTCACACGTCTGTTTGCTTGAGGACACCAGCCTGCCTTGATGGATCACCACATTCACCTCATGGCCCAGAAACGCTGGCAACCCAGCCATGACCAAAGGTCTGTTGGCCCAACAGTGGGAAGATCCAGGTGAACAAAACGGCGTCTCCATGAGCCAGCACTATGACTCCTCAGCCACCTGGACGGGGCAGCACCTTCTCTGGCTGCCCAGGCTAGCCTGATAAGTCCTTGCTCTACCTTTCTCTACCTTTCTCAGGGAGGTCACCTCTCCTAACTGTCTGTCACTACAACAGCCCCGGCTTCGTTTCAACCCTCATTCATGGTAAGTAGTGAACGTGGAAATTTCAATTCCTTACACCAACTGTTCCCTCACACCATTTGGAGTCCATTTCCAGGCCTCTGTGAGCTGCTGGACACCCAGAAGTGTCCCACAGACTCTGGAGTCACCTACAGAATACAGCCTGAGCCACACATTTCCTCAGTGGTCTCCCCTGGGAAGCTACTTCCCTTTTCCTTGGGTGGCCTTCATTCACCTCCTCTGAAGAATGACGTTGAGCCTCCGGGGTCATCTGGTGGGAGCCCCAGGAAGCAGCCCTGCTGTGGGGGGAACACTGCCCGCCCCAGCCCTCCCTGGGTCCTTCCTCCCAGGCCTTCTGAGCCTGGCAGACACTGGCCCCGCATGCCTGGCCCAAGCCAAAGCATGATAACCCCCCTTTGCCGGCTCTCCACCAGAAAAGAAAGTCCATGTAAATGTGACTGATGAGCGGGGGGATGATGTTCATAAGCCACAGTGACTTAAGAAGAGAGGCCTCGTTGGTTTGGTCTTGTGTGAGGTCAGATAATAGGATCCGTGAAAGACCTTGAACATTCGCCCGATCTTGCTTCTCACTTTGCTTCCTCTCTAATTGGCCTCCTAGATCTAAGATATGCCATTCCTTTTTTTACTAAAGTGGGTTATATTTTTAAGCCTCTTGGAAGCGAGCCTGTTACCTGCACAGAGCAGGTTCGGTGTGACATGTTGTTATTGTCTTCAACCAGAGTTTCAAGTAAGAGGAAGGAGGAGAAAATTCAGACTCAAAGGTGCAAACAAAAAAACGAGTTCCCTGCACCAGCCACCATGACTGCACCATCACAGTGGAACAAGATTCTTGGGAGCCTCCCAGCCCCTTCCTCCCGCCCAGGCCTTGGGCTGGGTGAACATGAGTGAAATGTGTGTCACTGATCACAGATGGTCCTTGTGCCACGTCCCACGCCAGCGCTGGCCAGAGCGATGCTCCAGGGTTGAGGTACTGCTCCAGACCTGAGCTAGGTCCTAAGCAGGGGTGGCTGCTGGGCCCTTGAATATGTCAGTGCAAAGTTATTTAAATTGGAATTAAATAGCCACAAGTGGCCTCTGTTCTGAGAGGTGCCCTTCTGGACCACGGGCTACATTACCATCGCATTATTCAGGCTAAAATGTTTGGATACACGCACGTTCCCCCCTGGATTTCCCCCACCCGCCTCATTCCTGCTGCGCACTTATGGCACCGTCCATGGGTGGGAGCCCCCCTTCCTCAACTGAAGAAAAGGCCAGGAGCCCGTCGGACGGAGAATGGGAAGCCCATTAGGACGTCAGGTTTCTGGGTGAAAATACTAATGCGATACTGAATTCAGAGGGCTCCCTTCCCTCAAGTCAGGTAATGAATGGATACTTTTAAAATTATCCACAGCCTGTAAGAAACACTAACGCCTTGTGGATGCTTCCAGAGCACCACATGTAAGGGCACACATGGTGCTTTGTGAAGAACAGGAAATGTCAACAGAAAAACTCTTGCAGGGGAGGATAATCACACTTTGCTTCCCACTCCCGGACCTTTCCAAGGTCCACCCACCCAAGTTTGGTTTGCTCTCCAAAGAGGTTCTGGTGAGAACACAGAAGCTATTGTTCCAGCATCACTCCTCAATGGCGGCTTTGTCTCCGGGCCTCACAAGACAATCTCTCTCCAAGAAAACGCTGTGGAGTATTTGGGCCACACGGTGTCAACTTGGTGGCGTTGGTACAGACCTGCTCTGAAGGGCCAATGGACAGTTCACCGGGGTGCTTATAACAAAGCCTTGGGGACCTAGAGGCCAGGACAGGAGCAAAAGGAGAAGCAACTTGTGGTGAGAAGCTGACGGAGCGTGGGGAGCTCTCTGCTAGCTTGTGGGGTACATGTCCCCTAAAGGTCCATCTGTTGAAGCCTTGGTCACCAGCCTGTGGCACTGCTGGGAGGGGGTGGACCTTTCAGGAGTTGGGGTCTACTGGATTTACACCCCTGGAGGCCGTCCATGAAGCGGGTCTCGGGACCCAGCACCTCCTCCCTCCCTCTCACCCTCCCTTTCTCCTTTCAACCAACCACCACGCGCTGAACAGGCTTCCTTGGCTGAAGGCTCCCTCCATGATACACTGTCCCACCACAGGCCCAAATCACAGGGCCTAATGACTCTGGATGGAAGCCTCTGGAATCCTAAGCCAAAGTAAATTTTTCCTCCTCTAAGCTGATTCTCTCAGACATTTTGTCACAGCAATGGAGAGCCGACTAACATACGAGTCGCTCCCAGTGTCAGGATGGGACCCTTGCTGAGGTGTGGGAACACTCCTGATGACAGACAAGTGCCCCCTGCAGAAACCTGCCCATCTCAGCAGTGACCCCGCAGGTCTGGAATCCAACCACGCAGGTTGTGCTGAGCAGACACATTTTACAACCAAAACACCTGCCGGGGGTGGAAAATGGAGGCCAGTTTTGCAGACCCAAGGAACCAAAAAAATCAGGTGACTGGAATACTTCCCCATTCAGAGACGAGCATCCTTTCAGAGTCTTTTGTGTGGAACCAAGAAAATACCAGAGACCCAACAACCAATGTTCTTGTTCATGCAATCACCTCTTGGCCTTCCTCTTCTCAAAACTGGCACCTCCACCTTGCCAGCTGCACAGACCAAAAACCTGGGCATGGTGCTGGACTCCTCCTCCTCTCATACCCAAGACCCCATTCCTTAGCAAATCTCATCAACTCTACCTTCAGCACACATCTGGGACTCCATCGCATCCTCCCACCTGAACCGGGGCCACTTCAACCCAAGGGGCTCCTGGCCACTGTAGTCCACTGCGATTAGCAACTGGAGTGGTCCTTGTGCAAGGTCAAGTCAGATCGTGCCACTCACAATGAAATCTGAATTCCTGACCTCCTGCCCCTTCTCTGGGCTCCTTACCCTACCACACCATCCCTCTCACTGCATTCCAGCCAGACAGGCTGCGTTGTTGTTCCTCCAATGCCTTTCTACCTCAGGGGCTTTGCATATTCTCTTCCCTCTCTCTCCAGCACTACACTAGGTGCGGTGGCACACACCTATAATCCCAGCAACTTGGGAGGCTAAGACAGGAGGCTCATGAGTTCAAAGCCAACCTCAGCAACTTATCAAGGCCCTAAGCAACTGAGCAAGACCCCCTCTCAAAATAAAACATAAAAAGGGCTGGGGATGTGGCTCAGTGGTTAAGTGACCCTGATTTCAATCTCTAGGATCAAAAAAAAAAAAAAAAAAATCTTTCAGTACTAATACGTGACACACTCCCCGTAGATCTCTGCTGAACGTGGTGTTACCAGTCAGGCTTGTGAGTTTGTATAAACATGGATGCCCATGGGCTGGGGATGTGGCTCAAGCGGTAGCGCACTTGCCTGGCATGCATGTGGCCCGGGTTCAATCCTCAGCACTACATACAATCAAAGATGTTGTGTCCGCCAAGAACTAAAAAATAAATATTAAAAAATTCTCTCTCTCTCTCTTTCTCTCTCTTAAAAAAAAAAAAAAAATGGATGCTCATACGTGCACATGCATACCACTACCCTCTCCTTCCTTCCTTCCTTCCTCACTCTGTTTTTCTTCTTAGCTCTAGGTACCTCCCGGCATATGATGGCATCAGTTCTGTTCCTGGCTTTCTGTATGGGAACATAAGTCCCACCGGGCGGGGCAGGAATATCATGTGTTCAGCTCCCTCCTCCGTTGCCGGGGCCTAGAGCTGCACCTGAGAAATGGCACGTGCTCGACACACACCTGCAGGCTCTCCGTGTGGATACTTGGGTTGTTCTTTCCCAGAGCAGAGTTCTCTGGATACACCTGGACGTGGCTACACAGGCCTCATGAGAAGGACACCTCCAAAATGTGGGCCCCTGCATTAGAACACGGTTGGCATGAAGCCACGGGAACTTAGAAAGCCCTGTTCCAGGTAAGCAGCCGGCAGGAAAGAATGTGCTCACCCCGCTTTCAGAGCACTCCCTCTTCATCTCCAGGAACACGGGGGCATCAAGGCAGAGCCAAGGTCAGACAGTGAAGTCTGTGTCCCTGGCTGCCAGGTGTGAGGGAGGGTGTGTCTGCCCCTCTGGACCGCTCTGGTCAGTCTGCCCACCAGCATAGACACCATGAGACCCTCCAGCGACAGCAAGGCTTGGTTGGGGGTGCTGAATTGCCCTCTGCCACCTACAAGAACCCCCCCCAAAGATGTGTTCACTGCATGTGCCTACATCAAGGGCTGGAAGGGGGACTGGAATAAAGTGAGAGAGTGTGGGGGGGTATCTCTTCCCTAGGACAAAAGTGTGTTTTTCCTGCATGACCTAATTTTAATTCCATCTCTTGGGTCCCATTAGTAATAGAGGTTGACAGTCCCAGATGTCAGGCCCCCGGTGACAGCATCTGCTTATCCCTGAGGATTAAACTAAATGACTTAACCTCCAGGATGAGGAGTCCGCCCCTTCAGTTACACCAAGGGAAGAGCAGACAGTGCCCAGTCCACGCCACCAGGACACAGAAATCACGGGCCTCGACTCAATCTTTGCAGGCCAGGGTGTCTCAAGTAAGACCTGCACATAGCAAAGGCTCAGGAAGAGCTTGTGCAAGGTCAAGTCAGATCGGTGGACTGAGAACAGCTAGCCAGGTATTTTACAGACGGCCTGTTCACGAGGACAGTTCAGACACACACTGTCATCTATCACTGGGAAGAGACACACTTTTTAAGCATCCAGCAATAAGCACGACGGGAGTTCACACTGAGCACAGAACTGTGGACACCAGCTCTGCCCAGCAGGAATGAAAGTGTTCTCCAGTTTAGAAGTCCCTTCTGAGAATTTCCCACGTTGTGCTTAATTTGATTTCAACAGTCAGCATTAGCCAGAGTAACATTAATGTTAATTCTTTCTTGGGCGGAGGAGAGGCATGATTGGATTTGCTTGTCTGTGTGCCCATGGACCAGGCCAAGCGTGCGGTTCCCGTCTGCCTTGCATGTGGCAAGTCTTAGCAGGGGACCACACAGCACCGTAGGGCCTGGCGATGGTCTGCGGGATCAATTCCAGGGGCCGACAGTTGACATTGAATATTTGAGCACACAGTATCACAAACATCAATGAGTTATAAAATATCACCCCGCTAAGTCAAACTGTTCACACAGGGGGGAAAAAGCACTGGGAACTGCTGTTCCCACAATACCCAGAAATAGAATTCATACCATATGATGGGCCTGATGAAGATGTTTGGGAGCTCGGTAAAAATAAATAATTATGTAATGAGGGAAAAGACCAGGAGAACGTAGAATCAGAACATTTAAATGCCACATAGACCAGGATCCCACCTGATGAGGAAATGGCGTTCATCAGATCTCTGACCAGGCGCTGCTGGAACAGGTGGGAACCAGGTGTCACTCCCCCATCAAAACAGTGACCACCTTGGTAGGCACCTCTGAGCACTGGACTAACCCATGCACCAGACGTCATGATAGATACTAGGGACAAAATGACAGAGGACACCATTTCTGCCCCCTAGGGTCTTGAAACCTAGAGAGAAAGCACAAAAGTGCCTAGTGGCACGGTCGGCAGGACACACGGGGTCACAGCGCAGCCGCCACAGCCCCAGGGAGACGTCGGGACAGACTTCCACATGGATAGCGCTGGAGCGCCACACTGAAGAAACGAGGGGCAGAAACATTCCACAGTGCAGACCCCGAGGCGGGAAGTCAGGAGGGAATCTAAGCATTTCGTAAGTCCACAGGCCGAGGAGTGTGCAGTCTGTCCCAAAGAAGAAGGAAAACCACTGAGGAGCACCACGCCCAGAGAGGCACCAACAAACCCTCAACCCTGGGAATCGTTCCTGATTGTGCAACCTACCAGATTAATGTCGCTCCCCCCCCCTCGGGAACCGCCCCCCAAACCTCAAGCCCCATGAGGACAGGGACGGCGTGGCTTGTTCAACAAGTATTCCTATTAGGCAGGAAGTAGGGGGTCAGAGCAGTACTGAGTCAACCCAAATGGATCAGGTGACAGATCAAAAAGCACTCTCCAGGGGCGCGGGGCGAAAGCAGGAGACCAAGGCAAGTAGACAGACTGATGGGCCTGAGCCAAGAACAAGGCAGGAGGAGGGGGCTGCAAGGGAGGCAGAGCACGGAGCTGGCACTGCCTGGAGACAGAGGGCGCAGAAGGCACGGAAGGTGCTGCCCGGGGCTGGAGACGGGGTGGAAAGGACAGAGAAGCCGGTGGTTTTCAGCAATTCCAGAACAGGGTATTAGGGACAATGGCAGACGTGCAGACTGTGGGGCATTACGGACCAGCAAATGGAGCAATCCACACACAAAGATGGGCCTGGACATTGCACAGGTCATGAAGGGGACATGAAGCCATCCGTGAGCATCCAGGCCTTGGAGTCAGGCTTCAATCTAGAGGTGGTGACAAATGGGCTCATTTTGTACCCAATGATGCCTCCCATCAAGCCTAGAGTGACCACCAAAATGCTGGCCGGAAAGCACCCGCTGATCTCATCAAACTGTCTGCTAAAAGCATTTCAATTTCAATTTTGGAGAGGGCTAGCGGCTGAAGCCCGAACTAGGCTGTCTTCCTACGGGAAGGTGGGGCTGGAACACCCTCTCTTGAGTTTCAGGGCAGTCAGAGCCAAACAGGCACAACAAAACCGCCCCCACGTCAGACGCACCCAACGCTGCGGCTGGTTCTTTTCATGACAATCAGGATCCACTTAGGGTTTGAAATTCTGCAGATGACAGGAGGCATAATGAGGATGGTTTCATGTCTAGTGTGCACCTGACTTTCTTAGACAGCCAGCGACATCACCAAGCAGTTACACATCTTCCCCAAGGCTCGCTGAGAAAAGGAAAAACACTCAGGAAATTCTGAATGAGATAAAATGAGAGGCTGATCCATCAAATGGGAGAACTATGGGAAGAGGCTGGTGTTCGTGAATCTTAATTTAGGAAAAAAAAAATTTTAAATGAGCACACATTGCATTTTTACCCTTCAAAATTAAAACACCCTAAGTTCCAATAGAAGGGGACATGAACTTTGTTACAATCTAGACTCTCTACTTTATTGAATGAAATAATGTCAATGAGAACATCGGCACAATGTTTTAGATACTAAAATAATAAAACTGGCACCTTTTGGAAAAGTATAGGGACAAGAAAACAGCTTTCCAGATCTTTTATTTTTTGAGATTATGAGTCAGACCATAAGTTAAACAGAACCCCGTGTGGCTTCAGGTCCAAGAAAGCTCATCTTGCTAACAGGAAGGACATTTCCGATCTACCCAACAGGGAAGGAGTCCTCGGAAAATTAGCCTGTGTAAGCCTCAGCTCAAGAGAGTCAACAGCCAGCAGCTAGCACTGCCTACGCCTGGCTTTAATCACCTGCTAACTCAAATTACCTTGAGGCACACTGAGGTCCTCCAAATGTTAGAAATTAACTTTCTCATTTCACAAAGAGACAAAAGAAAACTCGCAAATATAACCGGGGAAAAAAACACCAAGGAAGAGAGGGAGTGAGCAAGTCCAAATAAATAAGTTGAAATGATTCCTCTGGAAAGTCTCCCAATCCCTCGTCTCCTCAGGAGCAGAGTAAAGGCAATCTGTCCCCGAAGCCAATTCTATAAAGAGTTATTACTATTTTTCCCAAAGACCCATGTTTCTACTAAAGCCACCCGAACCACCTAGTTCCTGGGGCTCCAATTTCTAGCTTCAGGTGGACATGAACATTTCCCGTGGACTTAGCTTTGCCATGTATGTATGGCAAGGTGAGGACAGGGTGGGGTAGGGCATGGGGAGGGAAGATCATGGTGCTGCCATCATGGACACCATGAGACCTTTGCACGTAGAGGGAATGGTTGTCCAAGTGCAGGCAAACACAGCAATCTGTAAAGACGGCATGGTTCCAGACCTGCTACCAATATGGTAGCCACTGACCGACCCCACGTGGCCATTCAGAACTCGATGTACTATCACACCAGACGGTACGGGCTCTTTATCAGTTGTCCTCCCAAACAGGAAGTGCTCACCAGGAAAAATGTCAGGATTTATTAAGCAAAGCGTACATCCTTAAACGGAGTCAGCAAAAACTCCTATCTGGGGCAGTGTGTCCTCAAAGCTAGCTAATTAATTACTCCCACCTTCAGAGACATACAGACGACCCATAATACAGTTTCAGTTCAAGGTGTAAGCCGATTAGGTCGAAGCACCACCTTTAGGTTTATTTCTCTCAAAGTAAGAGCGGATTATCTTGGCAAAGTGTGGACTGGCTGATAAAATGAGGAGGCTTATTATCAAAAGATTTTTCACAGGCTTAAAAACAAAAACAAAAACCAACTCTCTTAATGTGATAACAAAGCTCAGCACCGGCTAGTGTCGCATCTAAGGACTTCGGTTCTGCCTGGTTTTCCTCTTCTTCTTTATCACCTTGCCCCTCTGCGAGGTCTGGGTGATTGCATCAAACCCCAGTAAACTCGGCTGCTTTCTTAGGCGTTTAGAGAAAACACTAAGCTTTTAATCGCCATATGTGGCATTTTCCGAAACTGGCTCCTGCGTTCAGCTGTTCCGAAAAGCTCAGAGAAGAGTCAAAGCCACAAATAACTTTAGTCTTTCTTGACACTAATTTTGCATAAATAGCTTCCTCTCAAACTTCCCTTCCGTCTTCTCCTTAGAATGAATAAGATGTCCTCATTTTCCTTATGAAAATTCCAAACTAAGTCAAAATTACAGAAAGCCACTTTCTTTCACCAAAACTCATCTACAGATTACAGCATTTGTGTAGTTATCTTGTTTAATCAAGCCAAAACGGTCCTTTTTAATGCACTGAAAGACAAGTCCTCTGCAGCGCACATGAAGTCCTTCATTATACACAGAAAAGTGTGATGCCATGTGCATACTGATAAGCACAATTATTTTAGTAAAACATCTTCTAAGATAGTGGGTATAATGATATCTCATTTTTATAGCAATGTCAAAAAATATTCAACAGAGGAACATTTTCCAGAAATTCTCGCGGAAGATCCAATCTTAATTTTTTTCTAATCCTCTTTGGTAGAAATCATTTCTAAATATGTCTGTAATTCTGTTAAGATTTTAAACTGAGAAAAAATGAATTTTAAACTTTTTATCAAACATTCAGCATCATCCCCAGCCTGGCTACAGTGCTCCAGGCCCCTGTGGCTGCTTGTCAAGTTCGTCTGTTGATTTTCCAAAGCCAGAGTTAGAGCCCTGAGTTCTCACAGCTTGTTCTGCCCAATCTCTAGGTTTATAGCTTCCAATTTTCTTTTCTTTTTTGGCACTGGGGATTAAACCCAGGGGTGCTTACCCACTGAGCCACATCCCCAGCGCTTTTTTTTTTTTTTTTGTATTTTATTTACAGACACAGTCTCACTGAGTTGCTTGGGGCATCGCTAAATTGCTGAGGCTGACTTTGAATTCACAATCCTCCAGCCTCAGCCTCCCGAGCTACTGGGATTATAGGTGTGCACCACCACGCCCAGCTCCAAATTTCTACTTCCCAGGAACAACAATGAAGCCTGGGTAGGTTAGCGAGTTACTCATTCTTTGAATGAAGAACTAGGGAGTAAAGCACACGCTGACGGGCGGGCGAGGACTTCTGCCAGGGGAGGCACTAGAGGTCCTATTCCCTCCAGCCTCTACGCTAAAGGAAGTTGGAGGAGGCCAGGTGCATGTCTTCCAAATAACAGCTGAAGTCCAAATTCCGATTCAGATAAAATGACTCGGGTAGTTTACTGTTAGCTAGAATTAAGGGCCTTGGATCATTCTTGTCATAATCAGAGATGTGCGGCTCACCAACAGCTGAGGGGTCTCTACTGCATAGTAGCAAAGGTCAAGACTTATCTTCAATGTTGGTCACGAAGCACATTTTCTCTTTGCAGTTGGTGCGATTTAATTTTTACCCTTAAAATTAGGGCTAACAGCACGTTGGCGCTCTGCTTTTTAAAGACTTCTGTGCTTGTATATAGGAAGGTGGGAACCTGAAATAAATGAAGATTACAGTGGAAGCAGAGTCCCTAAATGCAGCTCAACAAGGAAATCCAGGCCAGAAGGCAAAACACCGCTCTGCCAGGGACCGCCACCAAAAGTCACGTGTGGAAAAGTAGCTTTCTAAAACAAATGACTTCTTCTCAGCCATCACTAATAAGTGTGTTATTTTGCACTTGCTTTTATTATTTATAATACATAATTACCAGATATTTTTAATTACGTAAGGACTGCGTCAGTATCCCATGAAGTCTTTTCACAAGTTCATTTCAAACAAAAGCAGACCTGTCTGTATATTTCCTTTTCTTGGTGGAAACTCAGCCAGAATATCACAGGGCTTTTGGAAAAATGAGGAAAATGAATAGAGTCAATTAAATTGAACCAGCAATCTGAAAACAAGTTTGGAAGAGAAAAGGTCCAAGAATTTGAATTATCCATAAAAATTCATTCGTTTATCAAAGTTAGGGTTTGAAGAAGTGTACGTGAACAAAACCACCCACAGTCCGGGCTTAGTGATCAACTTGGTCATGCCACTTACTCTCCAGTCCTGGAGCCCAGACGATACGTCAGTGTCCTGCCAGGCTCCACTCAGCCTAGGGGGCTGACCAGGTGACACTATGATACAGAGAGCAGGGAGGCGGGATGTCCGGGAAGGACCCTGTGGGAAGGATCCTCTCAGAGAGCGGTTCAGGAGGGTGGAGCAGCGAGGCCGGGAGGCTTGTAAGTGTGTTATTTAAGCTCAGCGCTGAGCAAGATGTCGGGGAGCAGGTGGGGTGAGAGGCAGAGGGCGGGGCCAGGGAGTGGCCTGGCACAGGGGTCCGAGCCTCTCCCTGAACTGCACCTGTACCCACAGAGCCACAGCCACGGGCTACATGGTTTCTGAGATCACAGGCTCCCCAAGTTACAGGGCCAGAGCTCAGGGCTGCAGGATGTACCGTCCACCCGCCCAGCCTCTCTGACACCTACTGGGACAGCGGCCACGCTGCTTCCCAATTCAGCCCCATCTCTTCTCAAACTGGACCCAGCAACCCTTTCACCTTGCTCTGCCCACTGCGGCAGCCACTAGCCACATGAAGGTATAGAAACTTAATTCAAATTAAATAAAAAATTCAGTCCCTCATCAAGCCAACTGTCCAGTGGCCACCAAGGTGGCAAGAACACAGAACACTCCCATCCTGATGAGAGGTGCCATCAGACAGGGCCCCTGCAAGCGAATAATGTGCAGAAGTCACTTCAAACAGCATGGTGGCCCACCTGCAATCCCAGCTACACAGGTGTGACCAGGAGGGTGGAAAGTTTGAGGCCAGCCTCAGCAACTCAGGAAGGTCCTGTCTCAAAAAGGGCCAGGGATGTAGCCCCGTGCGTGGTAAAGCACCCCTGGATTCAATCCCTCGTACTGAGAACAAAAGAAAGAGAGAAAGAGACATATACAAGGGGTGAACACATTTAATTTTAACATAAGGCATTTAACTTCCCAATCACTGGATACTTCAACTTTCTCAGTGAAGACACTCAACATGGGACACAGAAATAAACAGCCCTTCGACATTCTCTTAAATATATAAAATATTTAAAGAACTGTAATAGAAGTAATAAATTTCCCTACGGGCACATTTAGCTGGATATTGTTTCCACTGTACTTATAAACTGAGGATTTATTATGCTGTCGTTATGAATACAGAGCATGAAAGTAAAAAGGACACTGTGGCCTAGTCCCAGTAGGAGTCAAGAACCCTTTATAGATGTTGATACTTAACGTGGCTACATTTATGACATAGTCCACAGAATCAAGAAGTGAAAAGCCAGAATCAAAGAACTGCTAAATGCTGCCCTTCTCCAAGGAGCAAGCCCTGTGGGCCTTTTGCGTAGGTCTTCTGAGAAGGAATCGTTATTATGCCAAGGCATGTACCCTGCGTACACCCTGAGTCACCAAACGGCCGCGACAGGGAGCAGCTACAGGGAGCAGCCACGCGGCCCTGGGTCTCAACCCCCCAGCACACTAGAATCAAGTGGCAAGTCACACACATACGTCCACCCCATGGCCCAGTCCTGGACGGTGTCCTCGCAATGGGACAGAGGAGGGTAGGCGGGGCACTTGCATATCTGAAGAGTCCCCCGAGGAGATTCCAACATGCAGACAGGGTTACAAATGCCTGTTAAGGATTAGACAAAGCTTTCACATAGCCTCTTGCTCAATAGTGAAGTCTCACTGTAGACCTGTAGGAGAAACCACCGCTCTTTCTAATAGTCCCGATAATATTTCCATTAAACTCAATTTAAAACAATATCCTACTACTGACCAAGTCCGAAGATTTTGTCCCTGGCTGCCCATCAGAATCACATGGGAAGTTTCTAGAAAAACACCAATGCCCAGGTCCCCCGTGGACCAAGTCAGTCAGAATTCCTGGCAACAGAACTTGGTCGTGTGTGTGTGTGTGTGTGTGTGTGTGTGTGTCTGTAAGACTTCAGACTTCTGACTTCTGACAGGCAGCTGGGACAGAGGACCACTGCACTACATGAAGCAAACATCACGTTTCTTCAGAACCTGAAATGGAGCTGCTGTGGTTTGAATGTTTGTCCCTCAAAGGCCCATGTTTTGGAAGCCAGGTCCCCATGTGGCAATGGTAAGAGGCAGTGAGACCTTGAAGAGGTGAGCTCTGGGGGTGCTACACTTGGAAGAAAGTATGGTAGTTCTTGGGACCCTGGTTAGTTCTCACAAGAGGGTTATTTTAAAAGAGCGAACTGGACCCCTCCTCAGTCCCTGACTTCCTGTCTCCGTCATACAAGCTCTCCGTTTTTTCCCTCTCTTGCCATGATGGCATCTATCATGTGACTCCGGCAAGGGAGGCCTCACCAAACTGTGAGCTAAATAAATCACTTTTCTTTATAAAGCATCTAGCCTTAGGTATTTTGTTATAGCAACACACAACAGACTCACATATAACCATATGCCTAAAACAGGGCCATGGAAATCAGATTCCCTCCATTGAATCTTAGTCTGTTTGTGTTGCTAAACAAAATACCTAAAACTGAGTACTTCATAAAGTAAAGAAGTTTATTTGGCTCACAAGTCTGGTGACTGGGAAGTCCAAACAGCATGTCACTAGTGCCTATTAAGGGGCCCAAGGCTGTGTCACAACATGGGGGATAAGTGGGTACATAGGAGAAGAATATGCGCAAAAAGATCAGAAGAAAAGCAGACAAGAAAGTCAGACTTGCTCTCTATCAACCCACTCCAGGTGACCAGTCCAGTCCTGCAGGACAGGCATTAATGGCTCCTGAGGGAGGTTCCCTGAGACCTAGTTACCTTCCACCAGACTCCACTCCTTACAGACTCACCACCTCTCAAGGCCATCACAGTGGGAACCCAAGCTTCCACCACGTGCACCTTTCAGAGACAAAACATGTCCAAAGTCCACAGCTTTGCCACTGTATGCGAATTCACCCCCAAGGCTGCATCCAGAAGGTTCTCACAAGAACTCTCTGGTTAATTCCCAAGCACTCCTCCTCCTTCCAGTGTGGTCTGTAATCAGGCGTAGAAGGTAGAAGTCGTCTGTTCAGTAAACAGAACCAACCTAGGGGGATACGGATGGCCATTTTATAAAGGATGAGTAAATGGATCTATTTCTTTATTAGAGAAGATCTGAGGGCTCTAAAATGGTTGGCAGCCATATCCTGACTTCATCTAGCAAACTGTTTGAAGAAAACAAATATTTGTATTTAAAATGTTGATACATATTCTATTAGCTCTGTCTGTGTCACTGTGACCAAAATATCTGACAAGGACAACTCAGGGAAGGGAAGATTTATCCTGGCTCATGGTTTCAAAGGATTCAGTTTTGGGTCAGCTGGTTCCAAGGCAGAAGCACCATGGCACAAAGGTGTGGCAGAGGAAAGAGGCTGACCTCCTGGCAGCCGGAAGCAGAAAGACAGACGGGAACAGGGAGAAGCTAAGCCCTCCAGACTGTACCACTAGTGACGCACTCCCTCCATCCAGGACCCGCCTCCCAGGAGTCCAGCAAGTGGACCAATCCACTCGTGAGGTCAGAGCCCTCATGACCAACCACTGCTAACAGCCCCACCTCTGAATCTGCAGCACTGGGGCCCATGCTTTCCACACATGAGCTTTTGGGGGTCATTGCAGATCTAAACCATCAAAACATCAGCCAGCTGTTACCATAAAAACAAAACCATACACGAGAAAAGCAACCGTAGCTCTCACTCCCCCTCCCCTGTGTCTCCCTGCCACCCCAGCCCTCCCTCCTCGCTGCGTGCTTGGGAGGTACTCGGGTCTCAGAGGACACACAGGTTTTGTAAACTCTATGCAATCACATTAAGGACTATAAGTTCCCTTCCTGGGAAACCACGGTTTATATCACGGCACTCTGCGGGGGAAATTCGGTCTTTGAAACTTTTTGAATACCAACAAGCTGACTTATTTAGGTTCTTCCATGAACCAAAATCTAACTGATAAAGTAATATAAATATAATATTAAAAAGTAATATAATATCAGAGACCATCTTAAACAAGAAAAAAAAAATCACCCATATTATTTTTACCCTAAACCAATTATTTCAAAACTTGTGTAGGTCTTCTGTTTGCCTACTGATGCAATATCATCAGCCAGCTTTGGTGACTGAGGCTTACCTATAACCTTGTACATTGGTTTCTTTTTAAGTTTTCCTTATGTTGTAACGTTGAGGATCAACAGCTCTATTAAATGGAAGAATTCTGGTCTACATCACCAGCTCTGTAGAAATCCCTGATGCCCCAGGCAAATCCAGCAGGCTCTGATCATTCCAAATGCCTCTTGTAGACACTCTGAAACACCCACTAACCTAGAAATGGACCTTGTCCTTGGCCTTTTGGGTCCTCTTCCCATCAATCACATCAATAAGGGGAAGCCGAACACAGAGGTCTAGCTAGCCTTCGGTGCTCAGTGCCACCGTGACAGGCCACGAAGGCTGGAACCACACAGCTGTCACCATTAAACAAGCTGTGGCTCCACCTAAGCATGAACCAGAATATTGCTTATGCCTCCTGAAAAGGGCACTCACCCTGTCCCCTACCTTTCTGGCTTCACATGCAATTCACAATCTTGCAGTGCCTCCGTGAAAATGCTTTTAAAACGCAGTAAGAAATCCAGGCATGAAAGAGGATCTTATGTTTCTCAAGTATGTTAAAATGTTACAACAAATCGTACTGTCTGCAGCCCAGAGAGTGACCAGGAGGTCACATTTCTGCCATTCACCAGGAAGGCTTTATGCTCTTCTCATGCCTGAAATTGCTCAGGCATGAGAATGCCAACCACTCATCAGGAAAGTGGGGCATTTTATATTTACTAATTGTCCCAATGGTTTAGCTCAGTCTCTCAGAGATAGCAAGAAAGGAGGAAGGGTGCATTTCCTTTCAAAACCTAAAAAATGTTAGCAATTACTCAATTCTACCCTAGATATCATATTTATAATGTCATATTTCTCATATTATATATTTAAATATACATTTCTCATATCATATACATTTTATATAGATGGTATATATTTATGAGATATATGTGTGTGTGTGTCTGTGTGTGTGTACATGTGCCAAATTACATTCCCATGCCTATTTTATGTGAAAGCAATTCCCAGACACTGCGTATTTCACACATAAATAGTTCACTGTGTTAAACTGACTTTTGAATGACAAGAATCTGAATTCATTTGTTAGTGTTTATGAAATTCTGTAACACTGGAGCCTGGGTTGAGGCGTGAACTTATTACAGAATCTCACACATAGAAATCCACAGCCTCAGACCTCTCACAGCTATAGGGTTAGTTTTGAAACGTATCTGCCAGATAAATACAGCCCCAGATGAGGAGGCTAATTCCTGGTCTCACTCAAGGACAGCAAGATCCATGTAGCATTGTGTGGCTAAAGCTTACTTTGTAACAAAATCGTATTACTTGGGGAAGGGACAAATTCTGCAATAGACAAGTATCTATTAACTGGCCTGAATTAAAAGCTTGAAAGAGGAATAAATTGATCTCAATACTAAATTTACCCGATGGACAGGTAAGACCCTGACATTGTTTACTTATTTGACTTTGGGTCTGGTTTTGGATAGTCAAGTACAACCTGGAGCTGATGAGTAATTATTTTGCTAATGCTTATGTTTGGACTGAAATCCTCTCAGTTGGATCAAAGATTTTAAGAGAGAGAGAGAGAGAGAGAGAAGAGAAGAGAAGAGAAGAGAAGAGAAGAGAGAGAAGTTTTTAATATTTATTTTTCAGTTTTCGGTGGACACAACATCTTTATTTTATTTTTATGTGGTGCTGAGGATCGAACCCAGCGCCCTGTGCATGCCAGGCGAACGCATTACCATTTGAGCCACATCCCCAGCCCCTCCATGAGGCCTTTTGATTTTACAAGGTATGAGAAAGGAGGAGAGCAGAGAATTTTTAAAGGAAAATTATTTCTATGCTAATGGAGTTGTGGGTTTTGGTTTTTGTTTTTTGGTAACAAAGCAAAATTAGAGATTAAAGTTGGGCCATGAACTTTCGAACTCCTGTCCTAGAAGTAATGAAAGTGGTAAGACAGACCCTCTTTCCTTTGAGTCTCCTCCTGCCCATGGAAACCTGAGCTCAGTGAAGCCCACACTGCAGACAAAGGGAAACCGGAGCAGCCACAGTGCATTTTCTAGACCAAGCCTGGCAGCGTGTGCTGGGGAAAGCCCCAGGGAACGTGCCTGAATACCCCGCAGATATCTCATGTCCTCATTTATCATTTTTGAAATCTCGACTCTTTTTTCCTGTAGAGATCACCCTGACAAAATGAGCAAGCCTACCAAGTGTGGGAGGAAGACAGCCGGGGTGAAGAGGCTCAGGCCGGCCCACATGGGTGGCCACAGTCCCTGGGCCCTAAGGGTTGTCCCTGGCAAACTCCATTTCTTTATCCCTGGCCGTGTCAAACAGTGGGTTTTGTCACTTTTTAAACAAAGACTTAAAAGTGGCTGCCTGTATCACCGGATGACATCAGTCTCCAGTTTCGTTTTGCAGGGGAGAGATGACGAACTTTGCCATGAGGCAAACATAGGTCCAAATCCCTGCTGGTTCCTCCACTGCTTGACCTTGAGCTCCTTCCCAGGGGTCAGAAAACGGCTTTCACAAAGCTTAGTTCATTAGGGGCTCTGAACTTCTACTCCCCTACATACCAAATACCTCACAGGGGCCATGGGAGCAGAGCACTTCTGGTTTTCATCATGACGTTGACAAATACTTCTGGAATGCCTGCTGTGTCAGATACTACTATGGACAAAGAATTTAGAGTAGGACTCAACCCTTTCAAAACTTGTATTCAAGAGCGGCCAGGGCAGAAGCCAGGTGCGTGGTACCCAGTGACTCTGAATCCTGAGACAGGAGAATCACAGAATTGAGGCTAGCCAGGAAAAGCTAGGGAGACCCTGTCTCAAAGTAAAAAATATAAAAGACAGGAGTTTTGGCTCGGTGGTAGAGCACCACAGGTTAAATCCCAGTATCCCACACACCTACACACAAAAATGGCCAGAGTCCTAGGAATGGAGCGCCAGGGTTTTCTTTCCGTCCTGAGACCCCATTTCCCTAATGCCCTGTGAAACGTGAGCTGATGGGGGCTCAAATCAGAGTAGCAACCAGGGCCCAGGGGCAGGATAAGAAGTCAAAATAGGGGGGCAGCAGACCAAAGGGTCACCACCCTGCGGTTGCCCATCTCCCCTGACCTGCTTTGTCCTCAGGTCTGCCGCTCCTAATTTTTTTGAGAAATCTACAAATCTTAGAGTTCCTGTGGATTCATTCATCTATGAAAACTGCCTCATTTTGATTAAAGTTTAAGCACACTGTACTTAAGCTTTATGATGTCATTCCAGATTAGATAAAGATGTATTTTAAGAAAACTACAATACAGCCCCAGTGCAGACCTTATCCAGCTAGAGGACACGGATGTCAACCTGCAGATCCTGGAAGAAGAGCAGGCCACCACAAATGTCTCACAGTTCACCCACCACCTGAGATCAAAGACCTGAGTCAGCAGGCTGGGGCTTTACAAAAAGATCCACGGGTCTCCAAAGTGCTGCTTGCTCTTGAGATGGGTTCTGCTCTGAGAATGGGCTTGTTCACCCTCCATTTCCTAATAAAGCTCTTCCTCTTTGCTATAAACCTCTGCATCCTTGAATTCTTTCCTGTCACCTGTCAAGAGTCTGCCTGACGGGGCAGAGGTCTCTCCTGCCCTGGAGAGAAAGCTGACTGAGCACAGGATCCTTGCCCTGGGAGCATTAGATCTGGCCAGCATGAGGCTGGTGCCTGGTGTCACACTGGCCTGGCTGCAGTATACAGGAATCTCAGGGTGCCACACGAGGTCCACATGCCAGGAGCGGAGCTGTGGTCCTTAGAAGAAGCACTCAACAAAGTAGATTTTCCCAAGAAAAACTGACCGGCATTTTCTAAGTCAGGCATAGCTTAAAAAGCGAGACCCAATAAAGTCCAGGTCCAAACACGTTTAAAACCAGATATAATAAATAAACAAAATAAAGGTATTGAGTCCAATGGAAAAAAAAAAAAAAAGAAAAATGTTTAAAACCAAAAAACAGATATATTTAAAACCCAGTATTTTCCATACAAATAATTTAGGGCAGACTATGAAAGAGCTTTTAGAAATTAATTGCAAAGTTGGGTATTGTGGTGCACACCTGTGATCCCAACAACCTGGGAGGTTAAGGCAGGAGGATCACAAGTTCAAGGCCAGCCTGGGCAACTTGCAAGAACCTGTCTAAACAAAAAATGAGAAGGGGGTTGGGATGTAGAACATCCCTGCTATCATTCAATCCTCAGTCTCCAATATCTTTAAAAAAAAAAAAAATAGCAGAGCCACCTTGCCAGATACACTAGTTATTTGTTATTGAAAACATAAAAATACCTGTGGAGACAGAGACCTATGATGGGCCCTGACCAAACAGGAAGAAATTAAGGCTCAATACCTGCTCTAGTGGTCAAAAATGAAAAGTGCCATTGGAAAATAACTTAAATTTACCTGAAAATAATGATTCTCTTGACGTTCAGGCTAAATATGAGGCTAATTCTATTATTTACCCTTCTGTAAAATTAACTATTCTCAGCTTAGGGAAAAAGCTTGGTGGTATATATGCAAGGCCCTGGGTTTGATTCCCCAGTACCCCCCAAAACAAAAAAATTTAAAATTACCCGTTCTTAAAGCCTTCCCATTAAATTCAGTATACCTGATTCATTTAGGTCTTAAATAAATAACAACTGCCTTTATTTTTACCTGAAAGCAAATTTTCATTTGAGCACCCCCGCCTCATTTAGCCAATATAATCCAAATAGTTAAGAAAAATAAAAATTAAAACTAGCCAGGCAGCTGTAATCCCAGCAGCTTGGGAAGCTGAGGCAGGAGGATTGCAAATTCAAACCCAGCCTCAGCAACAGAGAGAGGCCCTAAGCAACTCAGTGAGACTGTCTCTAAATAAAATACAAAAAGGGCTGGGGTGTGGCTCAGTGGTTAAGCACCCCTGAGTTCAATCCCAGGCACCAAAATAATTGAATAAATACTAAATCTTTTCTTCCCCCACCTCTTATCTTTCCTCCATTTTTTAAAAAATTGGTGACTAAAGTTGCCCCTCCTCTTTAACAACCACAATAAGGCAGAGTACCCGGTGGCCACAGAAGGGTTACTTGGGACAAGGCTCCTCCCCGCACTGTCCCAAGAATTCAGCATGAAAATCGGGTTTCATGGTTCTGTAGTTCTGTGAAGGACTTATCTTTCGGAGATTCAGTCTGGAGTGTTCAGGAATGGAGGGTTAGCGAAAAGCCACCCAGTGGGACACTTGTCATTTATACACTCTTATGTGTGTAAGTAAAACCCTTCAAAAAAGGTTAATTAAAAAGAGAATACTGAAAGATTCTGAGGTTTGCAACTTACATTTAAAAGGTTCTAAAAATTAATCAATACATTGGTGGGGGTTGGTGGGTGGATGGCCAGGGGCATGGTGAAGCATAGGGCAGACGCTCGCTCGTTGTTGAAGATGAGGGATGGGTATGGAAATGCCACTTCTGTTTTAAACTCTTATAATAAAAATTTTAATGGGATTTTCTGGGTGTTCCTAGAGGCTGTCTTAGTGACCAACAGGAACAGCCCTCCCTGGAGGGAATCAGGGTCTCCAGCAAGAGGGAAGCAAACACTTCCGGTGACCACGGGATCCTCCCCCTCTCAGGGCTTCAGCCAGCCTCCACCTTCAAGCCCACGGAGGCTACTGGGAGCCTCCAGACTTCTCTACACAAAATCTGGAAACAGGAGGAAAAGGGGGGACAGAAGAGAGAAGAGCAACTTGAGTAACTGACAACCAGGAGGCAGAGATTGTGCCGTCCAGCCCACAATAGGTAAGCCTCCAGGGAGAAAAGGAGGATAATGCTCCGCAGTTGATGGGTGAAAGCACAAGTTCACATTCACATTGCTCTTAAGGGAGAATTCTCTCTGGGAGGAAAGTCCTGTATCTGAGCCCTGCGACACCCCTGTGAGTCCAGCCCTGACGTCCCCATGCTACTCAACCTGACAAACCCTTCATGACCCTCTTGTCCCAATATGCTGAACACCGATGGCGACACTGGCTCTCTACCTAGGCAGGAGGTGACTTAAGGGCAGACACCCAAGCACAACCATGAGCCACCGCTTCTCTCCTCAGAAGGATCTATGAAGATTTTACTGTCTGTATTCAACTATCCCTGTCCCTATTTTCATTCCTTTTTAGAGATCATGAGGGAGTCAAAAACAAATCCCAAACAGAAGCTCGTTACTTTCACCTGGACAGAGAGAGCATCATTAGAAAGGCCAGTGAAGATATTTTTAAAAATTTGACACGACTTTGACGAAGACAAGCTTATTGTGAAAACACAAAGCCAGGAAGTTAGCCGCATTTATAAAATACTCAAGATCTACCATAAAGGGACACACAGAGTGCCTGAGTCAGTGGTCGGGGGAGAGGCAATACGATTGCTCCCCCGCCCCGCCGAGCAGCAGGAGCCCCTGACTGCTGAACCCACACACTCCAGGGGAAGGACGGGCAGTATGTATGTCCTGCTTTGTAGTGTTCCTGGTGCTCCACTGCTGTTCTGCTCCCATAGCACAAAAGCTCCCCACGGACAGTGTGGAGATAAACGGGCTGGGCAGTGTCCCACACTAACGTGTGTCCAACACTAGTGTGCATCCACATATAAACAGCAAAATGTCAATCTCATGTCATTTTCACTCATCATGAAACACACTTTTTTTCCTGTTTAAAACACTTAAAAATGTAAATGGGGATAGAGTTTTGGTTTTGCAAGATGAAAGTTCTAGACGGGTTGCACAAAAATGCTCGTCTGCTTAATACTGAAGCAAACACTCGAAAATAGTTAAGATGATAAATTTTTATTTATGTTTGTTTTACCACAATTTTTTTTTTAAATTTACATAAGAAAAAAAATGTCGAAACCATTCTTGGCAGCCGGGCGCAGTGGCACACGCCTGTAACCCCAGCAGGTTGGAGGCTGAGGCAGGAGGATCCCGAGTCCAAACCCAGCCTCAGCAAAAGAGGGCTGGGGATGTGGCTCAGTGGTCGAGTGCCCCTGAGTTCAATCCTCGGTACGCCCACACCCCAATAAAACATCCTTGGCTCTTGGGCTGGATCTGGCCTATATGCTGCAGTCTATCAGCCCTAAGGTAACGGCACCTCTCAATTTCATTTTGGGCTGTGAAATGTACTACAGGTTAACCACAAGTCAAAACATTAGAAAAGTCAGAAGGAATTCTCCTTTTGAATATAAATATGGATTTTCACATTTCACCAGAGAACAGCAGTCAGAAATCATTAGCTACAGGCTCCCGCCTTGGGCCTCAGTTAACCCTAAGCATCCTAGAGCCCTTGGTGTGGGGGTGAAGGACTCCCCACACAGTGGCAGACTTCTGGGGTGCCTGTCATATTTCTGCTGACCTTGCCTGAAGGCCTGTGAACTGTGAGGCACATGCCTTTGGCCTGTGTAATCCTACTGAGCTGGAATCCCTCCCCACAAGGGAAAAGAGTGGATTTGAGGAAAGACCCATGCTCAGGCCATCCACCCTACCAGGGCAAGGGGCTTGGACCAGGGGCTGCTGCACCTCCCTGGCCAAACCAGAGGGTCTGGACAAAAGTCTAGTATAGGTTCAGTCCTAAAAAATCCAGGGCAAGGAGGTCCAGCCTTGGAAAGCAGTCGCGTGTCACCAAGGGCAAAACAGGCTAGATTTACAAACCCAGGTGGACTTCCCACACCAGCAAGCAGATGAGTGTACAGAGGCCACGCTGATTCAAAGCAGTGACCGTGACACAGGAAGACAAACCCCAAAGACAACACAATGAGTCTGGCCCTCACTGCCCCAAGATCAAAGGGTCACGCTGGAGCATGTGTGTTTCAGAATCTGCCTGTGTTACGGTAGAAATTTATTTTCCTAGGGTGACAACCATTTGTTAAACACTGCGGTATAATAACAAACCCTCCTTGCTCCTCTGCTCCTTCCTTTCATAGTTTTCACTGATACATTTTATGAAGAATTAAAGAGCATCCCTTTCACCCAAAGGCAGTATCTAGAAATTGTGAACACTTTGGAAACTGGCTTGAAATTTGACTTCAGAAAAGTTTCCAAAGGGGATTGTTCCAAAGAGTGATTCATGACTAACCTGCACCTCTCCCTTCCCCGGCAAGCCAGAGAATGAGTAGCTCTGTGTTGGTGTTCACACTTCAGTAATGAGAGCCGGCATTGACTCACGGTGCACGGAGAACCGGGCCGGGGAGCTTTAAGTCCGGGCTGTGAATCCCGTCTCAGGAAGACAGTGAGGCTGAGAGAGCCAACTCGCCCCGGACCACACAGCTAGTAAGAGGTCAGACTGGGAATCAGGCCCAGATCCTGGACACCAAAATTAATGTGTCCCCTTCTGTCTTGCTGCCCCTCTGCCAGATCACCGGGGAATGACATCAAATAATGTGAAAAATCATTGCCGCAGTGAGCTGGAAACCCATTTGAGTAAACTCCGACCTTTGGGTTATTCACTCCCCTCAGTCCCACCCTCCTTATCTACAAGAAATGGGTTGGTGCCAGTGGAGGGAATTCACTTTGTGCCCCTTGACACCAATTTTACCCTCATTAGTCAGTCACCCGGGGGAAAAAATAAGAAAATGCTCTAGTAAGTCATTTGACTGTTTTTCAGCTTCTTTTTACTGTCACATAGAATGATCTACATGGCCCTTAGGAATCGAGGGATTACTCTGGCAGGATAGAGAACTTTACATCTCAGAAAAAACTGACTAATCCCCATGCACTATGGGACGTGCAGCTTTCCATGAGGGCTCAGCATTGACAGGGGCTGCCTTCCCCATCTGACTGTGAAGCTTGTGATGACAGTCCCAGCTCCACAGGTCCCAGAGCCTTGAGAAGAACAGGAGCCCACTATACATAGGTTGGAGCAAATACGTTCGAAATAAACACTTTCAGAACTCAGCATTAAGGGATGGGTATAGCTCAGAAATGCGTAGTTCAGCTACCTAACTTTATGTACCTACACAGCCAGATAAAAGCCAACAGGCTACTGTAAATTTACCAGCAGGGCAGGGTGGGGGAGGAGGCGGGGAGACAACATCACACAAAAAGATCACAATC
Organism: Callospermophilus lateralis; assembly: GCF_048772815.1. Classification (NCBI taxonomy): domain Eukaryota; kingdom Metazoa; phylum Chordata; class Mammalia; order Rodentia; family Sciuridae; genus Callospermophilus; species Callospermophilus lateralis. The sequence continues at coordinate 99,439,518 of NC_135316.1, read as the reverse complement.
TGCTGTCTGGTGGTAACACCTGGCTCTCCCCAGGATTCCAAGCACCACCTTCGGAGATGCCCCATGCCTCCATCTTCCCTAAGCTCAGCTCGGCCTACATTTCAGAGGGACTTCCATTCAGTTCATTCACACAAACTCCCTATGAGCACCTAGTGTGCACCAGGGCCTATCTGGCACCTAGTATGGTTTCAGAGCTAACTCAGTGCTAGCAGCACCTTGGAAGAAAGTGCTAAGAGTAAAGTCCATAAGGCTCAACCCCAGTCCTAGCTGAGAAATGGAGAGGCAGGCACTTCCCACTGGGATCACCTCTAAGCAAGGTTTTGTTTCCAAGGTGAGGTTAAGGGGTGGAGGAGAACATGAATGGCATTCAAAATACAGGAAACGCTACATGCAAAGGCCCCGTGCCACCACCCTGGGAAGGCCTCGTGGAGCCCAGAGCCAGGCAAAGCATGAGGGAGAGGTGGAAGATGTCCGTGTGTGCCCAGACCACCTCCCCTGATGATCCCCAAGTGGCCTGGGGGAGATGACGTGGGCATTACTAGTTTCACTTTGCAGATCAGGAAACCAGGATAGAGGCGCAGCCATCAGCTCTGTGGGCCTCTGCCGGAGACTGGGTCACACCTACTTTACTCTCTGCCAACCCACCATCCAGTGCTTGGGGCTCAATAAATGGTGACTTATTCAATGGCAATGGGAGGTGATTTTCCAAGGCCATGAGTAAATTAGTAACAAAATAAAGTGAGAATCAAGAATGCTTCGTGCTTATCACAAGGCATTTGATTTCCAAACTAGGCAGAGAAAGCTAATAAACCTCGGGGGGAAACACCCTGAAAAGAAATGGTAAAAGGAAAACCTATGGGGAATGGCACAGCATAAAAGGTTGAGGTTCACAATCACCCAGGGCACCCACTCCGAGGTAAATATCGCTTGATGGCTGGAGAAGACGTTACTTCACTGTTGGACATCAGGCTAAATTTCTGCATATAGACTATGCAGGCTTTCCTTAAAAGAAATTCCTTCAAAAGAGCAATGGCTAATCAGAAACCTGTGGTTTAAAGTTATGTATAAAACCATGAGTGACTTTTATTTTCTTCTATATAATTTTTTTAATGAATTTTGAATAATAGACATAGTCTTTGGGGGCAGTTTTAAAAATAAAGTCAACTTCCAAAAAAAAAAAGAAAAAAAGAAAAGTAACACTCTGTCCCCTCTCCAGAAATGACAAATAATACTTTTTCACATTCATTTCAGCCCTCTTTTACAGAAGTATAAAGTATCATGAATAAAATTATCTCCATTCCTTCTCCCTATCTCAAGAACTAATGGCTATCTTGCATTTTGTGCATCTTCGGAATCTATTTAACACGCCATCCGCATCCATAAAAATATAGACAAGTGGTTGTACACATGATTTTAAAATAAATAATAAACTATACTTTTGTATCAGTCAATGTTACATTCCTGAGGTTGGTAACTATAAGCAAAGATTATTACTTTAACGCTGTATTATTATACCAGCTTTAAGTGTGCCATCTTCTATTGATCAAGTCTATTTATGGACATTTAAGTTACCTTCAATTTTTCCCTCTAGAAAATCCATCTGCTAGGGGCTGGGGCTGGGGCTCAGCAGTAGCACACTTGCCTGGCATGTGTGAGGCACTGGGTTCGATTCTCAGCACCATGTAAAAATAAATAAAATAAAGGTCTTTCAACAACTAAAAAAATATATATATTAAGAAAAAAAAGGAAAATCCATCTGGTAATAACTGCCTTTGTGTTTATCTTCTTGGGAGATGGCAAAGGGTGTCTCTCTTGAATATAAACATTGTAAATGAAAATGCTGTTTAAGATGAAACCCTAGGAGGAAAGGAACAGGCGACTTGGTCAGCCCCTCTCTCTATGATCCCTCCAGCTGTCAACATCTCCATCACACCACTCTAACACTCACTCACACCCTCCGAACACACCCCATACCTCCACGCCCTGATGAACAGTAGTAGCCAGATGACCTGCCGAGTGACCTGTGCAGATCAGTCCTAGCAGATAACTGGCCCTATTGCTCATTGTTCTAATTTTATTTCTTAGGGGGGAAAAATTGCAACCAGAAAATTTCTTTCCAGTTGTAACTAAATATAAAATAAACCATACTTTCAAACTATCAAAAAGCCATTTCAACACATTAACTCAATGCTCACGAGGCACCTGGCCTGTTCCCATGATTCCAGTGAATACGGGGTGCATGAATTTCAATGGCTCTGCCTACAGCCCCTGGTTTCCATGAAAACTGCAATTCCATCTTTTCATCTATATTTTACTTCGGGTCTTTGCTGATCTTCTCAAGGAGCTCAGCTTTTCATGATTTCCAATGGAAAAACATTCAATTATCTCACCAAACACAGAGGGAAATCATATTTATAAGCTGCCTGTGGCTGTTTAAGTGTTCCCCAAACAAGCCGAGCGTGTTGTACATTACATGTCCGGAGGCTGGCGGAAAAGGAGCACTTGACAAATAAGAATAATGTGCTATCAACTTGCAGGAAGCACAAGTGGCCCAGGAGGGTGGGCGAAGGACCCATCTGCAGAGAGAGGCAGCCCTGCTGCATCCTGGGGCTCTGGCCCACCCCTACACGAGCAGCTTGTATTTTAAAAGATGCCATCGATCTCATCAACGTTGATGTTTTTGCAAACATTAGTAAGTGCTCTTTCCTATAGCACCACAAACGCCTTCCCACCCCCAATTTTTCAACCCCGCCCCAACCCATTCAAAGAAATAAATAAATTTCAATAAAAAATGTAGTAGGCAGACACACAGATGCACGGGAGCTGGTTTAGATGTGAGGAGGGATACAGTTGGGTGGACAAAGAGAGGTGACTGTGATGCTAGGGAACCACAGAAGGCACCCACCAGGAGGTGAAGGCCGACAGGCACCAGGGTCTCCTTCTGGAAGGAAAGACCTTTCCCCCTCCCAAGGACGGGCCAATTCACCCCAGATCCCCAGGGCGGAGGAGTGGGGTCACCTACGCACTGGCTCTGCCAGCATTTCCCGGGGACACTGGGCCTCACCTCCTCTCCTACCAAAAACCTCGCCCATGGAACCCAAGCCCAGGCCACGCCAGGGTTTCCCCACCAGCACCTGCAAGGCCCCTGCTGCTCACCAGTGACCTCCTGCACAACTCCGCACACTGCTGTCCCCTCAGGCCCCCACACCTGCTGCCGTGGTTTGGATACAGTGTACTACTGCCCCAAAGCCCACCCGTTTGGAGCTCGGTCCCCCAGGGTGGTGGTGGCGGAGGTGATGGGTCCTTAAGAGGCAGGGCCTAGTGGGCACTCCAAGGACTGGCTCCTCCCATTTGCTCTGGCTTCCGGTCCTGCCTGGTGACCTCTTTCTCTCCCCAGAGCTCCTGCCATTAGGGTATCATCTTCCCTGAGAGGACACAGCTTAGGGGACCCTCACCAGAGCCAGCCTTATTCTCGTTGGACTTTCAGCCTCAGTAACTATGAGCTGAATAAACCTCTTTTCTTTCTAAGTACCCAGTCTCAGGTCTTTTGTTACAACAACAACAACAGAAAGACTAAAACTCATGTCAGTCCTAGAGTTGAAGATGCCCTAATAATTTATTAATATTCTCCAACAGCACAGGAAGTGAATGGGAACATAAATCTAGAATCAGGCCACTCTTCCCAACCCCTTCCCTGCCCCTTGTTTAACTGACAAAAGATGAAGGACTTGATTCTCTCTGGCTTCTATGGATCTGGGATCGCATCCCAGCTTTGGCTTCCACTCAGGGCTCTGGAAAACCTGGTAAGAAGCCGGGGAGAGGTAATTTGAAACACTGGTGTGTTTGGGGCAGAATAAGGTGACTAAAACCCGATCGTGGCTTACGTGTTAGACTTGGTGGCCTTGGGACAACATGAAAAAGCCCCTTTAGCTAAGCCCAGAGGACGGACCAGCAGGTGGGGAAGAGAGGGCTCGTGGGCCGGCCCGGCTCAACCCCAGCGTCTGGGTTCACAGATCAAATTGGGCTGGGCGAGCCACACAGGGCACAGGACCCAGGAGGCGGCAGGACTCCACAGCTGAACTTGACCATGAGGACGGTGACTGTACTGGCCAAACTTTTATTTTTAATGAAACAAACTGAAGAACAAAGAAAAATTTTAAATGAGACCGTGTTTCATCCTCGAGCAGGCAGCAGAGAATTCTGAACCCGTGAGTAACGGCATCTTGAAACAGAAGACAGGCGTGATGTGTTCTGAACGGTCGGATGAGCCCCAGGTAACCAAACACACACAGAACTCAAACGCATTCTGTTGTTTTGGGGGTGCCCAGAACCCCGAAGGGGCCAGTATCCAAAGACATAAATGAGAAAAGAAATAAGGAGACAAACCCGCTGATGTGTTCAATCAGCTCACATTGAGAGCACAAAAGCTCTTTTTCAGAAGAGAGGACCAATGATTTTATCAAAATTTTTAAAGTACCCCCTCCCTACAAGAAACAATAGGCACTCAGAATATAAGTGCACAGTGAAATAAAAATCGTATCATTATGAAACACGATGGAGAGCGTGCATGTGTCTGTCTGTGTGTTTACTTGCATTTATCCAATGTAAGGTTTGGCTATAATAAGATTTTCCTGGCTGCCCACCCAGGTCCAGAGCCCCAGGGGGTTCAAGCAGGAAAGAACCTTGAATGATTAATTATCCTAAGTCCCTTGTTTTATAAACATGCAAACTGAAGCTTGAAATATAACTGCTCTGAAGTCACTAGCTCCTCTCAACACACACACACACACACACACACACACACACACACACACAAACACTTTTCAATTCTCTTTAAATTTCCTATTTTTATAGGCCCTGATATAGTCCTGTCTTAGTTCATTTTCTGCTGCTATAACAAAATACCACAGGCTAGAAAATTATTAACAATAGAAGTTTATTTGGCTCATGGTTCTGGAGACTGGGAAGTCTAAGGGCACAGTGTGAGCACCTGGTGAGGGGCTCTGCTGTGCCCCACAGAGCGGCACAGCTGCAGTGTCAGGTGGCTGGGGCCGGACTCATTCTCTGCAATCAGGAAGCCAATCCCACAATGTAAATATGAATCCATTCATGACTGTTACAACAGCAATTCTGTTCCAACGTGATTGCTGGAAGGGACGGTGATGCCATGGCAATTCCGCAAGCCACCTCCCCTCCATTCAACCTGAGCCTTCAATCCCAAAGCTTAAGCAAACTCCACTCGGTGTCCACCAAGGACCTCGTGCCCTGTCTACTCCTGCTCTGAAGTGCACAGGAAGTCAAGTTTTCAAATAACCATCTTGGAAAGCAAAACCACATGTTATTAGGAATATATACATTTTTTTAAACCTTGAAATTTGGATTTTTAAAATCCCACAGTGGCATTTTTATCATCAGAAGCTGCGGGACTTTGTAAGGTGATGGTCTGAGCGTCCAGCTCAGTGGTCTGCAAACCTGGGGACACAAATCACTGGTCCTCTGCTGGTGGTGAATTCCTTGGCATCAAGTCTTGAGGGAGGCCCACATCTGCAGGCAGGTGAGTTGGGTGACATGCTGGCAGCCCCCAAATGAACCTCTAAGACTCATTATAGACTAGCCCACCAGACTGCTGATTAATACCAAGTCTAAAGTCAAGAACGTCGTCAATTCTTAATTACCAAACGAAATCACAGAAACACACACGAAGCATCTTATCAGAGGGCAGCTTTGCTGGCTTGCTTGACCTAGAATTTGCCACTTTATCAAGAGGACAAGGAACTAGATGCCAGGCTGGGATGAGAGAGACCCAGGAAGCAGCTAATGGTCCCCTCTGGCTTTCTTACCCCCTCATCTTGGCAATCGTTTGGATTTTTCACTTCAATCTACGCTCTTGGAAATGTCACCCTTCCATAGTAAACAACACCTGTTTAAGGTCACAAATTGGTCAGCAGGATGCCCAAATGGTCTCATGCACTGCCAAGATGTCCTGGCGCATCCCGATACAAAACCACACTCTGCAACCGACTGTTCAGAGCTTTTAAAGAAAAAATCTGTAGGGAGACAGGAGAGATTGCCCATCTTCCCTTTCCCGAGTCCTATTCATTGTATCTTTTTTCCTTTGTTTAAAATTTAACTTTTTCAATTGACAAGTAAAGCTTTGGGCTAAACAAAGTATGCGCTGCTTCACTTCTATTCACTATGTTTTCAACACAAGCCATCAATGTGATACACTGAAGCTCAAGCTCAGATACCTTCAGTGTGACAACCCATCAGTTAGGGTCCTACCGCTTAACAGGGGTCCAAACAGATGCACAGAGGGCAGGAGGACGGCAGTGGAGGATGAGGAGAAGGTACAGAAAACAGAAGAGGAGAGAAATGGGCATTTTTCATGGACGCAATGAGACGGCACCAGAAAGCAAGATGAGCGAATCCTACCCCACCACACCCCCCATCCTCAGGTCCCGACACGACCTTGGTTGTACTAGGTGACTGTCACGGGCAAGACCAGTATTGTTTAGAAGACCCAGATGATTCCTTTCAAAAAAAAGCTTGAGCCAGGAAAAATATGTTGACATTGAGAAAAATAAATGTTGCATTTTTAATCAAAACATTTTCCTTTGTATTCAAGTACACTAATGTTAGAGTCTGTAAACAAGTCAGGATGGCGCCTGGCATTTTGCCAGAAAAAATGTTAAGGTCTGTAAACAAGTCTGGATGGCGCCTGGCAAAATGCCAGAGGGAGTGGTTTGTGAAGTAAGGCCAGCGAGCCATTAAGTGTGGAGATTCCTTATTGGTTGACTGCTATATCTAGTTTATGCTAATTAAGATAAGCTGTGTGGAATGTATAAACACCTCTGTTGTTCTACAATAAACGGCTCCCACTCCTGCTGTATCAATGTACACAAGTTGCTCGTCACCCCCCGGTTATTTTGCTGCAGCCGGACTGCGGCACACTAAGACATTTTTAATAACTGAGGTGTGATGATGGTACAGTGATTGTGTTGAAAAAAAATCTCAACTTTTAGAGATGTGCTGAAATAATCATAATGGAAAACCAAGGTTCTCTTCAGAAGGCAAGTCTTTGGGTTGGTGAGCAGATACCCCAACATACATTTTGTAAGTATCATTATTATTCATCCTTCTTTTATTGTTTTTTTATTAGAATTGTGGTAACATATATGTAACATTTGCCCCTTTATAAGCGCACGGCGGCGTGACGGTAAGTACATTCCCATTGTTGAGCAACCAACGCCCACTCTGTCTCTAGAACTTTCTCATCTTGCAAAACCGTGTGCCCATCAATCACTAACTCCCGTTTCCCTCTCCCCACCCACCAGCCTGGCAAACACCCTTCTGCTTCCTTTCTCTATCACACCCACATAGAGTTTCACGAATGCAGAATAACATAGTAAAAAATTATCAGATTTCAAATAAAGATATGTCATCTAAAATGCAGTATACCATTGCTATCAGCTCCATTTACAACACATGCATCCTGAACATTTTCAGTTGTGCAGAGCTGCGTACGGATAAACTATGACCTCAGGGGATTTATGGTGTAATTGTTAACATCACGTCTTTGGATGGGCATTTTATTTCTATTATTCTGCAAGAGCACTTCCCAGAACCTACCAGAACAAAATTATGCACATTCCTTAGATTTATGATTAGTTGCCAAATTGCCCACCAGAAAGGTTGTTGCTTTAACATTTACTGATGTTTCTAATATTCAGATAGATTGTTGTAGATAAGGGGGAGGGGAGTGAAGCTGGGGGAGGTTTGAACAAAGACCCACAGTGCCAGCTAAATGTTTACCCTGCACTTCCTCCTCGTCTAAGCCTTTACCACGTGAGGGCTGCCTGACACCAGCACACAGAAATCCACAAAGGTCAGGAATCAGATTTCCAAAGGAGGACTTTTTAGTTTATTAAGTAAGTTGAAGATGTGATGTCACATTGAATCTGCCCCATAAGACCATTAAAGAGGTGAACGGTCAAAAATGGGCATTTCATCTTCTCCTTATTCCTTGAATTTTTCAAAACCAACCCAAGAAAGTAAATTATGATTAAGTTATTATTATTTTATAATATTTTAAGGTCTCAGCAAATGAATGTATATTATTACATAGTAACTATTTTGGCATTTACAAGAAAAAATCACCAACAACATTTACTATACCTTAATCTTATGTCTTAGCTATTAACTGAGTTTATTTGGGGGGTGGCCAAATGGGATCTAAAAGGAACCTTTCCACTTTTCCTTGACCCAAATTCTATTTAAGGTGAGGCTAAACTCTCTGGTTATAAAAGTTCATTGTTTCAAAAATTCCTTCTAGAAAACAACTTTTTCCTTTGCCTTTCAATGTTTAAAAAAAAAAAAAAAAACTTTTAAAAGGTGGGGGTATAAAAACAAACAGTCCTAGATGGATTTTGATTTTTTGCCCCAGCTGTGGACAAGCACACGGTTCTTCCCCATGACGAGGCTCCTGCATCTCCCATGATTCCTCTCCCCATTTCCCCCAATGCCATCAGTTACGCTAACATATGTTTTCACTTAGAGCATTATGGATACTCTCTAGACAGTCAGTCTGTTGAAAAGAAATTAATCCCAGCAGTGAGCCTCAATCCTGAATTCTCAGCAATTTCATGTGAATGCATGGTAAGGCTATTTATACCCCGGCCAAATCTGAATATGTAAACAGCTGCTGGGGGCCAGGCTCTCATGCATTTGGCTTAAATTTCATCCGGCATTTGGAGCAACAAGGCAGAGAATGCATTTCTCATCAGTAGAACCTCCACAAACACAACAGATAACATTCTCACGATGGCTTCCCATTCCTTACCCCAGGATGGAGCACCCACGAGGTGGCAGAAAGGGCTGATTCTTTCAAGTGTGCCGTCTAGTCCTGCTGGAGGGACGGATCATCTCCCAGGGAGGCAGACATCATCATCAACTATACCTGACAGACGATGTGAGACTCACCAAAGTTAGGAAGTTTGTTCAGAGTCACAGTTAGGAAGGCAGAGCCAAGATGGGAACATTCATCTAACTCAAACTCCAATGCTAAGATGACAAAGGAAAAGTGTGCCATTATGAGATGGGCACTTGGGGCCGAGTGGTGCTGTTCAGGGATGCCTACACCTTACTGACCACCCACCCCCTCACTTGATCACGCTGCCTGCAGAACCCACAATGAGAGGTCAGTTAGCCAAGGTGGTTGCAAAACACCAATATCTGGAAGAGTCACCTGGACAAAGAGGAGAGAGAGTGGCCTTTTTCTCCCCTTCCTCTCTTTCTTTCTTTCCTTTTTTTTTTTTTTTTTTTTTTGGTAGGGTTTGAACCCTGTAGCACTCTATCACTGAGCCACTTCCCCAGCAACCCCCCCCCACTTTTTTTTTTAAGACAGGATCTCAAACTTGCAATCCTCCTGCCTCAGCTTCCCCAGTAGCTAGGATTATAGGAGTACACCATAGAGTGCTATTTTCAAAAATGTTCAGAACCATCTGATGAGCCCCATAGTGCGTTAGGAAGAGAAAAAACTGACCATTCATTTGTTCCAAATCCTCAAAGAAACCTTGTATGCCCATAACTAACACACACACACACACACACACACACACACACAAAAGGCGATGGATTCTGACCCCAACCCCAATGATTCTGCCTCCACCCGGAGCTCTGTTAATTACAGAAGATTCAAAACTAACCATATGGCCCAGTTTAAACAAAATATTTGCTGTGAAGTCACTCAGCAAGTGTGAAGGAGAGACTCAGAGCACACCTAGGCGGAAGCTGATGGTGTGAACCTGGACCAAAGCAGCGAAGCCCCCCGTGACCCATCTGCAGAGTGCTGTGTGGGCTGCGTGTCCCACCACATACTAATGGACTCCCACCTCTTCAGGTGGGTCCCTTATCCTCATTTACCAAATATTAAGACCCAGGTCACAGAAGCAAGATTTGAATTCAGTTTTGATCCAACATCAAAGTCTCTAATGCAAGACCCAGTTTATGCATTGATACCCAGATCCGAACACTGGCCTCAAAAGGTTGCGAGTCCAGGTCCTGAGACAGCAGTGCTGAGCCCCTGTGTCCCACTCTGCAGGAGCACTTAGTAAACAGGAACTACTGCTACTTTCCTCATCATCATCCACCACCGTCATCCCCAGGTTACGGAGACAGAACAGGCTGGGCTCTGGACGCTGCCAATAAACAGTTAAACAGCACTCCTCAGAGCTTCAAATTACTTTCACCTCCTTGAACACCCTGTTCAAAGATTAGAAACTTAACATTTTTCCTCACTGAACAAGCTTGGCTTGGACATCGCCTCTGTCGCAGCCCAGATCAACACACAGCTATGGACTCCCTACCCTCCACCCTCGGTACCAGTGCCACCAGGGTTTTCTCCAGCCTTTGGAATTTACCTCCCCCTAACCAAGTAGCTGGTTTTGTTTTGATAAGAGCTACTTAAAAAATCTCAGGGGCCCATGCTTGCCAAAATCCAGTTGAAAAATGTTGATGTCCAACAACGTGGACATGTTCTTCTAAAAATAATACCCTGAGAATTTGGGCAGTTATATTTTCCTTGAAGTATCCATTATCACCAGGACTTGCAGAGTCACCAACCTGAGTATGTGAGCAGCAGATGAGCAACGGAGGGATCCTTTCACAGCACTCACACCCAGCGTCAGGCTGTCAGAGGCACAGGCAATGAGGTGGGTTAATACTCAAGACGTTAAGTGTTTAAAGAACGGAGAGATGCCTGGCATTTTCAACAAGCATTCTCTGACGCAGCCTGTGACCAGGCAGTCCTGAGCCTTCTGCAGTGCCCGTGTGACCAGGTGCTTCTGGCTCTCCTGGGCACTCACTGGGCTTCTGTGGGCTTCTCTTGGGGGAAGATGTAATGTGAAAAAGTCATCTTCACTCTGTACGTGTGGAGACAGAGGCATCAGTGAGAGGGAGGGGGGTCAGGAGACCCTCAAATAGAAGACCCATCCCTCCTCTTCAGGAAAGTTCTTATGGAAAATACATAAGGGGCTGGGGCCGTAGATGAGTGGCATGAGCCGTAGATGAGCGCTTGCCTAGCATGTGTGAGGCACTGGGTTTGATCCTCAGCACTGCAGAAAAATAAATAAAAGTATTCGTCCATTGACAACAAAATATGTAAAATGTAAAATAAAAACACCGGTCATGAACCCTCTGTTGCACCACTTAAGAATACATGGCGGAGAGGATAGGAAAGGCAGCAGAATACAACAGACACTAATATGGCAATATGTAAATCAATGGATGTGCAACTGATGTGATTCTGCAATCTGTATACGGGGTAAAAAGGGGAGTTCATATCCCACTTGAATCAAAGTGTGAAATATGATATATCAAGAACTATGTAATGTTTTGAACAACCAACAATAAAAATTAATAATAAAATAAAATAAAATAAAATGGTTATAAAGAAAATAAAAAAGAATACATGGCGGGCTGGGATGGAGGCTCAATGGTGGAGCATCTGACTAGCACAGGTGAGGCCCTGGGTTCAACCCTCAGCACCACATATAAAAATAAATAAATAAAATAAAGGTATTGTGTCCATCTACAACTAAAAAACTAAAAACATTAAAAAAAAGAAATACATGCCTGCCAACCAGACAAGGGTCACTTTTGAAGTCTTAAGTTACTGAGTGGTATCACCTGCACCATTTTCAGGAAGTTTGGACAGACCAAATGATACTCCCCAAAGTTCATCTGATTGATGAAGTCACTGTAAATTCCAATCACCTATTACTCCATTATACCTACCATTAACATTACACATACATATTACTCTACTATCACATTCTAACACGTTTCTTTGTTTTATCTTGTACTCTATATCGAATTACACAATCCTAATCAGTGATGCTGGGGGGGCCATTTTTAGCTGCTTGTCCCCCTCCCTCTCCAGCAGGGACTTTCTGCTGACCTGAGAAGCACTGTCCACACAACTGGTAGGAAACCATCTTGAGAGTGTTGCCTATTAGAATCCTGAATGAGGAGGAAGCAGGAGATGTGAATTGTGGCCCCACCTTGGCCATCCTCTGACTAAATGGCCTCGGGCAAGGCACCCCTGTTAGAGCCTCACTTTTTCCTTTTACAAATGGACAGAAGGGTACAGGCTTCTAACAGCCACCCATCCAAATGCATTCCAAGAATTGAATAAGATCTACCCTTCTTTCATAATTATTCAAACACGCACATATTTATGTGCTGTATTTACAACTCCAAATCAGACAAACTATAAACTGGAAATAATCATTTTATAAGAATAAACATGTTGATTTACTCATTGGTCCATACAAACCCACTAAGTTCCTGCTGTCAAGTGCTGTGCTAAGACTAGAGCAGCCCAAAGACCAGGAGGGGCACAGTCCCCCTCCTCCCAGTTCAGTGGGAAGACAGGCACCGAACCAGAAATTAAAAACCAGATCATGCTGCGGTTTAGAATCACACACATGGGTTAAACTATAAAGAGAAGCAAGAGATGATTAACATAGGGTTCAGCCTGTGATTGCTTCCTGGGGAGGAGGTCCACACTGGGAGTGTTCTGGTTTTTAACTTGGATATTCACATCGTTGTTTGTATTTCTATACTTAGAAATGTTATAGCCTTTTTTTTTTTTTTTTTTTTGCAATTGCCATACTCCACAATTTAAAGTTTTTCAGAAATTACAAAAGAAAAAAAAAAAAAAACAAGCCACGTACACACCCAAAGGACCCACAACATTACTGCACGTTTCTTTAGACTCTAAAACATCTTAAATGTATACTGTTTCAGATTTTAACGGTTTTACATAAGCATTCGGATGTGACTTGAGATGGCAATTTAAAGAGTGACAAACTGGGTTTGGATTTCTGAAAACCCTACATTTCTTTCTAAAGTGTCTGTTTCTCCAATTAAGTCACCGGGCTGCCCTTATGGTGGGTGTTCAGAAATCACTGGTGAATCTCATAAGTAAATTTTAAGTACTGTATTATCTCATGCACATAAAGTCATATCCTATTTCCTTTTACCAAATGCAGAACCGCATCTGAGGCTCAAGGGCTTGAAAACAAACAACAAAAATTAGGTTTTCAAAAAGGTCGAGGCCTAAGCTCCAATGAATTTTGAAGATTTCCAAAACAAAACTGGGGAAGGAACTATCAAAGATAAAAATATAACTGAAAGGACAGGGGTGGGTGCCCAGGCCGTCCACTTCCCACCGGAGCACGATTTAAACACCACCCTGCAAACCGTCACTGAGGAATGGCGCTGCTCCAGGGTTCTTCTGTCTTTTCTCTTCTGTGATGCTCAGAGACAGGTATAAACACAGGACCCTGTGATCTCTCCTTGGTAGACTGGCATCTGCTTACTTTCTTGCCTCCCCTGAGATGCAGGTCTGTGTGGCATCAATCATCCCAAAAGCCAAACAATTTATGTGTCATCAAAGGAGGGAGGTGGACGGGGGGTGGACTCCAGGTTCCTTGGGCTAAAATGTCTCTCCGTGGTTATAAGGGAAAAGTAAAGCAGTGACTAGGCCCAATGCTATTTTTAATGATGTATTTCTTGAGCAAAAGAGAAACCTCTTCCCTCAAGAAACGGGCCAAAGACTGACTCTTGCAAAAAAAAAAAAAAAAAAAAAAGTTTATCTTACAAGAGTTTAAACACTTTGAATGACACATAAAAGAAATATCTCTTCACTAAAAATATAATTCTCTTCCCCATCCGCAAAAAAAAAAAAAAAAAAAAAAACCACCATTCAGCAAACACATTAACAGGAACTATGTATAGGTGACCCTCCACAGTCTGCATCTGCATGCGATTCAGCTGATCACACATGGATCAAAAAATTTTACAACCTGTGTTTGCAGCAAACATGTATGGACATTTTTTTCTTATCATTATTCCCTAAATTATACAGTGTTGCAGCTACTTACATAGACAGCATTTATACTGGGTTAGGAATTTTAAGTAATCCAGAGATGATTTGAAGGATATAGGATGTGCACAGGTTATCTGAAAATACTACACAATTTTACATAAGGGACTTGAAAATCTGCAGACTTTATATCTGCAGGGATCCTGGAACCAGTCCTCCGAGTTCCTCCGAGGCTATCAAGGGACAACTGTACTTGCATATATCCAAAGGTAAAATTTTAACAGTGAAATAGCTTAATTAATGCATCACCAGATCTATGCCCATTTGCACAAAAGATGCTTGAAAATCCCTATTTCTCTAATTATTAAATATCACAGGACAATTGACACAAAAACTTATTTTTTACCTTTGGTGTTCACTTAGTTGAAATATACTTGATTTTCTTTGGCTATAATTACATTCGATGAAGTCACCCCTAAATTAGGGTCCAGGGCAAGGATCCTGTGAGCCTCGGGTCACATTTTCAACAGCTAACTAACACTACCTTGTTTCATGGGCATTTCTGTTGAAAGACAACTTATTTAATAAAGCCTGGCTCGTTAACGTGGAACTCAAGGCCAGCAGCACAACTCAGGCTTTTCCAACACCTTTGTTTTCTCTATGAGGCACATCATAACTTTCTTGCACTTAGGAACATTAGACAGCATTTCAGTACTATTCTGGGGGGTTATTTATAAACAGTTAAATTTTAAAAAAGCATCAACCAAAAAAAAACAACAACAAAAAAAAACAGTGACATTAAAAAAAAAAAAAACCAAAACCACAATTGTGCATGTAAAATGTGTAACAACAAATCCCATCATTATGTACAACTATAATGCACCAATCAAAACTATAAGGGGAAAAGTACAAAAATGCAAAAAGAAAACAAAAACACATGGCACTAAATAGGACCAGGGTGCCCATGTTAGTAACCAGGCCTGGTCGTTTAGGGCCCAGTGTGACTTTCGAAAAGAATAGCTAAAGAAATCATACGTGGAGACCAAAGTTGGTCCAACTGAGGGAGCTGGTGGGGAGGGCTGCACCCCGCCATGGGTAACACACCTTGGCATGACACTTTGGCAGATGACATGCACTCTCTCCCAGGTGCACCCTTGTGAGAAGGCAAGTGCAGAAGATACAAGGAACTCGTTCTCAGTTTTGTGCAGAAACGTTATGAGGAAAGTGCACAGGCGGAATGCACAGGCCGGGAATTGCAGGGTTTCTTAAGCTAATTAACAGTGGCTGTTCCGTTTCAGTGCTCTGGCTAGAAAAGCCCTGACAGAGCCTCTATTCAGGGTGCACTGTTCTACGGTGATGTCATCCTGTCTGTTTACAGTTTAAGTACCTGGTTAAAATTAAACTTTGCTAAATGCCTCCCTTATAGTGTTGTTTTGGTATCCGTGACTAAGGACTTTGAGCTTTTAAGTTGATTCCAGGAGAGAAGAAGAGGTAATACAGTATGTAAACACACATACACAAACACTTGCACACACGACTTATTTTGAGAATTATCTACCAACAGAAAAAGCACAATCACCTTTCCTAGACAAAAACTATAGAATCTCGATTTTTTTAATATTACAAGAGTAAGAAGATTAAAGCTTAGGTTTCTGACCTACACATGATAATGAACAATCTATCTCAAAAGTCATAAGAGAAATGGGATACCTCCCTGTATTTTCTGTGTTGCTTGAAACTATCACTCCGGGTAGACATGAAATACATTTTGATTTCAAAACAAGTTTTCCTTCTACAGAACTGTTCTGTTCACCCCAAAAGATTCCTCAAGTGTTAATAATGAAATAAGTGCCTGCTATTCCAACTAGTTTAGGCCTGATCCTGCACTTACTATGAGAAAAATTAAAAAGGGGGGAAGGAAGCTTTTAGAAACAAAGCTTTAGAGTTATACAGATTTAAAATGCTCCATCTGCCACGCTAATTGTTTCCACCAAAGTCTTCCCCTTGCATTATCTGGGTATGATAAAACTTGTCATGTAAAATGTTGGGTTCGACGTGGGAGCTGAAAATTTGTTTTCTCATCAAAATTAACTGTATTCACATAAACAGCCTACAAAACGCTTACCAAGTAATGTGAATTAAGCACATATTTGGTTTTGTTAGTCTCTCTAAATGGCTTTATCATTGATAATCCATTCTTTGAATTTAAAAACGTCACACAAAAATTACTGATTCCAGGGGATTTCTCAGAACACAGTAATATGGTAAATGAGGTGTTCCTTTTAAAATTTCTAAACCTTTCGGGAATTAAAACTTGGATTCCGATTAACATTTAAAAACTAATGAATCTAATTAAGAGACCACTTGTGGGAAAGGAGGGGGCTTTCAACTTCAGCACCAGCAGTGAGCCAAATTCCTCTCTTGGGTCTGATTTGTTGCTGAGATAGAAGTGAGTCTCTCCCAGGAGCGAACAACCTACAGCAGAAGATCCTTCCAGAATCCTTCAGCAGGTGGAGGGGGCGCCAGACAGAGCTATCCCTTTGGCCCAGGAGCCTCGCGGGGGCCCTCTCCTCCCACCCAACAGAAAAATTCTTTATTCAGCCCTGGAATGTGTTAGTATCATGCTTCACTCTCACTCCAGCCAGCGCTGACCATTTTCTTCCAATGAAATAACAAAACAGGACTTTAAATCCCGACTCAGAAAAGAATAAGCATCTCTTGAGAGACTGCATTGGCTAAGCTCTTTCTTCAAGCCCAAGCTCTGTAAGAAACAGAATCTTTCTCTCTGCTGAGTGGAAACTCTGTCCTCCCCAAGCTTTACAAGGCACAGCAGTGAGTGCTCAGGCTCCGGGCCTCAGTGCACCAGAGTCCAAGAGGACCCGCTGCAGGAGCCAGAGGCAGCCCAGCAGCAGGCCACACAGGGGGAGCTAGGGCCCCCTCTCCAGGGGCTGTTGTTTCTATTGTTTTTAAACAACAGTGTTGGAAGTGGCTGCTGCTGTGTTTATCACCTTGATCATGGTGATTTTACCTATGTCCAAACTCCCCAAAATGTGCACATTATGTGCTTTTTTTTGTATATCAGTGCTACCTCAATAGAGCAGGCAAAAAAGAAAAAAGAAAGGGAATCTGCTGAGAAAAACCAAACTGTGGATACACAATCAGCTCTAGAAATGGGCTCTTTAATGCATTTCCACCATAAATGTACTCTTTCACTTTAAAATTATGCAAAACTCTCCTATGTTTACGAGCATGTATTTTAATTGAAAAGGCCTTCCTGAAATTTTAATGAAGCTCCAATTGCCCCGAGGAACTTGATCACTGCCATTCCCTTCAAGAGGTGGTCGTTTGGAAGAAATATACATAAAAAGATTCTAGAAATTAGGTGCTGGGGCAGGGGAAGGAGGTGTTGGGGACGGACACACATCACTCTCTCTGCCCCAGAAAAGAGAAAAATAAGCAGGTTATATGGTAAAGGACAGAGGAGTCCAGCTGCTCAGAATACGACCCCTAAGGAGGCTGTCCTCTCCCTCCAGGTGCTGTGGAATGTCACATGCAACATGCCCATCAAAACTGGTGGTGCACCTCGGGAGGCTGAGGCAGGAGGGTCACGAGTTCAAAGCCAGCCTCAGCAAAAGCAAGGCACTCAGCAACTCAGTGAGACCCTGTCTCTAAAGAAAATACAAAATAGGGCTGGGGATGTGCTCAGTGGTTGAGTGCCCCTGAGCTCAATCCCGGTGCACCCCCTCCAAAAAAAAAAAAAAAAATCTACCCAGCACTTTTTCTGGAGGCTGCTCCTGAGGCTCTCTGAGGGCCTGCACCTAAGGGCAGTCTGTGTGGACGCTGGCGAGTCTAGCTTACAGCACACTGCGGATTCACACATGCCCTGCTGCTTACCATTGAACCACCCTTCAACTGCTGTACGAAGGGGATCAGGGTCTTCACGAGGCTGGGGGACTGGCCTCTAGTTTCTTTCTGCTGACTCTAGAGGCCAAAGGAAAGATCACCGCCTGATTTTAAAGGAATGTTGAGTCTCCCAGATTCTTCCCATTCTGCCCACCACCCGGGCCGCGAGGCCTCCCCCCTACACCTTCTCCTCCTAAAATATTCATTAAAAGAAGGAAGATCAGAAAACTTGACAAAATCGACTCTTGCCCTCAGGCAACATTTGTCAGTGGGGTGATTTTGTATTTAAATAACTAAAGTCCTTCTTCAGTGACCAGTGAGAGGGCACACCACACGGTGGGAATCGCGTGGCTGTGGGCTCTGACCACCACTCAAGCTCCGCCCGCCCCTTCGGTCCAGTGGTGCCTTTCCAGCCCCGCCCAGATGTGCTCCCTCCCAGGTCTGTGACCCAGAGCAGCCACTAGCAAAGGCTGTGGTGCAATCGCTCATGACCTTGCTGACCAAGACAGTGCAGCTGTGCCTCTAGTCACCCGTCTCCTCCGTCTCCACCCCGCTCTTAGGAGGGCTGTGGGAAGTCCACGCCTCAGCAGAGGGGAACCACCCGGTGTCCTGAGGCTCTGCTTCAGCACCTGACGCACAGCAGAACAGGCAGCCTGGGGGCTGGTCACTCCCTCACCCTTCCAAGGCCACGGACCTCATTTTTCCGTGTCCTCTTGGGTCCTTTTTAAACTTGAAGGCCCCACAGAGCGTGAGTCTGCCCTGAATGGCTGCGTGGTTCAGCTTTAACCACACAAAGCCCCAGCCCCGGCCAGGGGCCAACAGCAAAGCCTGGCAAGGGTGGCGGGACTGTGGGCACCCTTGGGGTCCACCAGCCTGAGGAGGGGAGCAAGGGCTGCTCTTCGCGCTCCCTCCCGCCTCAGGGGGCTCAGCTCTGCTCTTCACCCTCTGGCGCCTCCCTCCTGCCAGGATGCCTGTCCCACCCGTCTGCCCTCCTCTGGTGAACACCTGCAGCTGCCCGGAGCTCTCTTCTCTTTCCAGAAAAGTTCCAGTAGAGCACGGCGGGCAGCAGGACCATGTGCCCAGGACGTGGACCCAGCTGGGAGATGCACAGTCAGCTGCCACCAGGTGGTCCACCTGACCCATGTCACCTCCTCTCTCTTCTCCTCCTCAGCACAACCTCCCAGCCACGGCCATCAGCCTCCCACTGGCCCAGCCAGAAACCCTTCTTTGGCTGCAGCGCTTCGGGCCACTCAGCACCTGGGTAGTGGTGTCCCAGTGCTCAGTCCCTGCTGTCTCTTTCTCCCTAGCCTGGATCCTGCAAGAGTGTCTCACGGCTCTGCCTACCTGGTCTCCACCCCTAAACTCTGATCAAGTCTCCTCTCCGTGCACAATTTAAAATGGTGTCTGTTGTGGAATCATCCTAACTACCAAAAATGCTGGATAAAATACAAACAACTTGGCCAGGCACCATGGCGCACACCAATAATCCCAGCGGCTTGGGAGGCTGAGGCAGGAGGGTTGCTAGTTCAAAGCCAGCCTGAGTAAAAAGTGAGGCCCTAAGCAATTCAGTGAGACCCAGAATCTAAATAAAATATAAAAAGGGCTAGGGATGTGGCTCAGTGGTTAAGTGTCCCTGAGTTCAATCCCTAGTACCCCCCTCCCCCCCAAAAAAATACAAAGAACTTCTTTACCAACACATTCCTGATCCAACAAGTTAGAAAGCTCAAAGCCAAACAGCACGAATGACAAGACAATGGAGCCAATTTTCACCTGAGGATCTTTGTTAACTGGAGACCTTGGGTTCCATTTTTCCTGAGGTGGTCAGAGAGAGCAAGGACACCAGCACCCATCCAAGGCAGGAGCCTAGCGGGAGCCATCTGCAGGAGCCTGCACACGTTCCCTTCAGGACCCTTCCTTGATAGGGTATTTTAAGTGCTCCAAGGCACCGGGTTCTGGGGTCATTTTCCCAGAGTTGCAAAAAAATTGAAAAATATGCTGAGAATAATCTGGATATATTAACCCATAAGGAAATATAATTCCCTACGAGTATTAAAAGGTAAGATCCCATCCACACCACTAATCCATCTTTCCCAGGCAGGAAGTTGAATTTTCCTCCTAAAATAACAAACACAAAGCTCATTCTCTCTGTTAGTTGCTTTCTGGACCCAAGTATTATTTTAGAAATGTTGCCAATTAGGAGATGTTAGCAACATCTGGGCCTTCTCTGCTCCGATTTATTAAGGCTTTGACCAGGTATAATATTGCTGGATTTATGACCCTATATGGTTTTAATTAAATCTCGTTGGGAAGCATATTGCTTTTTCCTAAGTTTTCAAACAGGTGGTGCTTAGATGGAGATCTTCATGTTTTAGCAAAGTCAGTTTTTCCTGGCTACGAATAAAGATTTTTGAAGAAAAAGAACTCCATGTGATCAAGGGTTATGGTTAAGCAAACATTTACTACACATTGTTCTTCAGTTATACAACAATTTAATCCTCGGTTTATTTTTAATGGGCCTAGAAGAGAAGACAAACACAAAGACCACATACAGTAAGTCCCACTTTTATGAAATGGGCCCAAAGAGGCAAATCTACAGGGACAGGCAGTAAATTAGGGTTGTCAGAGCCGAGGAAGAGGGGAATGGGGAGACTACTAATGGGTACAGCATTTCTTTTGGGGGTGTTGAAAATGTTTGGAATCAAGGTAATGGCGCCTGCCTCTGTGGATATGCTATAATGTGTTGAATCACACACTTCAAGAGTGGATTGTCCAAACGACATGGAACAAAGAGTGTAATCCCAGTGGCTCGGGAGGCTGAGGCAGGAGGATCACAAGCTCCAAGCCACCCTCAAAACCGAGTGAGGCCCTAAGCCACTTAGTGAGGCTGTTTCTCAAAATAAAAAATAAATGAATAAAATCAAAAGGGCTGGGGATGTGGTTCTGTGGTTAAGCACCCTGAGTTCAATTCTCCATACTCCCCCCAAAAATGGGCCTGGGCGGTTGTTAAGAGTGACGAGACAGAGAAAGGGGGGCTTGTGGTTTAACGGGCAGAGTTTCAGCCGCTCCTCTGAGCTACAATGTGAAAGCACTTAGTGATACTAGTGAAACGTACCCTTAGAAACGGTTATGATGGTAAATTTATTTATTTATTTTCTAGCTTACTTATTATTTATACATACGTACCAGGAATTGCACCCAGAGGCACTTTACCACTGAATCACATCCCCAGCCCTTTTATTTTTTATTTTAAGACAGGGTCTTACTAAATTGCTTAGGGCCTAAGTTGCTGGCCTTCAACCCACGATCCTCCTCCCTCAGCCTCTCGAGTTGCTAGGATCACAGGCATGCACCACAGTGCCCAGCTAGGATGATAAGTTTTCAATTGTGTTTCTCATGATTAAAAGTTTTAGAAAAGAATTTCTAACGATGGAAAAACTAACCACCTGATTGCCATTCTATTCTCCACCTGGGCTGCTTTTCATCAAGAATCGAAGTGCATCTCCCTCTTTCTCTGGCCCCAGTGGAGTGCCCTGTGCCACCTCCCCAGGAGTTCTTAGATATCAGAAATATCATCATCATCAAAGTGAAGGCGGTCCCCAACTTACAATGGTTTGACTTAAGATTTTTGGACTTTACATCTGCACCATGGTGTGAACGTCTTAGCATTCAGTAGCTCCAGACTTCTCATTTTGAATTTGAGTCTCCTCCTGAACTAGTGATGGCCAGGAGATCTTCTCTTGAGGTGCTAGGCAGCAGCTCTGGCTCAGCCCTGCGATCTCGAGAGCAAACCGCAGACACCCTACAGAGGTCCATGTTGCTAAGCCAGGATATCTGACAGCTAGGTATATTCAACTGATTTCTGACTTCAGCTTTTCAGCCTATCAGGACATAGGTAAGTCAAGCAGCACCTGCAGAGGTGTTGTACTGCACACACATCTCGTTGGTAGAATGTCTCCTCCAATAGTGCCTTTAAGTCACTCTTATCGGACTCGATTCCATGGGCCCTGCAGCCCCGGGGCCCTGCAACGCAATTAATATGCCTGTGAATGTGGCTCTGGCAGCATGGCCCTGGGGGACCACAGAAAGTTCTTTGTAGAACTGAAGCTGACGCCATAGGTGTGAAAATACCAAGAAGCCTCACCACAGAGGTCTGATGGTCAGCAGCAGCACAGATGTGACTCAGCATCCAAACTGGGGGACAAAAATCTACCCAGCAATGTGACTGCTGCCAAGGCCAACAGAAGCCAAAAAGTTCTTTACTTTTTATTATTCACTGAGGGGCATGGGAAGAAAGCTCAGAACTATGCCTCTCCCCTAAATAAAATGACAAAATTTCTTTTGATTGATGCCCTTAGAACTGAAAGCTAGTACTAACCACTGGTTTGGACGTGGCCAAAGCTGCAAATGTGTTGAGCACATATTAAAGAGAAGCAGCAAAGTCGGGAATGTTTCAGGGTCTTTGGTGCAAAGTGGAAAGAAGAGGCTTAGTGGAACTTCCAGGTCCAAATTTGGCTCCTTCATTGCATTTAGATATAGATTCAAAGAAACGCTACACAGCTCTTGAGTTCTGTCTTCCTCTGCCCATCCACTGACTCATGCCTCTGTTTTTGCTTGTCCACCTTCTAACTCAGCAGCAACAAGTTCTGTGTTTCATTGTATGGAATAAATACTCTGAAATCGTCCGCATTATTTCCATGATAACTAATCCACTCTCCGCTTCATCTGATTTCAATAAGGAGAGCGTTATGAGATGGATGTGTGAATATTTTTTTTCGAGCAGTTTAGACTAATGTTTAGTGAAGCTGAAGCAGTTGCATTCTTTGAGCATCAAAAATTGTTTCCATTTGATTCCAGCAAATGATTTTTTAGTAGTAAACTAACTAGGAGAAACTCAGAATACTAATAACCCAGACTCATATATCTGATAGCACCTGTTCTACCCATTTTTAAAATGGAGCCGACTCTTTTCCAACTGTAAATTTCACGTTTCAATTTATATGTGGTGCTGAGATCAAACCCAGGGCCTCACACATGCCAAGCAAGTGCTCTACCACTGAACCGCAGCTGCAGCCCCCATATCACACTTTTAAGGATGGGAGAGAATAAGGAAGTCCAGCCATCCTGTGAATTCTGGTGAAAACTCAAGAACAGGAATGTGGGATTTATTAGAAGATAACACAGATTGCATGTGATTTCACTGTTCACAGTCACATTCGGTTGCTCTAACCTGACAAAATGTCCAGCTGCTTCCCAGGAAAAACACTATTGGTTAGGAAACACACAACATGATTTTCGATACAATTTCTGTGTACGACTAACTTGTTTACGTTTAACAAATCCCTCTGTTGCACAACTGAACAAACATTTGGGGATGCTGTATCAGAATTAAAATTTGCAAATTAGTGAAATCCTAACTAGTGAGCTTCTACCACAGGAGAAAACTGCAAGCTATGTGAACTATATCCACAACTTTGCCCATTCCTTCAGAAATATTTTGAGCAATGACAGATTATAAAAGTTTTCAGTCATAGTAATGGCTGCCAATTTGAACATTTTGTGTAAATATACATATTTATTGATGGAGATGCCAAACACGCCCTTTCCATCAGCTTCTCAGGCTGAAGGCTGCAGGAACACCAGGCGTGGGGGTGTCTCTGAAAACAGACCCTGCTTTGCTTCATTCCCAACGACTGTGATTCTGTGGGCCTGGGGTGAAGCCCAAGAATGTGCATGTCTGTCTCACCAGCTCTCAGTGGCCTGAAGCTCCAGGGACCAGAGTTGAGCACCATTATCTTGATGCCGTACATATTCTATGTGGTTTGAGTTCTCAGGAAATCCAAAGCCAGGTTGTTCTGAGAAACTCATCACAATACAGTTGAAAGAATACACATGGGGCTTGGACAAATTTGGGCAAGCTCTCCAATTTTATCATCTGAAGGACTGGGAGAAACCCGCCCAAGTTGAGCCTTGTGTGAGGACTGAGCAGTGTGGGAGGCCAACCTTACGGGTGACTGAGTTACACTCCCCAGTTGGGTGCTGAGGCGCTCAGTCACAGAAATGGGTGTGTCTTGCTACAGCCCCATGGGTGAAGCTATGCTCACCTGTTCCTTTGTAATATAACCCCTTGCCCTGTTTAGGATAGAATCTTCCATGGAAGTGCCTTGTGTGTTTCCCCTCCTCTTACTGTGCCCTTGGGTGTGGCCTACCCAGGTGTCAGTCAACCTGCTGACAGTGGACATCATGAAGATACTCAGCCCCCTGAAACCTGATCCCTGGCCTCATTTGAATAGCTTCCCTCAATAAAAGGGGTCAGCCCGTGCTCTCGCTCTCTCTCTCTTTCTGCGGACCCTTAAGGTCAGAGGAGCCGTCACAGCGATCCCCAAAGAAAAAGGTATTTGTGTCTCTTGTGTGGTTATTTCGTGCAGCCCAGTTAGCCCAGTTTAACTAGAGTGGCCCCTGAGCCTTGTAGTCGCGAGAACAGAAACCCGGCAGAGCAGGAAGCAAGCCGCGAGCAAACACTCTGCCCAGCTCAGCCAAGGGGAGCCAGGGGGCTGCATCTGCCACCACCACCTGGGCACTTACACTGCGCATGCCCCATGCCAGGCGCTGACCTGTTCACAGAGAGGCCAATGGCACCTTTGTAAAAGCCCCACTGGTTTTAAATACATGCATGAAAGCAAACAGATGAACCAAGACAAAGAACACAGGAGCTCAGTACACTAAAGATAGACACTAAAGATAGATAGCATTCCTGAAAACCTCAGCTTGAGAAGTCACTGCAAATGCCGACTGGAGACAACCTTCTGACAGGGCTTTAAGTGTCTCCAAGCACCAAGTCTGGAAGTCACCACAAAATAAATCCTAATGCTGTCAGGAAGTCGGTGTGTAGGCTCATCAGTGTCAAGATGTTTCCTTCCCCGAAGAACCCCACAACAAACACACACACCTGTAGGAAGAAAAGTCCCTGTGTGAAGAAGGCTATCGTGGTCCACCGCAGAGAACCTCTTTATCATTTCCTGGTGCCTGCAGCTCCGAGGCATTTCAAAGATGTGCCGAGTTACACTCCCTGATGGATTTCAGACTAGCTACCCGCAACATGCCCAACCACTAAAAGCCACCAATGACATTCAATGTATGGATGGATATGCAATAAATAAATTAATTAATTATGTGTGTATGTGTTATATACTAGATATAGTGTAAATGTAGGTGTGTGTGTGTGTTATATACTAGATATAGTATAAATATAGGAGGGTATGTGTGTGAGTGTGTGTGTTCTGGTGCTGGGGATCAAAACCAGGCCCTTGCGCGTGATAATCACGCACTACCACTGAGCTACATTCCTAAGCCTGGACCCTGTTCTTTAATGATCTTTTTAATTGCAACTGTCAAGAAAGCAGAGGTCCAAAACCAAGAGAAGTGGGGGCACAGAGCCACAGAGGCAGGGCAATTCGGCAGCCTTGTCTTCACAGCACCTCATGACAACAAGCAGGACCCACTCTGGGAGTTCACTGCCACACCACAGTGTCCTAACCGTGAATCACTCCAACACCTGAGTCTTCTGCCCTTCCAGCTGCTGACTACAGAAGGGCCAGACTCAGGCCATTCTGCACCCTAACTGCACCCAGAGGGCCCTGCTCTGTGCCACCCAGAGGGAGGCTACGCCAGAAGCTCGGAAGGCCCAGAGGAACCCCAGCCTCACCTGGAAGCACACCTCCTTGTCACCATTCACCTGGAAACATAAGACTCTAACCAAACTGGATGTAGCACCTTCAGCTACTGACACCCCAACATTCCGCCTCCCCAGTCTGAGCCCTTGTGCCCCCATGGATGTCCCTTGAGAAGGCAGGGCTGCTGCAGAAGGCAGGGGAAAAAAGAGCAGGCCAACTCAAGGCCAGCCCTCTCTGTTACTGAAAATGGAGAAGGAGCCCAAGTCCCAGAGGAGCAAGAGAGGAGGCTGGAAATTTAACAGAACTTTTCTCTGGGAGCTCGCAAAGAATCCTCAGCTCACAGAAGGAACTGAGAAAGCAACAAGGTGGGGAGAGGAGAAGGCACACCTGCACCCAGGCCTACAACAAAGTGAGCCGAGGAGCCCCTCCCACGCACACCGCACGGAGGGCCTGGTTTCCTGCTGGTTTGGCCCCTGAACCACAGATGGTTCCTGGAGAACTGTGAGACAATGGCTGCTGCAGTCCTGAGAGGGCCTGAGAAGGGACAGAAGTCAGGGGCTGGGGTACCAGGGGCTGCAGTCACACGCAGGTACTGGCTCTGCTGAGCCCAACCCGGAACAGGACTGCCTTCCTCGCACACAGCCTTGGAGAACAGGGATAGGAGCCAGAGTGGGAGAACCACCCACCCACCCACCCTGAGAACCAAGTCCGTGTCCCGACTGCTTCCCTCCACAACCTGCTGGAAGGAGCATCTCTCTGGATGCCTCCACAGTGTGAGCTTCAGGAATCACGTGAGCCTGAAATTATAACTGCTCGTTATTTTCAAGGAATGGTGCCAAGTAATTAGGGCTTACATTTTTTTCTAAGCACAAACGAGTGTGTATATGTACATACATGCATGCTTTTGTGAGAGTACCTTTGGTATTCTGGGAATTACTGGGCGAAAAGGACAAATATTATCAGACACATTCCTCGGCTGAGCCTACTCCGGTTCCTCCCTCCTCCTGCACTGACACACCCATCCCCCCAAAGAGCTCGCCAAGGAGCAGCTCAATCCCGACTGTCCAGTAAGACACTTAAGTACAAATACATGGACATATGTCAAGTCTCCTCCTCGCCGTGAAATCGGAATTCACTATGGAAGTGAATGACTGATGAGGATCATCAGCAAAGAAGGCAGAAGAACAGACAGAATTTAAAGTCAGGCTGAACACAGGCCATCCGAGGGCGTTGATAACCCTGCTGTGTAACTGATGGTTCCAGGAGGTAGATGAGATGCCCTAGGAACACAAACAGTAGCTCCGGTCCACAGTACCAAGAGGAGTAATGAATGAACGCAGCGAGGTGCCCAGGGCACCTGGAGGGCAGTAGGGAGACAACATTCCTTCTTACATCAAAAGGAGCTTGAATCTCAAATCCACCACCTACTCGACTGGCTCCAAGGTGCGCAGCTGTAACCCCCAGATACTAATGGAATCTCCCAATGACAGGGGTCACACACTGGCATCCCTCCAGGGATCTGTGACCCACGGTAAATTTTACTGATATGAAAAGGGGCACTGGTGAGAAACTGGTAGCATGGAGACGTAATTATCATAGATACAGACAATTAAGGCCGAGCCAACATGTCCTAGCTAAACCCAGCCCTGGGTGTGGGCAGAGAGATCGGCCAAATTAGGTTGAACCCACCAAGTTTCCTCTAGCAGGAAAAGCAGACTGAATGAGTGAATAGGTACATGTTACTTATCTTTTTCCTATGGCCTCAGAGTTTCCTATGTAATCCAAAGGCTACATAAATAGTTCACCAAATGTTTTCCCAACGTTTTATTTATTTTTACATTCAGACCTAGATCTTTTAATCCATCCGAAAGTTTTTTCTGTATCTGGTGTAAGATGGAAAAACTGAATTTTTTCTTCCAAATGGATAGTGAAGCGTGCCAGCTCCATTTATCAAAGAAGGCATTCTTTCCCCACCACTCTAAGCACACTTTACCATATATTTCCCCCATATGTACTTAGACTCTTGATTCCATTTCTGTGCCAGCACATGCTGTTTAATGGGCTGGCTCTGAAATTCTAACATCTGAAAGGGCAAAGCACGGTTCACACCCTTCAAAAATGTACACATTTATCTTCCACGCAAACCGAAATCATTTTTCCTGGTTCTCCAACTCCCCTCCCCCACACACACACACAAATAATGATGATGATGATGATGGTGATAATCATCATCATCACCACCACAAATGTACAATCCTTTGGTGAGAAGTATATGTCATGGTCCTGGCCACCCATCCAGGGACAGGATATATTTCTCCACCACCCAGATCTCGTTTTAAGTCCTTCCATGAAGTTTTATACTTTTCTTCTTATCAGACATGGACCTTCCTACTTAAGTTCTTTTCTAAATATCTTCTCTGATCACAATTTTGAGCTTTATCCCATCCCTGATTATTCCATGTATGTGTGTGTGTGTGTGTGTTTGTGTGTGTGTGTGAAAAGTTGATGATTTATATGAATTTTGTTTTATTTAGTTACTTATCCAAATTATCAAATTATTTATTATTATTTCCAAAATTATTTAAAAGATTATCTTGAGTTTTTTTAAATAAATGATAAAAACCTTTGAAAGTGGCAATGATTTCTTCTTTCCCCCCAATCTTTCCCATTTCTTAATGCATAAATTAAAATCTTTAAAATTAAATAATAGTGGTACTAGAGGACAACTGTATATTTGGCTGGTTCTAATGAGAATGGATTTGCATTTCACCATTTAATTGAATATCTACTTCTGGTTTTAGCAATTTCCATCTGTTCTTATTTTACTCAGATACTAAAAGCCATGGCTATAAGCAATTATAGGCTTTTTTAACATCTAATTTTTTTCTTTATAATTTTGAAAGCTTCCCTGGTGCTGAATCACTCTTCCATTCGTGGAAAAAAACCTTGGCCATACTCTTTGTAAAAAAAACACTCCTGGCTTTAATTTGCTAACATTTTGTTTATACCTGTGACTCTTACATTCATCAGTAAAACTGACCTATACTTGCCCTTTTTATATTTTCTTTGTTAGGTTTTCTGCTTATACATTTCTTCTTTCTTTTTTTCTTTGTTACTGGGGATGGAATTCTGGGATGCTTGAGCACTGAGCCATATCTCCAGCTCCATTTTTATTTTTTATTCAGGGACAAGCTCTTGCTAAGTTTCTTAGGGCCTCGCTAAGTTGCTAAGGCTGGCTTTGAACTCACGGTCCTTCTGCTTTGGCCTCCCGAGTTGCTGGGATTATAGGCAGGCACCACCTTACCTGGCATATATTTCTAAGACTATACAATGTATCTGTTTTTTGAAGATTGGCTGTGAATCATCTAGGCCTGGTGCTTTTTGGAGTCTGCTGGTATGCTCATCCTGGAGAAATAAGAGGATTAGTTCATAAAAATTACGTACAAAGTTGTTTGTAGTGGCATGATAACCTGGAAATATTACAAATGTCTGTCAAAACTATGAGCTATTGTGCAGCTATTAAGAAGAGTGTGTTAGATGGATATGTATGGACCTGGAAAGCTGATGACAATTTCTAGTTATTGAAAAAGGAAAACCCCTTGCAACATTTGCAGGACTTTGTAAGAAGATGTCAGTTAACCCACAGCAGATTTACATCAAACACCCAAAGCCCTTACTCCAGGACATGGAAGACTGCTTTGGGCAGGGAGGTCATTGTATTTGAGGAAATAAACACTTCCTTAACAGGGGAAAAAATAATAATACATCAAACTCTTAAAACAACAGCCTCTGAATAAGGGAACTATGGGCAGTTTTCTTTCCTATTCATCTCTATTTTTCCATTTTCTATAATGGGAATGGTGTTTGTATTATACTTAAAAATTGAGGGCCGTAGAGGACTAGGTTTTATGAACTTGACTTCCAGTGTCTGTGGTAGCAGAGTGAGACCACCCTGGATTTTCCCCTTCTGAGGTCCAGAGGGAGTGGTGGAAGGAGAGACCAACGCCCCTCTGGTCACAAGGGTTGGTCCTTTGGGAACTGCTCCCTTATTCAAGGGTCCAGCTGAAAGCCCAGAAATGTCCTTCCCTGGGTTTCTAACTCTTTCTAATGCCCGAGGGTATCTTCTTTCACTCCTTAAGACCCACACTGACCAATAGGCCACATCCCTTACTCCCCGATTGCCTTAGGGAATATCAAAGTCCAGCTTCCTTGGTGAGTTGATGGTTTTCAAAGATGGAACTACCCCTCTAACAATAAGGAACAAGAATGAGGGTGGGGGGAGAGGAAATCGCCAGGCAACACGGGTTTCCTTTAAGAAACACTGGAACCGAACAGAATTCCACAGAATGTGTGAGTTTGTCGGGAGGAACCCAACTACCATGTGTCATTATAAAGACCTAATAAGAAATTTTTAAAAGGAATCACTGGACCTGCAAAGGGTGTAAAACTGCAGATCTCAGCCAAGATGCTGACACCCGGTGAGTCTTGATGGAAGAAAATGACAGCTTAGTATATTGACGACGTGGGGGCCGGACGTCAACCTTTGCTGGACTGGGGGGAAATCCTCAGTCGGAGACATAAGTGTACCCCTCAAGGAAAGATATGGGGTGGCGATTCCCCCCTGCTATCCCATTTCTGAATTACAAAAGAAATATGAGAAAAGAGTCCTTATGAAATCAACATCCTGAACCTTCCAGGGATGAGCAGGGCACTCCACTGAAGAGGAAGATCCCAGGAATTTCTGAGCTCTAGGCTGGGGCAGAAGCTGCACAATCAGTTTCTACAAACGATAAGAGATCAGAATCATCCGTGTCATTCCTTAGAAATTCAAAATGTCCTCCTTGGATGGAGTAGGGATTGCCAGAGCTTTTGTTTCCCCCAGAGAATTCAAACGTCTTCACCTAGAACCTCCCTCTTAGTCCTTATAAGAACATTTATACCCATTTTCTTACCATGATTACCGCATGGAGGGTCTCAGCTGAGGATCCTCCTGTCCTCTTCCCTGACCCTGCCTACTGCCCTATCTGACGGGAGTCTCACGGACAAGGGACTTCTGGGCTCAGCCCTGTCCCTCTCCTGAAAGTCCT
The DNA here is from genome assembly GCF_048772815.1 of Callospermophilus lateralis. Classification (NCBI taxonomy): domain Eukaryota; kingdom Metazoa; phylum Chordata; class Mammalia; order Rodentia; family Sciuridae; genus Callospermophilus; species Callospermophilus lateralis. The sequence goes on along the minus strand of NC_135316.1, from coordinate 99,408,970 downwards.
GCCTATACACATTCTGGATAGCTCTCACCATGGAGAACTTGCAGCTGCCCGGTCCGTTCACCAGCACTGGGCAGAGAATAATTCAGGACAGTCGTCCGTCCGGCTGGCCCTCCCCAAAGGCTACGGTTACCAGGAACAGAGTGGACACTGATCAGCCATGGATACCAGGCCTCTGTCTCAGCTGGTTCTGGACTCAGCAGAGGATGCTATTTATTAACACCACTCCCTCTGAAAGTTGAAGAATGCTTTTATTTCAACAAAGAAATTTCTACAATGGAAGAGGTAAGAAGAGCTGAAGGAGATGCCTTGCCAACATAGCAACCATCACAACTTGGGAAAGCCCAACCACACACCCCATGACTCTCCACAGTGTGACTGACATCTTCCTCTAGCTGCTGCTCTGTGTGGTAGCGGAACCCTCAGAGGGGCTGAATGGTTGGCCCACCCCAAGGCAATACTGCCCACTCAGAACCTGCAGAATCTGCAAGCATCAGACCCAGGAGGACCAGGAGTCTGTGAACTGAGGTCCTTGAACTTCTGAGCCTCCTAAATGACAATGCACACCACACTGGGCCTTCACAGGGTTCTCACTCAACTTCTGTCAATCAGGGAAACCATTATAGACTACTTCTGGGAAAATCAGAGAACACAACTGAAAACATATTTCACCCTGGAAGCTTTAGATCAATGCATTCTCCCCACACATGCATTTGGAAGTGTAGGATCGTTACCTGCATTATTAATTAGGCATGGAAGTGCCAATTAAGAAGCCTACCCTCACAGCATGGAGCTCTGGAAACTACTTCTGATAAAAATCTTTTCCCACAAATCTGAGCAAATCCCCTTCAGCAGTCAAGTGAAACCTGAAGTTGCTGCAAACCAAACTGCAGTTCAGAGCATAGAAGAGCCAACCAAATGAGACGGGAGAGGGAAAACCAGCAGGCCCCTGCACAGTCGTTATGAAACTAAGCAAAACAAGAAGGGGGAAGCTCAAAGGGGGAGGTTTGTTCTTTACGAGGAAAACAAAAATATGCTCCGTGGGATCCACTAGGCACAGATCACAACAGGGTCCAAATGGGAAGAGCTGCCCCGGCCTGGAACAGCCTTACTGCCTCTGTTTTCCTCCTTCACTGTCAATAAGCTGTTCAGGGCTTTTATTCTCTTCTCACCCCTGCATCCCTCCCTGGATCTTAAGGATTTATTCTGTCCTCTGTCCAAATATCAGCGTGGCCCGGACAGTACTTAGGATGGTCCTCACTCTGCCAGCTCGGCATGGTGAACTGCTGGACCACCCCAGTCCCCTGCATGGCTGGCTGACCCCTGGGCAGTTTCTGTGTGGTTTCCTTCACCTTTGGAAGGACTCCTCCCTTTGAGCTTTCCTCCGTCCACACGTTGAGGTGTGCTTCCCAAGGTGGGTACCTCGAGGAACACCCAATGTGAAGTCCCTCCTAGGTTTATAAAGATACTTTGAGAAGACCAATGAGAGGAGGTGGCCTGGCTCATGATATTCACACCCGTGCTACTGACCATGGTGTGCTGTCCACACAACCTGGCCATAGCTCCCTTCACTGGAGACACTGGCCAGTAGTATTTTCAGTTGCTCAAAATCTAAAGACTCTTAATGAAGAACATACAGAAAAGGGCTGCAGTTGTGGTTCCGTGGTAACAGGCTTGCCTAGCATGCGTGAGGCACTGGATTCGATTCTCAGCACCACATACAAATAAATAAAATAAAGGTCCATCAACAACTAAAAAAAATCTTTAAAGAAAAAAAGAATACAAAATTTAAAAAAAAAAAAAAAAGGAACATACAGAAAAGAAAATAATTGTAGGGACATGCTTAGACCATTACTGCCCTTGGCTGGATAGCGGGAACTTGTATTTTTTGTTTGTTTATTTGTTTTGTTTTAAGCATTTATGCATTTTCCCAATTTTTTTTTTTCCAATGAACACAGAATGAATTAGGGGAAAGTATAACGGGATTCAGAAAGTTTTAGGGTTAATTTCTTCAAAAGATCAAATATGGTTCTTTGGTTCTCACTAAACCTCACAATTTGTACGAAGACACCAAAACCTTTTACGTTCAGAGCTACCATGTTACCAAGCAATTGTTAAAATTAGCCATTATGACACCTCATGGACAATGACAATTTTTTTCAATAATACCTTGGGGAGGGGTGTGCCTGGTTCTCTAAGGTAAATAAGAAGCATTGACTAATTCCTGGGCACGACCAGAGACCACCATGCTACCTGCTTGGAAGTGGTCATCGTATCATCACAACTTGGATTTTAAACAATGCTTGCTTTGTGAATAATTTTTAAAACACTCATATACTAAAATAGTCTGTCCACCTTTTCTTGTACTCCCTTAACCTGTAACAGGCAACACAGTAGAGATAAATGAGGCCCAGTCACTTAAGTGAGATACGCCACATCCCACAGCTCTCCACCAGTGCAACTGACGTCTTCCTCTGGTAGTTGTTCTATGCAGTAGCGTAACCGTCATCCTCTAAAAACAGCCTTAGAGGTGTCCTGCTGCTGCTACGCAATTAACAGTATTTTACATAGTCACTCAGGGACTTCCTATTGGGAATAAAATACAAAGGCCTACAAAATGGAGAAATTCACCCAAATGTTAACATTTTTTTAAAGCTTAACTTTTAAACTTCTTGCAAAACATTCCTGGCTGCAGGTTTCCAAATACTACTACACAGCAGCATAAACACCAAGCTTGATTCATTCTCCCTTCACTGGCAGATGAGTATTTCCAAAGGAGGGGGAGATGTGGGCAGAAGGGTAAAGAAAAGAAAACCTACAACTTTCAGGGAATCAATTAGAGCAAGGTCCAAACGGAATGCCTGGGCCGCTCTCTGCTTGGAATGCCACACGTTACTTAAAAACAATATTTAATTGTAGGATCTACCTGCCAAGAGCAGGAGGGAGAAGCTACTTGGCTTGCTTGTGCAAAGACAAGTTTCATGTAACTACTAAACGATTTTGGTTTCTGAAGTTTGCAAAGTCTTACTATTCAACTGGGCAATTCAGATAGAACACCAAAGACCTTTGATAACTTCAGAATCATTTTGAAATTTGGTCTTTACAAACTCTTCTCAGTCTTTAGTCTAAAAACTGGAAAATAATACAACTAGAGGTGAACTGAGTGGCTTGCTAAGGTTCCACAAGTGGATCAACGAACAAAAAATAATGTCCACCACATAGACTGTTCACTGTTGGTATATACAGGAAACAGGAGCAGTCGGGGAGATCACAAAGAACCCGGTCCCTGATTAAAGGAATTTAACATCTCTCTGGAGGTTAAAATCCATAAAATGATAACAATATATAAAGGGGAGATAAAAACCAAATGAGGCAGCGAATACTAGTGAAACTTAAATGCTCCACTGAATCACCCAGGGCGACTTTAACTCCTTCCCAAATCATATTGCTCCATGGCATAATTTTATATTGATCTTGAAAAATAACAGGGAATTTAATTTACCATCTTAACCATTTTTAAGTGCACGGTTCAGTGGTGCTGAATACATCCACTCTGTTGTGACACTGGTCTCCAGAACCTGAAACCTAACCCTAACCCCAACTTGTAACTGCTCATTTCACCCCCAAGCAGCCATCCTTAATAAACTTTCTGTCTCTAGAAATTTGACTATTTAGGTACTTCTCATAGGTAGAATCATACTGTATTTGTCTTTTTGTGACTGACTTATGTCTCCCAAGGTAAGATTCATCCATGTTGTAGCACAGGTCAGGAATTCCTTCCCTGGAGGCTCTGGGTTGCTCCTGCCTCCTGGCTGATGTAAAAGAGCAAATCTTTTTTTGTGCAAATCTCCCTTCGAGATGCTGCTTTCAATTCTTTTGGACAAATCCTCAAAGCAGGATGACCAGATCACATGGTAAACATTTAATTTTTTGAAGAAGTGCCATGCTATTTCCACAGAAGCTGTACATTCCCACCAACAGTGCTCCAAGGTCCTGGTTTCTCCGGATCCTCCCCAGCACTTGTGATGTTCTGTTGTGTTGTTTTTTCTTCCTTAATAACCACCATCCTAATACACCTAAATTCTGACATGCATTCTGGACTGAATTCTTGACTCACTGTGATTCCGACTTGCATTTCTCAAATGAGTAGTGTTGATCCCTGACATAATTTCTTGAAGACTGAGAGAACGCTGATATGGGAATGAAGATACTTTTGTTTCAACATGGCCAATAAAACAAAAGAATAGGTATTTGCCAGGATCAGAGCCAGTGTTAGAAATGCAACAGGACTGGCTGGAGGGACTGCAGAGTGACCTGTGAGCTAGCACTCCTGAGTCACTAAAAAATGATGGGGAAGAGAGGTGGAGTGAAAAAATGACTTCAAACCAACCCCTTCTACAGTTCACTCATAGGGCCCCAAACTTCAGTTCTCAGTGCAACTAGTATATGTGCAATTTAAGGTCTTTGGTCTCCTCCATTCACTGAGAAAATGTCCCATTTGCACTGGCTGCACAGGGACAGAGCAGAAAGCTGGGCCAGTGAGTTACACTAGGAAAGTCCCAGCCAAGAATGGCCCAAGCACTTTTCAAAGGATGTTTCATTTAAAAAGAAAAAAAGAAAGAAAGTCGATATATATACATATATAATGTGGGTTGAGTTGTGTCTCCCTCCCCCCAAAGAGGGTGAGGTCCCAACCTCCAAAGACAGTGACTGTGACCCATCTGGAAAAGAGGTCTTTGCAGATGATCAAGTCAGGATTACGTCACGGCGATGACCCTAATATGACCATGTTCTTATCTATGAGGATAAACTCACACAGCAAGAAAACCTCGGGAAGGCAAAGAGATGGGGTGGTTCAACTCCAAACCCAGACATCAAAGATCACCAACAAACCAGCAGAAACCCAGGTGGGGACAGCACAGAGCACGCTCTTCCCACAACCTCAGAAGGAACCAGCGAGCGCTGCCAACACCTCCTTCGCAGGCTGCTGATCTGCGGAACCACAGGACAGGACTTGTCTTCTCGCCGCCACCTGGAGTGTGGTACGGGGTTACAACAGCCCCAGCGAGAATAGCTGTCCTGCAACCAGTGCCAAAGCTAAATGAGTGACCAGCCTGGGGAACAGACCACAGCTCACACGCCACCTCGGTGCCACCGTGGAAAGCACTACCAGGGGGTTCACGTGGGTACAGGACACAGAGAAGAAACCCTTGTTCTCATCTAGGACCTTGTGTGCCACCAAACAATGCCCCCAAGAAAACCAAGTCCCCAGGCCCCTGGCCCAGCATCTTTAGAGCTCCAGCTAAAGAGGGCCAAAACAAGTCTGGAAGCTAAGCCACGGGACTTGTCCCCACAGAGAGCGGGCAGGACGCCAAAGGGCAGCTGGCAGTGTCTCCGCTCTGCTGAATGAGTTTTCTGGAGAAAGTTAGAACTTTATTCTCTTCAACTGTCATGTGCCCTCAGGAGCTCCCAAGGAGAAGCCTGCTGTGGGCACTAATGGAGGAAGTGCCCGGGAGGGAAACTGCCCTAACGTGGAAGGAAGGGGAGAGTAAGAAAAAAGCCATGATCTCCACGAGGGGTCGGGAACGCTCCGGTCAGTGCAGCACTCTCTAGATCAAGGGGCTCACAGGGGAGAGCAAGGCACAGTCCTGTGGTCAGCAGACGGGAACTACCACCCTCCCTGCAAGGCCTCCCTGGATACGATGGCCACCAGGTGTGGGACTGCGGAATAGCTGAAGCCAACCAAGGCATGAGATGGTTCACGGCCGCACTGGCGCTGCGTCATAAACTCCCATCTCACGTACCTGTAAATACTGCAGAGACTCACTGTCTTTCGCTTCATCGTTGGAATTCTACTGATAAGATGGCCCACAAACTGAATCACCACAATAAAAGGAATTCTGTGGTGCCTGCCATATGACGCAATGGCCTGTGGGTGGGAGGTGGCACAGGGTCAATGGTGCGGGGGTGGGGGGGGACTTCAGGGAAGGCGGAAGGAGAGAACGAGGGCAGGAGGCCAGAGAGGCAGAAGCTGCAGGGAGCCCAGCCTTGGGGCCTGTGTGTCTTCTAGGAGGCAGAGTCTCGGTCATCTCCTGAGAGAGGGGTGTCCTGCCTACACAGCTGCCTTGCTCTTGGCATCTGGCTGAGATCAGCGGATGGTAGTGGGCAGGGATGTGGTCAGGAAGGCAGCATCTGAGCCATAGACGGCCAGCCCCCCGACTGTGAGACGACACTGTTGGAGCCACCCAGGACTTTGTATGTAGGAAAGTGATTCACCTTTGAACAGAGAAGAAAGGTCTGGTGATTCCCTAACGACTCAGAAAATGCTCTCTGGTCTCACTTGTCACTGCCCCAGACGTTCAGTTGTATGTTCGGACCAGAAGTCACCGAGCCCGGCTGCTGTGACTGCGGACCAAGTGCACACGGATGGGCCACCGGAAGACGGCACCACGGCCACGTGCACGTTAGAGTTCCCGGTACCAATAAATGACATCAGCACAAAGGGCGAGCGAGGAACACAGTCGCCCCATTCCTTTCCCGTGCTGTGAACAGAGTCCTCTGAAGCTGCCAGACTGACATGGCTGTGCCGCTCCGTCTTCACCGAGGTGTGGCAAGCGGAACAGAGTGGCCTCTGGGGTGATGAGAAGACCAGAACGCCAGGAGAAAACACAAAGCAAAGCAAATCGGAACGAGCCGCCGAGCGCCATTTGTCCCTTCCGGAAGGCACCATTGAGATAACCACTGCAGATTCTCCTTTCTGATTAAAAGCAAAGCAATTCTCTTTCATCAGCAATGTCAGCAATGCTCGGAGATCGTACCGATTTCTCATAAGACACCCGCCAGGGAAAGGCCCGTGCCAGTTGTTTCCTGGTCCTCAGTGACGGCAACAAGTCATCCAGGCTATGAACCTAAGGACTGTCTGTGGTCACCCACTCCGGATGCCCAGTACTATCAATCCCCCTCCTGGATGCTCTTGACCTGTCAGCTCCCCAACATTCTGCCTATGACGCTCAGGCCCCAGCCCTTATGGGTCACCACCATGCACATCTGACATTACTATGGCTCTAGTCACTGGGCTTTCCTCCTGTGGGCTCAGCCTCATCCATCTGGTCCTCCCCACCTAAGAGCACCTTCCACTGGCACCTGTCACTGGTACCAGCACTGATGGGTTGGGTGGTCCTAATGGCTCCTTAGGTCTACAACAGTTAACAGAGCAGATAAAGCAGACGCCTAATGCCGAGTGGCCCTGAGCCCCAGACAGCTGACCCATCCCCAGTCACTTACACTAAGCCTAACTGGTACTACCTATGCCTACCTCACAGGTTAGGCACAAAGCAGTGCCTTTTACTAGCAACATAAAGCATTTGCCATAGAAAGGCTGGTGGCTGTGAGTGCCTGTTCCTCAATAATCAATGCACAGACTTGATAAAATCTGACCCTTGGCAAGGGATTTCTGGAAAGGGCAGTGACTTTTATTCAGTTTCTTATCACAGCAGCACCTTGCCTAGCCTGTTGATAAATGTTTGTGGAACCCTTATTGTGCTTCCAAGATCACCTTCCAAAAAACAAAGCAAGAGCCACAGAACCCCATGGTGGTATCTGGTCTAAGTCCCTGATCACATGAATGAGGAAACAGAACCCCCAGACTCTTAAAAGCATTATTAGAATTGCTCTTTCATGTGATCAGTCTATCTACAAAAGAAAATTCCCAAATCGAATAAATCATTCCATATCTTCCTTATGAGATAAAACCATTAAGTCCAACTCAAAGGTTCCAAGTAATGGAAGACAAATAATGATAAAAACACAGCAGATAATTTTTAAAAACCAGTGCAATTTGTGTGTGCAATATTTTCGTATTTACCTTAAAATACAGAAGTGAAATGTCTCCTTCAAATGGACCCACCCAGCCCATACTGCCAGGACTTCCAGAGAGGGGTCCGGCCGTCCTAGGTCTACCCTGAAACCATCTGTCCAGTCTATACAAGTGGGATGCAGGCCTCCCTTAGAATCCCGACTCTAGGAAAATGGAGACATCTTAGGATTTGGGAGACAGAGGAGACCAAGAAATCATCAAGGCGACAATGCATGCAGTTTCTGAGCTAAAGACTCCCCCTCCTCAATTTTAAAGCCAATCAAACTAAAGCACAGAGAAGCTGCATAGAAGTCCACAAAAATGGCAGGAAAGGTACTCAGAAGAAAAGGAGGTTTCATCCCAACTGTCCAAAGGGCCCTCCGTTCTCAGAACACCCAGCGGTCTTCCCAAAGCCACCTGGGACACACGTCTAGCTTGGCTAATGTTTCACCTTCCAGCAAAAGGCTGACGAGGAAAGGAAGAAACAATACTCCACCCGACACAAGTGCCCTATTGTTTATTTTAAAGTACTTTCACGGGCTTTCATTTTTCTGTCTGACCTGCCCAATAGTCAACAATGAAAGCTGGGTCTCCGCTCTGCTAAAGAGCAAAAATGGAAATAAAGCTTAGCGTGAAAGGCAGGAGAAAGACCGACTCCTGTGAGAGTGGGCATGTGCAGCCTGAACGGTGATTTTCCACAGGACGTTTCCTCTCGGCTTCACCCAGCCTCTGAGGTGAGCAAGAGACAGCAGGCAGGCAAGACAGGCAGGGCCAGGGGCCTGTAGCCCCTGTTCTTGATAATTAGACAAGATGATCTCCATTTAAAGAGGGGGATAATCAGCTTCTCCAACTCCCCACATCTTCTCAGGATATGGCCCATTTTAATGTCAGATATGGACATTCCTCAGTGCAGTTTATTCCTTGTATTTATCGGGCCTTTCTGAATGATTCTTTTTTTCAGGGAGAAAATAGCAAACAGCTGTTAAAGAAGTACTCCAATCATCTCGGAGCTAGAGAACTCGCTTTGATCACAGGAGTTGGAACTGAAGTTGAAAGGTCACACACAAACATTCTGGGTCAGCGTTTAAATTTGACTCTTTGCTTCTAAGGAGCTAGAAAGGAAGGCTGGCTGTATTTAGCTGGAATGGTTTCTAGGGGAAAAAAATATCTTATTCTATTAAAATAGTCTTTCAATTTAACCTCAGGAGGCTAGACCCAGACAAGCACCATTTATCATTCAAAGTTAAATAAAACCCAGAGAGGCCCATGCAAAGCACAGTGGACATCAATACTATTTCAGAAACTTAGCCAACAGGAGCCAAGAACAACACTGATCAGGGGAGAGAAATGTGAACTTAGTTTTGAAAAACCCAGCGAACACGTGAAATCCCCTCCTCTCACTCTGGCTGAGGACGCAGCTGCCAGCGGCACTTGCTCTGGGCACAAAGGCCTCCCTTCTGGTTTTAAATGGCCAATTACATTTTATTTAGATCCATCCTCCTCCGCCACTACCAGCAGCAGCTCTTACGTGCAAAGCTTCTGATGCAGCAGCACACAGCAGCCTGGAGCGTGCACACCTGCTGTTCCCACCAAAGTCAGGTCCCCAGGAGGGACGGTGGTTCCAGAAGAGCCACAGCAGAACACTCACAAAGGAAGGTCCCCACCCCAGGGCCTTTAGCTAAATGTGCATCTCACCCACTTGGAGGAAAGGAGAGGAAGAGCCAATCAGCAGCTTCCCCCAGCCCAAGATGGCTGAAAGAGAAACAGAAGGGAGATCAGATGCCTGAAAAATGTTAGGATCGAAGAAGAAAACAAGCACTTTTACATGCAGTTGCTGCAGGTGAGCTCAAGCCTGGGATTTCCCCAAGGGCCACAAGGAGAAGAGGAGGGGCTTTAGAAAGACCAACCTCTGTCGGCGGGTGGCACACACTGCAATCCCAGCGGCTCGGGAGGCTGAGGCAGGAAGGTTGTGAGTTCAAAGCCAGCTTCAGCGACTCGGAAAGGCACTAGGCAACTCAGCAAGACCTTGTCCCTAAATAAAAAGGGCTGGGGATGTGGCTCAGTGGTTAAGAGCCCTGGGTTCAATCCCTAGTATTAAAAAAAAAAAAAGAAAAATCTCTGCTCCATCTCTTCATGGGAGCTGGAGCTCAGGAAGACAGCTTTAAGGTGACCCTCCACTGAAGCCCACCCCAGATGAGCCCTGGGAAGAAGGGACCCCCATGGATGCCCCACCCAGGTGTCCTGAGAATTAAAGAAAATGAAAGGCCTTGCTTCATAGAGGCAATAAAGCACACCCACTGTTTAATCACTCCAGGCCCGACCTTATAGTGCTCCTAATTAGGTCTCCAGGCAGCACGGCAGCCTTGCCACCAGCAGAGCACCTACATGGCCTCTTCAGGGACGTGCAGACCGATCATTCCTCTCAGAAATCCGAGAGATCTTCTGGGCGTTCAATGAACTGGCTGACACTTTCATATATACGTATTCTATATATTTATATGTACGTTACATATGTATGTGTTATATTATATGTAAATATCATATATTATAAATTATATTATATATATATTTTATATGTAAGCGTTCCTGAGAGGTCAACTTGATCTCTTTTTGTCATGCATCTCTGCTGTCAAGGGCTCAGAGCTCAGCCGCCCCAGACTCCTGAGCCACATCACATCCGTGAGCGGCACTCCACAGTGGATAGGACGGGGAGCCTGGGGCCCAACAAGGGGAGGCAGCTCTGACATGGTTCAGCCACTCCTGAGGAGGTGGCTGGAGAGCCTTCCTGTGGGTCCCTTCATCTGTATCCAGGGACAGCACCCACTGTCTCTGAAACTGTGATAACCAAACAAGAGAAAAGAAGTGTGGACAGTCAGTGACACCTACTGAGTGTCCCCGGGAGCCAGGCACCCCCAGGAGCAGGCTGAAATGATGAACAAGAGGCCTTACCCCCAGGAGCTCTCCAGCCCCCTGTCAGAGGTCACCACTGAGCAGAGAAACAATCAGGATTTTCCGTCATGAGGGGCTGATGCAGAAGCAAACACACAGCTGTGGTGGAGGACACCCTGGAGCAGCCGACGCCCCGGGCAGTGCCCAGTAGACCCTCTGTGAAGGTTTGCTGCCCTCTCCCAGGTTTGCTGCCCTCTCCTGAACAAGGAGAGCCATGCGCCATCCTCAGGCAAAGGAGAAGAGCCGTGCCACCCTGAAAAGCTGCACAGGTGCCTGAGGAAAGGGACACCGAGATGCAAGTACAAGAAGAGGCTGCAAGGAGTAAACACCGGGAAGAAGCCATCCACCTCACCCCACAAATGTCAGAGAAACGAGGTTTGTTTACCAGAGGGTCGTGAAGACCGGGCACATAAAACCTTCTCAGGGACCTCAGTGGAGGTGGCCTGGCAGGGGGACGTGCTATGAACCCTTCCAGAGCCCAGGAGTCACCATGTCTTGCCACCTCCACCCAGAGATGATAAAACACCACGCAAGAGCTTACCATAAATACTGTTTTTTTGAGTCTTCCTCTCGGCAGAGGAAGAACCCGAAAAGACAGTCCAAGCTCAGCAGGAAAGGTGGCCGTGGAACTGGCTACAGAATGGAGAACACTGTCCCGCTCTCTGCCCTGGCTTTCAAAAGGTTCAACTCTTCACAGTAATTTTTTTTTTTTAAGTTTATAAATAATGATGGAAACAACCAGGGGGGTATGATTTGGTTCTTGGTGCCAAGAAATATTTAGGGAATTTGCACTTAAAACGACTGCTTTGACTTTTGAAGATGGATGCAGGCAGAGTAGGAAGACGAGGCCCAGCGCAAGAAATATTTAGGGAATTTGCACTTAAAACGACTGCTTTGACTTTTGAAGATGGATGCAGGCAGAGTAGGAAGACCAGGCCCAGCGCACTCGGTCCCCGATCCCGGGGGAAGAAGACGGGGTTCACAGAAGAACGACCCCAGAGGGAAACTCCAGAGACTTCTGGCCCTGTGCCCTGCTCATCTGTGTCGCAAACGCAAGCAAGCAAGCGAGGAGAATTCACTCACTGGGGGCCCAGATGGCGCTGGCGGAGAGGACACTTCCAGGGCCAGACCCTTGGCTTTGAGAGGTCTCAGCAAAAAAGTTCTGGAGCAAGATTTTAAAACAAGTCAATTCTGGAGCTGGGCCTCTGCAATCCTGCAGTCACTGCCCTCCAATCCAAGTGCCGTGACTGAGTCACCACGGCAGCCCTGATGGCTTCCAGCTGTGGATGGCCTGGCTCGAGCTGTTCTCCAAGAGCACAAGGCAGCAATTTAGAATCCGCTCCATCCATAGAAATGCTGACACTGGCTGTAGCCCGTTAGGGAAAACATCTGTTGCTCATGGACTAAGAAGAAAACATTCTGACCAAACTAGAAAAATAAAATATGAATGGATGAGGCCTGTCAAAACGAGCAACGCCACTGAGTTCTACTGTAGAATAAATGCCCTCCAACATTCAGTCAGCAAGCATGGAATGAGGGCCCACTATAAGTCAGGCACCAGGCTAGAGGCTAGGGGTATAATAAGAAGGCAGGTCCCTAGCCTGAAACACAGATTCTGTAGTGGCTAAGCACATCAATGCCCAACCAACCGTACATACTATCTTTCCAGGATGCGCCAAGAATTGTTCTAGATACTTTATTTGTACTGACTTTTTGAATTCGCCTGTAACACGGGGTAAGGGTTATCATCCTCCTCCTCTTATGGAGCAGAAAGCAGAGGCCAGGTAGTCTAGCTCCACCCTGATAAAAACAGTCCCTGCCTCAGGGAGGAGCATCTGGGTGAAACGAATAGGATCTTGAAGGGTGCACAGGAGTTTATTGGGGGGCTAGGAAAGATTCCTTCCAGAGAGGTTAAAAATGCAAAATAGAGCATCAAAAATCACTAACAGAGGAAAACAATTCTGTTTCTACTTCTTGAGCAGGGACTCCCTAGCTAAACAGTAACTAGGAATAAAGCCTGGACATTCTTTGGTGTGGGGACACTGAAGAACCACAGTGAAGTTCAGTACAGTGACCCCGCGGCCAACACACGACGGCAGCACTTGCCAGCTCCTCGGACCAAATCCCGTTTGGAAGCACCATTTAACAGCAGGTGTTGATAGAGACTGGGCTCTTCATGGCCCCCACCAGGAAACACTGAACCGAGTGCCCCACCCAACAGTGGCCAGGAAGAGACAAGAGGCGGAGGGCAGGAGGTCCAGGTTCCGGAAGGTCTAATCCTCAGACCACTGCAGGTGCTTTTCTCAATGTGCTTTATGACTCCAGAAAGCAGCACCGGCTCTGTTCACTGGAATAGGAACGCATCCCCAAGTCACTGCGAGATGAGAATCCCACCACAAGAGAGTTCGAAAGGGGCCAGGGTTGTTTGCAATGAGCGATAAATTGGCAGTTTTAAACATGACTATCGTGGGGTTTATCTTTCCCTCAGACACTTAATTCACACTCTCTGAACAATGTTCTTTGAAATAAATGTAATTTACTGAATTATATCCCATAAACAATTAAATGATGGGTTACCACCGTTGACGGCAATTATTAAACCTTAGTCGCTCCAGCCAACAAAATAATGGTCAGACCGTCTCCACTTTAAAAACAGGTGTGTTCCCAAGTTTGTAAGTTGGCAGTGTGGAATTCAGGAGTTATTTTCTCCCTTCACGATGTCCAAGGTGCACCATTTAACAGCAGGTCAGAGAAGACGGTCCTCAGGGAAACCCACCCTTCCTTCTGGAGAGCCCACCCATGAGGTGCCCTCTGGCCTGGGGACCTGAACATGCTGCGCCAGGTAACGGGTACTGCGTGCTGGTGGCGGTCCCTCACCCTCTAGCAGAGCCACTGGAGGAGGAGGCCAAGGAGAGGATGAGGCAGGGGCTCAGGAAACAGCAGAAGCCTCACGGTGGGCAGGGCAGGTGCCTGGGCCAGGGGCTGCAATTGGTGCCGAGGTCAAGGCCACTGGCTCTCCCTGTGCTTGGCCTCTGGCCACCACATGATTCCTTCCCTGGCCCTGGGATGACGGGCCTCTGTGTTTCTAGGGCTGCCACACGGGGGCCTGTGTCGGGGTTTCCCACACTCCCCATGCCCCACCTGCCAAGGCCACAAACGTGGTCTCTCCTGATTCCCCAACATGAAAATACACATACGGCTCTTCAGTGGATTTCTCAGGATTTTTCTTGCCAGAACTCTGGACACAAGTGAAATGGAACACAGATGGATGGACAGACAGACATACACACACAGGTGCGCGTGCGCACGCACACACACGTGTAAACACTCATATGAGAGAGAAATCACATGTAATATTAGCAAATTACACTAGGATCCATCATGCATACATACACATGCACAATTATGGATATGTGTGTGCAGAAAGTCAGGAAAACACAAGTGACAAGGTCATTCACATCACTACATGAGCAATTCATACACAAATCTGAAAATTGGATTGCTCAGGACAAGAATGTGTCGTCGGAGCCAAACACGCAGACCTTCTCCGGCCACCTCCTGTCTGAGACGTGGGAAAGACCTTCCCACCCAAGGCTGCCCACACCCTTGGGTTCACAAACACACCCTCTACTTACCGGAACCTCAAAGGCCTCCTGGGTGTCATCCAGCATCTGGATTTTGATGGACATGAGTTTTCCTGAAGGCGTCGGAGGAGGCTTCTGCCCATGTTCCAGGGTGCTGATCCCCGAATTCTCTGGTGCTCCCAGTCGTGAGCCTGGGGTGGGCTTCTGCTCTATTTCCCCCATGATGAAAGTAGCTTATAGAATATCTGCAGGAAGCAGTGAGAAAAATACATCAAGAGTCTTTAGAATTACTTAAGTAACTCTTATCATCTTCTCCCCTTTATTATGGGAATTTCTCCAAATCACACCAGGGTGAGCATGCTCTCCACCTGTCCCCCCACACGGGGACCCATGTGGCTGCCTCCAGTTCATTCACCAGCAATGTCACCTTTAGACACACAAGGAATGAAAATATTTTTGCATATTTTAGTCATCTGCATAGTTTTGCATGTTGCTGCATATTTTATTCTTTTCTTAGTCTCACAGTCAGCTCTTAATTATTCATGGTTGTGTTCCACATTTTATTCAGTGTCTACAGTGAGCGAAGCACTGCTTTCTACGCGATAAGATGGGCTGGGAAGAAGATAACAACGCCCAGGCCCTGTCGTTAGCCAGTTAATTACCTCGCATGGACACAGTAACATATTACGTGGTGTGGGAATTATGAGATAAATGGAGAAAACACACATTGTGGCAGCTTTTAATCTGAATGAAGGAATGATCACACCTCACATGGACACAGGCAGGGTCCTCGAGTTTCTATTACAATAGAAATACTACAATTATTATATTACAGTAACTTCACGATTCACTTCTTCCTCATCACACAAAACGATTCTCTTCACTCCCGGCACCATCCACCCTTTGCCACAACACACCGCCCTCGGCCCTGCCAGCCACCGGGGTCCTGCTCCAGGCTTCATGTGCATGCCTGTCCCTGGCTGACCGCTCCACCTTCTTTCTCCACCTGGAAGCCTCTACCACGGCTTTACCCCTCAGTTCAAATGTCACACCCTGGACCCTGGAGGCACAGCTCACATGCTGCCATCCTCTCTGTGCTCCTGGCTCTGTCAAGGCCACCCAATGGTGGAGGAGCTCCATGGTGGGGTGGCACAATGGGGACCCTAAAGGAGGTCCCAATCTTGCACACTCTTTGCATCTCAGCACCCACCTAAGCACAAAGCCCGGCAGAGGGGAGCTCAGTGTGGGCTCCCTAAAGACCACGCCATCAGCTGGCGCATTTGTACGACGGCTGCAGGTGAAGCATGGAAGGGACACCGAGGAAGGCGACCTCTGAGGAAGACGAGGGTTTCAGGGTGGGGGAGTCTTCCACTGAGGGGAGGCGGCTCTGAGCGCAGTTGTGTCTCAACAGTGGAGCAATCCTTGGACAGAGACAGGAGACACACAAGAGGGACAGAGGAGGACTCGGGACAGAAGTGAGATGGCACGTGGGCAGAAGAACAAGAGGCACACGTGGAAACAGGCTGAGCTAAGACCCAGAGGCCCGCGAGCGCCAGCCGAGACATGCAGCCTGTACCCTGTAGGCACAGGACACTGCGGGGCCAGAGTGACACGTGACAGAAGAAGCAGCTTAGACAAGAGAACCTGCAGAGGATCGGTGATGGAGAAAGAGGTGGGAGGGCGGGGACCAGGACGTCCATTCCAAAGCCATGCTTGAGTGACAGCTTGGACAGAGGGATGGGACGAGGGGAGATGGATAAACCCGCCTTTGTGGACACATTAACCCAGTGTGTGAATGGTCAGCTACTCGGAGGAGATGAGCGCAAAGGGTGACCGTGATGGGAAGGTTTCCCTGCAGGGCAGAGGTGGCAGGCAGGAGGGCAGGTGTGGGTCTGGGACCCTGGCTGGGCTTGTAGGGGACGTCCCGGGCTGTCAGGGAGGGGGAGGTGGAGCTGGATGCAGGCCGGGCAGAGTCCACCTCGCTGGGTGAGTGAAAGCCTGAGATTTGAACGGAGAGGGCACAGGGGGACCAGGAGGCAGAAGATCCACCAGCCGGTCACGAGGGATGACGGAGGACAAGAAGATGGGAGGGGGGGACAGGAGAGGGCCAAGGGGACACCTAGTGACAAAGCCAGCAGTGTGGCAGCAGGCGTGAGGCACAGAGTCAAGCCCACATCCTACACTCGACACAGGGGCCCTTCAGCTCACTCCTCAGGGCAGCCAGCGGCTGGGCGTTCCACTCTGCAGGGTCCTGCCCCACGTCTCAGCCTCTTCCTGAGAGTCAGGTCCCAAGAAATTTCCCAGAAACTTCCTTATGGAGGCGCCCAGCCTCCCGGTGGTGAATCCTCTGGCAGGGCCCCACGGGCGAGGCCAGCCCCAGGGCAGCAGGACAGAGGCTGTGAGCCCCATCAACAACCTGGGCCAGCAGCCAAATCACCCTGGCCTAAAAAATGTGTCCCTCCGTGGGACAGTAGAGCCTGAGTGCCTGCTGCGCACTCTCCACCCCCAACCACCACCAAAGCCCGGGAGAGACCACTATTGACTCTTTCCCCGGACCCGCTCCTTCCTTTTTGAACACTCGGCAAGTCCCTGTTCCTGCCCTAAATACGCCCCAGGAATCGACTTCTAACCGGCTTGGAGGTGTGCTGGGCCACCTAGTAGTCCTGAAGGATGAGACCAAAGCTGCTGACTCTGAGCCCAGGAAGACAGCACCCACATGAGTTCAGTGAGTCCAATGTGAGGGGTGATGTAGTCACTACCAGCTGTGCTCAAAATGGTCACAAATCAGGCAAAATTACTTCTGTATATGTTTCCTGTTTGATGTCTCATGATTAAAGATAAATGCAATCTCCAGAGAAAACTGCGTCCTGCACCCGGGGAGCCTCCTCTGCGCTCCCTCCCACTGGGGGATCTGGCCCTTCCTCTCATGGCCTCTGTGCTGGGCCCTGCCACTCTGCTGCTGCTGCTCAGTCAAGGATCACGGGACTGGCTGGGCTTCAATGACCAGCCATGGAGCTGATGACAGGAAGGAAGCGGCCCCAAGTCCCATGTCACCCCCCAAAAGGTGCCAGAGCCCTTCCCTACCAAGGCATCTTCTGACCTACCTGAGTACTGAGCAAGGTCCTCATCCCCGGAACAGAACCTTTTCTTTCCCTCTTGCCCAAGACCCTCAGAGGCATACACAAATTTTTAGTACCCTGGCATTTAAGAATCTGAGTTAATGATTAATGGAGATTCGGTGCCTTAACTTCCTTTTCCTGTAATCCTCAAATGACCCGAGGCCTGTATCATTTCTACTTCTGGGTACTGACGTTTTCACAAAGTATGCCACGTGTTCTGTTTCCCGGCTTGTGTGCAACAGTCACTGTGCATGGAAAGTTCTGTTTAATTCAAATATAAACCCAGCCGCGAGTCCTGAGCCCAGCATCCCAAGAATGCCAAGGGAACATCGCAAGAACGCTCCAAGTCATAAACCGCAATCGATGTTTGGCACCAAAACTGGTAAGCCCGGAATACAGGGTCACCCTCCAGGTAAACAAGTCCAACCAACCTAAAGGTCTCCTGTGTATAAACATTAACCCCTGCTCTGTTCTGGCTTCCCCTCCATTCGCTTTCTGACCTCTGGACTCTGGAGGAACCGTCAAAACGAAGGCTTCATTATCCCTAACGGGATCATTCCAAGCCTAAAAGTAAAAAGCTCTTTGTGAAACTGCTTTGCTCAATTTGAAAAGTTACTTCAAATTAACAAAAAGTAATAAGCTTTTTCACCAGCAGAGAAAAGATTAAAAACTAGAGTTGTCTTGCCATCATATCCTGGTTTAAAGACTTCCTCTTGGAATTCACCCAAAGCAATAAGGAGCACACACACAAAAATGCAAACTCCTCCCCGCAGGAGAGAGAAGACATCTGTAGCCCCAGTCCACAGGCTGTGAGAAAGGGCTGCCCAGCGGCGGGGGAGGTCAGACAGAGAAGCAAGAGGCTTAGAGGGCTGCGGCTTTCAGACAAAAACGGCAGAGCCTGGGTCCCCAAAATAAGTAGAACACCAGCCAGCAATGACTTTCTTGGAACGACATGACAGATGTGTAGATGGGCAGTAGTCCCTTTCCCGGGCACAGGTGGCTTGGAATGAGAAGCCCACAGGCAAGTCACATTTGGACGAAGCAGCCTAGGTGCTGAGGTGAGGGGAGGAAGGCAGGTAGTGTCAGGAACAGCGTCTTCACCACCCAAGTCTCAGCAAGCAAGAGAAACCCAGAGGCTGCAAGATCCCACACACACACACACACACACACACACACCCCATAGGGTTCCCATGAGGATGGGCCAGGCCCTCTCTGATGGCCCAAGGGGGAGGCTCCTGCAAAAAGCTGGTGGATAAAGAACTCCTCTAGTGAAAAAATGGACCTTTTACAGGATGCTGCAGGAAATTAAAAAAAAAAAAAAAAAAAAAAAGACAGATGAACACCCATCCCGGAAATGTCATGTGCAACAAATTAAAATTTTGCCCATGTTACCATCATTCACAAAGTGTAACAAAATGACAGATTCCATAAACAAGAACATAAAAGGATTTACAAGGGTTCAGGAAGCTCTGGGGAGACTCCTGGAGGAAAATGCTAGAAGCAGAAGTAAAGCAGGAAGGCAGATCCCCGAGGAAAAAACAAAAACAAGAACAAGAATAAAAATATTGGTTGAGCATCCCTAATCTGAAAATCCCGAGTCTGAAACGCTCCCAAATCCAAAACTCTGAGGGCACCGACATGATGTCACGAGTGGGAAATTCCACACCTGACCTCACATGACCAATGGCGGCCAAAACACTGACGCCCTAAGAACATCGCACAGAGTCACTTTCAGGTTATGTACATAAGGTGAGTATGCAACAGAAAAGACCTTTGTGGGCAGACTCGGGGCCATCTCATTACGTATGTATAAATCGTCCCAAATCCAAGAAAATCCAAATCTGAAATACTCAGGGTCCCCGGAATTCCATGTAAAGTTATTCAACCTGTGTCACCAAAATAGAGGCCAAACTGGAGGCAGGTGAAAGAAAATAAGTGCTGGTGAAACAATGGGGGTTGAGGAAAGCAAGTACAGGGCTGAAAACAGTAAGAAAAAGAATAGACATGAAAGATCATGAAGTGATCCGACACCCCACAATTGGCATCCCTAATGGGGGAAAAATAACAGAACAAAGGTGGGGGGGACCTTAGTGAGTAATTCAGGAAATCATTCTAGAAATGAAAGATGGTTTTCCACAATACATGAACATATTCCACACCAGGAATAACTACCAGAAAACGCTCACCACAAGGACATTTCCCAGGTTACCGCTGGTCTTTAAAAATTAGGAAGGAATTATTTAGAAACCTAGATGAAAGCTTCAAATAAAAACTGGAGGGCACAAAAGTTCAGGTTTCTGCACAGCACACACCTGACCTGTCAAAATGCCTCCAAAGGAATAATTAATCAAAACTTTAAACCCAGCCATACATACACTCAAACCTAAACAGCCAAATGTTTAAATAGGCAAGAATTCAGAAAAAAGTTACCAAAGCCCTTCTCAGAGAAATTAAAGGATAAAATTCAGCAAAACAAGAGGTAAGTAATGAAACGATGAAAAAGTCATTATTAAACTTTAAATTTATTTATCTCATAAGAGGAAGACTACAATAATTATAATGGCTACAAAATATTATACCTCCTGAAAATATTCAATATAACATAATTAAAAACACAGCAGGGAAAGGAGTAGAAATGGTAAGAGGCATTGAAAGTTGGCTGCTACTTCACATTTTAAAACTGGCAAAAGCAAGAATTTATGTCTCCAGAGAGATGGTTAGTTAGCACATGAAAAAAGTAACCTCACTGGTCATTAGGAAATGCAAACTGCACCATGATGAGTTATGTTTCACACCCACTATAATGGCTACAATAAAAAGGCCAACAATAACAAGTGTTGTCAAGGACATGGACGAATCGGAACTCATTCATTGCTGCTGGGAATATAAAATGCTACAAATAGTTTGGGAATGTTTTGGAAGTTTCTTTAAAATGTTATAAATTTAGCACAGGACCCAAACCCTTCCCCTAATAATGCAACAATTTCATTCCTCAGTATGTCCCCAAGACAAATAAAAACATGTCCAAAGACTCATATAAATGCTCACAGTCAAAAAACACAGACAAATGGAAATAACCCAAAGTTCATCAAGTGGTGAATACAGAAACAGAACATAATGCATCTATACAAGAGGTTATTATTCAGCACCACGAAAACCCAAGTGTTGATATACAACACAACATGAAGGAACCTCAAAAACATTTCACTAAGTGAACAAAGCCAGGCAAAAAAGACTACACAGGACAAGATCCTATTTTTACATAAAACACCCCCACCCATACACTACCCAAGGTCATAAAAATTTCTGAGAGCATGCACCCTGTCTGCAAACCCACACGAGGGTCCTGCCAATAACTAACTTGCATCGCATATGGAGAAAAGGCTTTCTCCAGAGAGTAAATATCCAGACTGCTTGCCTGGGGCTGGTGTGGGAGTTGAGCTGACAGTAAAAGGCACAGGGGCTGGGTCTTTAGGGGCTAACAGAAATGTTCAGATGCTAGGTTGTATTCACAGTCACACAAGTCTAAACTACTGAAAAAGACCATTACATTGTACACTGAGAGGAGGCCAAAGTCATGATATGAAAATTACACTTCACCAGGGCTGGATGTGGCTCAGCTGGCAGAGTGCTTGCCTGGCATGCAAAAGGCCCTGGGTTCGATCCCCCGCACCACCAAAAAAAATATATATATATATATCAACAAAGCTTGGCTCTGTGGACCAGAACCTCTCTGGAAGAATGCAGAAGTCAATGTCCAGCAAGCTGGCTCCCTTGTGGCCACAGGCCTTTTGAAGGACAAGCCTGAAGAAGCTCGAGTCTTGTTTTTCATTTTATGCCTTTTAAATTTTGTACCATACACACATATTACCTACTAAAAACTAATTATTTTTTTTCTTTCATCTACTAAAAGCACAAAAAGCTGCTGACTACTTCAGCCCTGTTTAGAGCATAAATCTAATGAAATGAAATCACAGTGAAGAAAGGGACAGCTGTCAATCAAAACAGGTTAACAAAGAGGAACTCTGTGCAAGATTTCCCCCTTCCTGGTTTAAATATAAGCTACTTAAAAATTCCAGGTTAAGAAAAATTCATAGAAAGTTGTTATTCATAGGAGAGAGGAAGAGAGGGAGAGAGGGAGGGGAGGAGAGAAAGAGAGAAATTGACAGGAAGCTAAAGGGCTGGGCTGTGAGGTCCCCAAAGCACTCAGCACACACATGTCAGCCAGTGACTTTGCATTTGTTGTTTTGTGGGGACAGAAGTCAAATATGTCAGATGCAAAGAGAAGATGACTGGATTCCCAACAGCTCTTTTCATCTACCTTGCTCTTAGGAGCCAGAAACTGCTGTGGGACAAAGCCACCTTATGCTCCTGTCCCCTGGGGTACCAGGGCCAGAGACGGCCCCAGGAGAGGGGAGGGTGTAGACAAACCAGAAAGACTGGCAGCCAGCAGCTCTGCAGAAGCACAGCACCTCGGCTGGGCTTCTCCAAGCCCGGGGACTTAGATAAGGGGTTCTGGAGAGTTCAAACACAGCTATCTGTGTGGATAAATGCACTTATTTCCCAAAAAGTCTGCGAGCAAGAGAAACAACCACAGTCCACTGTTTTACATCACCCAGACACTTCACACGGGGGGAGGACCAGCTCGGCCTGTTTGATCATCTGAGAAAAGGGGCCAGGTCACCGTCTGCAAGGAGGGAGCTCCAATTCCACCAGCAAAGTAAGGAAGAAAGAATTAACTACAGAAACTAAATCAAGACTATATGTCACCGTTTTTTTTTTTTTTCTCCCTTACCAAAATAAAAAAATTTTAAAGTTTTTGTTAATTAAACAGGCTATCTTAAATTCTTCCAACAAATCTCCAGAACATATTTCAAGGAAAAATTCAGAACAGAAGGGCTATTTCTTCATGTTTATCATTTTTGTACACATTAATTCAGAAAAGCTGTTTTAACCATAACCCTATCGGCTCAAAACCTGAGTCTAGTCAGTACCAAGTGAAAGGTGCAAGTTCCCAGCAGGGTCTCACCCACCCGCAGGACGGCTCTCCTCCAGTGACTGCACGCCCACCGTGGGACACTGGGGTCCAGCAAGCTTCGGGGTCCCAGGGCTGTGTTAAGCTCTTCTGCTGCTTCTCCTTCCTGGCTCCAGAGCCACCTCCAGACCCGGTCTTTCGGGGAGAAGCCCCCCTCCTTCCTCCCTGGGCTGGGCTTGCGTTCAGCTCATAGTCCACATTTCCCAGGCCTTTCTCCTCTCCCTGCCTTGCCCACGAGATGACGAGGGTCTAGTTCCCTGGAGGACGACATCAGCCTCTTGCTTTAGGGCAAGGGCTGGCTCTGGGCTCCAAGTCAGTGGTCCTGGACTTGGAGCCGTCAGAACAGCAGCCAGTGGCGCTGCTGGGATCACTGTCCTCACCCGCCATCCAGCAGAGCTTCCTCAAAGGTGCCGGCAAGTCAGCAGAAGCAGAAGCACTTGGGTTGGCTAGACAGCCAAGTTCTTAACAGCAACCCGAACCCCACTGACTTGGAAATGCTGGGGTGGCCTGGGTCCCTGGGTTTTAACAAGTGTTCAAGGTTTGAGATGCAGGCTCAGCCTGGGGACCACTGCTCTGCTGCTGAGGATCCCAATTAGGACTGGCTCAGATAAGGGTGTAAACTTCAAATGGCCACAAAGCAGGCTCTTCCCGGTGAGATGACTTCCCCGAGAACACGTCTATCTCCCTGCCATGCTTCACACACACACCACACGCAGTGAGCCCCTTATTTATTATTTTTTTTGCAATATCTCTTATCCCCCCAGAACTAAATTCTTTGCCAAATCACTTTTAACTTATAATCTAACCTTCTCAAAATAAAGGCAATATCTTTGCACTCTGACTTGGCAGAGCACATTTCCTCCATTAACTAGACCAACAAAGACAAAAATGTGGAATGGAGGCAGAAATAATAGGAACTGGAAAGAGAAAGCTGTCCTACGGCTGCAGAAAATCAGGAAACCAGAAAAAAATAAATCCCCAATAATTCAGATTTAGATGATGCCAATTTCTTGATGATCCTGAGAGCACAGTCTTCCAACTTGAGCTCAGCCATCATCCACCCTCTACGAAGAAGGCAAGGGGACACTAAACAAAGGAAGAAGGTGGCCTTCTGGAGAACCGCCCCTGCCAGCCCCTCTGACCACACACTAATGTGCACACGGGCACATTCTTAGGCTGGGCCAAACTCACTCTGCTAAGGACACTGCGTTGTCATCCACTCACTGAAGCAAGTCTCTCTCTTTAATTGATGATGGTCAGCCTCTCCAAATATTTGTAGAAAGTACCTAACCCCTGCCTGCCTGGCTGCCCACAGGAAAGGTGCAGGGTCACTAGAACTGCTCACTCAACATCAATAAAAACAGCAAGCATAATACTTAAAGTACACCATCGTTTAAGTGTCCAAATAATCGCCTTCTCCACCATGAACAAACATCCATGGGGGTATTCTATGTTTCCGTGACTGCATTTTGCCCTTGTGGGACGGGAAGCAGCAGTATGGCGCCCTGTGGCCGTGTCAGTGGAAAAGGGATGCATATCCACCAGTCAAGAGGGAACAGGTACCCGGAGCTGCTGAATGTCTGCTTCTGACAACAGGTGAACTGGAAAGCCTGGGAGAAGCCACCTCACTGAGGAACCAAGACGTGAACTGGTCCTTGAGAAAACGCTGGGGTTTTTTAAGGACCAGTGATGGCAGGTGGCACAGCGTGGGGGACAGGTGGCACGGCGTGGGGGACACGTTGGTACACTCAGTGGTGTGCACTAAGCATCCACCATGTACCGGGATCGGTGCTGACGGTGGATCCTGAAGACAGGTGGGGAAACCGGGAGCGGGAAAGGAAAGGGCAGTGAGGGGCAGAGCGCAGGATGCCTGAGTACCAAACCCAGGGGACGGTCCACGGGGGCGGGACGGCTGCTCGTCCTTAAGGCGAGGCGAAGGAACACGTGGGTTTAAGGACAAACTTGGACAGTGTGCGCTGGCGAGATCAGGACACAGGCCAGTTAGGTGCATCCGTGATACGTGTGACACAAGAAAAGAAGGTGGTGACGGCGACGATGGAGGGAGAGAGACGCGCGCTGGGACCAGTCCGCCGTCCAGCACCTCCCGTGGGGAAGAAGGTGGAACGTGTGAAAGTCCAGAACTCAGACAGAGGAGAGAGGACGAGGACGTGCCCAGAGGACGAAGGTCCCTGTGGGCACCCTGACTCGGTGCCCAGGAAGCTCTGCGGTCCTGCTGCCACTTCCTGAGCAGCCACCACCCCTCACCCTGCGGCCACCTCTCCAGGGCTCTCCCCAGAGATCGACTCTGGCCAAACAGAGAAGCCGGAGGGTCCAGAAAGAGACACCAGAGACGTGTCACTATGTTAGAGCCTGTTCCAGAGGGGACACCGAGACCGTGGGTGACATCTGGAGGGTGTCTGAAAGGGACACAAGAAGAAAGAACCAAGATGAGGGGCTAAAGTGGATGCCAGGATTCACAGGAGAGAAGGGGAAGCAAACGCCAGGAGGAATCCCGCATCCCCGGAGCTGGGAGGACATTTGGGGAGCCCATGACAACACGGTCCCTGCAGCATGAATCCCATTTTTACAAAAAAACCGAGCCTCAAAATCCATTATAAAACCCTAATGGGGAACATCGAGGCAAGAGGACCGGCACCAAAGCTGGACTTGGGAGACCAAGGTAGAAGATCCAAGATCACAGTCTCAGCAGCTTCGTGAGACTGTGTCTCAAAATAAAAAATAAGAAGGCCAGGCTGGGGTTGTGGCTCAGTGGCAGAGCGCTTGCCTCAAACGTATGAGGCACTGGGTTAGATCCTCAGCAGTACATAAAAATAAATGAATAAGATAAAGGTGTTGTGTCAATCTACAACTAAAAAATTATTTTAAAAAGGGGGGGGGGAGGGGCTGGGGATGGAGCTCAAGCCTGGCATACGCGGGCGCTGGGTTCAGTCCTCAGCACCACATAAAAATAAAATAAAGATGTTGTGTCCACCGAAAACTGAAAAATAATTATTAAAACAAAAAAGGCCTAGGAATGTGGCTCAATGGTTGAGCGCCCCTGGGTTCAATCCCTGGAACCAAAACTAACCCAGCCCAGAGGCTGAGCCACAGTGCTGAATGTCATCTGGGCCCTAAGAAAAGTCCTTCCATTCTGGGGGGACTAGCTGGTCACTGGCACAAAGAGAGAAAGCGGCCATTGAGAAATAGAGACAGGCTAGTTACCAATAATATGGATAAGAAATGAATTGGTCTATAGTTAATAGATTGCAGTTTTATGTTTTAGGAAAACTGAGCAGATGATACAGAGAGCTCCCATACACCTTCTGGCCCGCTGTGGAGCTTCCTGCTATGCACACCCTGCATCAGTGTGGTCTAGCTGTTAAATACAGTGGATGGACCAAGGCTGATTCACCACGATTATTACCATTGGTACTAGGGAGTGAACTCAGGGACACTCCACCACTGAGCCACATCCCCAGCCCTTTTTTTTTTTTTGAATTTTATTTAGAGACAGGATCTCACTGAGTTGCTTAGGGCCTCACTAAGTTGCTGAGGCTGGCTTTGAACTCATGAACCCAGCCTCCCAAGGTGCTGGGATTACAGGTGAACACCACCGTGTCCAGCTCTGGTTCATGATTATTAACCAAAGTCTATCATTTACATTAGGAATCACACTGTGTAGCACATCCCATGGGTTTTGACAGCTGTCTAATATCATACTTCAGCACCACTGTGCCAACCGGCATCATTTCACCGCCCTGAAGTCTGTTCTCCATCTATTTGCCCCTTCCCCTCCCCCACCTGCCCCAACAGCCCCTCATCCTACTGTCTCTAGTTCTGCACCCTCCAGAAGGTCATATTGTCAGCATATGGTATGTGGCCTTTCCAAACTGGCTTCTTTCACCTAAGCAACATACATTTGAGGTTTCTCTGTGGGTTTTTGAGTGCGTGTGTGGCTTTGATATCTCACTTCCTTATATGACTAATAGCTTTCCACTGTATAGACATACCACAGTTCATTTAACCATTCTGCTGAATGACATCATGGTTGCTTTCAGGTCTTGGCTACTTTGAGATGCTTTTCAGTTGCAGAAATGGAAGTAAGTAGATATTACCTCCAAAGGAATAGGTCGAAGTTGAGGTTGGGAATGACAGGCCAAGCCCTGGGGCTCAGTGGGCAGACACCATACTGTCAGTTTCTGACTCAGCCAAACCCACATCTGGTCCCCAGCAGGTAATTTCACTTATCTTACCTGGCAAGTGTAATTTAGCTTATCTCAGAGGCCCTAGGAGATAACTTGCTTCCTTTAGTGCATGAGAAAATGATAGGTTTCAATAACAAACTAAATGTGTCCAGAATGTTTTAAAAAGAAAAAAAAAAAAAAGACACTAGGTTATTTTCTTTAATAAATCACAAAGCAAAGTTGGATTTATTTCCAAGTCAAGATTGCATATTCCCAGTGGCATCACTATTTAATAAGGAAGTTTCCAATAAAACATCCACCTGCCCTTTGTGATTCTCTGCTGAGATTTCACACACTGTGGAAATGATTCTTAAGGAATCGATGCCAAAATTTAAATGTGTTCTGCATCCTGTGTAACATTTTTCTGACATCTATTCTGGAGTAACAGTATTGTTTTAATACAATTTTAAGGAAAAAAAAAAAAAAAGAAAGAAAGAAAGAAAGAAAACATCCCCTCCAGCTTACCAAATCCAGTGAATCACAAATGAAAGGGCTTTCTTTGGAGGTGGGGAGAGGAAAGCAATTTCCAGTAAGCCTCCAAGGACAGGCTGTTAACTTCTCCAACAGTTTCAATGTTTTTTGAAAAATAAACTACGAGCATATTATCACAATCCAAATGAGGCAATAAAATCCAACAGAAGGGAAAGGGTACCGTGTCCTTCCCTGGAATGAATGATCGGTTGCAACAGTGAAATGTCAAGGAATAAAGCCTGGAATTTAAAAAGCCAAACCCCTTGTGATGTGATGAGGAAGTCTAAATGTCAGCCTGGCTCACGGATCAGGTAGGTCATTAAACAAGGCTGCCCGTTTAAAAAACCAGTGACTACAAACAGCACATTGTCGGGGCATATTACTGTAAAAAAGAGGCCGGTGGGATCCGATGGCTCCCTGCAGTGGAGGAAGCAGGACGGAGAGGATCCCTGGCGGGAAAGCCTGCTTCCATCCTAATGTCTGACATTTTGAATGAAAATGACAAATGGGCCTGGACTGTAGGCTGGGCCTTCAGGAGTTGGGGAAACCTAAGTACTATTTTCACCTGACCAACTCGTAGGCAGCACCATCCACGTGGCGAGCACTGAGCCGAGAGCTTAATAAATACCCACTCACGGGGCTGGGGCTGGGGCTGGGCTTGGCGGCAGGGTGCTGGCCCAGCAGGTGTGAGCACTGGGTCCGGTCCTTAGCACCGCATATGAACATAGGTCAAGGCCTGCTGCCCGTCTACAACTACAGAACAAAATATATATTTTTAATTTAAAAAATAAATAAATAAAATAAATACTAGCTCATTAATCCTCACAACCTCCATGAGGGGACACTATCACTGCCCCCGTTGTACAGGTGAGGAAACTGAGGCAGAACCAATGCAGTCGGCCTGCCCGGGCCCCCCGCCAGTCAGCAGCAGACAGAGATGAGCTGCAGACAGGCAGTGCCCGGGGGCTTGTCCTTCACAGCACACCTTCCTGTGGGGCCATTTCTGAAAGTCCCCCGCTCTAGTCTCCAGGGACCTTATGATTCATCACTAAGCTTCCCTAGTTCAGCACCCAGGTGTCAATCAAGCTCCTGGCTGATCATCCCGGGGAGCTCTGAAGGGTGTCAGAGGGAAAAGCTGGGGAATCATCAGAGTGTTTGCTGAGTGACTAGGAAACCCCAATAAAGAGTCTGGTGCACGGTTTGTAGTTGCGTGTTAGGAGTTTTTAAAATGTCTTAGAATCTTTCTCGCTTCCTTTAGCAAGGGTTAATCAACAGGAGGTCAGGGCCACACTGAGCACCCGCAGGAGGAAGGCTCCATGGTGCCCGCTGCCCTGCTGACGCGAGCATCAGAAAGTCTCCGACAACACCCTGGGAGCCCCATGGAGGGCTGGGTTAGACTCAGACGCTGCTCACGGGTGAAGTCACCGCCCTTTAGAGTAGTTCAAACTGCACAGCTCGGCCGCAGGACGCGCAGGACAGGAGTGGAGAGGGTCCTGGGCCCAGGAGCAAGTTCCAGATCGCTTCTGGCTAAAGAGGCGAGTCACAGACTGAAATGGGACATCAAAGCTGCTGTTCCTGTGGCTACTGAGGAGACAAGCTTCAGTCAATCACTCCATCTTCCCACAAAGCGCCATCACCCGTCACGGAGAGCAAGTGCGGTTCACGGATCCCCTTAAGGTGACGCATGCAGTTCTGCACCACGTCCAGAGGGTGAGCACCTGCAGAAGCAGGACTCACTGAGGGCATCAGCCAGGGAGGGGCAGGGAAGGGGCGGAAGCTAGGGCCGAAGGCCACCCGCGTTCCACAGTGCCCTCCAACAAGCCACAGTAACAGAAACCCCAACCCAACCAGCGCAGGCAGAGTGCAAGTAACCATGTCCGTACAAAAGGAAAAGGCAAGACAGGAACATACGTGTTTCTCAGGCACAGGCTGAAACAACAACTGGACTTGACACAAATACTCATCTATCAGAGAAGCTGTGTGCAGCTTCCCCTCGCTCTCCCATCACAAGGTCTAAAGTTAGAAGAGTTGAAAGCAAAATGGACCAGGCCTTTGCAAGTCAAACACCCTGCACTGGTTGGAATAGTTCCCGCTGGGTGCGGTGTTGCACTCCTATAATCCCAGTGGATCAGGAGGCTGAGGCAGGAGGATCTCCAGTTCAAAGCCAGCCTCAGCAACCACGAGGCCCTAAACAACCTATTAAGACCCTGTCTCTAAATAAAATACAAAACAGGGCTGGGGATGTGGCTCAATGGTCGAGTGCCCCTGAGTTCAATCACCGGAACTCAAATAAATAAAGTTTCTAAGAATATTTGTTAACACTGAAAATCTAAGTAAATGTTATCCTACACAAGCCCCGATTAAAGGAACATCCTCCATCATTGTAAACAAGAATAATGAGCACAAATGTCTAAAGCATTTTCCAACTACAAAGAAAATAGACAAACCAAACCAAGAGAAAATAAGATTTAAACAACGTAAGAACTTATAATCTGTTACAGAAAACATGAATAGACCAAAAGGAAAAACATCACGAAATAATTATGGAATTTTCCTCTTCCCAACATCTATATAACTAAGTCAGTCTGAGAATTTTTTTCCCCAAACTTCCAAATTTTCAGATAAACAAACTTAAAAAAAAAAAAAAAAAGTTAGATTCCAAACTCATTTTACTTGGGTCCAAACAAAACAAGAACATTTTTAATAGAAAGTTATGCCCCCTCCAAAAAAAATCTCCATAAAATCCTACCTATGCAATGAAATACAAAAAGAACCCATCCTACTGTAAACACACAGGATTTAAACTGAGAATTGAGACGGAACCAGCAGAAAACTGTCCACTCTATTACAGCCAGAAAAGACAGTGTCAATCATACAATAACTAAATAATATAAAAAATCCCAGGGTTACACAGATATACAAAGGCATTCAAAAACTGAACATTTGTTCTTCATTCATGCCCTTATTTATACACACACTGTTGAAAAGTGGGGACGAATACATCAAAACAGGGAGGGGAGACTGTGCGTTATTGTTATTTCTCTTCTTCTGAGAAGGGCTGAAAGTCACGAGAAGCGGAAACCCAGCGGAGGCCAGTGCGCAGTCAGGGCCTCTGGGGGACAGCTGGCAGGGAGCCTGCAGGGAAGGTGAGACCCAGGTCAGGTCGGGGGACACTGGCGGCCCTCCTGCAGAGGCTGCCAGGGCTCTGGACCTGTGGGCGGTGGGGAAACCACACGTGAGCTCCAACTCAGCTGTGCCAGGTCATGTGACATCCACTGAAGGCCTTACCGTGTCACGGTTTTGGAGAGGAGCCTAAGTGTTTGTGGTCCCAATGCCATAGCAAAACTTCAACTGTAGGTCTCAAAACATGAATGGTGAAAACCCCTACAGTTCTATATTTATTATGACCACTGTAAAAAAATTATTACCATGCCAACACAATTTTTATTAAATATTTAATTGTGATTAATAATTATCTTGATCGGTGCTAATAATCAAGTGTAGCCAATTACAAGTTAAAGAAGTCACAGTAATAGCAATAAGCTTATTAGTGTTCAGAAGGAACCAATATGGTAGCTAGGTCTTTAAATTAATATGCAAAATTTCTACAACACAAAAATCCAGGAAGACTACTTCATACAGCATGACAAAGCCACAGAAAATCCATCTGGCAGGCAGAAAACTAAAGAATGCATTAATTTTATGTAGTTGCAGAAACTAGGATGTCCTGCTAGGCGCCTGTCCACACAGATCATTATAAATAAAAGGACTTAGAAAGGGAAATGGTGGTTGGTAGAAGCTAAGATGGCTTCATTAAAAGCAAATCAAGCCACAATCACCTCCTTTCCCATCTTTGACAGACTTCCGGGCTGGGTGATCAGAGCTCATTAGTCTCAACACACCTGGGCTTCAGCAAGGCATTTGGAAGAAATGCTCATGACATGACCACGCACTAGACAGAGACGAGGGCTGGAGATAGGAAGGTAGGCTGTGACTTTAAGAACATGCCCAAAGAGTTTTTTGGGGTTTTTCTATACCCGGGGATTGAACTCAGGGACACGTGACCACCGAGTCACATCCCCAGCCCTATTTTGTATTATATTTAGAGACAGGGTCTCACTGAGTTGCTTAGCACATCGATACTGAGGCTAGCTTTGAACTCGAGATCCTCCTGTCTCAGCCTCCTGAGCCACACCCAGAGAGTTTTGAAGGATTCAAGAACATTTTCCTAAACTCAATCCTAGACAAAGTCTCCATTCTTGTAAGGCACCAAATATCACTTACTAACTGCTCAGTGAAGCATCAGTGTGTGCACATCATAGATCACTAAGGCAGAGAACACCCGGAGGAGGTGTAGCAGGAGCAAACGCTGCACCCCACGACGTCTCCCGGGGTCTGCGATCCCACCTACACCCACAGGCCCAGGTGAGGAAGGCAGCCGGCGCTTCACCGGAGCTCGGCTCTCCTCTGAAAGGAGATGATCACACCGCAGTCTGGTTTTGGGGGACTCAGAAACCATAACTATCCAAAGACAAAGGTTGCTGTGAAAGACAGGTTGCCGGGTGGACACACGCGTATGCGTACACACGTGACTGGTGGCTTGGGTACAGGCTGCAGGAAAACAGGCATCTCGCAAAGTCTATTGGACAAAACACCAGTTTGAGCTTAGAGGGACCAGGTCTTGTCTTATTACCTGTATAGGTGAATTAATGTCATTTTCCTCCATTTTAAATCTTCAAAGAAATTTTCTAGGGATTATTTTTTCAAAAAATAACAAGTAGCAGCCAATGTTATGTTGCTGGAATTGATGGCAATGTGATATTACACTTGTAGAAATCGATTATGTGCCAATACCATAAATACCATAGGCTCCTCGCAATTTACCATTTATAAGAATTTAGCTTTGAGAAATCATTCCAAGAAACCAAAAGGCTATTAGCACAAACATGCTCTTTGTGGTGTTATTTACATTAATGCCAACTCAAAACATCCAAAGAAAGGTTAACCAAGTTATGATACCTCTACTGCCTAGAAAAGCATATGCTCAACTTCTGTACATGAAGACTCTACAACACAGAAGACTCCACTTGGTATAATATTTCTTTTAACAATTGCTTCACAAATGACTGTGGACACATAGACAATATCTGGATATCTGATGTAAACAATTTAACTTGTTTGGGTTTTAGGATTCAAAGCCATTTTTCTCCTTTAACTGAAAGGTTGGATTTACTGTTATAATGCAGGAAGGAAAGAAATGCTAAAATAAAGTAATGGTTTACGATGCCTTCATAATCAGGATGAAATTTATCTTGGTAGCCTACAGATCATGACCAGGTTATACTGCAAAAATTTACTTCTGTATTTATGAATTCTTGGAACCCCCCAAAGCACTTTCCACTGTTACATAGTGAAAGGGTTCCCAAGCCAACCCTGGAAAGCCCACGGTGCCGCCATGATGCTGAACGACACTATGTGTAATGCCCTGTGCACTGAAAAGCATGTTCTTAAGCCCAATTCAATGTTCCCAGTGTTCATTTCACCTGGTCAAAGACTCTCAAGTTTGCATTTGGATGCTGAGACCATAGACCAGTTCTCAGAGGTCAGTTGTGCCAACAGATCTGCAAAGGGAGCTCTTAGAAGTAGGAGAAATGGCATCAGAGGTTACCGTGGTAGCTGGGGCAAGGCTGGGAGTCCCCATAATGCCTCAGTCAAGGTGCTGCCACGTTCTGGGTACCGCGTCTGCTCTTGGGGAGGGCTGGGCTTACGTGGGTTTAGGAAGGTGGCAGGAGAGTTCACCCATTTACAGCACTGGTCATTGGTATCCTGGAGTCAAAAATCTACCTATGTAACTGTTTTTATATAAAAGAAAAAAACAGAAATGATAGTCATAGTCTCCAAAGGTCATGAGGTCTCTCACCTCTGCAGGCTGGGTAAGGCAGCAGCTGAAAATTTCCAATGAGAAGCAAATGAAGGTGACCCATAAGTCTGCAAGGCAGAAAGAGGTATGCGACTCTGAGGTAGGAGTTTCTTTAAGCGCTGGTGTCTAACCACTATCCCCCTGGAAAGCACAGCCAAAGCCTTTCGCCACTTCTTAAGATCATAAGAGGCACCACACTGAATAGAATCCATTCTAAAAGGCTTGCATGGTGATTGTTCCCGTATCAATGCAAAATAACCTTGCAGAAAAGGGGAACATGCTCATTTTCTTTTACAAATATTTTCAAAGGAGTGGAAATTGCTTTAATCTCACCACCATCCCAATTCTTCAACAGATCAGCTCAAAGGGAGAAAAGCGAACACAAAACTATTGCAGACATGGTCACAAAAACCAGAGCACAGGGAGGAGAGAGAAGGAGAATGAAAACAAGGAGAGAGAAGGGGGGGGGGGTAGGGAGCGGGAGGGAGAGGAGAAAGGCAGGGCACATTTCAGTCACTAGATATAGATATTTCTAGTAAAAGAAACCTGGTAGGATGAAAAGATGAACTTCAATGAACAAGGTAAAAACAATTAGACTTTTCAACAAGAATCACCCAAAAGGTTTTTGTTAAGAGAAATCACAAATCTCAACTGTTGCTCCTGAAATTGGGACAAGAGTTTATCCACACTTGAAATCTTCCCTAGGAAACTAAAAATAAAAATGCAAAACATATTTATTATTGTGAGGCCTCAAACTAGTTGTTAAATTAAAAATCCAACTACGCCCGACTTGAAAAGTCTTTTTTAATACACACTGCGATAATAAATATTCTCTCTATTGAATATGTATTTAATTTGAATATATATTGGTTGGTTAGGGAATTTTTTTCCTACAATGTGCATAATCTGGTTAACTAATTCATCATTTACTCAAATCCTTTTCTGAGCTGCTCATTACAAAGCCAGGTTTCCTAAAAGAATCTTTAATTATTCCCTGATCATCAGAAGCAGTTACCCTCTGCCGGTGACACGGACGGAGGTGAACAGGTACCTCTATGAACCTGGCTTGAAACAGGCCATGGTGACTTAGGTCAGCAAAGGACTTCTGAGGACGGATCAGAAATGGAAGGGCCTTAAATATCCATTAAGTGTTCTTCCTATATGGTTTCACAATGAGCCCCCCAAAAAACTCACTTCTGCCCATCACAACCTTCAGCCTGCCTCCACAGCCCCCCAGAGCGCAGAAGGTCATGAACTTGGCCACAGATTACATGATCTCAGTCCTTTTAACAAGCATGTCCCCGGGGGCCAGAACCCATCGGCCAGCCCCCATCGGGGCACCCAGCCATTCCCTGGGAGCATCGAGGTCAGCAGCCCTGCATCAGGGGGCAGGTGGGAGAGGAAGGGCTCCCTCAGAGCCCAGAGGACAGGGATGCTGGGAAGTGGAGGAAGTCGGACACCTTTGGGCAGGAAAACCTCCGTGGGCCTTGGTCGTCTCCCCTCAAAGGTGAAGTTCCAACCTCAGAACACTCTGGTCCACGGGGCGCAGGGTTCTCGGCACAACCTAGGCCAATGTCAACTAAGGAATCCCTCTGGTGGCTGTCGCAGACACTCAGGGCTGTCAAGGACAGGGTCCCCGGGCACGAGGACACTGCCAAACACCAAGGACAGCAGCCCCCGGGAAGAGCCCACACACCTGAGGGGTGCGGACGGCCTCGCTCAAGTTGGCAGTCCTGCCAGCTGAGGGGCGGAGGGCACCCTGCGGCCACCCAAAGGGACTTCAGAGCTCTGAGACCGTGCTTGCTCTGGAAACAGGGACTAGCTCATTAGACCCCCCCCCCCCCAGGAATCCGCTGTTTCTCAAGTCACAAGCGATGGTCTTCAGAATCTGCCTGACTCCCCAAAGAGTGTTCAACGCACATTTTACACGTCGATTCTAACAGTGTGTATTAAATAAAGGTAAAAAGGTGATACATTAAAAAAAAAAAAAAGAGGACAGAAATTCTGGTCACAGAAGTTACAAGAGGAAAATGGGAATAAGACAATTTGCATTTGTCCATCAGACTTCTGCACTAGATTCCAACCGCCACATGGTTTTTGCAATGAGTCATTTGGCCTTGCATTCAAGATCCCTAAGGTGACACTAAGCCAATCTTTCCAGACTTTTCTCTATTTCCCTTCAGGGCTCACAACCTCCCTTGGTCCCCCTGCCCAACAACTATTTCCCAAATTCCCCCCCCAATGACATTTTCTTCCTTCATCAAAGGATCATCTCAAATGCCACATCCTCCCCAAAACCATTCCTGCTCCCCTCTACTGGAGAGCCCGGAGCACCCTGCGTTTCTATCGGGAACTTTCCCTGTTGTGCCTTCTCTTACAGCATCGTCCGGACTCAGCTGGGCCGAGAGTGAGGCTCAGACTTCAGACATTCAAACACGGAGCGAGGCAGTCACAAAGATGGAGCTCACAGCAGCATTCCACCTTCCTGGGAAGGGATTCGAGCAGCCAAGGCAACCATTTCGAAAAGCTCTATTAGCTTCTAGACTTAAAGATATGTGAATATGATGCCTGAGCTCTGGGAACTGGTATGACAACCCTCAAAAGGTCCGGCCACCCCGCCTCCAGCCACACCCAGAGGCCCAAGCAGCAACTCGACTTCCCCGAGTTGAACAGACACTTCCCATTTTGTTCATCCACCTGCACCGCTGAAAGGTGGAAGGGACCCAAGAGTCACTGACAGGTGAGTGGATAAACAAAATGTGGCACTACATGCAACGTGACATGGCTCAGCCTCGAAGAAGACGGTTGTGACACCCCATGACGTGGACGGCCCACGAACTCGCCCTGCTGAGTGCAAGATGGCAGTCACAAAGTCAAAAAAGACACAACCTCTGACATGTGTGCCCAGGACAGGCCCTTCAGGGACAGGAGGCAGAATGGTGGCTGTCGAGGGCAGGGGAGGGGAGGAGGGGGGAGGTGACTGATGGGAGCAGTCTCTGGGGACAGGCGAGGACAGAGCTGTGTGGATGGATCCTGCCGTGAACTCTCTCTGCGCCTGCCGACGGGTGGCCGAGGCTGGGGACGGGTCAGGGCAAGCTGCTGGCCCAGCATGCTCCCGTTTTCCCACAGTGTGAATAATTTTCCAATTACTAAATAATCCATGCCCTATCCCCGCAGGCAATTTAAAAATGACAAGTTAACGTATCGCTGGGTCTTCAAAATCTGCCTTCGTCCTCCCTCCTCAGGTAGTTTAAAAGTTAAAATCTGGCTGGCTGTCTGGGGTGGAGGGGAAGGACAAACCACGTGGATGCCGTATTGAGTACCTAGGGCCCGGCCTGGACCTGTCTTTGGAAGGGCAAGGGGGACAGCCACCACGTCCACCTCAGGCCTGGGCACAAGAGACTCACCAGCCAAACACTGAAGGCAAATTACCCTCAAGGAAAAAGAAAGAACAGATGCTCAAACAGCAGACCCAGCCCCCTCCCAGCCCGCCTTCCGACCCCCACATGGCTCACGTCAGCTTTTTGTCGGTGGTGGTGGGGTTTTTTTTTTGTTGTTGTTGTTGTTGTTGTTTTGTGTGTGTGTGTGTGTGTGTGTGTGTGTGTGTGGTTTTTGTTTGTTGGTTGGTTGGTACTGAGTATTGAACCCACTTGACCACTGAGCCACATCCCCAACCCCCTTTTTATATTTTATTTAGAGACAGGGTCCCACTGAGTTACTAAGAGCCTCATTAAGTTGCTGAGGCTGGCTTTGAACTTGCAATCCTCCTGCCTCAGCCTCCCCAGCTGCCAGGATGACAGGCGTGTGCCACCGCGCCTGGCTCACTTTGGCTCTTGTGGCAGACAGCTCGGCCTCCTTTGAAGATGAGTGATCCCAAAACAGGGGCCCGGGCAAAGGCACATAATAATGTGCATCATGAACGTCACCAACAGGAGCTGCTAAAAAATGAACATGCCGAGTCCACTGCTGAAACTCTCGAAGAACTTCAAGACAGGGGGGACAGAGCATCCGCCCAAGCAGGGAGCCTGCGTGACGGGTCAGGAAGCCGGCCCCGAAAGCAAGGCAACAGACGGAGTTCACAGAAAGGAGTTCTCCACTGACTCAAAAATGCTAAAGCTGAACAGAGGCTCAGATGTGAAGTTCGGGAAGGTTGATCACCTTCAGTCCAAGAGACTTAACGTGGACTGATGGGACTTTAGGGAGAGATGGACTAAAGGCTAGTTGCAGAACGGGAGTCCCACAACTCCAGGGATAAATTACGGAAGCAGCGCCTGCTAACAAGACCCAGGGAACTCACTTGAGAAAGGAACAAAGATACACAAATGACTGCAGGGACAGGTGCTGGATTTGGAAGGAAACAAGAGAAAGAAGGTACACGGCATCGACATTCCTGAAAAGTGAGCATTACTCGAAAATATGCAAAATATGAAAAGATCTTAAAAACCTTCAGATAGAACTTGAATCTGCAGATATTACAGTATAAGAAGTTTCAGGAAAGTGACATAGAACAGCCAGTGGCCAAACATTCTGTAAAGGTCCAAACTTCAAGCTGGGCGCAGGGGCACACGCCTGTAATCCCAGTGCCTTGGGAGGCTGAAGTAGGAGGATCACAAGTAAGAGACCAGCCTCAGCTACTTAGTGAGACCCTGTCTCAAAAAAAAAAAAAAAACAGCTAGGGATGTGGCTCAGTGGTTAAGCACCCCTGGCTTCAATCCCTGGTACAAAAAAAAAAAAGATAATTAAAGTTAAGATTTTAAAACAAACCCTAAACTTCAAAAGGAATGAAATAATTTCATGGGCACAAACAATGGAAAAAGCTAGTCATGAGCAAAGGAGAAGAACACCAACCCGGCCTCGGCTTTCTCCTCCAGAAATATCCAAGGCAAAAAATGAGAGAGAAACATCTATGAAACACTGGGACAAGAGCCTGAGCAAATCCTTGGTACGTGGCCAAACCGCTCTTGAGATATAAAGGTGAGACCCACCCGTGGCCAAGGAGTTAGGAACCCAAGGGAGACAGAGCCCACGGACACCTTTAAATAAACAAGCCGACAGTGAAACCCAGGCGACCAAGAGGGCGTCAGAATTGAAATTCAGGACTGGCAAAGCCATAATAAAAAGCCTGGTAACAAAGGCTAAATCCACCCCAGACGACTCAGCCAAAGAGCTCGGCAAAGTGGTATTAGAACAGAATATGAATGTTACAATCCTTGATATTGTGAAATTCATAATTAACTGATAAAATTTTGGAGGTAAGGGTAGGAGAGGCAGCCTAAGGCTGATACTGATTTTTTTCTCTCCAAGGAGAAAGTATATATATCTCAAATTGAAATGTGACGTTTATGAGGAATTATTCTAATCTCTTAAAATTTATCATCTTTTCTCATAAATTTGGTTTCCAAAAGATACCTCTAATCTCCTGTGGAAAAGTCAGAATTCTTTCAGTTTCTCTTCAGTTTCCTTTTCTCTGCTTTAATCAATTTTATTTTCTACCTTTAAGTAAAATTACTGTACAGTAAAGGTCCCATCCACCCTTCTGACTCTGTCTGTAGCAAGTTCCAGATGGAGTTTGCAAAATGTTAATATTCCTTCTATAAATGGGGAGATTCGGGGTGAGTTTGAAACAGTTCCCCCAAAAATATCAACTTTCAGAGCAATAACCACAAAAAAAAAAAAAAAAAAAAAAATGTCATGACTACCTAAGAAAGTGACTGCAGTGGTTTTGGTCCCATTTTGGCCAGCAAGGCGAAACCTAAACTTAGACCATCCGTGTGCTATTATTCCTATTATTTCCCACTTCTTGGGGATGAGACAACTTCAGAGTAGTTGAGTAATTTGCTCAAGGCCGCCCAGCTAGGATGTGACCTCAGATAGCCAGGCCTCAAAGCATGTGGTTCCCCTGATGTCTCCCACCTGGAGTAGCATGTCCGTGCCTGTGCCAACAGACAGCAGTGGACGAGAAACGGGGAGAGCTCTTTCAAATGCAAGCTGCAAAGATGCATTCAAAGGTCCTAAAGACCCATATTTGAACCAGGGCATTCTGATCTAGGAATTCTAGGGCAAGGTCAATGAGGACATCCAATGGGGGATTTCACCAATAAACTAGAAACACGGTGAGAAGACAAAGCAGAGCAGAACACACCGTGGTCCACTCCGCGGGAATTGAAATGCACGTTTGGGGGACTCCTGAGTGTCCCAGGGACATGGTCACCAAGTGAAGGGAGCCCACGAGCATTCCTCTTTGAACACAGACGGCTGCGTTCAGGGAGCATCTCTCGCGGCTCCCAAACCCCACTCCAGGGTAATTGTTCAATTAAAAAGGCGGCACCCACAAGGGGTCAGAGAGAGATGGCAGGAAAGAAGAACGTCAGTGACAGAAGACAGACACTGAACTGGGACGGCTCTGCCCAGTCCTGACTCCAGGGGCTGCACACAGGGCAGACACCAGCCCTTTCCCCGGCCGGGCACGTCCCTTCTGTGGAGGCTGAATCCAGGGACCTGTGTACAAAGGGACGGGGACCGGCCAAGAGCTGGAGCAAACACTGTACTGAAAATGGGGCGTCGAGTCAAAATGTGTACCCCAAACTGTGATCCCCGCTCCCCTCTAAGCCTGCGTCTACCGCAGGGTTCTGCAACAGAGCGCACACCCCACACAGCGTCAAAGAAGTGTCCCTGGAAACTGGGGAGCTCAGCAGGAAAGACCTACAGCATCCCAGGGCCCCCCCCCCCGGAAAAAAAGTGGATTCCAATCAGATCCCAGCAGGCAGAGCCCACCATGTTCAGGCCCCCCAACACACCTCGAGGCCAAGCCGCCTGTGAGGGCCCCGCTAGAAGACAAGGGACCCGAGATAAGCAGCCGTTTCAAGAAAAGTGGAAGGAAAGATAAATATGGAATCGCGACCCTCAGAGAAGCGGCCAGTGCCTGCTGTTCCTTCCTCGTCAACAACTCATCTCATTTCCTCCAACAGGGTGCTCCAGTGTCTGGGAACAGAGGGCCACAGACTCCTCCCTGGTGGCCCAGCAGCTGTGCTGGGGGCGTGGGGTGGGGTCACAGTGGGTCACAGGGAGTGTGCAGGTAAAGCCTGAATTTGGAAAAGAAATCACATGTGCCACTTCACGGCATTTATCTGAAAAAATAAGAATTAGGATTGCCAGGTGTAGTGGGGCACACTGTAATCCCAGAGGCTCAGGGAGGCCGAGGCAGCAGGATGACAAGTTCAAGGCCGGCCTCAGCAAATTAGCCAGGCTGAAAGCCACTCAGTGAGACCCTGTCTCAAAATAAAATGCAAACAAGGTCTGGGGATGGGGCTCAGTGGTTGAAAGGCCCTGGGTTCAATCCCCAGGACCAAGAAAGAAGAATTAGGATCAAATTATATAAATATGTTATTTCAAAACTTAAACACAGACCAAAAATGTTACAATATCTAAAAAGGATCATCTCAGGTTTGATGAATCGGTGTGTGGAGACAGGGCACCGCCGATTTTCATTATAAAATAAATATTTTTCAAAAATTTAAAATGAATACAGGTCACTTTTATTTAAAAAGGCGGACACAGAGACACAGGACATTGTCCCAGCTACTCAGGAGGCAGAGGCAAGAGAATCCCGTGAGCCTAGGAGTTCCAGATGGGTCTGGGCCACACAGCAAGGTCCCGTCTCCAAAGAAAGGAAAACAAAAAAAATTAAAATTAAAGCCTGTCACCAAACGACACATGCCGTGTGATGTGTCTTTCGATCAAGAAAATCGGGTGACAAGGACACTGGAAAGGGTCTTCACCAAACTGTCCCTGGTGGTCATCTCTGGGGGGGAAGCTCAGGGGTGTGCTACTTTCCATTTTATTTTTCATTTTCTGCCCTGAGCACACCCCACTTCTAAACACCCTTTCAAAGGGCTGGGGACGTGACTCAGCGCTACAGCACCCCGGGTCCCAGCCCAGTACCCGAAAAAACGGACAATAAACCACACTAGTGACAAGGTGTGTTTCCGGCTGCCCGCCCTGGGCACAGGACATGGAGGCCCTTGGAAGCCACTGGAAAATGAGGGTCAGGGGAAGAAGCCCAGCGGCGAGGAGGATGCCTGTTAAGGAGCCCAGCCGAGGGCGAGCAGAGGGGTCAGCGGAGGGGAAGGTCGGGAGGAGAACCCTGGGGTTCGCTCTTGTTCAAGACGGAGACTGACGTCCACCTCACCCTGAGAAGACAACTCCTGCAGGATCCAGGAGCCGGGAGCCGGGCTCACCCACTGCTGGGAGGACAGCGGCAGGACCCGCCAGCAGGTCTGCAAGACCCCCACCCAGGGCTCACGGCAGCCAGAAGGTGGAGACACCCCAGCAGGCCTGGGCCGATGACCACACCGTGGTGCAGGCACAGCGGAGGGACTTCCGGAGAGGCCAGTCCTCTGCCTCCTACAACGTGGATGAGTCCCGAGCATGCCATGCTGAGAGGACATGCCAGGCACCAACTCGGATCCGCCCCACTCCTGGAAGGTATCTAGCGCTTCCCAAATCACAGGACAGACAGCGCCAGGGCCAGGGAGACGGGTAGAGAGTTTCAGTTGTTCAAGATGAAGTTCAAGATCTGTGGTGGACACAGTAAACGACTGAACTGAACACTTAAAAACGGTTGAGAGGACTCGGTACGGCGGGCACGCCTATAATCCCAATGGGTCTGGAGGCTGAGGCAGGAGGATCTCAAGTTTGAGGCCAGCCTCAGCAACTTAGCAAAGCCCTGTCTCAAAATAGTAGTAGTAGTAATAATAATAATTAAAAAAGAGCTGGGGATGTGGCTTAGTGGTTGAGCACCCTTGGGTTTAATCCCCAGTACCATGAAAAAAAGTTGAGAGGGTACATTTTATATTATGTGTTTCTTTTACAATTAACTTTTTTTTTCTTTTTGCTTTTTTTTAACTTTCAAAGACAGCAAAGAGAGGGAGAAAGACAGAAGGAATGATTGACAGATCCAAGACTGGGAGGTGGAAAGGGGAGAGCTCAGGAGTCATGGAAAGGATGAATGCAGACCAGCTAAGGAGCCAGGAGGGATGAGGCAGGAGCGCTTCCGGGCTGGAGGCTCCTGTGAGTCTGTCTGGTTGAGGTTGACCTTCTGTCGCTCAGATGGCAACCGACTCCTCTCCCAAGACAAATCCACTCCGGGCTCCCTGGAGCTAGGGTTAGCAGGGAGCTGTGTCTCGGCTTGCACAAACTGTGTTCCTAAGACCATTCCCCATATCCTGACTCTGGCTGTGAACCCTTGAGGACAGAAACCACGGTTCACACTCCTATTTTTGAATGGCCCACAGAACAGGTACCTCAATAAAAAGTGGCTGGTCACTGAAAAGTCAATCAGACCAAGCTCCCTGGCAGTCGGTGGCCCAAGCATCTTCTAGAGAATGCAACGCCCAACTTCAACCTTGACCCACACCCTCTTATCACCATGGCCTAGGCTCCAGTCAGAAGCAGGGTAGAGGTTGGAGGGCGCAATCCCAGAGTGGATTCAAATCACAGCTCTGTCCACTGCCAGCTGTGTGACTCTGGGCAGTCACTTGACCTCTCTGTGCCTCCATCTCCTCAGGTGTCACTTATCTCTCAGCACTTAGGAAGAAAGCAAATTAACATATGTAAAGGGCTTAAGCCCTGCTAGGCCTAAAGCTTGAGCTACCACAGCTGCCTGTGATCATTTAAGCAGGGAACATGGCAGCTGGACAGTAGAGAGGCAGACAGTCCAGGTGCCCCAGGCCAGGTGTTCTGACATGTCCCATGCGGCTTTCGGAACGTCTTTGCCAAAGACAATACAGTGCCACCTACAGTGATTTCCTGGGCCCTTCCTCGAATCTGTCACTCTGTCAAACGGCTATTTCATTCACTCCCGGGTCTTCAAACACATCTGGAATCTGCACCACCCGCTGTCACACTCGTGTGCAGGTAGAACTCCTGACGTGTGCCAGAAGGAGCTATACCTGTGACTCTGTCAACAAAGGCTCCAAGTCACCGACCTTTGAAGACACTGTGAACAGACACCAACACACGAACAGAGCTGTGCACATCCTTCCGTGGAACAGGGCGGGGCTCATGACCATCGCCTGCACCGTTAAGCGGGCGGGCAGCCCCCGCTGAGCATCACTACACCTGGCACTGGGCTCACCAATGAATGAACTCAACTGCTCACACCTGGATCCTCCTCTCAGGCTTCCTCTGTAGGTGCTTAAGGCATGAAATGGGCACTCTGGAGCTGGAAGGTGAGAGGAAAGTCAGGGCTCCAGGGAGTCCGCAAAGTCCCCAAGGCCTTCCTGAGTGACAGAGCTTCAGTGGACCCCTCAGACCTTGCCTGAGTCGCTGTGAACAGGGTGAGCCCGTCCCTGGTCGGCGCGGCCCAACTTACACAGCGAGCTGGTAGACACGGTGGCCTCCAGCTAGGGCTGTGGCTTTATCCTGCTCACATCAGGTCCCCGCGCCTGTTACCCCTCAGCCCCTATACCCAGCCCCTCTACCAC
Organism: Callospermophilus lateralis; assembly: GCF_048772815.1. Classification (NCBI taxonomy): domain Eukaryota; kingdom Metazoa; phylum Chordata; class Mammalia; order Rodentia; family Sciuridae; genus Callospermophilus; species Callospermophilus lateralis. Next base: position 99,365,312 of record NC_135316.1, on the reverse strand, counting down.
CAGGCCACAGGTAGGCAACCCTAGCCCGAGCTCCCATTATTATTATTATTATTATTATTATTATTATTACAATTAGTGCATACTAATTATATAGGAGAGTTTCTATGTGACACTTCTGCACATGCACCGTCCCCATTACCCTCTTTCCCTTCTTTACCCCTCCCCCACTGACTCCTTTCTATTCCTCAAAGGCCCCTGGGCCAGTAAGTCCTGACCAGCCTGAGGCAGAGCTTCCACACCAAGGTAAGAAAAACGGGGCAAAACCACACACTCTGTTCGTATGCTGGAGCTATACCGGTGACACTCTGGTGCTGTCCCTTAACTGGCAGGGACTCACTGAGGCAGCCCCCACCCCCATCCCATGGCCCAGGCTTCCAGTTAGGCCTTATGAGATCCCCAGACACCTCCCAGGCCTGCTGCGTTCCAGGGTCACAGACCCCTGAGGACCCCCAGCCTCCAGGTCCAGGAGGGGAAACCGAGAGCAAATGAAATCAAAGCCTGAAGACATTCCAACCATCTGGATGGATATTCGGAAATAGCCAAAATTCCTCCTGAAGGAACTTCCACAAGCACCACCTGAGATTTAAGTGAACCCAGGACCAACTTGCTGTGGACTTTTTACGGACACCAACTGCCCAGAAAAGCCCCTGCCCAGCCCCGGGGGAACAGAACCCTCAGGGACAAAGGGACTCATCAACCGGAGGCTTCCTGACTGAAAGGCGTGGGTAAGGCTGAGGGCGACACAGCCCTGCAGAGTGGGAAAGCGAGTCATCCGACACCAGAGCTCGACAGACGGCCCTAACTACTTTTACTTATAAACCACCAGGACACACACTTCCCCAGGCCTCGACGGCACGTTTTCCCCTGCGATCCTCAGCACCTTGAATGCACCTTTCTGGCCCAGCCGTCGGTCTGCCCTGGTACTGGGTCCCTGCCAGTCAATGCGATGCTGTGGCTCTGATGTCTCCCATCCCGGCTTTCAGAAGTGCGCTCACTGTCCCACCCCTCCCTGGGCTCCAGACCCCACCCACTGAGCCCACAGATGTTGGAGGAGAGAGAAGTTTTGTTTCTGTTCCTGTACATGCGCGTCAAGGCCTGCAGAATCCTCACAAAGAAACGCAGAGTCAGCACAGTGCGGAAAAGCAGCGGAGGGGCTTGCTCCCCCCTGCAGCTTCTCCTCTTCCAAAAACATAAACATGGGACCATCACGCTCGCCCAAGGCCTACAGAAACCAGAGGCGGCCAGGTGGAGGGCCACCAGGGACCGTCTCCCCAATTTTGGCTATTTCCAAATATCCATCAAGCTGATCTTTTTTTTTTTTAGAGAGAGAATTTTAATATTTATTTTTCAGTTTTCGGCGGACACAACATCTTTGTTTGTATGTGGTGCTGAGGATCGAACCCGGGCCGCACGCATGCCAGGCGAGCGCGCTACCGCTTGAGCCACATCCCCAGCCCCTCAAGCTGGTCTTAAAGCTCCCTGTTGCTTTAAGTTGGATGTCTAAGGAGCTGCTGGTTCTGCAGATGGGCATTTTCAGGGGGCTTTGTGAGACGCTATGGGGCAATCATCCTTTTGGCTACAGCCCCTGGGGGTAGTGAGGCTATGGGGAAATTTGAGGGGTTCAGGAGATCAGCAACCCAGCTGGTCTCGGACCTGCCCAGTGGAACTGTCGGAGCCCAGCCCCGAGCCCCTTGTCAGCCAGGGAGACCCTGTACTCAGGACCTTGCTTGTCCTGCTAGCTTCTCCTTCCCCTCCATCCCTGGGTGCTCAAGGTCACCGAGACCTTCAAAGCAGCTGAACTGAGATCAGCAGCCAGGCCCAGGGTCTGCAGGATTCCTCCCCGGGCCCAGTCCTGACTCATCAGCTCAAACTCTCCCACTGTCTCCCACCCAACCCGACCCACAGCAGGCGCAGGGAAGGCTCCGCAGGACACCCTTCCTTTGTTCCATCCAGAAGAAAACGCGGCGCTGATGAGAGGCTGGCACACACCCTCAGACAGAGCGAAGACATCTGCAGTCAGGAGAGGAGCAAAGAAAACCTCGCAGGCTGAATCTGATTTTCTGTGTGCTGGGGAGGAAAAGGAGACAGAGAAACGTGAAGCAGAGCTGGTGCGGATCCACAGGGGGACGACGTGGGAACAGCGGACCAAACGTGTCATTCACTCCGACGTGCTGTTTCTGAGGCTGCCTCGTGGGAGGGAGGAGGGATTTTAAGTAAATCATATCAATGGCCTTCAACGAATTACAAAGACCTAAAACATTTTGCATGATTTCAAAAATAATTCAGGTCTGGTATTACTACTGCTTTTACAGTAATTATAATTACGAAACTCGTAGGCACAGTGTTGTCACACTCCCGTACTCCACCTGGCCAAAGAAAAGGAACCTCCAATTGAACATGGCAGATTCACCACATGCCTCTGTCACCTCTCCCACTAAAAACCCTACTGAAATGACAGTGGACAGATTGTTTAAAGGACAGAGAACAGGTAGCTGGCAGCAGACGCAAGAGCAAACGGAACAGTTCACTGACTCTGGGCTGAGGGGGCACAGAGAAGCCACTGACGGCAGCCTAAACGATGCTCATGGGCCTCCAGCCAATGGACCAGCCTCTTCCCGAGCCCAAGAGGCTCATGCTGAAGGGGAGGCTGAGGGGCAGAGGAACAGGGTGCAGTCAGTGCACAAAGATGCCAGACCTCGTACCCCACGGTCCTTCCCCAACTGCCCTGCTCTCCAACAGAGGTTGATTGTACAAAGACATTGAACCAGGGAGGTCAGAGACTCACATACAGCAGACACCTGAGAGCATGTGACTCAAGGCTAAAAACGAGGCAAGACAGTGGGAATGAAGGAAGCGTCTCCTTATTGCACCACAGGGCCCAAGGGCACCCTCCTCTATCCTGCTTCCAGAACACTCCGAGTTCACCCAGGCCCATCCCAGGCCGGCTGCTGGAATTCTCAGAGAATCTCCATGAACACACGGCTCACACCTGAGGGCTTCCTCAGAAACACAGCGGCTGCTGCTTCTCCACTAGAAAGAAAACCAACAGACACCACCCGCCCACCAAGGTGCACACATGAGCCTTCCTCCCTCACTGTCCACCCCTGCTCTAACAGCCAAGGGTCAGTCAATGCTTTAGCTGAAGGAGCGGAGTTAAAGCAAAACAAACCTTCTAAAATCACAGGGACGTTCTAGGGAACAGAAGATTTTTTAAAATCCAGAATGGCTCCAGGGGAGAAAAAGAATATTTCTTCTAAGATATAGGAAGAGATCGCACTTGGAAATTAACAATATGGACAACTAAAATCTTTATTTTTATAGTTGAAAGCGTCATTTGAAGAATTCTCAGAAATAAGAGCAAAATATACATAGGTGGAAATTTTAAAAAGCAGAAAAGTGGAGAATCCTCCAAAAGGCCTAACAGTCAAATAATATATAAAGAAACAAATTATTTTTTAAAAAATTCAAGAACTGTCTCAGACTGACAGACAAGTGTCTCCAGAACACAGACACCCAGCAGACATCATTTTAAAAGAACCCCCAATGAGATAAACGGTAGAGGTTATGAAACTTTAAAAATATGAGAAATTAAGCGAAAATCTATAAATGTTCCAAATAGCGTGTCACATATGAAGCATGTTTTTTTAAAATATTTATTTTTTAGGCAATGCAGCAATAATAATGTGTTTTGGGGGACACTTATCCAAAAACAATGCCTTTATTTTATTTATTTTAATGTGGTGCTGAGGATTGAACCCAGGGCCTCACACGGGTGCTCTCCCTCTGAGCCACAACCCCAGCCCCGAAGCATGCTTTAAGACAATGAAGAACTATCCTTGAAATTTCAAGGGTAAGGGTTTCAATTTCTAATCCTGTATATTCTAAAAATTTCAAGTAAATCTAAGATTACACCAAAGATATCACATGTAACAATTCAAAAGGAATGTAGCTACTTTTACCTTCTGAGAAAGCTGCTGGATTATGTGTCCTATCAAAATAATGGCATAAGCCATGAAAGGAGAGTGCAACCAAGGAAGGAAGAGAGGAAAGCAAAGTACCACAGTGAGGACTGGGTGGGTACTCGGCCTGGAGCACTGGGTACCAGGCATTCAGACAGGAACTGGAAGACCAGTGATACAAGAAAGTGGGGCTCCGGGCAAAATGATGTCAAGGAAGTCTACAGTCACTGCAGTTTAGAGTTCAGTAAAAACTACTTGAAAGAAAACTGACAGGTCTCTTGAAGTTGTTTGGAAAAGTTAGCAATGGGTACATACAAAAATCAAGTGTATTAGCTTCCCCTTTCTATAATGAAATACCTGAGGCAATTAACTTATAAAGAGGAAAGGTTGAATTAGGGCATGGTTCTCGAGGTTCAGGATGAGGCAGTCCTATGCTTTGGGCCCTGGCAAGGGCGGCACATCACGGGGAGGGAACATGGCAGAGCAAACCACTTATATCTGGAGCCAGGAACCGGACTAAGACTGAGGTTCCACAGTCCCCTTCAAGGACACGCCCCAGCCACCTAAGGGCCTCCTACAAGGCTCCACCTACTAAAGGTTCCACTTACTACAGTTTTACTTTGGGGACCAAACCTTTAATAATGGGTTTTGGGGGACACTTATCCAAAACGTAACGTCGAGCAAGCTTTTATAAAAAGTAAACTATTTCCAGGAAAAACAAAGTTTTTGAAGAAAACATAACTGTAGGGCAGTCTTTGGCTCAGGAGGAAGCTCTTCCCCGTGGTCTTGATGACCTGCAGCCCAGCTCTGAGTTACCAAAGCCTGGCCCAGAACCCCCGGGCCGGTGAGGTGTTGAGGGCCGACCCATCTGCCAGTGGCAGCGAGGCAGGGACCTGGTCAACTTTAACTCCTTAACGGCCTTCAAGGTCAACATCTCGTTTGCAGATCTGCGTGTCCTGCAAGGTCTCGAAACATCGGTCACCCCACATGCCACCAAGAGGGCCCAACACAGGAAGGAAAACAGAAACCAAGACCCCGGCTCCAGAGACGGAGTTCAGGGAGGCAAAGGGGAGCCCCCGTCTCCCACCCAAGTAGCAGCAGGTGAGGTCCCTGATGCCACCCAGGCCACAGAGAAGGCCAACCCTGCCCAGAAAAGCCCGGAAAACCTCCAGACCGGGACTCCCAGGGGAGAGCCTGGGGCCTCGGCAGAGCCAACGAATCGGAGTCGATGGACAGAAAACGCAGGTTTGAAACAAACTGGGTAAGTACCCGGAAAAGGAAGCAAAGGAAAGAAGACAATCATCGGCTCCAGGGACAAACCAGGGCAAGGAAGGAAAGTAGTCACGGTCTGCGCGAGACTCACGCGGCTCCTGACACGGCTCAGCCTCCGTGGTCACAGCAGAGTCGGGACAGCGCCCGGCACCAAGTTCTCATCTACAGGCAGATAAAGCCAGATCCCAGTGTTACCTTTTGAAACAACCCAGACATTTTTAAATGAATCATGAGATTCTAGAAGAAATCGGGAGATTTTTACAAAACGCTTTCGAACTGCAAAACCTCTATCTCATGTCACTTAAAACTAATACGACACAAAGGCAAATAGCAGACAACCACGTAGGAAAAAGCACCTGGAATACGTATGAGATGGGCTGATTTTCTCCATATTAATTTGTAAGGAGTTGCTTCGTATAAAACATGTTTATATATATATATATATATTTTCATAACTCAGTGGAAAAATGGGCAAAGGACAGAAACAGACAGAGGATCAATAGACAAGAAAATGCAAATGTGTCCCGTCTCAACTAGTAATAAGAAAAATGGAAAATGATAAGAAAAACTGGCACCCGCATGATCGGGTTTGGAAAGGTAAAGAAGGCGGGTGACACTGTGGGGTCCCAGGATGGGGAGAAAGAGCCCCCGCGGGCAACAAGGCGGGTGCAGTAATAAAGACCCAACAGTGGACTGGGCTGCCTGGGCGCATTCCAACTCCACCCCTTGCTGGAGACGGACCTCAGGTGAGTTCCTCATCTCTCTTCCCTCAGTTTCCTCCTCTGCAGAAACTCTGAGCATATGACCTCTCTTCAGATGTGTGAAACATGCGACGTGGTTCCTCGCCCAAAGCCAGCACCACAGAAGAGTTTGTAAGACAAATGGGTATCAACTCCGAGGGCAATGCAGCAGTGTCTATCAGCTTGAAGACCAAAAAGACCCTCTGACCACCCCCCACGCCTAGGAATCTATACTTCAGATATACTCAAGCAGTGATATCCAGGGTTCTCACTGCCACCCTGCTTAGACCAGCAAAATGTTCCCAACAACCTAAACGTCTATCAGTGAGGAAAACTTCACAGATAATGTAACAGTGACTTTCTTTTTATGCACCAATAAAAAGAATGAGGCGAGTCTGCATGCACCAATGTGGAACCTTCAGAGAGCTTAACATGGGAAGAGCAGGGCCCAACACAGCACAGGGCAGGCCACCATTTGTGCGAAAGGTCTGGAAGGATGTTTTTTAAATGATAACCATGTCATCATGTCACGATTCTTCCAGGCTTGTTCATTAACGATGCCACAGTGTAAAAAGACTACTCTCTCAAGCAGGACAAACTTCACCCAAGTCAGCTTACAGCCACTATTTGCTAAACAAGTCCCCACCCCACCCCACCCCACCCACACACTGCATTGTGAACACTGATATTTTTCCCCTGCAAAAAAAAACGTTCATTTCCTGTAGTATCAACATGCCAAAGTACAATAGTGTTAAACTTTTTAAAAGATAAACTCAAAAGCAGACTCAAACGTTAGCATTGCAAAGCAAACCCCACTTTTCTTCTAGTGTTTCCCAGATGAATGGTATTAATGAAGCCATCATCGCCACATTCGCTCTGGGCAGGTCTCACTGGCCCACCTCTTGGCCAGATCAGGCTCTAATTGGGAGCCCTTCCCTGTCACGCTGATGTGCACCTCAGATCAGGGAGGAGGAAGCCAGAACAGCAGGAATGAAGAATGCCACACAGTTCTTAAAACGAAAACAGCCGCTTGTTTCCTATTAAACAAAAATCCAAGTTCTCTAAAAGCCTAATAATGCTCTCATTGGCTTCACAGCAGTAGGTAGGAATGTAACGCAGAAGCCACAGATGTGTCGCTTGGCTGTTTAATCAAGTACAAATCAGCAGAGTCTTACGCCCAGCGGTCAGCAGGCAAGAATCAAAGCCTTGTGCTCACACATGAGCCTTCCAAGGGGGCCCCCGGACTCTGGGGCTCTCTGAGTCTACAACAAAAATGGCCCTTTCCACCTCCTCCAAAGGGAGCCCCAGAAATGCTACCTGGTGGCCGTTAGGTAAATGAGTCCAGATGTGCAATTCGCCTCCATGTGACTCAACAAAGGCCACTGCCTAGAAGCTGACCGAGGCCACAAGCAAATCAACCAGTGCTAATGGAGGAGACACCCTGTGCCAGTTTCCTGGGCCCCCTTCCCTCCATCTGCCCCCAGTCAATGCTACTAGAACTCTCCCACTGTTCTCCACAGCACAGGACTCCAGCCAGCATGACTCAGAAAGGTAGCAGGCAATCCAGCAATTTACTCAGAATTACTCTAAAGCAGGGTAATCATGGGGCATTTAGAAAGGTCAGGCCAAGTTTAATTTATAGGCCACTGATGTATGATATCACAGTCGCAAATAAGCATTTTTTATTTTTTTCTCTCTGAAAGGGTATTTGTTCTTAAGGTCTGGTAGCTCCCGACTTGCAAGAATGTTGTTAAAACACTTCTAACCTGGTCTATCCCTCAGATAGGTAGAAACACAATCTAGAAGCTAAAGGAAGGGGCTCCAGGGACAAGCAATCTGTGACCAACAGCTGAGAGAGGTTCAAGGTACTTTTACCAGAAACTCCAAGAGGGAGCCTCACCTTTCTTTATTCTTTTAGCAAAAATTTAATGAACACCTACCAGGGACCACGCCCTTCCTCAGGCAGTAGTTATGCAAAGTGCACAAAATAGGCCAAAGTCTACAGGTGCACAAGGGAAAGACACTTGCACACCGTGGAGCTGGAAGTCCTGCCTCTGGTCTTGCCTGCCTGCCACACTGTCCACTCCCTCTGGCCCTGCCCCACCCCACCCGCAGCTTGCGGGCAGCAGGGCCCACAGGAGTATTAACTTCCAGAGGTATTCATCTGACTCAGGTGCTCCTCTGACACACAAGACTTTTCTGGAAACACTCTCACCCCAGTTCTGTTTTCTAACAGAAAACAGAGGAAGGCTGAACACTTGATATAGCACATGAATCCTAAGGCCCCCTCCCCCAAATGCTGTTGAGAAAAAAAATGTCAAGTGATAAAAGAGACAGGAAGGGAAGAGCCCTCACAGGCCCTCCAAGCTCATCCTGGGAAATCTCTACATTATAAATATTCAAACCCCAAGTCATCTGGGACCTCCCTCCCATCATGTGAACCGAGCTGCCTTCCTCCCAGGAAAGGTCAACAGGAAATGACCTTACGAGACCTTTGACCCTAATCATGTTGATTTAAGGATTACTGAGGCAAGATAACTGGGGAGAAAGAGGTCCACAAAACATATGTAGAATATATTATAAATTTGAAAAAGGAAACATTGTAAAAAATGCACAAATTAAGGAAAATATAGGAAGTTCATAATGGGTTTTAGGGGGGCACATATAGTGGCTAACTTGTGTTCCATTTTGCTGAGAACCTAAAGCTGGTCTAAAAAATAAAATCCGTTTTTAAAAACTTAGGAAGGAAAGCGAAATATGAAAAAAGCAATCAGTATGTGGAGTTGTGGTAAGTGTATGCATGTATTTTGCCTGATTGCTTTCTCTTTATTCATTTTTGAACACTCTGACAGTGACCCGATTATTTTTGTAATTAAAAAGTGAGAAAAAAAAATTATAAAGAAACAAGATTATTTTCTTATTAAAAAAAAAAAAAAAAGAAAAAGTCTCAGTGAAGCACAACCAATTCCCCAGCCGAGTGCATCAGGCTCCCTGGTGATGGACTGAGGACAGCTGGTCTACCCAAGTCAACCTGTAGGAACGCAGGGGAAGAGACAGAGCCGGCATGTGATGCCCACAGCACCCCCTGCCAGAGGTATGATCTGCACCCTGAAAAGCCCTCACTTCATAGCTCCTTTATAATGTGACTTCAATGTAAAAGCCATACTCCCCCCGCCCCCAGCACACACACACACACACACACACCACCCAGTCCCCACCCCAAACCATTATCACCAAGCTACAAAATAGGGCTTCATGGCCACGGTGACTCTCAGCTTTCATCAGCCTGGGCTTCGGTTTCTCAAAGCTAAAATGCTGTAAGTGACCTGGCTACCAGCAACTGGGTATCAAGGGACAGAGAAGCATTCTGAAAGGTGACTGTGAGACACAAGGGTAAGACCACACTGGAGCCTGAAAATGCCCCAAGGCATCACAGTGCTGCAGAGGCTGATGACCCAGCAGGTGGCAGGTTAGAGTCCCACCCTCTGCCTGGGGACTGCTGTTTGGCACTAGGTGGGGCAAGACCGGCGCTGGCCCTGGGCAAAATCCAGGAGGCGCCAAAACACTCAATAATTAAGCAGATAATCATTTTTAATGAATATTTTTTTAAAATTAAAAGTAATTTTAAAATCCAGATGAATGAGATGACAACATTTTCAGTGAAGATGGGGGGCTGAGCCTGAGCTTGCAGGGCTCCCTCCCTGAATGGCGAGTGAGGACCATATGCACCTGGCACAGCACCAGCACAAAGCCAGTGGGGAGAGCGTGCGACCAGGAATCACCCCAACCAGGAGGCCAAGGGCATTTCCGGTGTGCTATTCGCCTTCTAGTTCACACAGCAGACTTCCAAGCAACGTTCAGGAAATGCTTCCTGCTGGGTTATGGGGTCTTCCTTTCCAGTCCTTGAAGATGACTTGTCTCACTTTCCTCCTCAGCCTTTGGACCTGAACCACGTGGGGTGAGGGTGGGGGGAGTGGAGGACAAGCAGGCAAAGGCCTCCGGTCCCACTCCTCCAGGTGCAGGCACATGCCGATCAGCAGGGCGTGGCTAGAAAACCAAGCCACCTCTGCATGCCCAAAGCATGGCTGGTTTTTTTTTAAATAAAAGAAATCACATCATAAGGACAGTGTCTTATCTCCTGCAGTTTTGGCTAAATAACTTAAAAGCCTCAGAGAAGCAACCGTTCCCTCTCTGGGGCTCCCTGCCACAGGCTCTGAGCCTTCCCACCAACTCTGGACCTCATACTCACTTTGAGATGTACTTATGTGACTTTGGAATTACTATTCTGAAATGGGACCTAGGGTCAGGGCTCACTGCTTATGAATTATTCTATCTCAGACCAAAACTGGTTGGGAAAACAGATCTCACGATCTTAAACTTCCAAACCACAAAAAAAAAAAAAAAATTTCCTGGGATAAATAACTCCCAAGAAAGCCACCCCTCCCACAAGTGTCAAGTTCATCTAACATTCCTTCATTTTGTGCCGTGAACAAAGTAGGGAGAAGAAAATGATTCTTAAGTAGATGGTTTCTACAGTCCCACAGGGATATATTTGCAAGGCCATGTTCTATAGCCAAAAGTATGTCACACATGATTGTTTACATATGTGCGAGTTTAGCTTGATTCACAGGGGAAGACTGTTTAAAGGTTTCCCTTTTCACATATGTATCTCTGAGAAATAGTTTAATCTTCTCAGTGTAAGTAACCTAGTTTGTTGATTATAAGAGCAATAAAAATTCATTATGGGAAGTTCAGAAAATTAGAAAAATTCAAAGGAGAAAATAAAAATCACTGGTATTAGTCCTATCTGAAGAACACCATGAACTACATCCTTTCTCAATGCATATATATATACACACAATCTTAAACAAACGTGCTCATCTTTCATCTAGCAAACTGAGGACACAATCACAAAAGAGTGGTCAGAGAAGAAGGTGAGCAATAACTCAGACCTCCACATCCTGAGGAAGTCATGGAAGACTACATTTTTACCAAGAAATGGAAAGAAATGATTCATGACAAAATTTATCACTCAAGACAGTTAATTTTTAAGTTTTCACTGAGCACCTACAATATTCTGGGCACTTTTAAGGTGCTGAGTGCAGAGGTGTAAATACTGTAAAGTTGCTCTCAGTAACTAGGGAAGACTTACTGAAAGTCTTCCAAGCTTCGGTTCCAGCTCTGTCAAGCTGTGTGACCTTAGACAAGTCATTTAACCTCTCTATGCCTCAGTTTCCTTTAGTGTGAAAATCAGATCATGAGACTAATGAAATGAGCTTGGTATTTAAGGTAGTTAGAACTCAGCCTGGGACTTCATGAGTGGGGAAGGCAGTGGAAATGTGGGAGCCCAGGTTAGCACCCCAGTAGACCTCAGCCTTCAAGAGGCTTCTGGATGGAGGGCTGGACCCAGGGCCATCAGCAGCAGCAGGTGTGGAGACAGGAAGAGTGAGAGAGGAAGGCTCCTGCGGCCTCTCTGAAGAGCCTGGACTTGGCCAGCGGGGGCAGGAGGACAGGGGCACAGGCTGGGGGCTGGGGGGAGTGAGACACAGAAGGCTGGAGAAGAAAACAGAGCAAAGACACCCAATTTCTTTCCACCTCCCCTCATCATCAGTTACATCATCAGTTACAGTTATCACATGTGCCATCACTCCAAAACTGAAAGCTCTCTTTACGTCCAGTGAAGTCCAATAAAGTCAAGGGTCCTGACTTCAGCATTTTAAAACTCCTCGAAAGAGCTCCAGTTTTCTGAAATCTCTATTAAAAGTTGGGAAGGTCGTGCAGTGATCCTTAGTAAAAATCTGCTCCGCAGTCAGGATAAAACCATCAGCACCGTCTCGGAGCCCCTCCGACACAGCCCACCAGGCTGCGCACTACACAGTTCCTATTTGGGGAGATTATACTAAAGATTTGAGAACAAGAGGTGATAAGGAATTTGGTCTTCACTGATTCAAAATGATTGGATTTCCCCTTTTAGGAAGGAAAAAATTAAAATCATATATGGACTCTAAAAGTGAAAGAAGCCCTGACCAAGACTTTTACTTAAAAAGAATGTTATTCCTTAATGTGCTGACCTTTGTTACCTGTTGTGCGCAGTTACAATTCAAAGCTTCATCGTTTAATAATATGAGATATCACAAGGTTTTTATAAACTGCCAAAGTCCCTTATTGTATTTTCTTCAATTTCCAAAAGAAATTCCGATCTTCAAGATTCCAGATTTTTAAAAATGCTGATCACAAGGACTATGATAAGCAAGTTATGTAGAATTCAAGATTTCTATCTCAGTAGGTATTATGTTCTAGGTGTTACCTCCATTTTAAAGATGAGGGGAATCTGGAACTCAGAAATGAAATGATTTTCTCTAGACACACAACTTGTGAGTGGCAGAGGTGGAAGCTGAACACAGATTCCTCAGGGCCTCTGGCAGTCAGCTTCCAAAATGGCGCCCAATGACTCTTGCCTCATGGCATCCACACATTTGTGTAGTCATCTCCCAGTGAATCACAGCTGGCCCCTGAAAGGAAAGTGACCACAACACTCGGAGCGACCAAGAGATCTTTTTGCAGCAGTGCAACAGAGGAGAAGAGAGAGAAAGAGAAGGGGGGGGAGCATGCGCGCAAGGAAGACAGAGAGATCAAGAGAGAGAGAGACAGAGCAAGAGAGAGAGAGGGGCCCAGCAGGAGGGAGTTTTTATAGCCCAAATCTAACGGGGCCTCTGGGTCTGCAAGCTGCCTTGTTGGCACAAGGGGGGGTTGAGTGTTCACCCTTGAGTGGGGGTTGAATGTTCAGCTTTGACGCAAACAGGTGATAAAGGACCAGACAGAGGGGGGTTTGAGTGCGTGGGCCATCCTGCAGCTAACATTGGTTCAGCCTGCCCTGCAGATAACATAGTTCAGCCTGTTCTGCACCTAACAGCCCCTATAACCAAGAATACTGTGGAAGTGACAGTGTGTGACTGCCAGGACTAGCTCATAAAAGTTATGGTGCTTTCTACTGTGGCTTCCTCATGGATCTCTCATTCTGGGCAAAGGCAGCCACCATGTTGTGAGGATGCTCAACCAACCTGCCTATGCAGCCTAATGAGATTTCTGGGAAGCAGATCTTAAAGCCCCCGCGGACATCTTCATTGTAAACACGTGAATCAGGATTACTCATTTAAGGCACTTCTAGAGTCCTAACCCAGAGAAATGAAAAAAGATAATATTTTCTGTTACTTTAAGTGGATAAAGTGGCCTTGAAGCAATAGCTAACCATCCTGTGACCTGATGGCTGTGTTCTGCCCACATTGACACTGTCCAGTGGTTGCTTCAGTGATTTTATTATCACTGCATTTTGTGTAGAAAAATTAACAAAATAGATACTGAAATTAAATCTATACACCCTATCGGCCTTTGAGATAAGCACTTTAGGTCTGACATCTTTACATTTATTCCCTGCAGAACCTTTTTGGTAGGTTCTACTTTTACCTACACATTGCCCTTCTGGCCCATGGTTCCAAAAATAGGCAGCTCACAGAGCTCCTTAGGACTCTGCTACATAGTCCAAGAAATTAGTCATTTCTTCAGTTGGTTCCCTTTAAAAATGTTTTTCTGTGTTTTTTGTTTTAAAAAATAAATATAGCCAGGTGCAGTGGTTCACACCTGTAAACCAGTGACTCTGGAGGCTAAGGCAGGAAGACTGCAAGTTTGAGGCAACTTAGCAAGATCCTACCTCAAATAAAAAATAAAAAGGGCTGGGGATATGGTTTAGTGGTACAGCACCCCTGGGTTCAATTTCCCAGACAGGAAAACAGTATGTGTAAATATGTACATATGTATGTGTGTGTGTGTATGTGTGTATAAGCTTATAGATGTACACGTATGTCAAACACCATGATAAGATATCAGTACAAACCAAATAAAATGGTTGAACAAAAAAGGTATGACAACACCAAGTGCTGACAAGGACTTGACTTCCAGGTGTCTTACCCACAGGAAGTCAAAACCATGTCCACATGGAAACTCATAGTGAAAGTTTACAGCAGCTCTAAGTTTACAGCCATAACTGCCCCAAACTGGAAACAACCCAGATGTCCCTCAGTGGCTGAATGGGCACACACTCAAGTCATCTGCAAGATGAACTACTATTCATCTGTAAAAGTAAAGCAATTCCAGTCATGCACAACAACTTAGGAGACCCCCAAAGATGACATGTTGGATGAAAAAAAAACCAGTCTCAAAAGGTCACACATGCTGTGAGGAAAGTTTTTTAAAAAGACCAAAGTATAGTCAGTGACAGAGCAAGGGCCAGAGGTTAATGGGCTAGGGTGACAAAGGATACACAAGGGAGTTTTTTTGAGGTGACAGAAATGTTCCTGTCCTGAGTGAGCACTGGCTACACAGATCTACGCATGTGTTAGAACTCACAGAACTACACACCCAAGAAAAACATCAGTTTTACTCTTAATCTTTAAAATACAAATACAAATACCTCCCTTTATAAGCAATTTCAACTCATTTTTCCCTTAAGGAGAAACAAAACCATTTGTTAAATCACCTTCAGGGACTAGGGTCTTCTTGATTTTCAAATCCTAAAGTGAGGATCTCAGGGATTTATAAAAGCAAATTATGTAGAATCTGTGGTTTGTGTCCCATATTCCACCTTCTTTCAGAAAGTTAACGTCACCTTCCTTGACAGCCAAGGACAAACCTCCTGCTACATTCCCCACAAACATTTTCCTGTGGGAGTTAAAGCTCCTTCAAAGAACACAGATACCGGGCTGAGGGGGAGCTCAGAGGCAGCACACACACTCAGCACACAGGCCCTGGCTGGATCCCCAGACACACCGCGAGGAACACACACAACTGCTCTGGTTCTAATCAATGTTTACGGGGAGAACAGAGAGTGGGCTCCATCTCTGAAAGTCCAAGAAATCCGCTGTACGTGCCCCCAGACTGCCCAAGAGCGGCTGTCTCATGGTGTCTAGGAAATACCACCCACCTCTGCCACCATGGACCATCTCAGAAGTTCTGTGAGCACTAGGGAGATCATAAACCTGGACAGCTTTCCTCCTGGTCCCCGGCAGTCGGCACCTCCTTTCAGAATCAAAATTGCCTCAAAGAAAATATAGACACATACGGATACTCTCCGCACAGCAGGGCCTTCACTCACTGATGCTCACGGAAAAAAGAGTGCCCAGGACTGGGGCCGGGACTCAGGGGCAGAGCGCTGGCTGGCACGTGCGAGGCCCTGGGTTCGATCCCCAGCCCCACATACAAATAAATGAATAAAATAAAGGTATTGTGTCAGTCTGCAACTGAATTATTTATACACACACACACACACACACACACACACACACACACATAAAGAACAGTGCCCACCCTGTGGGAGGTACTGAACAGATCTAGTTAATAAGATCGGTTTCATCCTAACTGTGAAGACCCAGAAATCCCAACCATGATCCCATGATGTGCCTTTCACTAATCAACCAAAGAAAGGCTTTTTTCTAAGTGCCTGGAAGAGTCAATGAGAAGTTTGAGACATGGCTTCTGACCCCCAAGAACTAATTTTGGAGAAAAAAGCAAAACTGTACATAGGGAGGGACCCTGCCAGACACCGATGGCGGGAAACGGAGACGGGCTGGGCCTGCACGCTGCTGCTCCCGAGCTCTGCTTCCCCGGCTCCACGCTGCACCAGGAGACCACAGAATCCACGTGCGTGAACCGGGGCGCTGATGAACGTGCAAGGTACAGGTGTGCCACAAATGCGCCATCTCCTCTGTCAACATAGGACGGTATTCCGCAATGGCCCAGTGTGCTGGGGCTGGACGAGGGCAGAGGGAAATTATAACTTCAGTCACCAAGGATTGTGACAGCCAGCCAGAGGGTGGGTACCGTCTCCCCACGCTAGTCAGCCCCCACCCCTCCCAGCCCCAGGCCCTGCTGGTCTCCCACCGGTACTCCGGACCAGACTCAACCCTCACTAGAGGGACAGCCGTGTCGAGGAGTCACATAGAGCCAGAACTCCCTCTGCCCTGCTTTCTACCACACTGGAAGATGTGACTGAATACAAGTGAGAGGACAAGATCTAAGGAGTGACAAATGACTTCTGACACCTGGCACAAGAGATGCCAGGTCAGAAGGGCTGCACGTTTAGCACAGACATCAAGATTGATCCCATGATGGACTTCCAGGGCCTCCTGGGCCACCCCCACCAGGTGGGGACAGAGGGGCTTCTGGTTTTTACTTCTGCCCTCCTGTTCCCTGCTGATCCATCCCCCACAGACATGTCTTTCCTTATGTGCGATGATCAATTCTGGAAAGGCAACTCTTATCTAGGCACAGTCTCCTCGCTCTAATCCCTCCAGATCTTTCAGCCCATCCTGGGGGGACACACACACTGTCCACCACAAGAGTAGCCCCTTGTCTGGGCAATCTGGAGTCACACCTGGTGGGAGGGGCCACACAGCTCCCAGCAGAAACTTCTCACAGCAGAAACCCAAGGGGAACTGAAAACACAGGAAGCCAGCCAGGTATGGTGCTGGCCTGTAATCCCAGGGGCTTGGGAGGCTGAGCAGGAGGATCTACAGGACAAAGCCAGTCTCCGCAACTTAGTGAGGCCCTAAGCAACTCAGTGACACCTCGTCTCTAAATAAAACATACAAAAGGGCTGGGGATGTGGCTCAGTGGTTAAGCACCCCTGGGTTTAATCCCTGGTACCAAAAAAGTGTAGGCAGCTGATATTAACAGCCAGGATGATTGAGGGACCACTTAAATTTTAGGGTGGGCACTATGGATGCTAAACTTCCTGCAATGTGCAGAAAGCTGCCCGCTCCCTCCTCCCCTGTCCACCTCCAACACCTCCATCACCAAACTGTCCCACTCAGAATGGCCGTAGAGAGGGTAACGAGGAAAACAAAACCAATGCCCATGAAAAGCAGAGGCCAGACACCCAAAGAGCCACCCACCGGCGGGCTCGAATGTATGGGTCCAGGTCCAGATCCCGACACGGTCCACCTCTGCCCTTCCTGGAGTTGGTACTGAGAGCTCAGAAACTCCCCTCTTCTGCAGAGGACCTAAACTGCACTTCTGTCCCCTGCAACAAAAAAGCCCCAGAGACTTTCATTCCACAGACTTAGGTACAGGTGGTTCCTGCGGCAAAAGGCCGCAAGCAAACCACAGAGCCAAAGAAGGACACTGGACACGTTCTGTAGAACCACCCAGGGATCATCGCACCACTGTTAGACATTTTAATTTCAAAGGAAATTCAATATGGAAAAAACTCAGCTAATGTTAAGGGGACACGTGGCTCCTAAAGTGTACTTGCATCATTCTATCTACTGTTTTAAATGTATATCTGTCCATGTAGGAAAAAAAGGTGCCAAAGCACGAATGGCCACAAACCAAATTCGAATTTTCACAATCTTTGATCCACAAGACTACAAGGGTTTTTACCTTGTTTTATTCTTGAATTTTTAAAAACTGTTACTTTAAACATGCGACCAAGTAAGGCACTAAAATAAACAAGGAAACAAGAACATGCTTCATTACTCAAGGCTCAAGTCCAACGTCACTTCTTCCAAACAGAGCCCAGGGCCCACGATCCTGCATGCTTCCATCAACACTAGTGCCTTCCGCAACTGCTTCTTGTGGCTCGCCTTTTATTTCACCTGGTTCTCCCATCCAGTCTAGATGCTATGCTCTTTGAAAACAGGGATTAAGCCCTAATTTTGTGACACCAACAGTAACTAGCAGATCCAATATATTCAATAAACTAAATATCTGATCACTTGATCAGCCCTTATATAAAATGATCTAAAAATAAAACGGCAGGAAAAATGCAAATTAACCTCCTCAATTGGCCACACAAGCAACAAGGAAAAAGGGTCATGTTTTCTTTCTTTTTTTTTTTTTTTTTTTTGGTATTGGGGATTGAACTCAGGGGCACTCGACCACTGAGCCACGTCCCATCCCTTTTTTGTGTTTTATTTAGAGACAGGTCTCACTGAGTTGCTCAGGGCCTCTCTATTGCTGAGGCTGGCCTTGAACTTGTGATCCTGCTGCCTCAATCTCCCAAGCCACTGGAATTACAGGCATGAGCCCCCATGCCCGGCTCAGGTTTCCTTTTAAAACATTATGTCAAATAAATTAAAAGATAAAAATATTGTAGTTCTACGTGCTATAATTTTTTTCACCTGGGTGTTTTATGTTCATTTGCTTGAACTAACACTAAGGTTACTATTAAAATCATTTTAACTTTTTTTTTTTTTTACAAATTCATTTATCATGTCTTTTTCATTCAAGAAACCTCTAGTTTTCCCAAATTGTGATTTCTAAGCAGGTCCCTCCACATGGCTCCACCTTGACCAGAGGATCAGATGCCAGAGAATCAAAGGCTATAGGAGGATTATAAAGGAAGATACTGAACCCCTGATTAATGATGTCCTCACAAACCTCCTAAGCTATACTAAATGTGTCCATAAATGCCATCCTAGGTTAATGGAAATGGCAGGCACTGCCACTGCTTTTCTTAAAGAAATAAACTGATACTCGGTTGTTCCTATCATAGCCAAATGTGTTCTGTGATTTCAAACTGCAACATGGCCAATTCCAAGCAGACGTCCTACAAGGCCACCAATAAAAGGAGGTGAAATTCATGGAAACTTGGTTGCATGGTTTGCATACATTCTCAAATATCAAAAGTCCTTAAGGGGCTGGGGCTGGGGCTCAGCACTTGCCTAGCACGTGTGAGGCACTGGGCTCAATTCTCAGCACCACATATAAATAAATGAATAAAATAAAGGCCATCAACAACTTAAAAAAATTTTTTTTAAGTCCTTAAAAAACAGCTCATCTCTGAGTGATCCGGCATATCCACAAAACCACTTTTCATGTAAATAACAGATAGAAAAGAGTCTTCTCAAAGATAATGTTAAATGCCAGATGAAAGATAAACTCTTCCAATTTATCAGTCTTGATGCTTTGTATCAGCAACAGAAAATCCCAACTCCAGCAGAATTAGAAGGTAAATACATTTACTTTTTTAAAAAAATACTTAGTAAGTAAAAAAAAAAAAAAAAAAATACTAAGTGCAAATTATTATTTAGAGTACCAATTGCCAAGTGCAAAAATATCTGTATGACTCAATGACACATAATGGTCTCTGGATCCATCCTCCAGATCCAGCCTCTTCTTGCCCAAGTCATCCCATCTTCTTGCTCCAGGCATCCCATCTGGTCTTTGGGTCTCTTTTTAAGAGTACAGAAACACTCCCCAGACCCCTCTTGAAAAACCTCCCAGATGCTGGAGGCTTAAAAGAGCCTAAGCCACTATCGACCTAACCACACCAAATGGGTGACAGTAGGTAGCTTGGAGCTGCAGCCACCACCAGCCACAACAGCTAGTTGGGCCAGCATGGTCTGATTACCCCATCCAACAAGCCCAAGCACAGGAGCAGCCTGCAGAGGATGACAGCTGGGAACGACAGAGCACCTGGGTCCTCAATGACACTGAGGCTGAGTCACAAGGCGGGAGGCCCCTCCTCTCATTACACACCTATAGTCCCAGTGATCTGGGAAAGCAGGAGGGTCGCAAGTTCAAAGCCAGCCTCAGCAACCTAGCAAGGCCCTAAACATCCCACTACTACGCTTTGATACCATCCCGCTACTACATTCTAAAATATCAAAGTGTTCATTTCACAAATTCTAATTCAAATCAACCAATGTTTACTATTTAATTTTTATGGACAGGAGAACCAAAACTTAGGAAAAATATTCCTTAACTTCAGAATGCGTGTTAATGTGAGTTAGAAACTGACACACACGCAGGGTTTCCACCAAACTGGAGGAATTCAAGTCCATTCCCAGCCACCTCAATGTGCCACACTGACCTCTTTTTAGAATGTGACATCTTGCTTTTATCGAACCCTCCCTTTTTAAATAGATTTCAAAAATATTTTTCCCATGATCCTTCTGTGTGCTAAACAACAAGCATGATCAACTTGAGATTTCTAGGAACAATTTATTTTATCATAACCTTAAATACCTATTTGCCAGCACAACATTTTCAAAGTGGACAGGTAATTTTTTTCATTTTCATTTTTCATTTCAAGTCAGTTTACTTAAGAAAAATTGTTCCATCACCCTCAAGTAAATGGAGTCTGACGTTCAGTACTAATCTATGCCTTACACACAAGAAATGTGTTATTTTTCCAAAGCTGAATAAATTTCCTGATCATATTCAACAATCAGATCATGTTAAGTGTTTTCTTAATAACTTTTTCTCTTCGAATGACATCAATAAAAAACAGAGGTAAAGGTAGGGTGTGGTGGCGCACACTTACAATTCAAATTACTGGGGAGGCTGAGGCAGGAGGATCACAAGTCCAAAACTAGTCTGAGCAACTTAGCAAGACCTTATATGAAAAATAAAAAATAAGCCAGGCACAGTGGCACACACCTGTAATCCCAGTGATCTGGGAAAGCAGGAGGGTCGCAGGTTCAAAGTCAGCCTCAGAAACTTAGCAAGGCTCTAAACATTTCAGTGAGATCCTGTCTCAAAAGAAAAAAAATGAAAAGGGCTGGGGATGTGGCTCAGTGGTTAAGCACCCCTGAGTTCACACCCTGGTACCAAAAATAAATTAACAATAAAAAGGACTGGGGATAGGGGCTAGGACTATAGCTCAGTAGAGCACTTGCCTAGCATGTTTGAGGCACTGGGTTCGATTCTCAGTATTGCATATAAATAAGTAAAATGAAGGCCATTGACTACTAAAAATTAATAAATAAATAAGTTTAAAGATCTGGGGATTCAGTTCAGTGATAAAGTGTCCCTGGGTTCAATACCCAATACCAAAAAAAAAAAAAAAAAAAAGGCAAAAAATATTCAAATGACACAGATCCACCATAGAACATCCAACATAGAACACAGATCCACCAGAGTGTATAACATATGTAACAAGCTCCTACAACAGCAATATAACATTAAGAGAAACGCTGAGTATTCTAGAAAAGACGTGACATAAATCAAACAAAAAACAATTATAAGTACAAAACACATTAGAAATTCACTAAACATACAATTGATCAGTATAAACATGAAAAGTTATTACTAGCCATCAGGAAAACATTTAAAACACACACACACACACACACACACACACACACACAATGAGATATCATTATATATCCACCTAAATGGCTAAAAGGGAAAAGACCGACAATTTCAAGTGTTGGCGAGGATCAGTCACTGGGAGTCTCATACATTTCTGGTGGGAATCTCAAACAGGGAATTCCTTTGGAAAAACAGATAGGAACTAAACATACAGTCATCAGAAGAAGCAGTAAGAAAAATGGAAACAGACCTCCACTCAAAGGCTTGTTCACAGATGCCGGTGGTAGCTTTATCCACTTAACCCAAACCAAAAACAACTTGGTGGCCAAGGAGGAATGGACAAACCACCCTATCCAGACACCAGAACAGGACTGAAGAACAGAAAGGGACTGATAAGAAGACGGGAGCGGGAGAAGGGAGGGAGAGGGAGGGGAAAAGAAAAGGAGAAAAGAAGTAGTCCCAGACACAGTATGTTGAAACTGCAGAGCACCCAAGAATCTTAAAAGCAGCCAGAGAGAAAAGACTGACTTTACAAACAGCCAGCCCCTGCCACGGGACCACATGAGAGCCAAGTAAGACAGGAGCCACCACCCAGAACTGCCAACTGAGGTGACCCATCATTCAGAAGTCAAGATAAAGCACGCAGAACTAGGGAATTCTAAAAGATGCATCTCTGAAAGAAGGGACACCATCCCAGAAGCAAACCTCGGTACAGAAGAAGGATGGTGAGCCCAGTGAATCATACATATAAGAGCCAGGAAAACAGAAAGTCACCGAGTCTGGGGGAAGCTCAGAAATGAGGACGTATAGAAAACCCCATGCCAAAATCTTAATGGACGGTCTGGGTAACAGGTAGTAGGACTCAGGTGAGTTTTACTTTCTCCTTCACACTCTCCTTGTCTGATTTGTGGTCTCTCTCTGTGTGTGTGTGTGTGTGT
Organism: Callospermophilus lateralis; assembly: GCF_048772815.1. Taxonomy (NCBI): domain Eukaryota; kingdom Metazoa; phylum Chordata; class Mammalia; order Rodentia; family Sciuridae; genus Callospermophilus; species Callospermophilus lateralis. The sequence continues at coordinate 99,343,313 of NC_135316.1, read as the reverse complement.
GTGTGTGTGTGTGTGTAATCAATCTGTCTTTTTACATTATGCACCAGCTTTAAGAACCAAACTGCTAAATTAGAATGAAATGGAAATAAAATCAAATATCAAAATTTCAAATTCCTGGTACTTCAATCTGTCGGTGCTAATATCAACTTTCTCTTAAAAACCCTGAAGACTGGAGCTTGGAATATAGCTCAGTCGGTAGAGTGCTTGCCTTGCAATGCACAAGGCCCTGGGTTCAATCCCCAGCACCACAAACTATTAAAACAAACAAACAAACAAACAAACAAAAAAACCCGAAGACTCATTTGAAAGGACATTAAAAGTTGCATTAAAAGACTAAACCCTAGCCACTAAGGGTTTGCTATGTTCCAGGCACTATACTAGATTCAGAATGAGACCAAAATTGTGAAAGTCATTCCACTAGATTTTTAAGATAATAGGTAATCTTTATGAAAAGCATTTCACCAAGGTCTAAGCCTAAAGTGAAGTTACCCTGCTGGTAAAGAGCTAAATCTGGTTTGGCTTTTTCTCTTTTTAAACAAATACAGATATGACAGCTTTATATATGAAATTAATTCAGTATAAATGATGAGTTCCCATATTAACTGCCAATCTTGCAATTTGCCTATAATTTCTATCCCTCAATAGATAAGAAAACTACAATGGAAGTTCATAAGCAGCGCTGAGCAAACCCTCGGTGTTAATCACATCATTTTTTTTTAAACATTTATTTTTTAAGTGTAGATGGACACAACACAGTGCTCATCTTGATGGTTCTCTGGTTAATTTCATAATTATCAAAACCTTAGAGCAACATGTTTTCATAATGTATCAACTGTCCACTTTTGCTCAAAGTATCAACTTGGCAAAACATTTCACTGATTAAAACCAGGACAACTGTAGCTATTAAAAAGCAGTTTCCGGCTGGGGTTGTGGCTCAGCAATAGAGCGCTCGCCTAGCACATGCAAGGCCCTGGGTTCGATCCTCCGCACCACATATAAATACATAAAATAAAGATATTGTGGCCAACTACAACTAAAAAAAAAAAAAGGCAGTTTCTCCACATTGACATAAACAGTGTGTGAGGGCTTCTGCACTAAAAACAAAAGCTGCATTTGACATAAGGGGACTGGAGAAATTAGGGCTTCGAACCATTTGAGTGGAAACCCTTTGGCTCTTTCTGGCTATGAGGAAAAGGTTGATAAGGTAACAGCTAAACCTATGCCACTATGGCAAACCAGAACAGGAGGACAGTGGTCAAGTAGTGCCACAGGATAAAGTCCCCAAGAAAAGGGAGTTGATATACCACTTACCACCCAAAGGTCCAGCTTGGAGAGATCATTCAATCCAAAGCAATAGGAGAGGCACAGACATAAGGTCCTAAGATTTCCTCTATCCTCTCCCAGGCAAATGGTAGCCAACACAGGGAATGCCTGTCTACCAAGGTAGAAAGGATCCAAAATGAATTACAGGATTACATGGGCCCCTCTTACCTGTGCATCTTCAATTACAGGAGACAATGCCTTTCTCTAAAATACTAAGTTGTTCTCAGCAATAGGCGGGGCCAGTTGTAAACGTCTGTATAAAATGCCCAGTTCACCATGCTATCGAAACATTAAGTACCTACAAATTCATTAAGTTTCCCTCATACTCCCAGAATGTCAAGAGGTCATTTTCTTCTGAGCGTATTTAACATGTAAGAAACAGGTTCTTGTTTTTTGGTCTAGTGTTCTCTAACCTCTTTTAGGATGGAAAAGAAAAAAAAAAGTTATTTTTTGTTGTTTACCACAAGTATCCTCCTCCACACATTTTCCAAATGAATTAAACTCCTATGTGCTCAATGAATATTGGACTAGGAACACTGTTTAAAAAAAAAAAAAACCCTAACCTTTTCAATACTATATTTAATTCTTATCTTTTTAAAAAGCAATTTCCTTGGGCAGTTTATTTAATGAAAAGCAAAACAAACACATATATAAAGGTTCTTGACAGTCTCGGCACAATTCTGAAATAACTGCAATAACCCAGCAACAAAGTTGTCTAGGAGCGATTATTTTAAATTTTTCTTTGAGTATATTTGGTCAAAAAAGCAGCATTTCCATTTTAATATGATCCTACATCCATTGGAGAGAAAGGAATATCAATGTGAAAAGGAGCATTGTAATTCTAACTTCAGAAGGATTCCACAATGACATTAACTTCTTCTAAATGAACCAGCACACCCCCGAAGTCACAGGAAGGCACATCCTAGAATCCGGACCCACACAGGCAGTTACCTCCACACCAGGTATTTCTAATTTCCTGTCCACACAAGAGACTCTGGGAGGCACTGGCTAGGCAGGCATCCGCTCACCATCTCCACGGCACTTCCCCCAGTAAACCAGCCACTGCCCAATAATGCTTCTATTTATTTTACCCAGAAGCAGATCTATTAGCCAGACATTCTAAAAACACAAACGTTTCGTTGTGCTTGGAGTAACTCCAATATTGGTGCCTTGCTGCAGAACGATGCTGCAGGAATATAAAGTGAGCCATGTGGATGCTGTATCCACACATGAAGTGCATTGTCAGATCTGTCTATCCTGAAGAGGGACCCACCTGAAAAGCTGGGGGTAATACCCCCCCCCACACACACACACACACACAGGCACACAGAGGAATAAGGGAAGAAAGCCAAGGGTAAAGACTTCCTTATCCGGAAAACCAGCACAATTTTAAGGCAACTCCCTCTTAAAGCTTTCAAGATCAAAAAGGCTTTTCTTTCTCCATCCCCTGTTCAGTAAGAAGAGCAAGACAATGCTGGGGGATGTTCTGAAATGGGCTTGGCAAGTCACCACGTGCAAAGCACATTAAACGTAAACCCAAATGCTAGGCCGGGGTTTGGCTCAGAAATCGCAGCCTGCTGGATGGAAGAGATGGGAGTCCCCGGGGTATCCACGGCTGGAGCCAGGGCTGGGCCAGTCAAACCTGGGAAACTAACAAGGAAGAAGGTTTAACAACAATAATAAAATGAAACAGCCTGAGGCCGCGGGCACTCCGGAGAGCTGACGGAGGGGGAGGGGCGGGAGAAACGGAGACTGTTAAATTGTTCCAGATGAGAAGCAACCGCTCCCACATCTCCACAAGCCCATCTGACACCAGGGTCCGCGTTTCTTTGTGAGTCTTGCCTCCCCTCCTTTCTGGGGAACCCAACATAATCCCCAACAGCCGCTGGTCTACAGCTGCCATAAATGAAATCCAGACCATTACAAGGAACTCATACTTTCTCCCTCCAACACACACACACACACACACACACACACACACACACACACACGGTTCAGCCGGATCACACAGCTAAAGTTTCCGGAACTTGATCATAAAACCACAATCAGAAGTTGTTTTGAAATGCTCACCGCACACACAAAATCTGTCCTTTGCTTAAAAGAAGAAAACCTCAAACTTCGCCCTCCGTGAAGGCGTGCGGTAATGAGACAAAATCTAACTTTGGCAGAGGGTGTGTTGCCTTTGTCACCCACCGAGAGCCTGGCGCCGCGCGTGGGAGAGCTGCGGGCACTCCGTGGCGCGGTGGCATCCGCGCCACCGGCCACCTCCCTGGCCGACAACCGGCCTCGGGGACCGAGATTGCGGCCCGAGGTCCGGAAGCGGCGTCGGCTGCTGTCACCCGGCGGGGTGGGATGGGAGGAAGCGGGGGAAGGGCGCAGGGGGTGGGGAGACGGGAGAGGACGGGCACCGAGCCCCGCAGCCCGGCCGGCGGAGGTGAGAGGAGGGTGCAGAGGGCGGCGCGGACCCCGAGGCCCGGGAGCTCCCGCTATTGTTGCCGGGGCTGCGGGAGCCGGCCGGCCGCCTGCCTCCTCCAGGCGGGACCCCGCGGGCCCGCGCCCACCTCCGCCCGCGCCCCGGCGCGGTGCGCTGCAGGCGTCGGACTCGCACAAGTTGCCGCCCGCTGCCGGGACCACCCCGGCCCCCGCCCGCCCTCCCCGCCGCGGTCATTGTTCGCCGCCGCGCGCCTCCTACCTCGGCGGCGCCGGCGGTTCCGGCGGCTCCCGGTCCTGGCTGCGGGATCTGCAGCTCCCGAGCCCCCGGCTGGCGAGGGCGCGGCGGCTCCCGGCTGCGCCTGCGGCTGCGGCGCGGACTATTAATACCCGCAGGCGGCGGCGGCGCGGGCGCGCGAGCGGGGCTGGCGGTGGCCGGCAGAGGTCCGAGCCATCAAAGGTGGCGCGGGGCGGAGGGGAGGGCGGAGCAGGCGGGGTGGGTGGGGAGCGGGCTCCGGGTCGCCATGGCCGCCTTGACGCCCAGCCGAGCGCCACTCGCGCGGGGAGGAGCAGCGCAAAGCGGGCGGTGGCCTCGTCCCCGCCCCGCTCGAAGCCGAGCGCCTGCAGCCGCTGCGCCCACTCTGGACCCGCCGCCTCCGAGGCCAGGCGAGCGGGAAGTGCCGGCAGCCGCCGCCCCTCCCCGGCCTGGGCCGGCCCCTCCGCGGGGGGAGCCTGGGCGCCCACAGCCCGAGCCGCGGGGACAGCAGGAGAGCCACAGCCCCCTCCAGCGTCCGGGCCGGCGACCTGCGCGCCGGCGCGCCCCGCCAGGCTCCGCCCTGGGGGCAGGTGCGCGGAGAGGTGGCCTGAGGGCCACACCACCTCAGGGCTGTGCCTTACTTGGGCGTACTGCCAAAGCTGGTCTCCACGCTGGCCGCGGAACCGAGCGCGGGAAGCGCCACCAGGGAGACGCAAGCCCTGATGCTGTGATGAAAAGCTAAGTGAGGAGACAGCACCGGCGAAGCCCAGAGCCCCTGGCCGGGATCTGTAGTGCTGACGCCGCAGGTCGCTTTTTGAAGCCCAGCATGAGACTACAAAGTCTTGTGGGGAGTGGTACTATTCAGAGACCCACTAATCCCCCTTCCCCGGGCTACTCGCGGGGGCTTCCAGCACCACCCTGGGTTGCACGGGATTCAGTCCCAGAGGGGCAGTTGTCACCACTGTTCCTGCCCGGGCCCAGGTTCCTCCGTGCAGGCGAACCGCCAAGACTGTACCCACCTCCGTCCCGGTCCCTCCGGGGGACTGGAGCAGCGCCCTGTAGGGAATGGCGTGCAAACGACTGTTTGCCTGCCTCGGGGTTTCTGAAACTATACAGAACTGGGAGCAGGACTCGCGACCCCAGCCACTCTCCCCACCCACCAGCTGCCTCTGTGGTCTCCGCTCCCTAGCTCAGCCTTTCGCTCCTCCCTCATTACGCACGGTGGGAAAGGTCTTCCGCGGCCGCAAGTGAGACAGCTAAGCTTCCCTTGGCTACTGAGTCCCGCCTCTGACTCTAGCCCTGGTCGTTCTGCGCCCTGAAGGAGTTCACTGACCTCAAGTCCCGAGGACACATTTCACCAAGGGGCCACAACTGAACTCAAGAGTTGAATCCAAACTGTGCTGGTGGAAGGACCCCTTAAAACAAAAACGGGGGTTGCAAGAGACGGGTACTTGCCGGTAGCAGCTGGGAGTGGTGTCCAGCGGGGAAGCAGAGCCCGTTGTTGAGTATGAGGCACGGAACTGTTTTTAAATGTCCGCACATTTGGCGAAGGATAGGCCCAGAGGACCTTATAGGCCTGAGACCTAAGAAGAAACAGGCGTTGGAAGTTTGTATTTAAAGTAGTGGGTTTGAGGCCAGTGTGTGGCTTTAGATAAAGCCTAGATCAGATGTCTCAGTCAGTAATCCTAACATGTGTGAGACCTGAGGGTCAATCCCCAGCACTACAAATTTATATAAAACAAATATGGGTACATGGTACAATTTTAAATCAAGCAGTATAGAGGGGTACTAAGTAAGACACCTAAAGGACCTTTCCTGTATCCCCAGTATAGTTCTCAGTTTTCCCAAAAACTTTTAGACTTACAAAACTTTCTGGTCTTATGCAAAGGTATGAGCACCCAAATCTTTCCTATAAAGAGCTCATGCGTCACAGTGAAATTTTTTTATCCCAAAGTTAGCACCCACTCCTCCAAAACAGGTCACCATACCAAAGGTCAAAGGAATCTCTGGATTTAGGGTGCTGCTGCTCCCTGGACATGACAGCATGCACTGTAGGCCACCAAGGAATCAGGCACCCGAACCCTAGGCAGGGAAGGGCAGACTGGCTGCTCTGGTTGTAATCCTTCACCTTCCATGTGGCCTGGCTGTGGTGACTCACTGCTACGGGACAGAGGAGGGAAAAATGAGGTCTGGTCCATGATTAGATCACCAAACACTGACTTCCACCTTGTTAGCAATGTGTCTTGGTGACAGCTCTTGCCTTCTCACTGACTCACTTTGATGAAGCGAGCCACCAAGTTGAGAGATGCCCTTTTGGAGGTCCCATGTGGACATGAACAGAGGGAGCCTTCCATAAATGGCTCATAAGGAAATGAGGTAATGTCCACCAGCCCTCAAGGTACTGAGCCCTACCACCAAGACATCAGTGGGCCAATAATGGTCCTTCCCAATCAAGCCTTAAAATGACTTCAGTGTCATGACAGACCCCAAGTCAGGGGACCCAGCTTAGCAATATCTAGATTCTTGACCATGTTTTGGAGTACCTTGCTTTGCAGAGGTAGATAGCCCACATAGATAAGTAGACAATATGGTAGGAAGAAGTGTTAGAAGAAGCAGGGTCAAAGTCAACTGGAAGACTAGGAATCCCCTTATGTAGTCAGTGGGGTTTTGAACTGTGTTCATTTCCTCAGTCCACAGTGCAGATCCCTCCCCTTTCTGGATCCCTAATACCTAGAGCGCCAGAGCCAGTCTTTTCTCTATAGTAGCTATTTTTTTATGGAACCGGTGGAAACCGAGCTGCAAAGAAAGAATTAACATGACCTGGAAAACTTTGGGGCTGCTGAAAGTGAGACCTTGATTCTTCTGCAGAGAGGATTCCAGGCCTAGAAAGAGAAGCTGGGAGGGTGGGGGGGGGGGCAATGTCAGTGACAGAAGCCAGGCAGGGAAAAGCTGAAGGGGGGAGAGGGGAGAGAACAGAGATCAAGGGAATGTCCACATGGGGCGCTCAGGGCTCAAAGGGGTAGCTGCTGATTCAGTTCTGGTAGATAATGTGAATTATTCTCCAAAGACCCTGCAGCAGTTTATCCTTCCACCGTGGAGATGTAATCTGACCCTGCTTGCACAGGGACTCTGTCCCCGCCCTTTGAATCTAGATAGACTCTTTTGGTCAGGCAAGTTCAGTGGAAGTGAAGCTATGTGACTTCCATGGCTAGGTCATGTAAATCCAGCAGCTTCTAGCCTGTTCCCAGCATAGACCTGCTCTAGGAGGTCCGTTCCACGTAAGAAATCCCAGCTCTCCTGAGTCACCATTCTCCAGAGCCCGAGTGAAGATGTTCGGGTGACAGAACCAGAGGAACTGATCTTGCTGTCATTCAGCCCAGGTGCCAGCATATGTGTGACAAAGCCAGCTTGGAGTGGGTTCTCTAGTCCTTTGGGCCTCCCTAGCCCTTGGGGTTAGACCACCTAATACCATACCACAGAGCAGAGAGGAAGCATCTCAGCTATGTCCAAGTTCCTGTCAACAGAGTTGGTGGTAAACTGAGTATTTCACACCATTAAATTTTGCACAGCTTGCTGGAAGTCATAGGTGACCAGAACACCACCAACAGGCTTCTGCATATTTTCCAGCTCCAGCTACTGGCAAACTTTTAATACTTGTCCTTCTTAGGCGAAAACAATCTCATTTTGTAAACCATCTCTTGACCTTTCTTTTCCCTAGAACTTCTTTCCCTGTCCGTGATCACCTTGCCGTTGGGTTGATGGTTGTCTTGTCTTTTTCATGTTGACTCGGGAGACCTTTTACATGTTAAGGAAATCAGTTCTTTGCAATCCTGCAGTGAATTCTCTTTTTCTGTTTTTGATTGTTTCTTGTACTCTTTTTTGCAGCAAGCTCTCAATTTTTACATTGTCAAATTTTTCAGTGTTTGCTTTTAGTGTTTCATGGTTTTGCTTGGAAAAAGTCTTCCCCATTCAAGACTTAAAAAATATTTTCACACTTTCACAGTTTTATTTTTATCATTGATCTATATGGTATTTCTTGGCATAAAAAATAAGATAAAGATCCAATATTTCTTTTTTCCCAAATGGCTACATAGATATTATTTGAATAATCCATCTCTTTGTGCTTCTTTAAACGCCAACTTCATCCTACATTATAGTCAATATTCTTTTACACTGATCTGCCTATTCCTCTCCCAGTACCAAAATATTTTTTTATAATTTCATAATATATCTTACTATCTGATAGAGCTTGTGCCATATATTGTTATTCAAGAGAGTTTTCTTGACTAGTCTTACTTGTTTGTTTTTCCAAATGAATTTTAGTACCCACAAATTCATAAAATAATTCTAATTACAGTTTTGATTAGTATTGCTTGGAAAATTTAACCTTTAACCGCAGAGTTTCTTCTTTTCTATTTGTAATAACAACAGTTAAAACATACTGAGTGGGGCTGGGGTTGTGGCTCAGTGGTAGAGCACTTGCCCCTCACGTGTGAGGCCTGGGGTTCACTCCTCAGCACCACCTAAGAATAAATAAACAAAAAATAAAGGTATTGTGTCCATCTACAACTAAAAAACAACAACAACAACAACAAAAAAAAAAAAAAAACATACTGAGCTGTTATTACCTTAGTGAAGATTAACTCACTTAACAGGCACATACATCGCCCTGTGAAGTAGGAATTGCATGATCATCTCCATTTTTACACAGAAGAAACTGAAACAGAGAAGCTAAGTAATCTACCCAAGGTCACACAACTGGCAAATGGCAGAGAAGGAGACTCAAGCTCAGGTCCCAACAGCTTCAGAGATCATGCACTTATCCACAGGTTGTGTTGTACCTCAGTATTCCGAAATTTAGGACAGCTGGAGAAATGTTGAAAAATATACTTATTTTAGGATAGAAAATAAAATAGGATAAAAAGAGAGGACATGAGGTCATATTTTTTCTCACTTTCAAAAGGAGACATTTAGAAGGGACCAGAAAGTCACAGGAGGCAATCATTATGAATCTGGCTTGTTGTCGTGCCTTTTGATTCTCAAAGAATGACATACAGGCGGGGAAGGTATATCCTTGTGGATGGTTACATGAAGTATTTTCATTGTTCAAAAATGCACTGCCTTTCTGTCTTCCTGACAAATATCCCATGATCTCACTCATGTGGAATTTTAAAAAGTTGATCTCAGACGCTGAGGGCAAAGCAATGGTAACCAGAGGCTGGGGAGGGGAGTGGAGGGCAGAGCAGGGTCAACGGGCACCAAGTCAGAGACGAGACGGAAGCTTTGGCACACTGCAGCACACAGTGATTACAGATAATGATAATGTGCTGCATATTTTTAAAAGCTAGGAGAAAGGTTTTGAATGTTTTCACCACGAGGAAATGATAAAAGATTGAGGAGACAGATGTCTACCAAGATTTGAACATACCACAATGGATATCACACGGTACCCTACAAATAGGTACAATTCACATATGTCGATTAAAATTGAAATGCAGTGAGCACCTCACACCTATTAAGAAAAATAAGATTTAAAAAAAAAAAGTGTGGGCAAAGATGTGAGGAAATTGGAATAGAAACCCTGTGCATTATCAATAAGCTTATAAAGTGGTTCCTCAAACAATTAAAAATAGAAAGCAATGTGATCCAGCAATCCCACTTCTGGGTGTATACCCCTAAAATTGGAAAGCAGGGTGCTGAAAATGTATTTGCACACCCATGTGCAAGGCAACACCATTCACAATAGCCCAGATGTAGAAACCACCCAATAGCCATTGACACGTGAGTGGTAGGCAAGCACATGGAACGTCATTCAGCCTTAAAAAGAAAGGAAATCATCTACAACACGGATGACCCTGAAGACCTCATACTGAGTGAAATAAACCAGATGCAAAAAGACCCCTAGGTATGTACCCAAGAGAAATGAAAACATTCACTAAAAACTTGTACACAAATGTACAAGCAGTTTTTATGTGAACCTCACAAAACAACTTAGTTGTCCATCGAATGACAACTGGATAAATAAAACTTGGTATGTCAATACAATAAAATATTATTGGGCAATAAAAAAAAAAGAGTAGACTGATAGATGCTCCACCAGGGATGGACTTGAAAAACTTTACGCTCGCTAAGTGAAAATATGTTGCCATAAAAGACCACATATAGTATGATTCCATTCATTGAAAACATCAAGAAGAGGGACATCTATAAAAACAGGTTAGAGGTGGCTTGGAACTGGGGGAGCTGGGGGGAAATGGAGACTGTTAATGGGTACAGATGCTTTGGGGGGTTAATGAAAATATTCTAAATGATTGTAGAGCTTTGAATATATCAAAAGACAGTGAATTGTATGCCTCATATAGGTGAATTGTATGATACATAAATTATATCTTGCCACTCATGGTGGTGCATGCCTGCAATCCCAGCAGCTTGGGAGGCTGATATAGAAGGACTGTGATTTCAAAGCCAGCCTCAGCAACTTAGCAAGGCCCTAAGCAACATAGTGAGACCCTGTCTCAAAAGGGCTGGGGGATGTGGCTCAGTGGTTAATTTTTATATATAGACATATATACATACACACAGACATACACACATGTCATATATATGTACATCTTAATTAGGTTCTTATAAAGTAAAATGGTGGAAAATTTTAGGATCAACTTTACTGTCACCCAATTGTCATATCAACTAGATTTCTTGCTCAAGATAAAGAAAAAAGTTCTCATCATATGTTCTAATAAATTAATACGAATTTCTTAATGAGGAATTTGTCAATGTATGAGACTCATGAGCCTAATATTAATCTGTGATTTATCAAACTGGTTCTAACTGGAGGGCTCTAATAGTCTCTAGCAGGTGTTTTCTTAATGATTCCTAATTACAAAAAGCTCAGGCAGACACACATGAAAAGGAAAGCTACTGAAGTCAGAATGAAACTTAGAAACGCCCGCACACTGCCATGTGGGTCAGGCCGATCCCTGTAAAGTCCCAGAGGTTCTTGACCTTGGGTACACTTGAAATTACCTGGGAAATTGGTCTGGGGGGCAGTCTGAGCACTGGAATCTTTGAAAGGTTCCCAGGAGATTCTAATGTGCAACCAGATGGAGAATCACTGACCCAGGTCAATACCCCTATAGCTGAGAAGGTCAGGCTGGAGCAGATTAGCTCAGAACTTAGATCCAATGGTGGAATCTCACCATGCTCTAGGTAGCCAAAAGGTGCAAGAACCCCCAGCAAGGAGCACATGCAGCTGGAGAATGAGAACGTGATGAGGCCCGACATACTTTTCCTCCTCTAGTTTTTCAAAACATAATATGTTCCATGACTCCAAATCAAACCTCATAAAAACAAGGAATGGAACCACCATTTGACCCAGTTATCCCACTCCTCACTCTATATCCAAAAGAGTTAAAATCAGCATCCTACAGTGACGCTGCCATATCAATGTTCATAGCAGTTCAATTCCCAATAGCTAAGCTATGGAACCAACCTAAGGGCCCTTCAGAAGATGAGTGGATAAAGAAAATGTGGTGTATATACTCAATAGAATATTACTCAGCCATAAAGAAGAATGAAATTATGGCATTGGCCAGTAAATAAATGGTACTGGAGATTATCATGCTAAATAAAAATAGGCCAGTCCCCCAAAGCCAAAGGCTGAATGTTCTCTCTGAAATGTGGATACTAACTCACAACAAGGAAGAGTAAAGAGGGAAAGAATAGAAGTTCATTGGATTAGACAAAGGGGAGTGAAGGGAAGGGAGAAGGGATGGGGATGGGAAAGACAGTGGAATGAATCAGTATCACTTTCCCTTGCTCACAGCGTAACACCTCCTCATCATATACACCACAGAGTGGGAAGCTATGCTCCATGTATGTATAATATACCAGAATATGCTCTTCTGTCATGTATATCTAAAAAGAACAAATTAAAAAGTGAAAAAATAAATGGTTCATGAGCAGCTTCCCTCCTAACCTGCTGCTCCCATCCTGCCTCCCCTTGCCCCGCCTTCCAAACAGCCAGAAATATGTTATTTCTCTCCCTCTAACAGAGAAGGTAGACTTTTAAACTTTTTTCTGGGAAAGTCTTTGAAATCATTTGTTATAGCTACGTAAAGATCCCTTATTCTTTCTCTCATGTCCACATGGTATTGCATTATATGGATACACCATTTTTTTCAATATATTATCTTTTAGAAATATTTTTAGTTGTAGATGGACACAATACCTTTATTTTATTTAATTATTTTTATGTGGTGCTGAAAATCAAACCCAGAGCCTCACATGTGCTAGGCAAGCACTCTACCACTGAGCTACAACCTCAGCCCTTTATCTTTTTTTTGGACTTATCATTTTTGAAGAATTACTTCTTTTTTTTTTTTAAAGAGAGAGAGAGAGAGAGAGAATTTTTTTTAATATTTATTTCTTAGTTTTCGGCGGACATAACATCTTTGTTTGTATGTGGTGCTGAGGATCGAACCCGGGCCGCACGCATGCTAGGCGGGCGCTACCACTTGAGCCACATCCCCAGCCCCAAGAATTACTTCTTTTAAAAAAAAAATTATTTCTTGATGGGCATTTAAATTGTTTCCTATTTGCTATTATCCCCAATGCGTCCATAAACAGCCCGATGTCAGTTTGCACATGTATGCATATAATGGTGTCCTCCGCAATTTTGAGAGACAGTGAGAAATTGCCATCATGAGTGGTTGCGATTTAGAGCCCCTCCCACATTGCCTTGCCCCAGAATGAGTTGTCACACTTTCAAGGTTTTTCTTCTTTTTCTTTTTTTTATCTGGTATTTTAAAAATGATCTCTTGGTATGTTTCGGTTTCCTCTTCTCTCTGTGACTTGCGGCCTTGTATTTTCTTGTGAAGATCTTTCCAGCTCCTCTCCTATCAGTTCAATCACACTCTTCCCCATCAGCAGCCTGGGAGAAAGACCAGATCTCCCCAGGGCCCATGGCTTCACCTACCCTCAGGACCCGATGAGTCAGCAGGTCTTTGAAGGAGAACAAGAATGCTGGACAGGTGGGAGCCCTCCATCCTGGACAAAAGGGACTTGGTGTGTCAAGTGCTCTGAGGGATGGTCATTTACCACCTCTTCCTCTTTCTGCTAATACTAATGGAATGCCTGTGATCTGGGAAGTGAATCCTGCTGATAAAATAATAAAGAAATTAAGATGTGCAGCCCCAAATCACAACTGTAGAAGTCTTCCTACCAATATTCCTACATATCTCTTTTTTATGGATATTGATGGGCAATTATAACATCATTAGCTGCAATTAAACTACCATTTCATGCTTTTCAAGTTTTCCTTGCATTAAGCTACACCAACCTGAGCTAATTATCTAAAACAGTCTTTGAAACCATGCTTTGCATCTACGTATGAAACCCCAACAGTTTGGGCATTTTCCCCCCATTATCTAAAAGTAGAAAAATTCCTGATCCACCCTCTTATTCCTCCAAAGCCCTTTCTAACTTGAGAATTTTATGTGTTTTTATTTTCTTGTTTAGCCTGGTTTCTTTCCGTGTAAGTTAGAAGACCTAACGTGGATTTTCTTGTGGCATCTGGCCGACCCCCTAGGCTCCTTGCTAGACAGAGGTTATCAATCTTTCCTGTTATAAAACTTTCCCAGAGAAAGACCTTTTGTTTTCTCAATACTTCTCTCATTCCAGTATTTATGATCTCGTCACTAAAATAACTTTCCACTACCTATCATCTCAAAATGACCTCATCGACCAGCTTAATGTAATTCAATGCTGATTATTTCTAAATAGTTCTTCAGGTCTCATGAATTAGTTATCAAACCAGATTCACAGTGGAATTGTGACTTTGATTTTTTTTCATGGCAGAATTAATGGACTTTGAATTTTTCCTATGGAGAAAACATTCTGTATTTGTTTCCCATTTAAATAAATCCAGGCATGCAAGAAATATCACTTAAAATTAATTCCTCTTCTAAACCTCATCCTATAGGCAGGAAGAAACTCAGCTGCCGTCCTGGGGGGCATCCCTTCCCTCCCCTACACCCTTCTTGCAGGAGAGTTCCCACACGTCCGGTCTCATCGAGGTGCTAGGAGACCCTCTGGGGACCACATCACTGTCCTGGGCTGCATCTTGGGTCAGTCTGGCTGCTCTGTGACTTCAGGCCAGGGCCCACAGGTGAGGCGGGTCCCTGCTGCCTGCAAGCCCACAGACCTCTCTCTCCTTCTTCTTGAACAAGGTCCCTTCTCTTTTCTAGTTTCCTTCGGAGCCAATGCCTCTTGTTCCACTGTGGCCACAGGCACTGAACCTACTCCGGGTCTCTGCTTCTAAAGAACTGAATCTCTCTCAAAATATCCCAACTTCTTCCTCAGCCCCACCCTTTCCTCCTGACTAGGAGGGCTGAAAGTCGCTACTGTGGGGTCTCTGTCGTTGGCCAAAGGGTAAAGCCATTGAACGATGTCTGGGACTTCGAAACGTGTAGGACATGAGGAAGAACCAAGGAGGTTTGGAACTTAATTATCTCCAGAGAGGACAGGCCGTGGGTCCTGGGGGGAGGAGGGGGCAGGGGCTGGAGAGGAGAGATGAAGGAAGGTGGGGAGGGGGACATTATAGGGAGCAAGAGTGATTCACAAGGAGGTCCAGGGGGACACCCCTGTGGGACCCTCAGCTAGGCGACTTAGACAGGGACACTGGCCTCTTGCCAGGACAAGGTAGCCAGAGCAGATTCCTGGGGCCCCTCTACCTCCATGTCCCTGTTTGACCTCGTCCCTGGAATAGCTTGGCTCAACCATCTGAACCTTTAGATAGACAGCAACTTGAATTTTCCTCAGGTCCAGTGAATGGCAGACGGGGAGCGCCCACCAGCTGGCCGAGGCCAAGGCTGATTTCACGAGTTCCCCGTGGCCGCTGGAACCTGCAAGCTCGGTGGCCTAGAACAAGGCAAATTTGTAACTGTACAGTCCTAGAGGCCAGAAGCCCTAAAACCAAGGTGTCCACCAGCAAGGCTGCCCTGGAGCTCCAGCCTCTGAGGGAGGTCAGCTTCCTGGGCTCACGTCCCCAAAGCTCTGCCTCCTGCCTCCTGCCTCCTGCCTCCTGCCTCCTGCCTCCTGCCTCCTGCCTCCTGCCTCCTGCCTCCTGCCTCCTGCCTCCTGCCTCCTGCCTCCTGCCTCCTGCCTCCTATCAACTCTTCTCACTCTGACTCTCCTGCCACCCTTTTATAATTAAAAATGTAATTGTGATTACACTGGGCCCACCTGGATAATCTCGCCATCACCAGATCCTTAAATTAATCACACCTGTAAAGTCCCCTTTGCCAGGGAAGGTAACAGTCACAGGTTTCAGGGATTAGTACATGGACACCTGGCGGGGGGGTGGGGGGGGTGTTATTATACCTACTGTGCCCATCATCCCCTCGACATCCCATCCCCAGAGAACAGCAAGGGACCCAAAAGATGATGGTCATTCCCTGGTGATTCATTGAGCACCTACTGTGTGCCAGGTATTGTGTCAAGCATCCAGGACGGCAGTGGATACAACAAACAAAAACCCTGCACTTTAGGGAGCTTATTTCTGGCACGGGGGAAACAGAATACCCAGAACATAGAAGCAAAACCTGAAGGAATTGAGGACAGAGAATCCCTAAGGGGAATTCACACTAAAACAGGGAACAGGAAAGGACAGTGTTTGGGACCACAATTTGGGGTAGGATGGCTGGGAGGGCCTGAGGAGAAGGGGCAATTCCAGAAAGTTCCAGAATAAAGGGAAATATGATAGCCATATTTATAAGAAATGCAGGAAGTGGCCAAATGGCTGTTTGGGGAGGAGCAGAGCAGACCTAGAGGAAGCTCTGACTACTCAGGGGTTGGACTCGGGAACTGAGGACGTGGAGGTGAAGGAGGCAGGAGAAGACTTTGGCTTTGACTCAGACTGAGAGGGAAGTGATTGAAGAGTTTTACACAGAGAAGAGACGCCATCCGATGTGCTTCAGGAGCATCTCTCGGGTGATTATGTTGAGAACCGACCACGAAGACAGAGGGGTCCAGGCAAGAGAGGGTGGTGGCATGGCCCGAGGTGGTGATGGTGGAGGTGATGGGAGGTGGTCAGAGTCTGGCTCGTTTGTGAAGGCAGAGTGGGGGTGGAGGGGACTGACAGACTGGATGTGGAATGTGAGGGAGACAGGGAGGAGTCGAGGAGGACACCATGTTGTTTGGCCACTGGACCAATCGAGTTGCCCTGAGGTGACTGGGGAAGGGAGCAGACCTGAGGAGACAGAGCCGCTTGGCGTCCAACATGGGCCGAGTTGGGGGTTTCAATTCAGTATCCAAGAGGAGCGGACAGGTGCAGCTGAACTTAGAGCCTCAGTGGACAGGTGCAGACCAGAGTTAAGCATTTGCCAGTAGTTCGAACTGAATGGCGTGTCCCTCCAACGATTATATATTGAAGCTCTAAACCCCAGAGTGGTGGTATTTGAAGATGGGAGCTTTGCAGGTGATCAAGGTAGATGAACTCAGCAGGGCAGACCACTCCTATTGGGATCAGTGTCCATAAGGGAGAAGAGCACACTGCACACACTAAAGAAAGGTCATGTGAGGACACTGAGAAGTGGCCATCTGCAGGCCAGGAAGAGGGACTTCACCAGAAACCACATCTGCCAGTTTTTTTGATAATGGACTTTCTAGCGCTCAGAACTGGGAGGAAGAAGTTTCTGTTGCTTACCCACGGTATTCAATTATGGCAGCTCATGCAGGTTAAGACAGAAGCCGACAGCACATGGATGGCACTTAAACCCAAGGACCAGATGACTTGACCATGATAGTGAATGAAACTAGACACCCCAAGGACTGAGCTTTGGGAGCTCCCATGGTCATCAGCAGGAAAAATGGGGAGGAGGAGTTTTCACGGATGTGCACGACACTGTCATCTTCTGTGAGGTCCTGCCTGTGCCGTTTGGAAGGAAGAATGAACACTGTCACAGAGAGCCACTTTTGTAAGCTCCCACTTGCAATGCTCCATTTATTTCCGACTGGATACTAAACTGTCTTGAAAGGTGAGGGCAATCTCTGCCTATTAGTCTGCCAGGGGTACTATGACAAAGAACCAAGGTCTGAATGATAACAGAATTTTATTTTCCCACAGTTCTAGAGGCTAGAAGCCCAAGGTCACGATGTCCACATGGTTGCTCCTTATGAGGTCCCCCTCCTTGACTTACAGATGGCGGTCTTCTCCCTGTGCGCATCACGCCCCTTATTATTAAGGTACCAGTCAAATTGGATTAGCGCCCATGTGAATTACCTCCTTTGAACTTAATTAACTTAATTACTTAATCTCTAAACACAGTCACATTCTGAAGTAGTAAGGGCTAGAACTTTAATGCATGAATTTTGGGGAAGTCGCAGCTCAGTCCGTAACACCACGTCAAGAAGCAAATGAGCTCTCTTCTAGTCGTGGTGTTCCACTAACTTCTTGTCCCATCTGTGAGAGAGTTGGGAACATCCTAAACCACTCAGGTTCCAGTTTGCCTCGTAAAAGAACTCTGTCGTCTAAGGACACTGCAGGGTCACAAATATCATTGAATGGACACCAATTTGGCTGTTGGTTCTTGGGTACATTATTCAAAGGCCAGCTGTGTAGAATTTCAGCCACCCAGTGAACTGAGATGGTCTGACCCATGTCAGAAGAGGTGTGATCTGGAGATGTCAACTGCTGGCCATGTGATCTTGTCGGGCTGGTGGTGGTGGTTTTAATTTACTCTGTCTTTGCAGGAAGAGTCAGGTTAGGTTCCACTCAGATTCTGTAGAAGCCCAAGTCTGTCAATAAGGACACATAAGCCAGTGTGAGTTTGTGTTAGGGTGTATCTGGGCACATTGCTTAGCCCTGTATCTTATCACTTCTTTGTTGGTAAATGAAGACAGGGTCCTTTGCTTTGTGTTTACCTCAGTTAATTTTTTTTTTTATAAAGCAGAATATTTGGGTCTGACTTACACAATATGAAGGAATCAAGACACTGAAACATTAAAAGTCCCATGAAATAGAGAATGTCTTTGTGCTATAAACAACACTCAGGACATGCAGAAAAATGGTGAAAGCCTCACATATAGGTCCATAGTCTAAGAAATATGAGTCAGCAGTAAAGGAGAAGGACATGGGAAAAATGGAAATCCCAAAGTAAGTGGTAGAAAAAAATAATTTGAGGGCTGGGGATGTGGCTCAAGCGGTAGCACGCTCGCCTGGCATGCGTGCGGCCCGGGTTCGACCCTCAGCACCACATACAAACAAAGATGTTGTGTCCGCCGAAAACTAAAAAAATAAATATTAAAATTCTCTCTCTCTTTAAAAAAAAATAATTTGAAATCTGAACTCAATATGCCAAATAATCCTTGCTAGAAGAAAACTCAGTGTTTCAATAGAAGTCAGATTAGGGGAGTCCTTAAAATAGATAATATCTCACATAATACAGTTAGAAATTTTTATATTTAAGCCATAGAATATAGAAATCTTTTATCCACAGTTTTACTTTCCATGGTTTCACTTAACCATGGGCAATTGTGGTTCAAAAATATTGAATGGAAAATTCCAGAAATAAACAACTCACGAGTTTTTTAAATTATATGCCCATTCTGAAAAGTATCATGAAATCTCACACCATCTGGTTCTGTTGTGCCCAGAACATGAGTCATCCCTTTGTTCAGTGTTTCCACACTGTGTATGCTACTTGCCCATTAGTCACTTGGTAGTCGTCATATTTATTAGACCCACCATCATGGTATCACAGTGCTTGTGTTTAAGTGACTCTTAAATTAGTTGATGACTCCAAAGTGTAAAAGTAGTGATGCTTTTGATTTTATTAAAGTATATTGTTGCAATAGTTTTATTAATAGCTATTATTGTTAATCTATTATTGAGCCTAATTTATAAAAAAACTTTATCACAGTTATGTACATATAGGAAAAAAAGTAGTATATGTAGTGTTCAGTACATCCGTGGGTGTCTAGAAACAGCTCCACTGAATATGGGAGGTCACTCCAATAAACTATTTGAAAAAAAAAATCCATGTCCATTAAAACCAGTAGTTCTAGAAGCATGAATATCTTTGTTTTAAAAATATTTTTGTATTATATCACAAAATGTTTTTAGGTGATATATAAAGTCAAATAGAAATACATGAGAAGTACTTCAAAATACTTGTGAAAAAAAGATGTTGCATAAAAATAGATAATATTACTATGACGATTAATCAGCATTCCTAGAATTTTGAGTTTTAGTAGACCCACAAGAGATAAACTCTCCAACTTTCCCCTCAGTAGCCAGAATTTCTCTGATCTAGACCTTCTATCTTGGCTCTGGCAAGGTGGCCTTGAACATCTAGCCTGATTTCTCATCGCCTTTGTTTCTGCATTTGTGGAGAAGGAAATGACTTCCTCAGTGACTTTTGGGCAGATGAAAGTAAGCCATACGACTAAAGCATCTATTTAAATAAAATAGGCTTTTTGAAAGACAGACAGGGCAGTGGGAGGGAGGGAGGCACTAGAAAGAACCGCAGAGGCCTGAGGAGACCGTGGTGGTGCGGGGGAGTTGCATGACCCTGCCAGGCGCCTGGTCTCCCCTCTCTTTCCCTCGGGGTCTTCTCACTTGGCTGACTGCAGCCGGCTTGGTTCCTCCTCTTTGAACCGGGCAGTGGTGTCTGTTGGATTCTTTGACCCCCCAGGCCCATCCTCTCCACAGATGTGATCCTAGAGCCTCCCACCTGGGAGCGCATAGCAGGGCCTGACCAGAGCCCCCTGTCCAGCAAGCCCTTGAGGCCCTGCCCTGGGGATCTGGGAGGAACAGGAGGCAGAGCCAGCCAGCCTCTCTGTGCCTCTGGGGCTGTGTCACGTAAACTCCTGCAGGTGAACTGGGAAACCGACACATTGTGTTTGCTGTGTGAAAGAAGACACAGAGGTTCTGAGGGAGGCAGAGGTGGGAGCGAGAGGTGCATTCCATCTCCAGAGCTGCCCTGATACGATGCCATTGGCCGGGATGGCTTCAAACCACAGAGGCCTTCTCTTGGTTCTGAAGGACCGTCCTGAAGGAAAGTGTCAGCGGGCCAGGCTCCCTGCCCAGGCTCCAGGGCAGGCCCCCTCCTGGGCCTTTCTCTCAGCCTCTGGGGTTGCTGGGAATCCGTGGTGTTCCTTGGTTTACAGACACACTGCTCCAGTCTCCACCTGGTCTTCGCATGGGTTCTTTCCTGCCCGGTGTCTGTGTCTTCCCATGAGACCACCAGTCCTGCTGGAGCAGGCCCACCCTCATCCAACATGACATTGCAACGTCATTACACCCGCCAGGACCCCACCGATGCTCCTCGACTTATGACACAGTTACGTCATCATAAACTCATCTTAAATTGCAAAGATCACAAGTTTAAAATGTGCCGAACACTGTAACATCCCAAATGTCCACTGTAGGGTCGATGTTTCCCTGGTAATTAGGAGCTGTGGTCCAGCACCACAAGTGAGGATTGTGCCACACATCGTCAGCCCAGGAGAAGACAAATACTCAAAATTTGAAGCATGGTGTTTACTGAACAGTGTTGCTTTCACCCCATTGTGAGGTCAGGAAACCAAAACTCACACCATCCTAAGTTCCAGGCTGGCAGTTATTTCCACACATCACCACATTCAGAGGTGCGGAAGGCTAGAATTTCAACATATCTTTTTATGGGACAAAACTCATCCCCACACAAAAGGATCTCCTGGACTCACCACAGTGTAGGAGGCCTGGGTCCCTCTGTAAAGCCCAGCTGCCTCTGGATGCCTCCAGCACCCTGCAGTCCACGGACACGGAGTCCATGGCTGCACATGCTGATCCGAGCTGGCTCTGCTATGTATTGTCAGGGGTTCTAATTACTATGCAGGCACAGTCCAGCACCATTACTGTCTACCCTCATCACATCTGAGTCACACCGAAGCATTTGAAAATTTTTCTCTAAATGCCAAAGAGTTGGGAAGGGAGAAATATGAAAACAATGCCACTAACAAGAGACTGGTTTGTAGCCTGGTTGTCATCTGCGGGCACCAGGTTGGATGGTTACCATTCTACTGCATCTGAGCTCTCTCTTTATACATACATACATACATAAATAAATAAATAAATATATATATATATATATATATATATATATATAGAGAGAGAGAGAGAGAGAGAGAGAGAGAGAAGAGTTGTAAATAGCACAATACCTTTACTTTGTTTATTTATCTTTTTAATGTGATGATGAGGATCAAACCCAGTGCCTCATGCATGCTAGCCAAGCGCTCTACCTCTGAGCCCCAGCCCCAGCCCCAGCCCCAGCCCAGCATCTCATCTCTTAAGACAGCATTTCCCAAACTGCATCATGAAGCTAATGTTCTCATGCCAGAATAGGTATTGCATTTTAAATTTTATTTATTATTATTATTATTGCTATTATTTTGTACTGTGAATCTAACCCAGGGGTTCTGTCCACTGAGCTACATTCCCAACTGTTTTCATTTTTCGGGGACAGGGTCTTGCTACATTGATTAGGGCCTTGATAAGTAGCTTAGGGCCTTGCTAAGTTGCTGAGGCTGACCTCAAACTTTCAAACTTCCTGCTTCAGCTTCCCAAGTCACTGGGATTACAGGTGTGCACCATTGTGCCTGGTTACAATTTGGTTTTTATAAAAATGTATTATGGAAGAGGAAACTGAGGCATTTGGCAATTATCACTTTCCCAAGGGTTCTTACTCAAAAATAGCAAGCCTGAGATTGGGAATATGTTCCCTTTATTTCAGTTGACCAATCCCAATAGTAAGACAAGATACTGATATATCACTGTAATATCTATGGACAGTAATTGATTGATTTTCAACTCTTCTCAGAAATCCTCCTATGTATCAGGCACTGAACAAAACACATTCTAGGCACAAAGCCCACCTGGCAGCTCGGTATCCCTGCCTTACCAAGGTATAAGTTAAAAAGGAAAGTACAAAACTGACCATGATTCAATCAAGGTCCCATGCAGCAAACTCCCAGATCTGGTTTCCGCGTGGTTCTAAGCAGACCGTGTTTCTACTGTTGGTGCAAATTTCATTCCTGTTCCCTCATTTGTTCTGTTTTCTGAAATAAATGTTTTAGTTTAAAAAATTATGAAACAAATGGCATGAAAAAGAAAGGAAGGGGACTGTTCTATATTTTGAGAGACTTAAGAGACAGAACTAAAGAACATTTGTGTAATTTGTCCTGAATCTGATTTAAGCAAAACAAATATAGAGAGGCACACTTTGAGACAACCAGTGGATTTTGATTATGGTCTGGGTATGGTGATTCCAAGAATTATTGTTGATTTGTTAGGTGTGATGAATAACCTGGTGGTTATGTAAGAAAATACCCTTAATTTTTATAGATACATAATGAAGCAAGTAGGAGTAAGATGACAAGAAATACGAAACATACTTTAAAATATTATGACAAAGAAGAAAAAATGGCAATAATTTTGATGATAATTTAACCTAGGCATTATTTGAAAGGAATTTATTCTACTATCCTTTCCACCTTTGTTTAAAAATGTTCATGGTAAATTTTTAAAATACATGTTAGTAATATACGGGTAGTAATTAGCACATTATAACTGTCAATCATGTGATAATAACATCAACATTTTGCCTCATTTTCTCAAGTAAGTTTCTGGTGCTCTTGGGAATGGCATGGTATTTTTTATATTTTAGTGTTTTGATAGTCTTTAAAGTAAACCTAAGTCATCATGTAATTCCATGAATGCATTCTTCAAAATGATTTGCTCAAATCAGGAACAAAGTTAAAAATCCCTTCTTTATGAAACTTTCAATTATTGCTGAGTGGACCAATAAAACAATAAATTAATAATCATAACATACCAGGTGGTGAGAACTGATAATAAATAAAGCAGGGAAAGGAACAGAGAAGAATGGAGTGAGGTGTTGTTCTACTCTGGTGTGGTGTGGTGGTAAATTTTATGTGTCAGCTTGACTGGGCCATAGGGTGCCCAGATATTTAGTCAAACATTATTCTGGGAATTTCTATAAGGCAATCTTGGAGGAGTTTGACATTTAAGTTGATAGATGGAGTCAAGCAATTAGCCCTCCCTATGTTGGTGGGCCTCACCCAATAGTGGAAGGCCTGACTAGAGCCAAAGGCTTGCCTTCCCCTCAGTGAGAGACCTCCTCCTGCCTGTAGGCTGGGACATGGACCAGTCTGTAGGAACCTTCAGACTCAGCTGCAGCTCTGCTCCTCCTGGGTCTCCAGTCTGCAACTCACTTTGTGCATCTTGGGTCATGCCACCCAACTGGTTCTTGTCAGTGCCTTATAATCGATCTCTGTTAAGGCTTAGATATGAGGTGTCCCCCCAAAGCTCACGTGTGAGACAATGAAAGAATTTTCAGAGCTGAAATGATTAGGTTACCACAGGTGTAACCTAATCGGTTCATTAATCCACTGTTGCGGATTCACTGGGTGGTATTACAGACAGGTTGGGTGTAGTTGGAGGAAGTGGGTTATTGGGCCTTAGGGGTTTATATTTTGTCCCTGGTGAGCCCAGCACACTCCCTGCTTTGGCTGTCACGTCCTGAGCTGCTGTCCTCCACCACACCCTTCTGCCATGGTGCTCTGCCTCCCCTCGGGCCCAGAGCTATGGAGTTGGCCAACCATGGACTGACTCTCTAAAACCATGAGCCAAAATCAACTTTTTGTCACAGCAACACACAGATGACTAACACAATCTCTTTGTCTCTATACACATCCTGTTGATTCTGTTTCTCTGACTACCACAGGTGGTCAGAAACCCTTTTCTGATGTGATGATATTAGACCAGAGACGTAAACACAGAGATGGAACACGACATATGGTCACACGGGGAGAATGTTCCAGACAGAGGGACTAAGATGTGTCTGTGAATCTGGGGAGACTAGAGATGGGGAGAGGGAGAAGAGGCAAGATCGGAGAGGAACTCACACCAGATGAGGCTGGGCATGTCAGGGGTCCCCAGGACCACCCTGAGGTTCGGTGATTCACAAGCACACACAGGACTCAGCACAGGGTCCCACTCACATAAGAGGTACTCTATGATGAGCTACATTGCTAGCATATTTTGTTTTTTATTTTGAGACACAATCTTGCTAAGGCTGGCCTCAAACTTGTGATCCTTCTGCTTCAGCCTCTCGAGTCACTACAGGTGTGTGCCACCACGCCCGGCACACCTTTGATTTATTATAGAGGAAGGATTCAAGGCAAAACCAGTCAAGAGAAAGGGGGCATGGGGCAAAGTATAGGGGAGCCAGGTGCCTGCTTCCAGAGTCCTGTAAATTCCCAAATGCTAACCAAGGGCCACGTCATAAATGGGTCTTTCTAAGGATGTTAATGGGGCCTGCTGTATGCTTTTTTATGCAAAGGACTTTGCTGTGCTTTGAATGTGTCCCCCAGAGCACCTGAATTGGAAACTTAGTTCCCAGTGCAGAGAGTGTAGGAAGTGGGGCCTGATAAGATCCTGACAAACATGAGGTGGATCAAAGTTGCAGAACTAGAAAACATGTGCTGAACCATCTCAAAGGAAAGGTGTTTAATCACGTTCTTGCCCCTACAAACCTTTGTGGCCTTTGGAGGTGGTGGTGGTGGGGACTGAGCCCAGGGGTGCTCTACCACTGAGCCACATCCCCAGCCCTTTTATTTGTTTATTTATTTTTCATTTTGAGACAGGTCCTCGCTAAATTGCTAGCTGGCCTTGACTTTGCTGTCCTCCTGCCTCAGCCTCCCAAGTCACTGGAGTTACAGGTGTCTGTCGCTGTGCCCAGTTGTGTGTGTGTGTGTGGTTTTTTTTTTTTTTCCTTGTATATTGTTTTTCCCAAAGAGACTATTTCACTAGAGGGGCGTGGCTGAAACCATCAGAGTTCCATGTTCTTTCACTTCTCAGCCAAGAGGGAAGCTCTGAGCGAGATCAGTTCGCTGTTGAAAATCCAGAGCCCGCCTTGCTCTCTACCTCTGAGGGGTGTGTGAGTCAATTTTCAGCCTGGTGTATATTCAAACAATATTCCCCGAGGGCTAAGATTGGCAGCCTGTGCCCAGAGCTTGGGGTCTGTGGGAGGAGGAGAGAGGGAGCCCCTTTCCCTGTGGGGATGACGGGGCTTGGCATGGGCAGTGGGAACTCAGTCAGCCTGAGACCTGATGGGCATAGGACCTCATCAGGCCAGAGCCGGCGGCTTGTTCTAACCCCAGCGACAAAAGGGCAGGGTGCGCTGGAGCACTTGTGTGTGGAGAGCCCGGGGCCGGATCTCTGTCTGGCAGGATCTCCAGGGAAAAGAGCTACCAGGGGGATATGTGTGCACATCCGTGTGCCTGGCAGGTTAGCAGCCTGGACTCCAGCAGGAGCTGGTGCCGTGGCCTTGGGGTAAAATCTCCTCTTTCCTAAGGGTACCCTGGGTTGGCTCCTGAGGCCTTCAGCTGATTAGAGGAGGCCCACCCAAGTCATCGAGGGTAACCTGTACTTAAAGCCAACTGATTACCAGTGTTCACAACACCTGAAAAATGCCGTCACAGCAACACCTAGACGTGGTTAACTGGGTAACTGGATACTACATAGAGTCTGGACTAGTTGAGACAAACTGCTGCAGGAAGAGAAGCCCAAGAGGCACTTATGCCCTCCTGGGTGCAGTGGGGCCATTCTCTAGGTGTACCTGGTAGGGTATAAATGGGCCATGCTACAACTGGGTGAGGCCAGGCGGGTCCAGGGGAGGCCCATGAGTGCTGGCCCTTGACACGGGGCTTCTCTTAGATTAGGGTGCAGTGTTCTCCCAAAGAATGACCCAGGTTGAGGTGAATCCCAGCCCCCCACACAGGAGAACAGAGCTTCACCTTACAGAGCCCAGGGGTACCCTGGGCACACTCACATCTCAACCCAGACAGCTTTACTCAGAGGAAAGTTACCCACATGTGGCAACCAGAAATGTGTTCCTTCACGACCCAAGACAGCTCTCAGCACACAGTAGCTGCTAATTAAATGTCCCTTCTTTCTCCCTTAATTCTATATGGGGAAGTATTCAGACTATCCTATGTACTAGCCCTATGCTCTGGGCTCTCTAATTTGTCAATATTTTTCTTTAAAATATGTGGCATCCAAAATTTGATGTAATGTGTGCAGCATTTACTGAAAAAGTAAAAAAAAAAAAAAACTATTAAAAGTGTTGACTGACCTTTATTTATTTCTTTATATGTGTTTCTGAGAATCAAACCCAGTGCCTCACACATGCTAGGCAAGCACTCTATGACTGAGCCACAGCCCCTGCCCACAGCTATCTCTTTTTTTTAATGATCAATTACTAGATGCCAACCAATTCATTTAAAGATGCAGCTGGAGGGGCTGGGGCTGTAGCTCAGCAGCAGAGCACTTGCCTGGCTTGTGTGAGGCACTGGGTTCAATCCTCGGCACCACATAAAAATCAACAAATAAAATAAAGGCATTCTGTCTATCTACAACTACAAATCATTAAAAAAAAAAAAAGATGCAAGTGGGTATTTTTTTCTATACTGCTCTGCATGTGTTCACTCACAAACATCACTGAGAACCTACTACGTGCTGGGCATTGTTCTAGAGGCTGAGGGTACAGTGGAAACAGCAGCAGATGTTGGCTGAGCCAACAGGGAAGCACACCTGATCCTTTCATGTAACTAGGAGGGTCTGAATCAGCCTAAGGGCCAGGGGGCACCTAGCAGTGGGAATAGGTGCAGGGTGGCAAGGGAGGGCCTCTTTGCACAGCTCCTTTTGGACAGGGACCTGGTGATGACCAGTTGCTACATGAAGAGCCGAGTGTCATCCAGTTGGCTCAATAACCAATCACCAAATCAAACAAAACCTAGAATTTTGTTTTTATGGGAATTAAGCCTGATCTGTTTATCCTTTCCTTAGCAAGGAATGTATGCACTGTGTTTAGGTAATAACCACATTTTCTTTCTTTTTCTTTTCTTTTTTTTTTTTTTGACAGTGAAGTGTTTCTTTCTTTCTGTCTTTCTTTATTTTATTTATTTTTATTTTTTATTTTTTATTATTGGTTGTTCAAAACATTACAAAGCTCTTGACATATCATATTTCATACATTAGATTCAAGTGGGTTATGAACTCCCAATTTTACCCCAAATACAGATTGTAGAATCACATTGGTTACACATCCAAATTTTTACATAATGCCATATTAGTGACTGTTGTATTCTGCTACCTTTCCTATTCTCAACTATCCCCCCTCCCCTCCCCTCCCATCTTCTCTCTCTACCCCATCTACTGTAATTCATTTCTCTCCTTGTTTATTTTCCAATTCCCCTCACAACCTCTTATATGTAATTTTGTATAACAATGAGGGTCTCCTTCCATTTCCATGCAATTTCCCTTTTCTCTCCCTTTCCCTCCCACCTCATGTCTCTGTTTAATGTTAATCTTATCCTCCTGCTCTTCCTCCCTGCTCTGTTCTTAGTTGCTCTCATTATATCAAAAAAGACATTTGGCATTTGTTTTTTAGGGATTGGCTAGCTTCACTTAGCATAATCTGCTCTAGTGCCATCCATTTCCCTGCAAATTCCATAATTTTATCATTTTTAGTGCTGTATAATACTCCATGGTGTATAAATGCCACATATTTTTTTATCCATTCATCTATTGAAGGGCATCTGGGTTGGTTCCACAGTCTAGCAATTGTGAATTGTGCTGCTATGAACATCGATGTGGCAGTATCTCTGTAGTACGCTCTTTTAAGGTCTTCAGGGAATAGTCCGAGAAGGGCAATAGCTGGGTCAAATGGTGGTTCCATTCCCAGCTTTCCCAGGAATCTCCATACTGCTTTCCAAATTGGCCGCACCAATTTGCAGTCCCACCAGCAATGTACAAGTGTACCCTTTTCCCCACATCCTTGCCAGCACTTGTTGTTGTTTGACTTCCTAATGGCTGCCAATCTTACTGGAGTGAGATGGTATCTTAGGGTGGTTTTGATTTGCATTTCTCTGACTGCTAAAGATGGTGAGCATTTTTTCATGTACTTGTTGATTGATTGTATGTCCTCCTCTGAGAAGTGTCTGTTTAGGTCCTTGGCCCATTTGTAGATTGGGTTATTTGTTAACTTACTGTCTAATTTTTTGAGTTCTTTGTATACTCTGGATATTAGGGCTCTATCTGAAGTGTGAGGAGTAAAGGTTTGTTCCCATGATGTAGGCTCCCTATTTACCTCTCTTATTGTTTCTCTTGCTAAGAAAAAACTTTTTAGTTTAAGTAAGTCCCATTTGTTGATTCTTGTTATTAACTCTTGTGCTATGGGTGTCCTATTAAGGAATTTGGAGCCCGACCCCACAATATGTAGATCGGAGCCAACTTTTTCTTCTATCAGGCGCAGAGTCTCTGATTTGATATCAAGCTCCTTGATCCATTTTGAGTTAACTTTTGTGCATGGTGAGAGGAGGGGATTCAGTTTCATTTTGTTGCATATGGATTTCCAGTTTTCCCAACACCATTTGTTGAAGATGCTATCCTTCCTCCATTGCATGCTTTTAGCCCCTTTATCAAATATAAGATAGTTGTAACTTTGTGGATTAGTCTCTGTATCCTCTATTCTGTACCATTGGTCCACCCACCTGTTTTGGTACCAGTACCATGCTGTTTTTTGTTACTATTGCTCTGTAATATAGTTTGAAATCCGGAATCGCTATACCGCCTGATTCACACTTCCTGCTTAGAATTGCTTTTGCTATTCTGGGTCTTTTATTTTTCCATATGAATTTCATGATTGCTTTATCTATTTCTACAAGAAATGCCGTTGGGATTTTGATTGGCATTGCATTAAACCTATAGAGAACTTTTGGTAATATCGCCATTTTGATGATGTTAGTTCTGCCTATCCATGAACAGGGTATATTTTTCCATCTTCTAAGATCTTCTTCTACTTCTCCCTTTAGGGTTCTGTAGTTTTCATTGTATAAATCTTTCACCTCTTTTGTTAGGTTGATTCCCAAGTATTTTATTTTTTTTGAGGATATTGTGAATGGAGTGTTTTTCCTCATTTCCGTTTCAGAAGTTTTGTCGCTGATATACAGAAATGCCTTTGATTTATACGTGTTGATTTTATATCCTGCCCACTTTGCTGAATTCATTTATTAGTTCTAGTAGTTTTTTTGTAGACCCTTTTGGGTCTTCTAGGTATAGAATCATGTCATCCGCAAATAGTGATAATTTAAGTTCTTCTTTTCCTATTTTTATGCCTTTAATTCCTTTCGTCTGTCTAATTGCTCTGGCCTCATTTTCTAGTCCCTGTATTCAAGGGTCTGATATCTGGGAGCCTTGGACCCTGGAGGGACAGCCCATCCTAGGCTTAGCCAATTTCTAAAGATAGTAAAGGACTCTCTGCGAGTGTAGCCTTCAAATGCAACCCAGCCAGCCCACAGCCAACTCCACCGCTCTCTCTAAGGGCAGCTCACGCTTAGGGCCACTGTCCACCTGCCCTAAGTCTCCAGTCAGCCACTAGACAACTCGAGGCAGCTCCTGTGCCCTTAACCCGGCCCATCCTGAGCCTGCTCCTCCTGCCTTTCCACTGAGACCCCAGGACAAGTTCTCCACATGCTCCCCCAGCTCCTCTGCTTCCCAACAGAGTCGGTGTCTCCCCAAGTGGCCTTACCCTGGGGGACCGTGGGCATGACCCGCCATTAGTTTCCATGTCTGTGTCTCAATGTGCCTGATAAAAACAAATCCTGGTACAGTCCTAAAGAGTGTGCAGTTACTTGTGTCTTACCGCTATAGCCTTGGACCATTTGAAACTCTCGGGTCGTCTTCCATCGCAGTTCTTCTCCTTCCTGTCTTCGCGTCACCTGAAGAGTTGATAAACGACTCCTGCCCGTCCAGATTCACGTTCATCTCACATTGTCACCAGGGACCCTCAAAGTCAATGCACCATCATTATATAACCTGACGTGGGTCACTCACTTTATTTTAACTTCTCCAAAATCTCCTCCTCACAAGCATCGTATTTCTCTATCTTCTGACACCAAAGATGTTAATTACCTGGTAAAATTAGAAACATTGGACTCTAGAGTCACCGACCATTGACCAAGAGTCAACTTCACAGAAAGCCAATGGGAGAATTTTGCATGTGTTGAGCTCAGCCATATGGTTTGCTAGTAGTCATCAGGTTATTATTATTTCTTTTCTTTTAAGTGCTGGGGATTGAACCCAGGGCCTTGGGCATGTGAGGCAAGCACTCTACCAACTGAGCTATAGCCCCAGCCCTTCATGTTATTTTTTAAATACTCACGGGAATAGCAAGGATAATGAAGGAGACGGTCATCATTATACAAAATTCAAGTATGGGGCTGGGGATGTGGCTCAAATGGTACAGCACTCGCCTGGCATGCGCGAGGCACTGGGTTCGATCCTCAGCACAAAATAAAAATAAAATAAAGATATTGTGTCCACCTAAAACTAAAAATAAATAAATATTTAAAAAATTCATGTATGAAGATGTAAATTTGGTGTCAACATACCTTATATACAAACAGAGATTTGATAAATCGTGGTATAAAGGTGTAATAAGAATTTCAATGCAAAAAAATTATGAATGTAAAGCACTCCTCTATTGTGATGTATGTAAGAAATAATAAAAAATAAATAAATAATTTTTTTAAAAAAACCTTAAAAAAAAGAAATAAAACATTAATGATGCTACAGAAAAAAAATAAATAAATACTCATGAGGAAGCTTTGCCAAATGGATTAGTCTATAAATTCACCTTATTCTGTTTCAAAGAAACAGGAAGGTCATTTGCTGTGACTTAGATTCTTTGCTTATTGGCTCTATAAAAATCCCAAACATTTCTAATAAAAGAAGATTTAGAGAGGCTGGCATGATAATCAAACTCATTTAGAGAAAAGACAATCATTGGTGAGTCATGACATAATATTCCCAACATGTAAAACAGAGCGGATTGTGGACACTAACTAGTATCAAAATCATGAACACAACCCATATTTCAGAGAATTTTAAAAGGAAAAACGAAAGTGAACTGAGCATTTATTTTCATTAAAGGAAAATACAAAAATAATATCAAAACTGCTTTTTAAAAGTTCTCTTCCTTTCAGTCTCTACTCCCATTTCAAATACAATGGAATATTATATGTTTCTTATAAATGTTTCTTAGATTATGAAAGTGTGAAACTAATATATGCTTCTATTAAGGCGATGAATGCTACTTTTAAAAATAAAATTAGTGTCTAAAAGGACTTGAGAGTTTTTTTAAAAATTAAAGTCTAGAGAATAGGTGCTTTGCTTCAGTGAAATAATATTATGCTGTGGTGAGTCCAGGCTTTTAGGGGTTTTTATTACAGTTGGGGACTTCTTTTTTCTTTGCACAAAAAAGAAACATCAAAATGAATCACCAAGGACGAATTTCTTTTTTTCTTTCCATTTTAAAAAATTTCTCAAATTTTTGTTGCTTTCAAAAAAAAATTAAGTCTTTTAAGATTTAACCCTTTACTTAGGAAAAAAAAAAAGAAATTAACAGCCCTTATTCCACCTTGCTGTTCTAAAATGAGGCAAAAACAGATCTTGTGGGCTGCCTCGGGTCCTTTGGTGAAAGCCAGAGGAATCACAAATGCCATTTCAGCGACAGTAATTTAGTAGGCGCCCTGCGACTGGCCTGGAAGAGAGCATCGTCAGAGACTAAGTAGGCCAGCAGCCTTGGCATGGGGAGCCCGAGGAGGGATACAAATCAGCCCCTCAAACACAATGTTGACCTCATTTCAAGGCAGTTGATAGTAAAAATGTTGTTTCACACCTGGGGAAAACAATACCTATCTTCAGACAAGCATGATGAAAACAGTGAATGCTTTTCAGACCTGGAGAGAATATTAAATATTTAAGAACCACATGGTATTTAAGAGTGGGTTGATTCTGCTTCACAAAGTGTACATAAAATTGCTTTTAAAGGTTGTGATTTTCAGAAATGCAGATTTTTGTCGTGATTTAGGAGAGTGGAGAGATGAGGGCCAGGCTTTGCCTATGTCCACCTCTTTGTGACAGGGGACAGGCTGGAAGGCTCTGAACGGAGAAGCTGAAGGAACCATCTTAGAAGTGGTCAGCTCTCGAGAGGGGGAGGGGCCACGGCCAGAGGGAAAGTTCTGCTCTTGCTTCACCTTGAGCAGTTACCTGCACATCAGGGGCCTCTGAACGTGATCACATGGTTGGATGCTGCACTGCATTATGCTGCAGAACTCTTAGAGGACAGATCAATAGCATGAGCTGGTGTGGATCCCAATGCAAGAAAATGAGCAGATGTTTCTGAGACCTAATTTCAAATCTATTTATAGAATTGGTGAAGAAACTCCACCCAGCTACTCACCCACCCTGGAAAGTGCAGAGTATGTATCTATTTGCTTGTTAATTTATCAATTTTACTTTTAATCATGGAAAATTCCAGACATACACAAAGAGAACAGTACAATGGACCCCCACCAGCCAACTTTGACACTTATCAACTCTCAGCCAATCATGTCACGTTTGATCCATGCAGCTCCATCCCAGGGACACCCAATCAGCATTATTTCAAAGCAAATCCTAGACATCATATAATTACACCCATACATATTCTGGTATATTTATATAGGTGTAGGTGTATGTATATGACCGTATTTGAGATATGATCACAATACTGTGATTTTGGAGAGAGATACTGTGTTCAAGCTCTCCCTGGGCGTCTCATAAATGTTTTGGACAGTTTTTTGTTCGAGGCAGAGTCCACACAAGGTCTGAGCAGTATGCTTCTTTAATGTATCTCTTATGTCTCTTTTAAATTACATATTCTTTTCCTTGCAATTTTTGTTGTTGTTGTTGAAGGAATTAGGTCATTTGCCTTGGATAGTTTCCCACAATCTTGATTTTGCTGACTCCATCTCGTGGTATTAGCATGCTTCTCTGACTCCAGTATTTCTGGTAACCGGTAATTAGATTTAAAGACTTGATCTGATTCTGTTCAATTTGGGTGGGGGGTAGGGATAGAAATACTTTCAAAGTGAATATTGTGTTTCCAGCAGGAGGTAAATAAATCTCTGGTCTCTTTTTACTCATTCTGATGATAATCCTTGCATACACTCTTTTTTTTTTTTTCTGCATAAACTCTTTATTTCATTTGCAAACATTTGAATGCCAAGTGGATATTTTTAGATGTGATAATTTAATCATGGTTATGTGTTTAAAAAAGGAGTCTTTTAGAAATACATACTGAAATATTTACAGATAGTCTATCATTCCTCCTTCATTTTTTGAAGCTAAAGCTGAGAAAGAAACTTCTAGAGGAACACAGTTCATACTAAAAAGGTGGACCAAATAATTCATCATTTGCCTATGCTTATCAGTTTTTGAAATAATAATTGGGTGCCATAGGACTTCCTAGGAGTGGCACATCGCTGTGTTTTTTAATGCAGTTGCAATGTGGCTTCATGGATTTGAACATAGGTGACATGTGTGTGGCATGGTCTCTTCTGTCCCAATACTTTAAGCATATAGCTGCACAGCTGTAAAAGTAACTTTCTTATTATAACTGCTTTTCAAAGAAGCCACTGTGAAAAATAATAGGCTGGCAGGAAAAGAGAGAATTTTTTAAATGTAGCATAATGAGAAAGAACAATAAGGAAAAACAAGTAAGGAATCTCAAAACAAGCAAATCTAATGTACAATCTCTTGAGGCTCCATGTGCAGCTGGAGGCTGGGGAAGGAGGATAAAAAATTCGAACCTCAACCCTAGCGAATCCAGGCTCCCAGTGTGGGGAGCTGTACCGAGCCTTGTCAAGGGAACAACCATCTATTTTCCCCTTCATGCAAGTGGCTGCATGGGGTACCACAACTAAGCCCTTGCATTTCTCTACTAAAACCTGGGGTGCAGGTGCCTGAGCAGAAAATGGGCTGTTTCCATTCTGACACTCAACATCTGAAAGTGTGAATAATACTCTACCGGTGGGCCCCTTAGAACAGTTCAATGACTAACAAACTCACTGAAGAAATTCATTAACATTCTCTATGTTTATCCCCAACCCTGGGGAACGAACCCAGGGGTGCTCAACCCCGAGCTGCAGCTCTGGCCCTTTTTAGTTTACTTTCAGACAGTAAGTTCCTCAGGTGGCCTCCAACTTGTGGTCCTCTTGCCTCACCTCTGGAGCAGCTGGATCACAGGATGTGTAATGTACCCAACTAATTCTCTGTTTCACAGCTGGGGACCCAGACACAGATCTGATTCATGACCACCCAGCCGGCAGCAAGAGGGGAAATGGAAATGGAAATCATTGTTGTTGCTCTCAAAACTCAGGGACCCTGAGGCCTTAAGAAACCTGCCTAAGGCCACTGCAAGAAGATGAACAAACCCTTATTAGAGGGATAATTAATTAGTCCTGAGACCTCACAGCAAACGGAATGCGTTAATAATTCACAGCTGCCAGGCCCCTACTTCCTGGGAGACCTTGTGTGTGCCCTTAATGACTCATCTTGGGCAAGGCCACAGCTGAACAGCCATCCAGGGAAAGCCCAGCCTTGGCCCTAAACCTGGCCGTGGGAAAACTGCGGAAATCCTACCCGCCCAGGGACTGGCTGGTTTGACCCCTGTATTAATTATGCTTTTTATTTTCTTCATCTTATGATGCTTTGGCATCTCTTGGGGCCTTACGGATCTGGGGACAGGCTGCCTCTCCTGGGGCTGACACATTTCTGGAAGAAGGAGACAGCTCGCCGTGGAGAGGGGTCGGTTTCCTCCTACTCTCTCAGGTTCTGTGGCTGGAACCCAGAATGAAGCTGATGCAAAATAGATTAACAAAGGACAAATATAAAAATCACCTAAATTTTGATGTCCCCAGCAGGCAAAGTCAAGTTTATAAAAATATAAAGTTTCTGTAAAACTAATAACAATACTTTCTACAAGTAATTAGTTTCTCACATACATAATATAAATATAAATGTATGTAATATAAACACTAATGTAATATAAATAAATGTATATAAACTAATATATATATATTTAGTTGTAGATGGACACGCTACATTTATATATTTATTTATTTTTAAGGGTGGTGCTGAGGACCAAACCCAGATGCTATGCAAACCTGCTACCCCTGTGTCACCACCCCAGCCCAATCAAACAGTTTTTGTATGCTAAAAAGATTGATGATTAAATATGCCAGGAATGGGGCTGTTATTCAGGCAGTAAAAGTAGAATGCTAAATGCATCCATTTTAAGCGCTTTCTGTTCCTAGTTTACAAAAGATAAGAAGATATTTTTCTGTAAGGTCAAAAAATATCTGTGAAAAAAATTAGTCTGTGGGGCTTTTTTTTCCTCTTAAAAATCAGCGAGCTAGGGTCTGGGGCTGTGGCTCAGGGGTAGAGCACTCGCCCCGCGTGTGGGAAGCACTGGGCTCGATCCTCAGCACCACATAAAAGTAAAATAAAGGTATTGTGTCCATCTACAGCTAAAAAAATATTTTTAAAAAAAATCAGCAAGCTATTCAGAAATGGAGAATAACTTGAGTTGATTGAAAATAAATAATAAAAATAAATCTTTCTGTGAAATTTCAAAGGAAAAAAACCCATAAAAATTGACTTAAGGAGGGATCCAATATGGCGGCCGGCGAGGAAGCTGCACTTTCAATATCTCCACATTAACGGGATCAGAAACACCAATTAAAACAGCTACATTCTACCTACTGAGGATCTTCTAGCAAAATTCCGTTGAAAGGAGACCTGCCGAGAATTAGTAAGTTTATTAGACGTGACAGTTTGCCCCAGACAAGTGAAACTTGACTGGCAGCGCGGGCTCAGAGTCCAATCCCGCGGCCACCCGCCGCTTCTGCAAGCGGCAGGCGGCCCAGAGCAGCGCAGCAGAAGGGTCCCCGCCCAGCCAGCAGACAGCGCCCGCCATCCCGGCTACCCTGGCGGCCCTGCTTTCGCTCGGCGAACAGCCACCCCACCCGGCTGGTTCTTAGCCACGCCGCTGCAGCCACCCGGCTTTACAAGCGCCCCCGGCGGCCCTGCTCGGCGAGAAGGGTCCCCGCCCTGCCGGCAGACAGCTCCCGCCATTCCGCTCTTGTTCTGCAAGCAGCCACCCCGCCCGCTTGGTTCTTAGCCACGAGGCTGCAGCCGCCCGGCTTTACAAGCGCCCCCGGCGACCCTGCTCGGCGAGAAGGGTCCCCGCCCTGCCGGCAGACAGCTCCCGCCATTCCGCTCTTGTTCGGCAAGCAGCCACCCCGCCCGCTTGGTTCTTAGCCACGAGGCTGCAGCCGCCCGGCTTTACAAGCGGCCCCGGCGACCCTGCTCGGCGAGAAGGGTCCCCGCCCTGCCGGCAGACAGCTCCCGCCATTCCACTCTTGTTCTGCAAACAGCCACCCCGCCCGCTTGGTTCTTAGCCACGAGGCTGCAGCCGCCCGGCTTTACAAGCGCCCCCGGCGACCCTGCTCGGCGAGAAGGGTCCCTGCCCGGCCAACAGACAGTTTCCGCCATCCCGGCTACCCTGCCGGTCCCGCTCTTGCCCTGCAAACAGCCACCCCGCCCGCCTGGGTCTTAGACACGCGGCGGCAGCCGCCCGGCTTTACAAGCACCCCCAGCGGCCCTGCTCGTCGAGAAGGGTCCCTGCCCGGCCGGCAGACAGCTCCCACCATCCCGGCACTCCTGGCGGCCCGCCCGCTCTGCGAAGGGTTACCCCACCCGGCTCTTAGCCACGCGGGCGCCATCTGCCTGGCGCTGAGGGAGCCCCCGGCGGCCCAGCGCAGCCAGAAGGGTCCCCGCCTGGCCCGACAGAAGGCACGTGCCCTTCCGGCTCTGCTAACGGCCCTGCCCACCCAGGAAAGGGCTCCCCACCTTGAGAGGATGGGAAGGAAATCTAACCAAGCCTCTATGAATTAGCGAACTGGGATCTAAAACCAGAGATTATATCAGACCAGAGACAAGCCAGTTCCACCTCTCCCTTCGGTCACTCCTGCAAGGAGCCAGGGGCCCGCCATAGCAGAGAGGGGAAGTCACCAAAGATCGGCCAAAGAGATTCCTTCCCAGCGGACTCTAAATTAGCAGGAGCGGCGAGGGAGCCGGACGGAGCTGGCGGGAACCGTGGCAGCGGCACGGGAACCGGCGGGAGCTGAGGCGGCGCTGACGCAGGAGCCGGCGGGAGCCGCGCGGCGCGGGTCTCCCAGCTACAGCACCCACCAGTGCTGACGACTGAGGTCTCTTGCACCAGATACGGGGGCGTGGCTACCAGAAGAAAGAAACGCGATCAGTATGAAAAAAACAAGGAAAGAAAGGACCACAAGCAATGCAGGTCAACTCAACTTTAGAAGAGGTAATATCTGCAGCAGATGGAATGTCAGATAAAGAATTCAGGATATACATGCTTCAGATGATCTGGAGTCTCAAAGAAGACATTAGACAGCAAAATCAGACAATGAAAGACCACTTCGACCACTTCGACAATAAATTACACAAACAAATCCAAGAAGCAAAAGATCAATTATACAGGGAGATAGAGGTTATAAAAAACAAACAAACAGAAATCCTGGAAATGCAGGAAACAATAAACCAACTTAAAAACTCAATTGAGAATACTACCAGCAGAGTAGAACACTTAGAAGATAGAACATCAGACAATGAAGACAAAGTATTTCAACTGGAGAAGAACATAGACAGCTCAGCAAAGCTGTTAAGAAACCATGAGCAGAACATTCAAGAAATATGGGATAACATAAAGAGACCCAACTTAAGGGTCA
The DNA here is from genome assembly GCF_048772815.1 of Callospermophilus lateralis. Lineage (NCBI taxonomy): Eukaryota > Metazoa > Chordata > Mammalia > Rodentia > Sciuridae > Callospermophilus > Callospermophilus lateralis. Next base: position 99,305,545 of record NC_135316.1, on the reverse strand, counting down.
TGGGGATACAGGAAGGTATTGAGGTCCAAACCAAAGGAATGACCAATCTATTCAACGAAATAATACGAGAAAACTTCCCAGACTTGAAGAATGAGACAGAATCCCAAATCCTAGAAGCCTACAGGACGCCGAATGTGCAAAATCATAAGAGAGCCACACCTAGACACATTATAATGAAGATGCCCAACATACAGAATAAGGAGAGAATTTTAAAAGCTACAAGAGAAAGGAAGCAGATTACATTTAGGGGTAAACCAATCAGGATAACAGCTGATCTTTCAACACAGACTCTGAAAGCTAGAAGATCCTGGAATAACATATTTCAAACGTTGAAAGAAAAGGGGTTCCAACCAAGAATTGTGTATCCCGCGAAATTAAGCTTCAGGATGGAAGATGAAATTAAAACCTTTCATGATAAACAAAAGTTAAAAGAATTTGCAGCTAGAAAACCAGCTCTTCAAAACATCCTCGGCAAAATATTACAGGAAGAGGAAATGGAAAATATCAATGAAAACCAACAGCGGGAGGTAGTACAGTAAAGGTGGGGGGGAATAATCAAAGAGGAAAACAAACCATGTTTAATAACATAAATAAACAAATATGGCTGGAAGAACAAACCATATCTCAATAATAACTCTAAATGTTAATGGCTTAAACTCACCAATTAAGAGACACAGGCTAGCAGAATGGATCACTAAACAAGACCCAACAATATGCTGCCTTCAGGAGACACATCTGATAGGAAAAGACATACATAGACTGAAGGTGAAAGGTTGGGAAAAATCATATCACTCATATGGACTTCGCAAACAAGCAGGAGTGTCCATACTCATTTCAAATAAAATAGATTTCAAGCCAAAGTTAATCAAAAGGGATGAAGAGGGACACTACATACTTCTCAAGGGAACCATACACCAACAAGACATAACAATCATAAATATATATGCCCCAAACAATGGTGCAGCTATGTTCATCAAACAAACTCTTCTCAAGTTCAAGAGTCTAATAGACCACCATACAATAATCATGGGAGACTTCAACACACCTCTCTCACCACTGGACAGATCTTCCAAACAAAAGTTGAATAAGGAAACTATAGAGCTCAATAACACAATTAATAACCTAGACTTAATTGACATATATAGAATATACCACCCAACATCAAGCAGTTACACTTTTTTCTCAGCAGCACATGGATCCTTCTCAAAAATAGATCATATATTATGTCACAGGGCAACTATTAGACAATATAAAGGAGTAGAGATAATACCATGCATATTATCTGATCATAATGGAATGAAATTGAAAATCAACAATAAAAGAAGTAAGGAAAAATCATGCATCACTTGGAGAATGAACAATAGGTTACTGAATGATCAATGGGTTATAGAAGACATCAAGGAGGAAATTAAAAAATTCTTAGAGATAAATGAAAACACAGACACAACATATCGGAATCTATGGGACACATTGAAAGCAGTTCTAAGAGGAAAATTTATTGCTTGGAGTTCATTCCTTAAAAAAAGAAAAAACCAACAAATAAATGATCTAATACTTCAACTCAAAATCCTAGAAAAAGAAGAGCAAAACAACAGCAAAAGAAGTAGAAGACAAGAAATAATTAAAATCAGAGCTGAAATTAATGAAATCGAAACGAAAGAAACAATTGAAAAAATTGACAAAACTAAAAGTTGGTTCTTTGAAAAAATAAATAAAATCGACAGACCCTTAGCCACGCTAACAAAGAGAAGAAGAGAGAGAACTCAAATTACCAGCATACGGGATGAAAAAGGCAATATCACAACAGACACTTCAGAAATACAGAAGATTATCAGAAATTATTTTGAATCCTTATACTCCAATAAAATAGAAGATAGTGAAGGCATCGATAAATTTCTTAAGTCATATGATTTGCCCAGATTGAGCCAGGAGGATATTGACAACCTAAACAGACCAATATCAATTGAGGAAATAGAAGATACCATCAAAAGACTACCAACTAAGAAAAGCCCAGGACCGGATGGGTATACAGCAGAGTTTTTCAAAACCTTTAAAGAGGAATTAACACCAATACTTTTCAAGCTATTTAAGGAAATAGAAAAAGAGGGAGAACTTCCAAATTCATTCTATGAGGCCAACATCACCCTGATTCCTAAACTAGACAAAGACACTTCAAAGAAAGAAAACTACAGACCAATATCTCTAATGAACCTAGATGCAAAAATCCTCAATAAACTTCTGGCGAACCGGATACAAAAACATATCAAAAAAATTGTGCACCATGATCAGGTAGGATTTATCCCTGGGATGCAAGGTTGGTTCAATATACGGAAATCAATAAATGTTATTCACCACATCAACAGGCTTAAAAATAAGAACCATATGGTCATCTCGATAGATGCGGAAAAAGCATTCGACAAAGTACAGCATCCCTTTATGTTCAAAACTCTAGAAAAACTAGGGATAACAGGAACATACCTCAACATTGTAAAAGCAATCTATGCTAAGCCTCAGGCTAGCATCATTCTGAATGGAGAAAAACTGAAGGCGTTCCCTCTAAAATCTGGAACAAGACAGGGATGCCCTCTCTCACCACTTCTGTTCAACATAGTTCTCGAATCACTGGCCAGAGCAATTAGACAGACGAAAGAAATTAAAGGCATAAAAATAGGAAAAGAAGAACTCAAATTATCACTATTTGCAGATGACATGATTCTATACCTAGCAGACCCAAAAGGGTCTACAAAGAAACTATTAGAGCTAATAAATGAATTCAGCAAAGTGGCAGGCTATAAGATCAACACGCATAAATCAAAGGCATTCCTGTATATCAGCAACAAATCCTCTGAAATGGAAATGAGGACAACCACCCCATTCACAATATCCTCAAAGAAAATAAAATACTTGGGAATCAACCTAACAAAAGAGGTGAAAGACTTATACAATGAAAACTACAGAACCCTAAAGAGAGAAATAGAAGAAGATCTTAGAAGATGGAAAAATATACCCTGTTCATGGATAGGTAGAAGTAACATCATCAAAATGGCGATATTACCAAAAGTTCTCTATAGGTTTAATGCAATGCCAATCAAAATCCCAACGGCATTTCTTGTAGAAATAGAGAAAGCAATCATGAAATTCATATGGAAAAATAAAAGACCCAGAATAGCAAAAACAATTCTAAGCAGGAAATGTGAATCAGGCGGTATAGCTATACCAGACTTCAAACTATACTACAGAGCAATAGTAACAAAAACAGCATGGTACTGGTACCAAAACAGGCAGGTGGACCAATGGTACAGAATAGAGGACACAGAAACCAATCCACAAAACTACAACTATCTTATATTTGATAAAGGGGCTAAAAGCATGAAATGGAAGAAGGATAGCATCTTCAACAAATGGTGTTGGGAAAACTGGAAATCCATATGCAACAAAATGAAACTGAATCCCTTTCTCTCGCCATGCACAAAAGTTAACTCAAAGTGGATCAAGGAACTTAATATCAAATCAGAGACATGGCGTCTGATAGAAGAAAAAGTTGGCTATGATCTACATACTGTGGGGTCGGGCTCCAAATTCCTCAATAGGACACCCATAGCACAACAGTTAATAACTAGAATCAACAAATGGGACTTACTAAAACTAAAAAGTTTTTTCTCAGCAAAAGAAACAATAAGAGAGGTGAATAGGGAGCCTACGTCCTGGGAACAAATCTTTACTCCTCACACTTCAGACAGAGCCCTAATATCCAGAATATACAAAGAACTAAAAAAATTAGACAATGAGATAACGAATAACCCAATCAACAAATGGGCCAAGGACCTGAACAGAAATTTCTCAGAGGAGGACATACAATCAATCAACAAGTATATGAAAAAATGCTCACCATCTCTAGCAGTCAGAGAAATGCAAATCAAAACCACCCTAAGATACCATCTCACTCCAGTAAGATTGGCAGCCATTAGGAAGTCAAACAGCAACAAGTGCTGGCGAGGATGTGGAGAAAAGGGTACTCTTGTACATTGCTGGTGGGACTGCAAATTGGTGCGGCCAATTTGGAAAGCAGTATGGAGATTTCTTGGAAAGCTCGGAATGGAACCACCATTTGATCCAGCTATTCCACTACTCGGTCTATTCCCTAAAGACCTAAAAAGAGCACACTATAGGGACACTGCTACATCCATGTTCATAGCAGCACAATTCACAATAGCAAGTCTGTGGAACCAACCTAGATGCCCTTCAATAGACGAATGGATAAAAAAAATGTGGCATTTATACACAATGGAGTATTACTCTGCATTAAGAAATGACAAAATCATAGAATCTGGAGGGAAATGGATGGCTTTAGAGCAGATTATGCTAAGTGAAGCTAGCCAATCCCTTAAAAACAAATGCCAAATGTCTTCTTTGATATAAGGAGAGTTACTAAGAACAGAGTAGGGAAGAAGAGCATGAGAAGAAGATTAACATTAAACAGGGATGAGAGGTGGGAGGGAAAGGGAGAGAGAAGGGAAATTGCATGTAAATGGAAGGAGACCCTCAGGGGTATACAAAATTACATACAAGAGGAAGTGAGGGGAAAGGAGGGAAAATATAAGGGGGAGAAATGAATTACAGTAGAGGGGGTAGAGAAAGAAGAGGGGAGGGGAGGGGGGAGGGGGGATAGCGGAGGATGGGAAAGGCAGCAGAATACAACAGACTCCAGAATGGCAATATGTAAATCAATGTGCAACTGATGTGATTCTGCAATCTGTATATGGGGTAAAAATGGGAGTTCATATCCCACTTGAATCAAAGTGTGAATTATGATATATCAAAAACTATGTAATGTTTTGAACAACTTACAATAAAAATCAATTAAAAAAAAAAATTGACTTAATGTCTTTACTGGGACCTTCAGGAGGAAAATGAAGACCCAAAGAAGACTCTAGGTCCAACAGTGTATGTGCCTTTTTACACAATGACAAACCGTGGGGAGGTGACAGGACAAAGGGGCCTGGGCTGGGGCAGTACATTGTGGGACAGTGACAAGGAAATACATAGAGGGAAATCGATGGAAAATGAGGACTCTTTTTTCACAATACCTTGATTCTATTTATTTATTTTTATGTGCTGCTGAGGATGGAGCCCAGGGCCTCACATGTGCCAGGCAAGCTCTGCACCGAGCCCCAGCCCCAGCCCCAGCCCCAGCCCAACAAGGGTATTTTAGTAAGTGTTTGTAGGGGTCACCTGAGCCCCAGCTCAGGCCCTGGCAGTAAGAAGTTCCTCTCTTCCTGGCGAAGGGCATCTTTCTCATGGGCAATGTGTGGAAAGGGGAGGTCCCGGAGCCTTTCTGCCACCTACTGCTTCTCCAGTGCTGGCAGCTCCCAGTAATCAGCGAGCCCAAGTGGCAGGCTTCACAGGGGTTTGTCAGAAAGAACAAAGGCTTGCTCTTCCCTGTTCTCACACTGCAATGCACACAGAAGACTCCATGACCCTAAAAGGCATGGCCATCTCCCCCACTCACCAAGCAGGCCAGCTACCAGTTCTCCATCAGCAGATGCCAGCCTGGTGTCCCCCCATCCAATTTGGTTCTGACACTGTCCACATGGAGATGGTGTCAGATCCTATAGGTGGAGAGCTCAGTCTCAAAACTGTCCCTACCCAGTCCTCCAATTCAGATGCCAGTCGCAAGCCCCAGGTTATTTACGGGTGCTTCTGACTGACTGGCTATAAATCGGGGTTCCTGAGACCCTCTCCTCCAATTCAATTAATATTCAAAGTGGCTCACAGAACAGGGCAACAGCCAGGTGCCATGGCGCACACCTGTAATCCCAGCATCTCGGGAGGCTGAGGCAGGGGGATCACAAGTTCCAAGCCAGGCTCAGCAAAAACAAGGCACTAAGCAACTCAGTAAGACCCTATTCCTAAATAAAAAATAAAAAAGGCTAGGGAGGTGGCTCCAGTGACTCCCCTCCCCCAACCAAAAAAAAAAAAATAAACATGTTCACTGGTTTATTGTAAAGGGCATCACAAAGGAGGCAGATGGGCAGTGTGGGAGCAAGGCCTGGAGCAGGACCCCCCACCCTCTCCAGGACTCAAAGATCCCCAAACACTGTCCCTCGGGGTTTATATGGAGACTTGATTGCTCACAGACTGGGTGGGGCAACCCAGCCAAGATGGTGTCTTTGGATTCTTCTTGGCCTCTCTGTGTAGCTTTCCTTCCTCCCCATTTGCGACAGGACCCCTCTGGAATCGGGAGGTCTTTCACCTACTCTCAGACAAGGTAAGCCAGAGATGGGTGGTTGGTTGGTTGGTTGGTTTATTTCTATGGTCAGTTCCAGACAGAAGAGTTGAGTTCCTATGACCCACCTTGGGGAACCATGAATGAAAACCAAAAAATAAAATAAAATAAATTTTGATACGCACATAAACACATACACAATCAATCCTAATATCACAGGAGGGATGTTCTAAATCCTTTCACCTAAGATTTGCCTTCCCATACGCAGACCGGCCAATCCAAGGCTGGGCCCTACCTCCCACCTTAACTGACTCTCACATAGCAAGCTAACATTTTTCCTGTCCTACCCTAAAACATCCCAGGGCCTGGGACCAAGCAGCTGGAGACCACCCATAACCCAAAGCCCACCACATTATTCAAACAAACCAATCCTAAGCTCTTTCTTCCATCCTCGTTGTCTTCCCAGGGACACCCCAGTGTTGGCCTGGCCCTGGCTCCTGTCCTCTGCCTCCTTCCCACTTTGATGCTTCCCCTGTGGCCCTGGGTAGGATGGCATGTCCCCTTCTCAGCAAATGTTGGTGATGAGTTCTTCTCTCAAGGGCCCTGGGTCTATCTGTGCTGTGCTCAGTCATAACTCTATGCTTTAAATCCTGGACCTGATTTTAAAAGGCAGAAGGGCAAAAAGGAGAAGCATGAGGAACAGGCAGGGGCCGCAAGAAGCAGCACAAGATCCTAATGGGAGCAATGGAGAAGGGCTGCGGAGTGTAGGTCCTTCCCTGCCCTGATGCAAGCAGGTGCAGACAGCAGGCAAACTGCAGGCTGCGAAAGGCCACAAGTATAAATAGTATCACTTCTGCTTTATCTAGATGCTCCCGTGTTCCAAGTGCATTATCTCATCTGAGCCTCAAACCTCTCCTTAAGGTAGGATCAGAGCTGCATATGCTTCAGATCCTGTTTGTTCAATGAAACACTTATCATACGCAGGGGCCAGATTTCAGAAAATCCAGATATCAGATGACATGCTCGGGGGTTAGACGTATTACTTTCCAGTTCCTGTTCCTGTTGTGGAAGCCTGGGCATTGCAAATAATTCAACAATTGTGGTAAGGTTATTGCTAATTATTGAGTGAATTAATTTAAAATAATTTGCACATGCTCATGTTTACAGCAGCATTATTCACCATAGCCAAGAAGCAAAAACAACCCAAGTGTCCATTGATTAAGCAAATGAGTAAACACTGTGTGGCAAATGCATATAAGTAACATGATTCAACCTTAGGAAGTCTCATCGAAGGGTACTACAAGGACAAAACTTGAGGACATTATGCCAAGTGTAATCAGCCACTTACAAAAATACAAACCCTATGTGATTCTATTTATGTTAGTTATCTAAAGTAGACAAATTCATAGAAATGGAAAAGAGAATGGTGGTTATCAGATGGTGAGAAAAGAGACGAGGCCCATTTAAACTAGAGCGTTATTTCACTACACATCCTGTGCATTTGTGTGCTGACGGCAGCTTTACTCATCTGTGCTGTCCTGGAAGGCTCTTGTAAACCAGGGGCTTCCCTTATTAGCCCACCTACCTCATACAACACTTGGCACATAATAGACCCTCAATAAATTTTTTTTCTGAATAAGATTGGCAAAATCTTTGATAACTTATGAATCTGAGGGATTGGACTGGCTATATAATTTGTGAGGACAAGTATAAAATGAAGAGACAGGCAGTTATCAAAGCTGGCCTTGCTGGGGGTGGGGGTGTGAATACATGGGGACTTTACTACACTTTGCACTTTATTTTGAAATGTTCAATAATGAAATGTTTCTTATTTTGTGAATTGACTAGATTTCCATCGGTAGGGAGTGATACCTAACAGTGATTCTAGAAGTATAATCCCAGAAACATCATTACCAGGAGCACCTGAGAACTTTAAAAAATGCTAATGGCTGAGCCTTGCCTCAGTCCTACCAAGTCAGAGGCTGTATGGAGGTGGGGACAGTCTCCTGATTTATGAAACCTTTGCTGCAGTTTGGGAGTATGTTTGAGTATACATGTTGCCTAAGGTCACACATCTGATTATTAGCAGAACCAAGACTTGAGCTCCAGTGCCAGCTGTGAGGTCATTCTCTCTTCATTACTAGATAGACAGATAGAAGGTGGAGCCAGAAAACAGCCAGCTTCTCAGCTTCAGCCCATGGTGACACTATGATCTGTACTCCCGTGGTCCAGAGTCCTTCACTAAGAGATAAACCAAGCCCTTCAGCCCCTGAGCAGCACTGTGTGATGTACAGATGCACCTGCTCAAAGATACAAATAGCCCCAAGGGGTCAGGCAGCACTGTGGTCACTGGGGAGTGTGTCCTAAAGACATCACTGTGTCCACAGTGTGGTACCTGTGTGGGCTTCAATGTGCTGACTGGGTTATTCAGGAAAATACTAACTACTAATGTGGGCTTAAATTGAGAAGAATATTAAGTTGACTTGTGTCCCCTAGAAATATATGTTCAAGTCCTAATCCCAGCACCTGTGAACGTGACCTTATTTGAAGTAGGGTTGGTCTTTGAAGATGGAATCAGGTTAAGATAGAGAAGGAGGATCCGATCCAATATGACTTGTGGTTCCCTAAGAAGAAAACCAGAGCCAAAGACTCAGAGAGAACATTGTGGGAAGACAGAGGTTGACTGGTGCAAGCCATCTATAAGCCAAGGAATGCCAAAGATTGGCCACAAGCCCCCAGGAGCCAGGCTAGTGCGTGGGACAATCTCCCTCCCAACCTCCAGAGGGAGCCAGCCCCATCCACACCTTGGTCTCAGACTTCCAGGCTCTAGAACTGAGAAAACATGTTTCTGTGGTTCAAACCCCTCAGTGTGTGGCTCTGTGTCATGGCAGCCCTAGCTTCAATAGCAGCATGGAATGTTTTAGAAGATAACAGTGCAGACAAGCAGAAGCAAGTGGGAGGAGTAAGGTTCTGGACAGATCCTTGCTTGGGCATCATGAGTGCCTTGGACATCGGTCAGTCCTCAGCATCTGTGGAGGCTCCCATTCCACAGGGCTAAATCCTGGAGAATTGAAACCAAGCAAAGAAAGCACTAAATTAAATATAGTCTACCCTCCTACCTGGAAAAGCAGTCTTTTATACTAATCTGAAAGTTAAGGTCTGTTAGAGAACTGTGGAACACTCCAGAACATTCTGGAATCTTGGAGAAATTACTCCTCATCTAAAAAAACAATACAAAGCAAAATGCCCTCAGTTTGTCTAGGGTTAAGTCCTTCTCTCTGGGGACCTGAAACAGACAACAGAGCTCCACTGGGCGCCCCACTGAGGCGTTCCTCTGCTGCTTTTTCCTTCATGGAAATGAATACAAAACATTTTCCCTAAAGTAAGGTGCAAAAAAAAAGGAATACAGAGCTCTTTTTTGAATGGTTTAACAATACCGCTGGGTCAGATTCCTTCTTTCAAATTAATTATATTATTGTGATCCATTGAAACAAGCTTTCTTCCATAACATTTTTATTTTTTAGCAGTTTTAATAGAATTCAAATGTTTATTGCTGCCTGTTTCTACAAACCAGCTTATTTTACCCAATTAAAATGGAAATACCAATAGGGCAGTCCGTAGTTAGGGGACCTTTTAAGACATTTGGTGTTTGGGGAGAATTTAATGAGTCTTCACATTAGCCTCAGTTTCTGCTCAGCAAGGCACATGTGAACCCTGAGAGGGCAGGGAAGCAACCAGGCGTCTCCTTTCACTAACTGACCAGTGTCATCCTTTAAAGGTTTTTGAAAAGCAGAATAACAAAAGAATTAACTCCCCAAAGGAAGAATTTTTAGACTTTTGGAAGATGTCACAGATGTTTGTTAATATTATTTTAAATACAATGGGTTTGACAATTCTCACAAATGTTAGACAATTAACTTAACGTTTGCCTATTAGGGTTCCCACAGCCACAGCTTTTAGGAGTGCCCACAAATCTTAATAACTTAGTGGTACCAGGGATTGAATTCAGGGACACTCGACCACTGAGCTACATCTCCAGCCCATTTTGTAATTTTATTTAGAGGCAGGGTCTCACAGAGTTGCTTAGTGCCTCACCATTGCTGAGTCTGGCTTTGAACTCACGATCCTCCTTTCTCGGCCTCCCAAGCTGTTGGGATTACAGGCATGTGCCTCTGTGACCGGTAAACTTAGTTGTACTCTTTTAAAAAGCATTGAATGTCATTCAGATTGAATAATTTAATTAGTACTATGTAATGTTCCCTTTTATCTTGCTTTTTAGACAGTGTTCTGGAAAGAAAGAGCTTTCTGAACTAGAAAGAAGAAAGAAATGCAATCCAATGGTTGTGAGCTGCACACTTTTTTTCAAAAGAAGCCATTTCTTACAAAGGTGAGGCAGGGTCACCTATGCCCAGGAGTGATCATATTGAAGGATGGAAGAAAGTCCAAGATGCTGGCTTTTTCCATCACTTTAAAGTAGTTTCAGAGCAGTCCTTTTGTTAGGCAAAGTTAGAATGCTCCTGAAGGACAGTCAAGAGAATCAAGAAGAGACAGAGGCTGCCACCAGGAGTCTGGCTGCACTTTTTTTTTTTTTAAGAAATTTCTTTTTTTAAAGTTGTAGGTAGACACAATACCTTTATTTTATTTATTTATTTTTCTATGGTGCTGAGGATCAAACCCAGTGTCTCACACATGTGAGGCAGGTGCTCAGCCACTGAGCCCCAATCCCAGCCACCTGGCTGTGTGTTGTACCTCACCTCACTAAATTATCAAATTTAGCCCTCTGTTTTACGTCTTTAAAAGTACAATCATGCTGGGTCCCACAGCTAGTTAGATTGGCACTAAATTCAGAAGCGATCAATAATATATAAATCAGAATGCCAAATTGCCAATTGATGAAGATATGTTAACTAATTTATTCCCTTCACTGTTCTCACGGTGCTGAGAAGGCTCAGGTGTCCAGACTGAACACTCATTTCCAAGCACTGAGGTTCTTGGAAAGCCAAATGAGTGACTAGCAGGTTGTGTGGCCAAGCTTAGCGCAAAGAGCAGTGGCTATTTTTGAGGGTGACTCCATTCCTGTTATGGTGAGACCACAGCAGCTGTCTATGATCGGCTTGGTACTGTCCTCCAGAACAGATTTCTTACACTTTTGAAATTCCTTTTCATGTTTTGTCATGGCCCACCATTGTGATCAGATTGATTCATATTTATTTGAGATCCAACATATTTATGTGAAGTCAAGGCTTCAGAGTTATATAATAACGAAACTTTAGGTTTGGATCTGAAATGTTCCCCAATGGCTTGTGTGTTGGAAGCACTGTCCCCAGTACAGCAAGACTGAGAGGTCAGGCTTGTAGGCAATGACTGGATCATGAGTGTTCAGACCCCATCAGTGGATTCATCTACAGGATGGATTCATCCATTGATAATTGAATGAACTACTTGGAGGTGGGACCTAGTTGGAGAAAACAGGTCACTGGGAGCTGTCCCAAGCCCCTTCCCGCCACCCATCTCCTTTTCTTTGCTTCCTGGCCGCCATGAGCTGAGCAGTTTCCTTCCGCCATGATGTCTGCATTGACCTCAGCCCCAGAGCCACGGAACAGACTTATCATGACCTGAAACCCTGACCTATAACCAATCTTTCCTCCTTTAAGGAGTTGTTGTGGGGTAATTTGGGTACAGCGATGAAAAACTAACACATTTAAGCTGGGTGTTTACAGATGGAGCTTTTATAAAAGAAAATAAACAAATGCAATCCGAAAACGCTCAAGACCCAGAAGATGCACTGAGGGACTGTAATTAATCAGCTTTTATCAAGACAATCAAGGAGTCCTCTGACAGCTGAGTATGTGTCCAAAGAGCCAGGCCCTAAAAGGATGAAAACTGTGGGGAAATGGGGAGAGTGGACCAGTATTCTGAGAAGATAAGGTCTGAGACGAATTTGGAGAAGAGTAGGAGGGAGAGGAACAAATTCCATATGGAAACCTTCACGGGTGGACACAAAACAGTGACAGTTACAATGTTTCAGGTGGGAAATAAGAGTACTGCAGAGACTTAGGAAAGTCCTTACCGCTGGGGATGAGGGACCCACAGTGTAGCTCCCGAACCCTTAAATATCACAGAAGAAAACCGACACACCATTTTATTTATCTTCTAGCTAGATATTTTCTTTTTGTGTTTAGGCATGCTTAGTTTTATTAATGCTTCGAAATACAGTTCACATACAGTGATTCAGACAGTATAAAAATGTTCAGGGTGATGGAAAACACTATGGTAGTTCCTCAAAAAATTAAAAATAAAATTTCAGAGGATCCAGGAATGCTACTTCTGAGTATATTCTCAAGGAATGACAAACAGGCTCTTCCAGAGGCACTTGCACACTCATGTTCATAGCAACCCTATTCACAGCTGGGAGGCAGAAGCCAGTCACAGGTCTGCTGATGGATGAATGACTGAAAAAAAGTTGTCCATCCACCTAATGGAATACTATTCAGTCTTAAAAAGGAATGGAATTCATTCTTCAACATGGATGAACTGTGAGAACATTACGTTAAGTGAAATAAGCCAGTCATAAGAGGACAGATATTGCTGAATTCCATTTAAGTGAAGACCCTAGAGTCAGTCCTGCTCTTAGAGACAGAAAGTAGAAAGGTGGTTCCGGGGGCTGGGGAGAAGGAAATGGGGAATTGGTTTAAGGACATATAGTTTCAGGTTGGGAAGATGAAAAATTCTGAAGATGGTGGTGATGATTGAACAATAATGTAAATGAACCAAATGCCACTGAGTTCTATGTTTGACAATGGTTAAAATGGAAAATTTTGTTATATATAGCTTATCACAATAAAAAAAGACATTCACTTAAAAAGCAAGTTTCCCTCCCATTTCATCCCACCCACTTCTAAGGTTGCATTAGGAGGGTTCATCACAGATGCCCAAAGCAGAAGAGGCTTAATAGGAAAAATTCAGTACAAACAAAATCTCTGGAAGGGTGTTATTACATAATATCCTGAATTGATTTTTTTAAGGAGTACTATATTTGTGATGCCGCACACTTATTCTTATCCTACAGGATACATGAAACTCGATTCTAAATAAATGTTAGCTTTTCCTATTCCAAATATATGTAATGTTTATCTGCCAAAAAAAAAAAAAAAAAAAAAGGCGTTAAGGCTACTGGGCGTTAAGGAGTTCAAGAGCAGCCTACATGCCGTGATCCAGATTCAAGAACCCACAAGCCGCCATCACACGACTCTCTCTCAGCAATCACAGAACGGTGTTGGCCCTGGAAAAGGGAGCAGCTGTCTCCTGGGGCCTTGGTGCCCATAGCAAGCAGCAGAAAGAAGATGCCCTGGGCCTCCTCTTCCCCAGATCCTGCCTGGGAGTATCCCGCCCAGGAAACCACATTCCCTTTCAGAATCCTAGCCGTGAAAGGGTCTGCAGAGGTAATATGTGTCTTTCTCAGCTTGATCGTTCAGATAGCATCTTGAAATGAGGATGGACTGGAAATGGAGTGAGCCAACAGTCCAGCACACCTTCCCACAGCAACCACAGGACTTGAGGATCATTCTAGAGATCATCCACACATAAACAAACCCGATCATGGGTAGACCTTTAAAAGAACAAACTGCGCCATATACCTCATGCTGTTCTGTATCTTGATTTTTTTTTTTTTTTGCTGAATAATAATTATATATACCCATAGTTCTACATTGTTCTATTTAACAATTTTGAGCATTGAAATTTTTTGCCACATACTTTAAGGGGTGAGATAACATTGGGTGGTTTCGTTCTTGATTGCCCTTTCATGTGGTAATGGTTTTTTAATAGAATCATTTGCATAGAACAGCCTTGACCTCGTGGAAGAAAGTTCTTGCACGGTTGGAGAAACAAATGGTCTTTTCACGATGCTGCATGCTCCTCTCACCCGCTGCACGTTGCAGGAGATGTCTGTTCTAACCAAATGGCGACCTGCTCTGCTCCACATTCTGTCCTCTATACAGCACCTTGGGAGAGGTGCCCTCCACTGGGCTGAGACACATCTCACACTGTGGGGGGCTGTCAGTGCTGTGCCTATACCCCATGTCCCTTAGCAGGAGCCATTTTCCTGAGTGTTGGCCCACTTTTAACTGCCTGCCCTTGCGACTGCCTGGAAACCCTTGTTGGTTTCAGCAGCTGTCTACAAAGGGACAGGATAGAAATGCCAAGGAACCAATCAGCTTTCCACAGTGCAGTCAGTGGACAAGTCCCCCTGGATGAGTCCCAGCGGCCCTGCAGGGCTAGCTCCAGCTGTCCCCACAGTAACCTGTTGATGAAGCCCCCTCCTTTTCCACCTCACTTTCCCATCCCTGACCAGTGTTTCCTAGAACCATCTCCCACACAAACCACTTGCTCTGGAATCCTTGTCCAAGGGCCTGCTTCTGGGGAAACCTGTGTAAAGTGTGGACATTAATCACAATAGGGCTGGGCTGGGCTGGGCCACACCCGTGGAGGGGACCCAGGCCACACCTTTCTGGGACTTTTCACACACTTTCTGAGACAGCAGTCTGATTGGATATCTCCATGAAGGGAACTCTTGTGGGCTGAAACACGTTCCCCCAAATTTGTGTGTTGAAGCCTTACCCCACAGTACCTCAGAGGTAACCATATTTGGAGATAAAGTCTTGGAAGAGGTAATTAAATTAAAATCAGCTCTTTAGGGTGGGCCACAATCCAACATGCCTGTGCCCTTATGAGGAGATTAGGACACAGACAGAGGAGAGACCCATGAGGGCTCACAGAGAAAGTGACTGCTCCTGAGCCAGAGAGGCCTCGGGGGAAACCCAACCTGCCAGCCCCCTGCCCTTGGCCTTCCAGCCAGCAGAAGGGTTTGCAAGAACTCCTTTCCCAGGTTGATGTCTCCCGGTCTGTAGCACCTTGTCCAGGTGGCCCTGCAAACCACACCAGAGCCCTCAACTTCTAGTGGCAGTCCATTTCATTTCTAGATGCCTGTAGCTGTTTGTTTTTTTTTTTTTTTTAAGTTCTATTTAGTGAGAAATCCTCTTCCTGATAACGACTTTTGTTTAGTTATTTGTTTTTAGCAGTTTTAGGACTTTCTTTGACAATCAGCTGCAGAGTTCTGAAAGTGCTAACAGGTACACAGGGAACCAATAGAGAGCTTGCTCGTTGGAGCTTCTTCGGCATTACATTTTCTGGACAATTGCACACTGAATTTGGTATGGGGCATCTCTTAGCCCCCTGGGCGGAAGAGCTCTATTGAGCCTGGTACCCACCCGCACACCTGGATCTCTGAGTGCTGAAGGACAGCTTCTTGGAGTCACTCGGTGGATGCACTTGTGCGTGCTGATGGTGTATTCCTGGTCACCCCCTTGCTGATGGCAGAGCCACCCTTCTTCCTGTCACCTTTGTTAGCACAGCCAGCTGCCAGGCAGGTTGGACAGGAAGACAGTAAGAGACCTGGGAGAGGGAAAGCCTAGTAGCCAGTACTAACTACTTTTATTTGTGTTTTTAACCCAGAAGAAATCAGGTCCCTCTTTTATGTGACAACTCTCACTTATTCGTAGAACTAAAGAATTTTAAAGCTAGATAGTATCTGAAAAGATCATAGCGGGTAAAGAGGCTGAGACTGAAGTTTATGCTACTGGTAGTCCACTGGGCAGCGGGGGTGAGACCCTGGTCTTTATACCAAACCCTAAAGTTTAAATAGGAGGCTGCCAACACTTAAACATTCTAGGAAAAAAAATACCATCTTGGTTTCTGTCATTCTGTATCTTGGTTCTTTAAATGGTGACTGGAGGGATAACATTAAGAACTATTGATCCAGTCCTTTATTTTACAGTTAACAAAATAAGAAAAGAAAGAAAAAGTGAGGTTGCACAGTTTGCAGAAAAACTTTGGTCACAATCCCCAGTTGGGTTTTGGGACCTAGTCCTGCTGCCTCAAGAAACTCCCTCTGCCTCCCCAACATCTCCCCTTTCAGGATCAGCATCCCTTTGTCCCACGGTCCTCATCACCTGTTTGAAACCACTGTCCTCTGGAATGGCAGCTAAGTTCTTAAGAAGCAGAGGCTGAGTTGGGGTGAGGAGAGGATCCGACTTCTAGTGGGAGGAGAGTATCTGTGAAGGTAAAGGGGGTGGGAATGGGGCAGGGCAAGGGTTCCTACCTCAGTGTTCCTGACATCTGGAAAAGGAGAGCAGGGCAAAGCAGGATTGGGCAGGAAGAGCCTCACTGTGCTGTAGACTCACAGTCCTGCCCAACCCACCAAGAGTTCAGACTGCCCACTCTGAGTCTGCAGGGTCAGAAAAGGCTGGGCCCTGGGATTCCTGCTGCGCTCAGGGATTGGCTGGGGCTGCTGGGGAGAGCGTGGTGTTGGTCTCTAAGTGGAGATAAAGCCTAAAGGTGCTGTAATTGGGACTAACAGGTTCCTGCCTGCATTGTGGCTGAATGGCAAGTTCATGTTGAAGGATGTCCCAGTAGCGTGCCCACATGGCTGCCACATATGGCCACACTCTGTCCTCTCCTGTTTCCTCTTTAAAATAGGGTCTTTGGCCATGTGAGGTGGCCTACACTTATAATCCTGGCTGCTAAGGAGGCTGAGGCAGGAGGATTGTGAGTTCAAAACCAGCTTCAGCAAAAGTGAGATGCTAAGCAACTCAGTGAGACCCTGTCTGTAAATAAAATACAAAATAGGGCTGGGATGTGCTCCTGAGTTCAATCCCTGATATCAACCCCTCCCCCCCCAAAAAAAAAACAGTCTTTGGGGGCCTAACATATCACTCAGATGTGGTGCAAAGCTGAGCAGGCATCACTTCTTCAACTGTCTTCTACCCCTCCGCCGACTCAGCTGAGGCTCCCTTGAACCTTCCTTATCACCCTGCTGGCTTACCATTAGTTTGATTAACCACATTCCACAGACCTAAGTCTCTTTTCTCTTACACTGATTTTTGTGCAATTGATTTTAATACCCTAAATTATGCATTCTTTGTTTGGGACAAGACTTCCAAGCCATATCTAACTCGTTACTGACACACATGTCAAGATTTTTATTCAATTAGAGACACTTTATTTTTATGTGTTAAAAAAAAAAAACCCAGTTTATGCAACAAATGTCTTTATCTTTTTTCCTAAGTTTAAGAGAATTCACAAAGATCTTTAGTTAAATAGAGTAAGATTAGTGAGGACCTAGAAAGGTATTACAAATATAGTAGAAGGTCATCATTATACAAAATTCATGTATGAAGATGTGAATTTGGTGTCAACATACCTTATATACAGAGATTTGATAAATTGTGGTATAAAGGTATATTAAGAATTATAATGCAAAAAAATATGAGTGTAATGCACTCCTCTATTGTGATGTATGTAAGAAATAATAATAATAAAAAAGAAATACTTATGTTGTTTACATCACTCTTAATTGAAACAGTTGAAAGTTTTGGGCCTTTGCACATAAAAATCTTCAATAAACCTTTGTATATAGGAAAAAAAAAAGAAAAAGAAAAAGAAAAAGTGAAGACTTGCTTCAATCATAATTATATAAACTTGAGAAGAATGAATAGTTTTCTCCATCAAAATTCTAACAAACCAAGTTTCATCTATCAAATATTTAGATTCTAAATTACAAGGAAATATTCCTTAGAACTACTAAAAACAAAGTCTTAAAGACTTTAGAAACTCAACTTTAAGATAATGAGATGCAGAATAAATACAGATTTAACATTAGTCTTATGGCAACAGGTTTGTAAATATTTGGTAACCTTTTCCTTTTCTGTTTGAAGAGACTAATGGCTAGTGGAAAGCCCCTCATCTCAAGAGTCATATCAGCTGCTCTTATTTTTAAGTTTCAAAAAGATAAATTGAAATTTAGGCCTGTGTTCCCTGGCTTCAGTTATAATCTCTTTTCAAGGTGGAATTTTCTGTCTCCACACGGCTGATAATATTAGTTGGGTCTCAGTTCATGTCCGCGTTGAGCTGAAACCCACCATATTGATCTTAGGGGGCTGGGTCTTTGAAGGATCCATAGTAGTCAATGCAGAGTCTCCAAGGACAGCAAATGGCACTGACAAACATTGGGTGTGAAATGCCAGCAACTTTCCCTGTGTCTGCTCTTTGATGCTATATTGGTTGGTAGTAGATATAGCAAACACACACCTGACCTTTCATTTTTCTCCTACCCTTACTTTCCTAATCCAGACTCATACCCATGCTCATCCTTCCAAATGTAATTTACTCATCACTGTTGAAAGCATCTCTTTTGCTCCATAGCTGTTTTGTAGGTAAGTTCTAGTCTTTGTGGATTTACAGCTGTTTTTCCCCTTATGTTTCCAGGGTCCTTTAGTCAATCAAAATGAAATCTTTGTCACAAACCCTCTTGGCAAGAATCTAAGTACAGACAATCCTATGATGCTAAATAATAAACACAAGCCAGAGGTAAGGAATCTGGAGTCAGGAGATGTGGCTTTGAGTTTCCACTATTTTTTTTTTTAATCTGACCTGAAGCAAGTAATTTAAACTCTCCAAACTTCAATCTCTACTATCATAAAATTGTAGGTATATACCTTGTGAAGATCAAACAAAATGATAGTTAACGTCTGCAAAGTAATTACAAAACACCAAACTCCCATTTAAGGGCTTAGAAGTATGAAGTCATTCTTAACTTTCCAACAGTCCCAAGGGGCAGTAGCACTAGCATCATTTTGGAGATGAAGAAAATGAGGCACAGAGAGGGTTGAAAAATAAAAATAAAACTAGTCCAAAGTGGCTGAGATAGGAAATTAGAAGAACTGTGATTTGAAGCTAAACAGCCTGACTCAAGAACTCTGACCTAACCTCCCATCCTTCCTCCTTTACACTGGGAAATACCCTTCTTTAACCAGAAAGCGATGCACACTTGTGAATTCTTGTTCCATGTGGTGCAATTCACATGCCCCTATAAACACAGCAGGCCATGTTGTTAAGCGTGCTGTAGGGCTTTCATTGTTCATCAGCTGAGCAGATACTTCTCCAAAACACAATTAGATGAATCAAAACCTCATTCATTTATAGACTCAGACATTCATTTATAAACTGGACCAGGGATCCCCAAATTTGGCTAAGCACCAGAAACCAATAGCAATGCATTGCAAATTCTTAGCTTCTATTCCAGGGGAACTGAATTTCTGGGAAGCACCCAGAAACCTATATTAATGATAAAAACAAACCCCACAGTGATTCTGATGACCAGTTAGATTTGGGAGTGAGTAGACGGGCAAAAGACTTGAGATCTGATGCCACCAACTCACGAGGAACTATGTGATTCCATGAATCCCTGAAGAACTTCTTGGCTGGGTGGTCAGCGGGGAACAATGTTCCACTGCCCGATTCTACACCTCTCAGCAGCTTGTTGTGTGCAAGTTTGACTATTCTCTAGGAAATGCATAAACCCACTTACTGAATTTCTCATGCCAAGCACTGGAGGTGGGACTGGTTCATCTTATCTGTCAGCACCAGCGTTCTGTGAATGAGGAGGCGGGTGGGTCACATTTTGGTGTCCATCGTGTGACATCACCTATTAAAAAAACCAAAGTGCATGCTTATTAGGTGCAATGCTTTTGTGCTTTTCAAATGCTACAACTCCTTCTTCACAATAATGGTCTGGGATTAGTAGTTGGTTTATAGAATGAAGTATAAATACTACTAGAGGAGAATTATTATATTTATCATACAAATGTTACAAAAGTAATTCCAATGCTGGAGTTGCAAAAATATGTGATTAAGGGCAGCCAAATAGGAAAAATCCATTTTTGCAAGAATTCTTATTTTGGGTTGGGGATTTGTCTTAGACCTTTCATACTGCTCTAAGGGGACCACAGGCCGAGTGGCTTGCACACAATGGAAATTTATATCTTACAGAGATGGAGGCTGGAAAGTCCAAGATCAAAGGTGCTTGTTTCACAGACACCTCTTGCTGTGTCTTGCATGGCAGAAGGGGGATGGGGACTCTTCCGTGGAACACGAATCCCATCCTGAGGTCTCCATCCTCACGACCTGACATCTCCCAATGGGCACACCTCCTAATACCATCACTCTGGGGTCGGCATGTCAACCTACGAATTTGTGAGAAACACAATAGTTCAGTCTGAAACAGGATTTAAGGTCAATGGCAGGTTGGTTAGAACTTCAGGTAAAAAGTAAGGGACACAAAAAACATTACCGACACTGGAGTCACAGATGTGGTATATTAGTGTTCCTCCAGCTTTGCTGTTCTTTTATTTTTTAATCATTTTTAAATTTTTTTAGGTTGTAGCTGGATACAATACCTTTATTTATTTTTATGTGGTGCTGAGGATCAAATCCAGGGTCTTGCACGGGCTATGTGGGCACTCTACCGCTGAGCCACAACCTCAGCCCCTGCTTTGCTCTTCTTTATGCCATGTGACTAGTTAAAATGCACTACAATTATATTTGTTATTTTAAAAAAATGGAACATATGACAAATACGTATTACACAAAAAAATGCTCACTAATAAGAATTCTGCTTTCACCCAAGTCATCCACCCTAACACCACCCTCCCTAGAGGCAGCTGCTGATACCACACCATTGCTACTAAGATCCCTCCAGAAAGTCTGTGTGCTTATATGAGTGTGTTTGGGGGGTTGGGGTGGAGGTGGAGGATGGGTGGTGGAGGGGGCGGGGGGGGGGTGCTGCAGTTTGTGCATGCTTAATGGCTAAGTACAAGGCACTGGCTATTGGGCTTTGACTCTTGCTCAGCCTCCCTCTGTGCAACACTGGCCAAGTTCAGATTTCTCAGTTGTAATAAGTGGGTTATAATACTATTCACCTCCCAGGCCTGTTAGAGGCTGAAATGAATTCACACAGGTGTGGTATTCAAAGCCAGCTGGCATCTCTCAAGTCCTCATAAAGGTGAGCACTCCTGTATCTGAGTGCCCGAGTTGACATAAACAGGAGCCCATCTCCACTCACCTCCCTTCACTGAAGTACCTGCCATCCCTCCCCACAGCACCACGCCTCAGGGCCTGGATGGGCTCATGACTCGGAACCATTCCATAGTCCACATTTTGCTTTTACCAACACTGCACCAAACCTTCCCGTGCGTGGGTCCTTCATCACATGGGGAGGGACCGGGAAATGGTCACGTCCTTTGGATTGTTTTCATTTCACAATTCTATGCAAAGAGGGGGATTTCAGGCTTCCCAATAAGAAGGTAGGCTGAGCGTGGACACTAGTCTCCTCGACATCCTAAATCCTCAGGGGAAGATTCTGTTTATAACCAAGGCGTAAACCATTAGGACAAAGGGAACAAGGAAGGAGAACCAAACAAAAACTTTTGGAAACAGGAAAAGATAGAAGAGGCAAATGGATTACTAGAATCCAGATTTCTGAATCACAAACCAGCAGTGGAGAAAGCTGGGAGACAACCTGGGGCCCTCAGGGGCCCTCCATGCAGTGCTGTTCACCTAGAGTTGGGAAGAGGGGGTGCCGAGGGGCAGGGCAGGATGATGGTAAAACTGCTTGTGAAGGAGCAAAATTCTCAGCAGGGAAAGACAGGGCTACAACACCCCAGAGGGAAGCAGCAGAGGTTTTTGTGCTAGTGTCACGACTTCCTGGGTCATTTCTCCCTGGCCCCCGAGTCTGGCTCCCCAACCCTAGCAGGAACATTTTAACCTCTTGGCAGGGGATTGTAAAGTCTTCGAACAAGACCTTACACAGGCCAAGAGATGTAAACCAAGCCAAACCCCCTACCCTGATGCCCACCGTCGACAAGGCCAGCTATGGACACAGTATTCAGAAAGTCTTCCAGGATTCCCTGGGAGCAGAGAGCCAACCCAGCTGCCCCTAGGAGAACAGGGTAGCCTAGTAGAACAAAGCATTCTGGGGAGGGCAGAGAGCACGGTGCGGGGAACGACATCATGACAACCCTTAGAAATTTACAGTAAGATACTGAATCCATGAAACAAAGTTAGAAAGCTATTTTTAAAAGAGTATATAACGCAGAAGAGGATTTAGAAATTAAAATGAGGAACAGAAATGAAAAACTCAATATAAAACTTGAAGAACTCTCCCCAAATGCAAAGCATAAAGACAAAGATGTGGAGGAGAAAGACAAGAAAATGGAGGAGCTGCTCAGGATCCTCAACATCTACGTCATAGGGAAGTTCTGGAAACAGAGAAGAGAGGAAACAGAGGTGAGACCAACTACTGAGCACATGACCCAAGACATTTCCTCAGAGAATACGGGTCTTCAGATTAAAAAAACAGGAGAGAAAAGTGGACCCACTAATAGACCTTCTCCAAGACACATCATCAGGATTTTGGCACACCAGGGACAAAGGAGGGGCGCCCAGAAGGCTCCTGAAAGAATAGGTTTGCTACAAAGAATCCAGGATAAGAATATCCGCCTTCCCTATGGTAGAGCTGGAAGTTAAAGACAAAGAAGAGACACCATCAGATTCTGAGGGCAGGTGCCATCCAACTTAGAATCTCAGCCCAAGCCCAGCTACCAGCCCAATAAGAGCAGAGAATCAAGACATTTCCAGGCCTCAGCAGATTCAACCTTCTACATACCCTATTTACAAAGCTGTTGGAAAGTGCTCTCCACCAAAACACCAGCTCACCCAAAAACAGAGAAGCATGGATTCCAGCCCAGGGTGGTGGTAAAAGATCCCAAGACGGCACCGTGCAGCCAGCCCAGAGCTCACCCTGAAGCACTCGCTAGTCGACTATGAAGCCAAAATAAAACAGCCATTGGCTAACCTAGTAACAAACTCTGGATTTTCTAGAACAGCATCATTTGGCATATACTCCGTCACCATTAAAACCCAGTATTATGGTGTTCATATATATTCCCTGATGTGATATACTTTCTTTTATTAATTAAAAATGTTTAATTGATGAATGATGATCTATATATATTTGATAATTTATATAGATATACATTATGTGATGATATCTCAAATTAATTTACATGTCCATCACATTAAAAATAAGAAAAGTAAATACTTACACAGTCAAAGGTAGTTGCATGTCTTTTTAAGCATTAAAAAAATTGGGGCTGGGACTGTGGCTCAGTGGTAGAGCGCTTGCCTAGTGTGGGTGAGGCCCTGGGTTCTATTCTCAGCACCACATAAAAATAAATAAATAAATAAAGGTATTATGTTCAACTACAACTAAAAATAAATAAATAAATAAAAGATTAACAGGGATTGGGTGGGGTTGTGGCTCAGCAATAGAGCGCTTGCCTCACATATGTGAAGCACTGGGTTCGATCCTCAGCACCACATAAAAATAAATAAACAAAATAAGGTATTGTGTCTATCTACAACTAAAAAATATATTTAAAAAAAGATTAATGATGGCCATGAAATAATGTTTACAAACTGGAGGAAAAGATGCTTTTTGTACATCACTGTCTCTTTTACTAATAAATTTAGTCTCACTTAGAAACTGTCCTGGTATCAAAGATTATCCATTAATTGTACAAATTTATTATTAGTTTAGGGAACAAATAATTAACTGCTTTTAGTTGAAAACAACATGTCTTGTCTATTTAGAAGACACTAAAGAGTGAAGGACGAGCTTATAGAAACAACAAGTGCATTTAGCAAGTAAAACAACATGGATATACAAAAATCAATTGTATTTTTATGCATGAGGAAAAACAATAAGAAACTGAAATTTAAAATAGCATAAAATACTTGAAATACCTATAGATAAATCTAACAAGATAGGAGCAAGGTTATAAACTACAAGACATTGCTGACCAGAAGATTCACTACTGTGTACATATAATGCAATTCCAACCCCAGCAGGAACTTTTGTAGAAACTGAAAAGCTGATATAATTTATATGGAAATATAAAGATCCCAGAATGGCCAAAAACTATTTTGATGGGGCTGGAGTTGTAGCTCAGTGGTAGAGCGCTAGCCTAGCAAGGGTGGGGCACTGAGTTCGATTCTCAGCACACATATAAATAAAGAAAATAAAGGTCCATCAACAACTAAAAAAAATTTTTAAAAAAACCCTATTTTGAAAAGGAAGAACAAAGTTGGAAGAGTCACTGTATCTGATTTCAGGACTTCCAGGCTACAGCAATCACAGTGTGATAATATTGTAAAGATGTGTCTGTCAACAGAGCAGAAGAGGGTCAGTAAAGAACGAGGAGATTCAACAGTGAAAGGATCCTCTTTTCCATAAGCAAATGCTGGAACAACCCCTTCTGCCCATGTCCACGTGATTAACTTGACCTAAATGTAAGATCTGATACTACATAATTTCTAGAAAAAAGTACAGAAGAAAGCCTTTGTGACCTTGGGATTAGGCAAAGATAGGACACAAGAGCAGGACCCATGAAATAAAAAATTGATAAGCTAGAAATGATCAAAAAGTTTTAAACTTTTGATCTTTGAAAGACTGTTCAGAAAATGAATAGTCAGGCCATGATGTGGGAGAAAATATTTGTGAAGGACATCTGACAGAGGACTATATAAAGAATTGAAAACTCAGTAACAAGACAAACCCAATTAAAACAGATGAATGGTAAACAAACTGTGATCCATCCGTACTATGAAATAGTACTTAGCAATGAAAAAGAAGAGATTATTAATACACATAATCTGAGCAAAACTTTAGAGAATTATGCTAAATGAAAAAGCTAATACCTGGAAGTTACATACTATATGATTCCATGTATATAACTTGCTCAAAACAGCCAAATTATAGAAATGAAGAACAGATTAGCTATTGCCAGAGGTTAGGAGAAGGCAGAGGGGAAGGAGGAAGTGGCCGTGGCTGTCAAGGGCAACACGAGGGCCTTGTGGTGAGGGAATCATTCTGAACCTTGACTGCATCTAAGTCTACATCTTGATTTTGAGACTGTAGAGCAGTTTCATAAGATGTTCTCAACAGGGAAACTGAGTAAAGACTTACAACTGCAAGTGAATCTATACCTTAAAACAAAAAAAAAACGTTAATTTAAAAAATGGACAAAAGAGTCATATGAGCCAGGGTGGTGGCGCATGCCTATAATCCCAGCAGCTTGGGAGGCTGAGACAGGAGGATCGTGAGTTCAAAGCCAGCCTCAGCAAAAGCGAGGCAACTCAGTGAGACCCTGTTTTTAAATAAAATACAAAATAGGGCTGGGGACGTGGCTCAGTGGTCGAGTGCTCCTGAGTTGAATCCCCAGTCCCAAAAAAAGAAAAGAGTCAAATGAATGGTAAATGAGCACATAAAAAGTGCTTAGCATCTTACATCATTAGAGAAATGCAAATTAAAGCCATAAAAAAATGCTACTACTTATCTATTGAAATGACTTTAAAAGACAAAATATAAAGCATTGATGAAGGTACATGGAAAAATTAGAACCCTCATTCGCCACTCATGGAAACTCTAAATGGCACAACACCCATTCCACACGACCCATTGTTCCGCACTCAGATATTCATCCAAGAGAATCAGAACTACATCTACCCCAAATTCTACATGAGTGTTGCAGATTTATTCATAATCACCCCAAACCACGAACAACCAAATGTCTTCCAATTGGTAGATAAACAGACAGAACACCTTCATACAGCAGAGCACTGGTCAGTAACAGAAGGCAGAGAACTACTGATACACACAGACGGATGGACTCCCAAGCATTAGGTGAAGTGCCAGGAGCCCCACCACAGGTGGCTACACACTGTGGGGACATATTTTATGACACCCTAGAAAAGCAAATGACAGGAACAGGAAACAGATCAGTGGTTGCCAGGGACTGTGGGTGGGGAAGGGTAGTGACTAGGGACGTGGATGAGACGGACAGGAGCTTCCGGAGGTGCTGATCGTTTAGGATTTCACACAGATCATATAAACATCACATATATCTCAGATATCATGCATTGGTGTAGCATATATCAAAACTCACGGAACTGAAAAGGGTGGATTCACTGTATGTAAAGCATTCCTCAACAGACCTGATTGGTAAAAACGGTCAGAGAAAAATCAGTTATGTCTATGAAGTAAAGAATGAATACAGCATAGTATGTCTGTCCATATAAAGGAGGATTATTCAGCCAGAAAATGGAAGGAAATATGGACACATGCTCAACGTGAATGAAACTTAAAAGCTGTGTGGCTCTGTTTAAATGAAATGACTGCGAAAGGCCAATGCAGAGACAGGAAGTAGGTCAGTGTTTTCCCAGGATGAGGTGAGGGGCAAATAAGCAGCAACTACTAATGGGGCCAGGGTTTCTTTAGGGGTGATAAAAATGTTCTAAAATTCAATGGTGGTGACGCCAACCAACTTTGCAAATATACTAATAGCCACTGAGTTGTACTCTTTTTAATTTATTTTTTATATTTCACATTTTTTTGGTACTGCAGATTGAACCCAGGGGTGTTCAACCCCTGAGCCACATCCTCAGCCTTTTAAAAATATTTTATTTAGAGACAGGGTCTTGCTAAGTTGCTTAGAGCCTCCCTAAGCAACTGTTTTTCACATGTTTTCTAACATTATGTGAAATTATTAACCGTAATTATTTTGGAAGGTTTCAATTATTATGACTAATAATATAATGTTTAACAATTAGTAAAATATTATTTGACCATGAGAAACAGACTAGGATATTTAAGAAATAAAGACTAATTAAGCTTTCTGTGAGAAAATAGGCCTTTCATCAGCTAAAATATTCTGTTATAAAAATATTCTGTATAAAATCAAGGAAAATCCATAGTTCTTTTTAAGTCAAAAGTGTCTGGGGCTGGGAGTATAGCTCACTGATAGAGTTTTTGCTTTGCATGTACTGGGCCCTGGATTAGAGGCTCAGAAATGAAAAAAAAATTTAAATTAAATTTAATTAAAGTATCAAAATGGCACAACTTTTCCAAGGATTGATCATGGTTAGTAACACAACCTGAACTTGCCTTTGTATAATT
Organism: Callospermophilus lateralis; assembly: GCF_048772815.1. Lineage (NCBI taxonomy): Eukaryota > Metazoa > Chordata > Mammalia > Rodentia > Sciuridae > Callospermophilus > Callospermophilus lateralis. The sequence continues at coordinate 99,278,408 of NC_135316.1, read as the reverse complement.
TTTTTGTAGTTATAACCGAAATCCTGAAAATCTGTATCTTGTATTGAAAAGTTCTGATGTTTTCTGAGTATTCTCTCTATTTTTTTAGCTTGATTACTTGTATTTTTATCTTATCATTTAATAACCAAGGCTGATGATTTAATTTATGGAGTCTAATAAATGTTTATACATATTCAAGATAATGGTAATACATATTCAAGATAAGGAATACTTACAGAAGAGATAAATTTTAACTCCACATGCTTTAATGCTGGCCCTTTGAGAAAGATTCAAACAAACAAAAATCTCTGGGTGGCAGTTTGGTAAAAGTGTTTATTGGCCTCTATGAATCACTCCGAATAGGAACTCTTTCAACTTAGGTTTTAGAGTCCAATTTATTAACCCCTTCCAGAGGTAGCTGGAGAGAGAAAAAAATCTATCTTTAGAAAGGTCTTCATACTCACACAATGGGAACATGTCCCTAGGTAAGGTTTGGTGACTCCAAGGTGTTGTTTATGGGTGACTTCTGCTGTTTGGGTTTGTGTATTTTCTATGTCTTTGTTCAGAAAGGTTGTCACTTAAATGGAGGGCCCAAATTTATGAATGACATAAACCTTGTTGTCGAAGCATCTCTGCAATATTGGAGTCAGCCCCTCGAACCCCCACTTCTCTCTAAAAGCAGGAAGACTGCCAGCAAGAACTGTCAAGATCTGATTTTTCAGATGTGTGGAAATTCATCAAAGGCTTGCAACAACCCAAGGAGCATTATTCAAGAAAACCAGTTGGATCTTGGTAAAAACAATGACCTCGTGACATTTTAATTTGCTCTACTTCATCCTCCTCGGTGACTCTGCAGTAGCCTTGAAAACCAGCAGTCTCAGAGTCACAGCAGCTGTGACCCCTAGCTGCCCACTGAGGGCTACTGAAGGGAGAGGAATGGCTCTGGAGTGTCCGCCAAAGCCACATTTCGAGAGAATTGTCATTATCTGACCTGCCTGGCCGCTTCCCCACCCCACATAGAGGCCATGGACAGGGCAGAACCAGATTTGGCCCAGAAGTAAAGTCAGAACTCAAGAGCCAATGAGATCGAGCCCAGCGAGGGGGCACACACCTGTAATCCCACAGCTCGGAGGAGGCTGCGGCAGGAGGACCATGAATTCAAAGCCAGCCTCAGCAACTTAGTGAGGCCCTAAGCAACTGAGTGAGACCCATCTCTAAATAAAATATAAAAAAGGGCTGGGGATGTGGCTCTGTGATCGAGTGCCCCTGAGTTCAATCCCTGGTACCCCGCCCCCCAAAAAAAGTTCCTCCTGGGGAAACCACGGAGGATGGCTTGGATTGTGATAAGGGTCACTCACCTAAGGGCCCACGGGTGCAGCTGCTTGTGACCTGCGACTGCTGCAGGCACCGGACCTGGTCTCTGGATGAGCTCTTTCCTTCCTCTGAGCTTCCGCTACTCTGATTTCTAATTCCTGGCAGGTTTCTTTAACCTGGCACTTAAACGAAGACAAAGGAATTAGCTGACAAGAAGCAAAGCTAAAGTGAGGCTTAGCCATGCCCGGATTTAATAATGTGTGATTTAAGCATATAAGCGCAGCTGATCCCAGACATTTGTATTTCACAGGTGTGGTCTAATTTCTAATGCCAATTTCCTCCTCTGATGGAATTAGCAGCTTTCTAACAATATTTTTCCTGTTCTTTAAAAAATTGTGTTTCAATGGTTCATTATTTTGCTTGATCTTATTATTTTGAATTAATCATTGGTTCAAGTTCTCTGTTTTTATTTTTTTTTTTCAGTTTCTAGCTTGTCCAATGCCAATTTGTGGAACAATATTCATTAATTTGCTCCTTTTCTAAATCCTTTAACGAGGTCTGCTTTGTACCTCTTTCATCTTCTTTTTCACATATGTATTTGGAGAAACTCATTTTCTTCTGAATAAATCCTTGTGCTCATGAATGTGGATGGGTGGAGTTGTGCTTTAAATGGGGTCTGATTCATTTCTGTGGACTTTCTCGGTGACTCCATTGCCACTGTGGGGAGTGATTCTGTGTGTGTGTGTGGGGGGGGTCAGGTAAGGCGTTTTCAATTTTGGGATAACTTTTGCAAACATGGGGAGTATGGGAAGGAGCCCAGAGCAGCTCCAAACCAGGAAGGGAAAACCCAACAGCCCGGCAATCAGGGGCCTGCAGCCTCGAGGGCCTGTGGCTTCAATGGGACCCAGCTGGGCAGTCATGTCAAGCCGCTCTCTCTGCACCAGGGTTAAGTTACTGGGAAAAGAAATCTGGTTGGTCCTACTTGGGTCAGGTGTCAGCTTTGGAATGGAGAGAAGATCTAGTGGCACAGACATAGCCGTTGGGGACTGTCCCCCGAGGGTCACAGCATGGAGAAGGCTGACCTGCACAGCCATTCCCATTCACGGGTAGGGACCATCACTTCCTAGTGAGGGCTTTGGGCAGTGACTCAGCATCACTTCAGTTCTCTCATCATCAAATGCTAACAGCAGCTGCCTCAGGGTTCTGGTGAAGGCGGAGGAGTTCATATTTGTAAATAGAACAGTCCTGTCACCTGAGGACCTGAGCTTGCTATTCTAATTTTACCAACAGGCGGCCTATTGATCTGCTCTTTTTATTTACTTGAACATTCTTCATGTAAAATTCAGTTGTTTGGGGTGTGAGAGAGGTTTATGTACATTTCAAAAAGGTGGAGTCTCATATTTTCCACCAGATTCTCTGAAACTGATAGTTCTGCTTATGAGTGGTGCCATTTGGCTTTGTGACATTCTGTTGTTTATTCAATCTGTCATATTCTGAAAACAGGGTACCAAGGAAGAGAGTCTCACTTATTTCTTCCTGGATATCTGTTGCCTGCCCATTGATATTTTTGTTGCTGGTGCCTATTGTGTGGCGCCTGACAAGCACTTGCTGTGGGTTTTGTCAACCGAATATGTCACTCTTGCTATGTCCCCAGGCTTTCCTTTTAAGTCTGTTTTGTCCAGGATGCTGATTAAAACTCCTACCTTTCTTACATTTGCATGAGCATTAATTTTAATCCGCCTCTTGTCTTTCAACATGTCCTTGGACATAATTCTGAGCCCATTACATCCTGGATTTCATTGACAAATTCACTGGGTGACTTTTCCCTTTTAGAGGAGAATTTGGTTCATGGTGTGTCTGTCCCATGGCGCTCTAGTTCACCATCATGTGTCTTACCTGGTTGATAAGCTCTTTATGTAACCTAGATGTCACCTGACCTCTGTCCCTCTGTCCTTGTTGCTAGTTCTGCATTCGGTCTGTGTGCTGCTGAACGCAGAACTTGGCTTGGCTTCGTGCATGCCCGAGCGTGCACACGCACATGCACACACACTCGCATGCACACACACAGGCACAGGCACACAGCCCGCTTTGCCCAACCACCAACAAGACCACTAATGACCCATCTATCCTGGCTGAGGACTGGGGAGGATACAGGAGGATGACAGGCCCTCCCCCAGGATGCTGCCGTTTGCCCCCTTTCCCAGGCAGGGCAGCTCCCTCCTCTCAGAAGCCTGGGCCTGCCGGGCCTCACCTTCTACCCCAAGCACTGCCCAAAGCACTTCTCCAAAATCAATATCTCTTGGAGTTTATTTACCTCAAAAGAATTAAGTAAATATATATTTTGTATTATTAAATTTCACCTGTTACAAAATATGTATTTACTTAATTCTTTTGAGGTGAGACCAAGAAATAATTCTTTAATCACCCTGAGTCTAAAGTCTTGCCTCCTGCAGTGTGGTTTGCGGATGAGTGGAGTCTGCTTGACTCCAGGGCCCGCCCCAGATGACGGAATCAGAATCCATATTTGAACAAGACTGCCTGGTGAGCTTACACGGGTGGAAATTTGAGAACCGCAGGTTTAGTGAAAACTCTTTAAAACACTTCCAAGTTCAAGTTCAGTTCAGTAGAATTTGCCATTGTTCTTGCTCCTTGAAACCTGGTCCTCTGCCAAAAGCCTTTCAGACAGCCCTGCCTCCACCCCCAGCCACCTGCCCTTCAAGTCCAGCCAGTGTCCATGTTCTCTTGACTCTGTCCTTGACATCCCAGTTCCAGTCCCATTGCCTCCCCTCCAATCCCACTGCCAACCCCCAGCCTGGTCCCTGGGTCTCTTCTCATGGACTGCTGCCACATGGTCCTGCGCAGCCCACCCACCACAGCCTGCCCTTCTCCCCAAAGCACAAAACAGAGTCTTCCCAAACTGGGAATCGACCCACCTCTCTCTACTCAGATCCCCACGCTCCCCGTGGCCTTCAGGATGGGATCCAGACTCTTCATGGAATACAGGACCTTCTTACCAGAACCCTGCCACCTGCGCAGTCAGGCCCTCCTGCTCTGCCATGTCCTCAGATGCTGACCTCTCCCTCTGCCTCAGGTCCCTCTTTCTTTGCCTGGACAAGCCTCGATACCCTCTACGTTTCATTTCAGAGGCTGCCCCTCCAGAAGCCTTCTCTTTCATACTCCTTCCTCATCTCGTCTCCTCATGCAGCTTGAGTGGAGCCAATGGCACCTGTTACAGTGGCACTGTTGCCACCCCGGCTTGCCCATCTTACCTCAGGCCAGGCCTGTAGACGTGATCCCTGCTTCCCAGCTCCCAGAATGGACTGTGGCTCGTAGCCAGCACTCCATAAATGGTTGTTGAAAAAAATGAGTGAATGAGATAGGAATCTTGCCATTTGTGGAGTTTTGAAAATGGCCTGAAGTTCCTTTTGAGGCACAATTGGTTTCATTGTCCTCTCTCTTATCTTTGTTAAGTCATTAATATGATTGCTTTTAAAGCTTCTTGGTTCCTTTTCTGGGGACGTTTTATATATTACATTTTCCATTAAGACAAAAAATAATTTGTGCCATCAAACTTTCCCCATTAGTCATCTTGACAAATTTATCTTTCCTTTGAGTCTGTTTGAAATGCAAATTAAATTGTCCATTTTTAATGATCCCTGAAATGAATGATTTTCCATGGTACCCTTTCTGTTCTCGGGGACTTAAAAATGTTGCTCTTCTGCTTTCAAACAGAGCTGCTTGACAGGCTAGTGACCTGGGATTGATAATGCCTGGTTTTAAATCACCCTGCAAATATCTTCCCTGATTTTTTTTTTTTAGTTGCAAAATTGAGACTTTCTTGTCTTCACATCTCTGGGACCTACTTGACTCCGGTGCCTGCATTAACCTTTAAAAAATACTGTTTAGTCATAGAACATAGTAACAGAACAGAGACGGTCCATTTACAGTGGCCGCTAATTAGCAAAACTACTGAGGAATAAATTTAACCAGATGTTGCTTGTAAGGACTGAAATTCCATAGACTGCCTTGATAACCTTGAGGCCCAGAGTTCCCCGGGGTTCAGCCAAGGTCTCCTGTAGCTGTCAGACACTCCCAGCCCCTGCGCCCAGTGGGAAAGCCTCCCTATCTTTATTTAGGCAAGCCAATCACAGGGTGCTGTGGGAGCCAGGGCACTGCCCTGCTTGTTACTACCCAGCCACCTCCTGAGCCCCAGCTGGTCTTCTCTGCTTCCTGCAGCGGTGGGGCTCTGCGTGGTGTTTGTGTCTTCCTCCCCGGGGCTGGAAGTGTAGGTGACTCATGCACTGCCAGCCAGTGCAGGTGCCCAGTGCCAGGTGTGCTCAACTCACACACTGTGCGGGATGGGGCACTGCCCTGACCAATAGTGGGAAGAGAGGTGAGCAGACAGGGGCAGAGGAAAACATTTCAAATGCTCTGGAAAGACAAAACCTAGACTTGAATAAAAAGAAAGACATCCTCTCGACTTGGATAGGATGACCCAACAGCTTGAAGCTGTCAATTATCTCTAACTTAATTGACAAATTTGATGACATCCCACCCAATAAGAATACCAACATGACGTCTTTTAGAGTTCAACAATGCGATTCTAGAATCCTGTGGAAAACAAGCACGCAAGAAGAGCCAGGAGAACACCGAAAAATAAACTTGAAAATGAATCTCAGAGGATAGGAAAGGCAGCAGAATGCAACAGTCACCAGAATGGCAATATGTAAATCAATGGTTGTGCAACTGATGTGATTCTGCAATCTGTATATGGGGTAAAAATGGGAGCTCATATCCCACTTGAATCAAAGTGTGAAATATGATATATCAAGAACTATGTAATGTTTTGAACAACCTACAATAAAAATTAATTAAAAAAAAAAAAAGAAAATGAATCTCAACTTAAACCTCGTACCAAAAAAAAAAAAAAAAAAAAGGTGAAAATGGATCATAGACTTAAATATCAAGCCCAGATTCAAAAGCGAGAATCTAAGCAACTCAGTGAGACCCTGTCTCTAAACAAATACAAAATAGGGCTGAGGATGGGGTTCAGTGGTTGAGTGCCCCTGAGTTCAATCCCTGGTACCAAAAACAAAACAAAAACAAAAACAAAACAAAGAATCCAAAGCTTTAAAATGTGAGTGGCCAACTTACCTTTTGTGACAAGTGAGAACTCCCTTCCATGATATGGCTTCATCAGTCTCAGGTTGGTCATTCACAGTGGTGAAATCTCAGTCTGCACAACAGGTCCATTTATTCTTCCCTTCTAAAGACATTACCTAGGTTGTGCATGTGCGTGTGTGTGTTTTAATAACTTTATTTTTTTAATTAATTAATTTATTTTTTTTTTAAATTTTTTAAAAAAATTTTTAAGAGAATTTCAATATTTATTTTTTACTTCTTGGCGGACACAACATCTTTGTTTGTATGTGGTGCTGAGGATCCAACCCGGGCCGCACGCATGCCAGGCGAGCGCGCTACTGCTTGAGCCACATCCCCAGCCCCTAATAACTTTATTTTTATGTGGTGCTGAGGATTGAACCCAGTGCCTCACACGTGCCAGACGAGCGCTCCACCACTGAGCCCCAGCCCCAGCCCCATCTGGGTTCTTGCTTTTACCCTTCACTCGGAGCCCTGTCCCCAAGAAGGAGACACTCTTCCTGTCTGCTGGCGCAGGAAGCCATCGGCAAGTTGAATGAACAAAATCAGGGCCGCTGCTTTCCTTTTTCTGCACCTGTGTTACTAACCTGTGAAACCAGCAACTCTTATTTTTAAGTCTTACATTGCAGAAAACTGAGGGAAAATGATTCCATTCCAGTGCCAAAAGAGAATCTGAGTTTGTTTTATTTGCTTCAAAGAATGTCTTGGTTCTTAAGGACTCATGGGAAGAGAGAATCTGTCTGCAGATTTATTTTCAGCCCCTGGCTATCTCCTTGGCCCATGCACAGCAAAAGATACAGATATCTCACCAAACAGGAAAAAGGGATGGCAAATATGCAAATGACAAGATATTCAACATCATTAGCCTGTAGGAAAATGCAAATTAAAACTGCAGTGAGATATTACTACACACTCATTAAAATAACTAAAATACAAAATAGTGACAACGCCCAATGCAGATGAGGATGCAGAGGAACCCCATCTTTCATAACTTTGCTGGTGGGAATGTAAAATGGCCCAGTTGCTCTGGAGAATAATTGACAGTTCTAACAAAGCTAAACATGCATTTCTCTTTCAGTCTAGCTATTCATAGACTTCTTCCCCCTAGAAAAATAAAGATTTGTTTCTACAAAAACCCTCTGTATGGATACTCAGAGCATCCTTCTTGGTTATAACCAATTGGAAATAATTCAAATGTCCTTCAGTGGCTGAATGGTTGAAGGAACCTTCTTATGTCCATACCATGGCACACTTAACAATAAAAAGAAACGAACACACAACCATGACCCCCCCAGATGGACTTGAAGGACATTATCTTTGGTGCGGGGAAAAAAAAAATCAACCTCAAAAGGTTACCTTACTGTATGAGTTCATTTATGTAACATTCTTGAAATGACAAAACTGTAGAGATACTGTAGAGATGGAATACAGAATGCTAATTCCACTGCTGCAGCCAAGGGGGGACAGTGTTGACACAAAGAGCAGTGCAGGGCATTCCTTTTTGCTGATGTAACAGCTCTGAGTCTCAGCTCGTCTCGGGTGGTAATTACCCTACAGCCTCTACAGGTGACAAAGTCATATGGCCTACACAAACACATATACACACACATAAATGGATTTTTATGTAATTGAATAAGGTCTAGTTAATAATAATGCACACATGTCAATTTCCAGAACTGCACATTGTCCTGTAGCTAGGGAGATAAGATGTCACCATTGAGAGCGGCTGGTGAAGGGTGTCTGTTGGAAAACTTCCCATCTATGGGCGACACTAGACACAGCCATGAGGAAAAATATCATGGATGTGGACAGAGCGTTGGAACTTGAAGGATGGTGAGCCACCCTTAAAGATGGGCGATGGCTGCTGTTTGTGAGGATGAGCCCCTGGGGATGAGAAGGGGATCGAGGGCTTTGGGACAAAGAAGACCAAACAAGAAGATGGGCAAAGGGGCTGAAGCACATGAAGTACTCAGCAGGGAGTCAGGGGCTTCCAGGACCCTTGAGATCGGCGCCAGCTGTACTGCTGCATTCAAGACCTGCAGCTAGCAGGGAACCAGGAAGGCAGCATTCGGATCTGAGCTATAAAGACCCATAATTTATTTTATTTTTGTGGCACTGGGGATTGAATCCAGGGGCACTTGACAACTGAGACACATCCCTCAAAATATGTTTTGAGACAGGGTCTCACTAAGTTGCTTAGGGCCTCATTAAATTGCTGAGGCTGGCTTTGAACTTGCGATCCTCCTGCCTCAACTTCCTGCTGGGATTACAGGTGTGCACCACTGTGCCCAGCTAGGACCCATAAAATTTTTAAAAATTTTAAAAGAAAAAAAAGCTTGATTTCATAATCTCGAGAGTCGTACTTTCAAAGACAAACCTATTGGGAACATGATTTTGAAATATAGGTTTAAGTGAGCTGGAAAGTTCTAGAAATATAGGTTCAAGCAAGAGCTGGAGAGTTCTAGCAGACCTGAGATTTAAGAAGAAAAAAATTCTATAAGGCTCTGTTTGTTAAGCAAGTTCCTTTGCATTTTGTTTAGGTAGGATAAGCTTACTATAAAACAATACTGCACAAGAAATATAAAGCCAGCTACATATGCAATTTAAAATGTCTTAGTAAGCCATCCTTTAAAAAGTAAAAAGATGAAATTAATTTTAGTAGTATTTTTATCGAAACCCGTATATCCAAAATAGTATCATATTAACGTGGGATCTTATTATTAAGATTATTAAAGAGATTCTTTTTTTCATGCAAAGTCTTCTGAAGGCAGGTGCATGCTTTATGCTTGCAGCACATCTGGACTCCTCAGCCACGTCCTGAGCTCCACGCCACATGCGCTGGTGGCTGTGGTCAGACAGCTCAGCTTTAGAGCATTACCTTCACACGAGACCTTCCGAGGGGTTCGATTCTTTGAAGACAGAGAGGAGCCATCCATCTCTGACTCTCCAGCGTTCCCTCTGAGCGGGGATCATTTTTCACTCACATGTGTGAGCATTCAAATGCCAGCCTGGCCACAGCTCTCGCTCGGCTATTGAATCCCTCTCAAATTAATCACAAGGAGGAGAAAAGCCGCTGCGTCTTTCAGATCTCCTTGCCTATGACTTGTCTGACACCCACCTGGGAGAGGTGAGCAGGGGACAAGTTCATCCTCTGGTGTTCCAGCCCCAGGTGCTCCGGCTGCCAGGCGTGGGGGGCACTGGGCCTCCCACGGGAATGCCCTCTGCAGCAGGCTTCCCCGAGGCACCCCCATCTGCTCTGTCTGCTCAGCGCTGGTGACAGAAACTCATTCCCCACGGTTCTGGAGGCTGGAAGTCCAGGACTGAGTCACCAGCAGATTCGGTGTGGGGAGGGTTTACTTCCTGCTTCATAGATGACCTTATTTTTGGCGGGGGGGGGGGGGGGGGGGGGATCATCACATTGCAGAAGAGGTGAGAGATTCCTCGGAGCACAAATGCCATCATGGGGGCTCTGCCCTTGGGACCTAATCATTTCCCACAGGACCTGCCTCCAAATACCGTCACATTTGAGCTTAGGTTTCAATATGAATTTTGTGGAAAGCATCCAGTCTGTAGCACCACTCCAGTGGAGATGGGGACTCTGTTTATATATCCCCAAATCGTCCCTTCCCAGCTCCGGGCAGGGTAGTGCAAACTCCCATGTGTTTGTGTGCACCCCCATTTGGCTCGGAGGGCAGTGGGCTGTGGTCTTTCCCAACTGCTCTCACCCCAGTACTCCACAAATACTCGTTGAGTACCCAGCCTTCATACAGGGGCATGTCCAGCCCCATTGTGACATTCTTCTCCTCTTAGGTCTGGCTTCAAATACCTCATTTAGCCCCCAAAAAGGTCTCTGCAGAAAAAGGCTAGCATCTGTTTGTGTTATCAGTTCAATGAATGAAGACTTTGTAAAGTACTTCAGCTCCTCAGGGAAGAGTTTTCTATGGAGCATCCAACACCCAGCCCCCCCCCCCCCCATGCACATGGGAAAACATGGAACACATGCGGGCACTTGTTCACATCCCCATCTGGCCACCAGCTGTGCTGGGCCCCACCCTCCACGTATGCAGAATGGCCTGGCCGCTGCTGCTGTCTCCACCATCTGGTCTGCTATGACTCCCAGAGCCATTTTCGTTTCTCCTCTGCCTCCTTCTGTCCTCCCAGAAGACTCTTCACCACTGCCCCCCACCATTGTGATCCTTTCAACATACAAGTCAGACTCCTGCAAAAACCCGTGACAACTACAGTCTCAGAATAAAGTCCCAAGCCCTCACATGGTTTCAAGAACACACACACCCTGATGCCCTACCTCACTGAGCCTGATGTCCTCAGGGGCCATCTGTGGAGCAGCATGCTTCCTTTTGAAGGCTGAGTTCCCCACTGTGTGTGTGAACACATTTGGTTTACCTGTCTTCGAGGGACACTGGGGTTGATTTTCCCTTGCGGCTGTCGTGAACAGCACCACGATGAACACAGCGTAGATAGATACCTCTTCAAGCCTCTGATTTCCATTCTTTTGGATACATACCCAGACATGGGATTGCTGGAGTCTAGGGTAATTCTGTTTAATTTTGGGGAGGGATATGCTGGGCATTGAACTCAGGAGCATTTTGTCTCTGAGCTGCACATTCCTAGTCCTTTATGCAATTTTTTGTTTTGAGACAGGGACTCAGTAAGTTGCTGAGGCTGGCCTTGAACTTTGATCCTCCTGCCTCAGCCTCCAGAGCAGCTGGGATTAAAAGGGTGTACCACCCTTCGGGCTAGGTTAAATTTTTTCAGGAGCCACCATGGGTGTTCCACTGCAGCTAAACTATTTTACACTCCCACCTGGAACTTGATTTGCATATCTGCATTTCCATCTCTTTCTAGAGGACTATAGCACTTGGGGCTATGACTATGGCTCCCACAACTCCTGCTATGCAACTCCTGTGACTTCTGTGGATGCCTCTGCTAATGACTCCTCTCTGCAGAGGGTCACTCTGTGCTAGGCACTGTTCTAAATGCCTCAGGGGCATCAATTCATTCAGTCCTCACAACCACGCTGTGAGGTGGGTGCATCACACATCCCACGGGATGACGGTGGGTTTAGTAGGTTATACCTTCGGGTTAAACTCCAGCTTTTCCAGGGACTCACAGTGCCCTGACACCACCTGAGAGTTTGTTAGAAATGCAGACTCCGAGCCCTCCCTGGAATGAGTGAATTATGATCTGCATTTGAACGAGGCCCCGGGCAATCTCCCTGCAGGCTGAAGTGCAGCACTGACCCCAACCTCAGAGGCTCCACTTCCAGAGCAGAGCTGCTCTTGGTGCTGCAGGAATGGTCTTTGCTTGGCTCAGCTTCCTCCTTTCTTTCTTGCCTGCCTTCAGGTATGGCAAAGCCTGAAAGGGCGTAAACCATCCTTCCCAGACTGCCCCGCGGTGGGTTTCACTGGACTGGCTTCCATCCTGTGCTGCCTGCACACTGGGCCTGAACTGAGAGCAGACATGGTGGTGAGAGGCCGCGGGGCTCGGCAGAACCACCCGTGGAGAGCTGCTGGGCTGCCGCTGCCTGTGAACTAGGAGGGGTGCCTCTGGAGACCAGAGGATTGTGGTTGCCTTCTTCCTCTTTCTAGCACGCAGAGGTCACTGCGGTTGTTCTGTGGTGGTCTGGAAGTGGTTGAGCAGAGACTAGACTGAAGCTTTGGGTGCGACCCCCACAATCTGGAATCCATGAAGGGGAAGTCCATCTCACAGCTCACCTATATCAGCCTACCAGAAATTGTGAGCAGCGCCTACATCTGGAGATCTTGGATAAAATGTCTTCTTAATCACTGGTGCTGCTCCATGGGTGGAGGCTATTGAACTCTTATTGGGGGAAATGCCAAAGCGCAAAGTCCCCAAACCTCCAATCCAAAGCCTCTTTGATCTGCAGTTCCTAAGCCAGGATCTGCCTCTTTCCAGAATAATGGAAATGAAAATGTTGGTCCCATTTAAGGGAAATTTCCATGCTCCCTCAGGGGGGTCATGGGACTGTCTTTTAGGCTGCAAAGAAAACCACCATATGCTTTAGAACACACAAGCTTTGACTGAATCCAGAAAGCAATCAATGGAGTGTTCTTGTTCCCACACTGTGTGGGAGAGGCATTCAAATTGGGCACTAATGACAAAAGATAGAATTTAACAAATCCAGTAATATCAAAATCATGTGCTTTTATCATATATAAAAGGCTATGATTTTCTTCATAGGCATATTCCAAATTTTTAATAATGTCAAAACTACTCACCATCTGGTATACACACTACTTTTCAGAAATGTGTTCAGTACAACTTGGATTTTATGGTAACATGTTATTTCCCAAATTTTCTAATATTTATCATCAATGACTTCCTTAAATTCATTCTGGTTTTAAAACTCTCATTTCCTCCAAATTCTTAGTACTTCTTTGCTTTACCGTGTTGGAGGCCATAATTCTGATGGGCACGTGTACAACTTGGGACCTAAGCATTGCCTTAAAAATAATGCTAGATAATTAAACAGCAATGAATTCTTTCCAGGTATTAATGAAGGTCAAATAATTAGTTACCATTTATTAGACACTGAATGAGTACAAAGGATGTTTTAAAAATCCTCCTGCTTGAAAGCATGGAGGACCAAAAGAGAGAATGCAAACATACAACTAATTAACCCAGAGGAGCGCCGGCTGGGCTAAGAATCACCCGCTTTTTTTTTTTTTTTCCTGAATGGTCTAATTATTCATGATAACCTGCATTTCTTGCCTCTTTGTTTTCTGAAAGTTGCAGGGAAGGCCAAAGGTACCATCTTACCAACAGCAGAAAATGGCAGATATGTTATAGCTTACCTGGCAACTGACGAGTTCATAGCTTTCAGGGGTGTGTGTGAGTGTGTGAGTGTGTGAGTGTGTGTGTGTGAATGCTGGGGATGGAACACAAGGGTAAGCACAGGTTCTACCACTGACAAGTCCCCAGCCTCAGGCACTCCTGGTGTTACCAGTGCACTTTATGAACAGCTTCAACACAGGCCAGTATTCCCTCTCGTCCCCTCAATAATCGTAGTCATTGTTCTCTAAGTTTTTAAAGCAGCCACACGCCTCTATTGCCCTCTCAAGGTCCACATTTTTTTCCAGAGACACATTTTTCAATAACCAAAAATACGAGCCAAATGTAACCTAAAAACCATGCAAAGCTGCTAACAGTGCAGACTACTTATTATTAAAAAGCAGTAATACTCTTTTCCATTCACTTCCCTGTATGGGTTGGCTACTTTCTTCCCAACAATGCAATTCAGAGATGATGAATCCTTAATATGTGTCACTAAAATCATATTTTTGCATACATTTCAAGGTAAAAGGGTAAAATATTTTTTCATATATAATATTACTAGATTTCAAGATGATGTTATAAATCCTATCATGTTCACTATCTTATCTACTAAATTTCTGTTCTAAGATGAAAGAATTCACCAGGCAATATAAAATGTCCACTTGCAGATAATGTAAAACTTTTTTTTTTTTTTAAGAAAATGATGTAAAGTAGGTGGAGAAAGGCCCACTGTGACCTGCAGATGACTGTCTACAGAAGGGGTGGGATGTGCATTTAGGAAATGTCCATCACACCCATCTTTCTACTTTTCATCACTCACTGCTCTGCAAGGTGAGTTCAGTGAGGCGGGAGAGCAGAAGGCCTGGATGAAGTGGCCCATGCAGAGCTGGCGCTCTCCCTCTGCATGATTCTGGCCACACTCTAAGATTACACCTCGTTTAGGTTATAACAGAACAGTCAATTTGCTGGTGTTTGTGATAAATTATTTTTGATTCTTGCACAAGTGTACATATTTAGAAGTGCAATGTAACGTCACGATCAAATTAGGGTGACTGGCACTTCCATCACCTTAAACATCATTTAATATTTCTTTCTGGTGAGGACAAAGCTATCTTGAAGTACACATCATTGTTATACACAGTCACCCCACCATGCAGGAGGACACCAGAACGTCTATCTCACTTTAACACTGTACTCTTCCCCCTGCTATACCCTCCCTATCTTCTGGTAACCACTATTCATTCACTCTCAACTTCTATATCAACTTTTTTAGATCCTACATACTAGAGATAAGTAGTATTTTTCTTCCTATGTCTGGCTTATTTCATTTATATCCTCAAATGTTCCTTTCGTAATGCTGCAATTGACAGAATTTCATCCCTTTTTATGGTTTAATCGTATTCCATTTGTGCCCATAAATGCACGTTAAGTATTTACACTGTTTGTACTTTACATATACACACTTTCTTTATCCATTGATCCACTACTGGACTCTTAGGTTGATTCCATCTCTTGATCTGGGAGAAGTGCTATAATGAACATGGGAGTGCAGATGTCTCCTTGACATACTTGATTTCATTTGCTTTGGGATTGCTGGATCATATGATATTTATTTTTATCCATAATGGGGATTGAATCCAGGGGCATTTAATCACTGAGCCACATTCCCATCCCTTTTTAAATTGTTTCAGACAGTGTCTTGTTAAGTATTTTAGGCCTTGATAAATTGGTGAGGCTGGCCTTGAATTTGGGATCCTCCTGCCTCGGCCTCCAGAGTTGCTGGGATTACAGGCATGCACCATCATGCCTGGCCTATATAAAAATTTTTAAGGAATCTCTATACTTTTTTTGGTAATGGCTGTGCCAATCTACATTCCCTCCAACAGTTTTCTCCACATTCTCATCTATTCTGTAGTTTTTTGTTTTCTTTAGTTGCCGATAGACATTTATTCATTTATTTTTATGTGGTGCTGAGGATCGAACCCAGTGCCTCACACATGCTAGGCAAGCACTCTACCACTGAGCCACAATCCCAGCCCCTCTGTAGTTTTTTTGATAATAGTCATTGGAGGCCAGATAGTGTCTTCTGGGTTTGATTTGCATTTCCAACAACTAGTGATGCTGGGCATTTCTTCTTACACTTCTTTGCTACTTGTCTTCTTTTTGGAAGTATACAGGTCTTTTGCCTCATGTAAAAATCAGGTTTCTTCTATTTATTTATTTCTTAGGTTATTTTAGGTGTCAATACCTCATCAAATGTGTAGTTGGTTGGCTGTCCCCTTTACTTAGTTTGCTGTGCAGAAGCTTTTAGCTCTCAACAAAGCCATATTTATTTTTGACTTTGTGATCTTATTTTTTCTTTTTTTTTAAAAATATTTATTTATTTATTTTAGTTCTTGGCAGACACAACATCTTTGTTTGTATGTGGTGCTGAGGATTGAACCCGGGCCGCACGCATGCCAGGCGAGCGCACTACCGCTTGAGCCACATCCCCAGCCCATGATCTTATTTTAAAAAGAAATCTTAGCTGGGCATGGTGGCCCATGCCTGAAATCCCAGTGACTTGGGAGACTGAGGTGGGAGACTGCAAGTTCAGGACAGGCCCAGACAACTTATCGACACCCTGTCTCAAAACAGAACAGAAAGGGCTGGGGATAAAAGCCCAATGGTTAAGGTCCCTGGATTCAACCCCTAGTACCACAACCCCCCCGCCCCCCAACACTGCCCTGTTTACTTCTAGAAGTTTCACAGCTTTAAAACCTTTAATCTATTTTTAGTTGATTTTTGTTTATGATCAAATAGGGGCATAGTAATTTCTTGGCATATTCAGTCTTTCTGATACTGTTTATCAAAGAGACCCCTCCCACAATGTGTTTTTTTCATCTCTACTGAAAATCAGTTGGCTCTGTGGATTTATTTATTTAGAATATCTTTTTTTATGTGGTGCTGAGGATTGAACCCAGTGCCTCATGCATGTGAGGCAAGTGCTCCACCACTGAGCTACATAACCCCAGCCCAGGCTCTTTGGATTTATTTAGAGGCTTCCTCTGTTTCTATGTCATTGCCATGTTGTTTTGATTACTACAGCTTTGTAGGGTTTCTGGGGATGGTACTGGGGAATTGAACCCAGGAATGCTTTACCACTGAGCTACCCTATCCTTCTAGTCCTTTTTATTTTGAGACATGTTCACTAAAGTTAGAGAGGCTGGTCTCCAACTTGCAATTCCCCTGCCTCAGTCTCCCAAGCTGCTGAGATAAGAGGCATGAGCCATCACACCCGGCTCATCAATGTTTTAAGGTTGTAGAGAGGTTAAAATTTACTCCTTTTTTTTTGGGGGGGGGGGGGGAAACTACTGTAAACAGGATTGTTGTCTTGGTTTCTATCTCAACTAGTTACCATTTTGCGTACAGAAATGCTGATTGTTGTGTGTTGATTTTGTATCCTTCAATGTTACTGAATTTATTAGTTTAACAGGTTTTTGGTGGAATCTTTAGGATTTTTTTTTGTTTTTCCTAACATGTAAGATCATGTTATCAGCAAACAGGGACGACTTAACTTCTTCCATTTCAACCTGGATGACTTTTCTTTCCTTCTCTTGCCTAACTACTAACTGCTCTGGCTAAGACTTTCAGTACTGTTGAAGTGGTAAGAGTGGGCACTCCCGTAGCTGACTTCAAAAAAATATCTTAAAGAAAATTTATAATCATTACCACAAATGAAAAACCGATCTTTATAAAAAGAAATGTGACACAAATGTTACAGAATGTTATTAAATTTTTAAGAATTAGGATAATTTATAAAAATGCACTCTTCAAAATGAAAAGGGAACTTCTCCACGCTGATTTCGTATTAAAAGAATATGCAGCCAATGCCACTTAGTTTAAGATGAAATAAAGCTGGGTGTGGTGGCTGTGGTGGGAGGCTGAGGCAGGAGGATCATTTGAGCTCAAGAGTTCATGACCAGCCTGGGCAACATATAGCAAGACCCTGGTTTTAAAATCAGCAAGATGAAGCTATTCTTAACATTTCGATAACACCAATTCGTAACAATTTATATACTGTCATTTATTGGAAAGGGCAAAATATTTTAAGCCTCTACTGTTAACAAGGTAGAATATATTGAGAATTGTTAGCCAAAATGATGTAACTTTTAATCTATAAAGTCCCCTGAGAATTGATAATCTTTCCTTCTAGAGTAAGGTTTTTTTAAAAAAGTCCTTTTTATACAATTAAGTTATGCTAGAGTGTTGTATAAACTTAATGCAAGGGCACCTCAAACAGGCCAATTTTAAACCTTTTTTTTTTTTTTTTTTTTTTAAATTAGAGACATTTTAGAGAAATGACATTTTAGAAAAAAAAGAATCATTGATTTCATAAGCCACAATGTCTGGACAGCCATCCAGGTTGGCTAGGTGGGTAGTTTCTCAGAAGGGCTAGCAACTTGACTCCTGACCCTCAGAAACACACATTCGTTTTCATCAAAAATGCTAGTTTCCCTCCAGGGGGTTACGAAGTATAAGCAAAAAGATTTATTTGGATCAAGTATGTATGTCTTTCAGATGGGGTGCTGAGAAACAAGAGTTGGAAGAGACTTTTCACTATTTTTTTAAAAAAATAATTCTTTAAGTTAGAACTGAGTGTAAGGGACCTATTGTATAAAATTAGGTAAAACAAAAAGGCCAAAGCAACAGTCTCTAGAATTTCTGCCTTATCTCAAAACACCTACATATTTTGTCACGTATGAAGAGCAAAGAAAGTGATCCTGACTTCTAATTACCCTGTCATTCGAGGAAAAAAAATGTCAGGGGTTTCACAGATGCTCCAATTTGGTCAGTTTTTAGCATGTCTGAATGCTTGGGGGCCTGGGTGTTGTCATACAAATGGCTATTGCACTGCACTGTGCCAGTCATTCTTCCACTTAATTTTTGTTTTTTGTACTGGGATGGAACTTGGGGTCACTCAACCACTGAGTCCACATCCCCAGCTCTGTATTTTATTTAGAGACAGGGTTTCATTGAATTGTTTACCACCTTGCTGTTGCTGAGGCAGGCTTTGAACTTATGATCCTCGTATCTCAGCCTCCTAAGCTGCTGGATTACAGGTGTGAGCCACTGTGCCTACTGGCATTCTCATCACAAGAATGGATGCATCCTTCCAATAGCGCCATTGAGGAGTCGCTGCTGAGGGGCAGCACTGCAGTGGGCACAGGTGCAGGAAAGGCACAGAGGATCTCAGTACCAAAGGGGAGAGGGAAAACTGCCCCTTACCTGCAGCCAGACAGTTTTGGAAACTGCAGAAAGCCTGTGGGTGTGGGCCCCTTAATCGGCAGGGAGCCAGTTGGGGCTACTGGGAACTTCGGGAGGGAGGGGCTTCAAGTAACTGGAGTTGGAGGAGAGGGCCTTTTAGTTAGGTCCCGCTTGCTGTCCCTCCATTCTTTCAAACCTTTGCCAAGTGACTCCTTGGAGTTCATCATGCACTATAGCCCAGCAGTCACTGGGGGGAAGGAAATAAGCCTGAGTGGCCCTTGGGCTGAATGAAAATAGATCACACCCGAAGACACTGCCCCAAGCCCAGTTCCCAAGTCTCTTGAATTTTGTTCCTGGAGGGCAGCATCGGGGTCTCCCCTTTAGCCCTCTATCTAAATCCCAATCTCCGTCACAGGCCTCAGATATGAAACCATTGCTATTAGGACAGTCACTATTCTTTCAAGAACTGATCACAGTAACCATTTTCCTCCAGTATTAAGTGTCCTTGTTTGAGTTGCTGTTTCATATTTTTACTCTTTTCTAATAGCCACAATGCGAGCTTTTTTCTTATGGCATTTGTCTTTTTATATTTGGTAACCTTTTCCCTTAAGAACCAATTTAAGAACAATAAAAATATTGCTAGACCATATTTTTCTTACAATAGCTCATATTTCTTTAAAATGTTGGAATTTTTTCCCTTACATTTTTCTAAAACTATAGAATAATTTAATTAGCTAATGCAGTTAAGGGTGATTAACTGCTTAAATATTTGCCCTTGAAAGGATCCAGAGGTGGGTGACAGGTAAGAGGACACCAACAATACTCCTAGGCAGAAGCAGGACTAATAAGTAAAATATTTAGCTAGCTCTTTAGCCTTTCAAGATCACCAATTCTTAACTCCAAACAGGCAATCATTCAATATGACTAAATTATAAAATACAATGTTTACTAGGCTATAAACATGCAAACCCCCTATTTATTGAGACCACGTGCATCAAGAATGTTTATTCTTATGGATTTACTGATAATTCTATTAACTCAGATCACAACTCCATAGTTATGAAAAAAGTGCCTGTTGTTACAGGAATGATCAATTACCTTAAAAGATAATTTTACTTTAAATTTACATCATAAAAAATATTCCAAATTGAATTATGCTAAAAGTTTCTAACACTTGAGCGTGTAACTGAATTCTTTTAGAAAATTTCCAAAAATGTAAGAGCCACACACATTGACCCCCCTCAGAAATGGTTCCGATTCATAAACAATACAGCACGACTTGCTGACATACAAGGCCACTAAATGTGATACAAAAGAAAAAAAATTTTTTTCCCCATTTTGCTTACACAGAATGAGGAGCTATCAAAAAAAGGTTTCAAGTCTATGTCAAAGAATTGTTAGTTCACAGAATATCATCTTACAGTTAGTTCTGAGCTCAGGGTTTCAGGATCACATGGTATTAGCAACCTTTAATGCCACCCATTCTTATGAATGGTTCTATTTCCATCACTCCTTTGCTATTGCACTTTTATCAAAAAGGATATATATACAGTCTATACTTAGCAGATGTGCCCATTTGAGCTCTTCTTCCAGGAATTTTAGATCTTAGTTACTACAGGTACATTTTCTGATAACCTGAAATGGTTTAAATGGAAGTAGATTCTTGCTCCAACAGTACTTTAAGCACAGTGCTCTTTTTGCAAACAAAAGCTTCTCCATAAAACCCACACACCTTCTGACCGTACTGCCACCACCTGTATTTAGAAGGCATGTCATGTTTTTCACTGGTTTTCACTTCAATTCCCATTTTTTTCTTCCACAGGAATACAGGATAAAGGTAGGTCTAAACACCTTACAAGAGTCCCAAAGGTACCACCCATTCAAAGCAATGACTATGCTGGTGGAATTATGCAATGTTGTTCTGCCAAATACCAAAGCCTTGAGACTAATAGCATTGTGTTACAAACTGAAAACATATTTGAAGGGAATTTCGTAACAAGTGAACCACCTAAATATAGTCCATCCTCTTCTCTATTCCATTTCAGATTTAGTTTTAATAAAGTAATGCGAATCATTTAAAGAAAAAAACTTTAATTTAAAATTCTGATCTATGCATAAAATTCATTTTCATATCACGGTTAAATTTAGTACAAACTATAAAAATGTTAACACTGAAGTTTTCAACAGAAATCTATTCAGATCCCTTAGAAAAATTACTTAAAGAAATAACAGCAAGTCATTTACTGCTATAAGGTTAATACATAAAGAAAAAAACATTCACACATTTTACTGAAATTTTCAGTAATTTTAGCCATAATACTTATCGCAAAATTAAAGTTCAAAAGTTGTGTGTGGCTCTACAGCAATTACAGTTTGTAATGAAAACACTAAGCCAAATCTCTCTTATCTAACCATAACAATCCAAGCTCATAAAAACTATTGGTTGAAATTTGCAACCTTACGAAGGATACCAACTGTGAACGGAATAGGTGTATCATAACTTAGCTTAAATTAATGTGGAAGACAATAAAAACTAGATGCTTTTAAGGTTGAATTGCACAAGGAAAATATTAGGGGGAAAACCATTCAGAGCCATAGCTATTGCTTTAAAAAAATATTAGATCATTTTTATATTAAAAACACTAAAATGAATCAAAGCCAGACAGTACTGAATTTTTACACAAGCTTCTTTTGTATTTCAACGTTGTTTATTGAGGAGTGAATGAGAGACTACTGCCAGACATGCCAACGACACTTCACATTCAAGGGCTGGAAGCTGAAAAGCCTCCCAACTGAGTCCCTGTATAAGCCTTTTGGGAAAAACAACCAAAACTGACAATCAAATGTGACAGCCTCATGCGTGTTGTTTATCATCAGGTTTTGTTTTTTTTTCCCCCCAACTTTTGCATCTACTGCTTTGCTGGGGTGAAGGCTTCCTTTTACCCCACAAAAAGACTCCACTCCGATTAATAGAATGAACACTAGATGTCTAGCAATTTGTTTTAACACACACCTACGCTGAGTAACTGATCTTAAAGCTGTTTTTCCTTAAGTTTCCTTATGTCTAATGAGAAAAGTTAATTTTATTTCCCTTCCCCTTCACATGGGTGGGCTATACCAATAGAAAAATACTCTTCAGTGCTACTGTAGGGCTTACGGGGAACTCCTTCAGTGATCTGATAGAAATCCACTGCAACTCCACTCCACACACAGGGATGCTCTTCCTGCTTGTGGATCTCCAGAAGAATGGCCTACACACAACACTACCGCTCTCTTGCTCAAAAAACAAAACAAAGAAACCTAAACAAAAAGGGTAAACGTTTATTTGGAGTTAGTTTTCTGGTGGGTGGTATTAAGGCCCTTCAAGCAGAGTTCAGGAGCTCCTGTATGGCTGCCTGCTGCTCGGGACTGAGCTGTGCTATGCATTCAGTCCACAATCCTCCAGAAGTCTAGGGAAAAAAACATGTGCACAAATTTAGATAAGGTGAAGCAATCATCCGGAAGGATTTTAATAATCATTGTGTAGATACTTAGAAGGTGTTTGGCATTGTTACAGTATCTTAGTTTGAAGGAAATTATTGTAAAAGCAATATATCTATCCGTTTCCTCAAAACTCATTTTGTTTACAGCAAGTTTTCATTTTTGCATTAATAAAGCTACACTAACAGATGACACCTCAAAGTTACCTATACACCATAAGAATCCAGGAAGCAAAAATTAATTTTTTTGCTATTTGACAACTTATTATCAAATCTCATCTATTTTACTTGTAGATAGGCAGGAAAACTATTATATAATGAACATATGCTAAGTATCAACTAGAAGGCTTAATTTCAAGTTTAACATGAAAAATTTAGTTCTAATAAGTAACAGAACATATGGACAGATTATATTAAGTATAATCCTTTCAATGCTTAGAGATAGAAAATACAAACAATGTAATTTCTTTGGCTCATTAGATTTCTCATTTTCTTCTAATACAGAATATGAAAACAACTACTACCAAAACAAAAACAAACAAACAAAAAACCCTTCTCCTTTCCCAATTCAACCAAATTTGCTCACCTGTACTTGGCGAACTACATTAGCCAAACGTTTGGCACAAGGATCTTCATGTTTTATGGCCTCATGCAATTCTCCTTCTGCAATTATACTGAATATTTTGGGCAGATTGGTATTGTTTGGGCCAAGAACAATTGGGTGATTACTGACAAAAGAAAAAAAAAAAAGAAATAAAAAACCTTTCAAATGAAATTTATAAGTAGAAATCACTCAAGCTCTTACACTGTACTATATCCTTCCCTACATAATGATTATGTGTTCACTAAAATCAACTACCTTTAAAACTCAACAGGAAAGAAACCAAATAATTTCATGTTAGATCTTAACCCAAGAAAAATATTTGGCTCACCTCTCAGCAGTGTTTTAAGAGCCAAACAGAATGTGCTTTATAAATAATTTGCAATGTGTTAAAAAACAAATAAAAAACCCCAACAAGATATTAGCTGGGCAATGTGGTGCATGCCTATAATCCCAGTGGCTTGGGAGGCTGAGGCAGGAGGATTGTGAGTTCAAAGTCAGCCTCAGCAACAGCAAGGCACTAAGCAACTCAGCGAGACCTTTTCTCTAAAAATACAAAAAAGGGCTGAGAATGTAGCTCAGTGGTTGAGAACCCCTGAGTTCAATCCCTCAATAAACAGACAAATCCAAGATATTACCATTAGGTTTCTTAACATAGGTACATAGTTTCTACAATAAACTCAAAGTTCAAAAGGATTATATGCACATTTCAAGAGTAAGAGGGAGCTGGGCACAGCAGCGCATGCCTATAATCCCAGATGCTTGGGAGGCTGAGGCAGGAGTTCAAGCCAGCCTCAGCAAAAGTGAGACGCTAATAAGCAACTCAGTGAGACCCTATCTCTAAATACAAAATAAGTCTGGGATGTGAATGAGTGCCCCCGAGTAAAACCCCTGGAGCCAAAAAACAAAACAAAACAAAACAGAGTAATAAGCAGGGAAATAAACTCTTGGCAGGTTTAATGGAAAGAAACATAAAAGTGAATTTAAGGAGAATTTTTGCCTTCATTATTTAGAGAATTTCAGAGTAGTCACTTCCAAGGAAATGATCAAATAGCCTGACTGATGCAGGACTTAGCAAGGATGGTGAAGTCTATAGGGTGACTACCACATTTCTCTTACTGAAGTTCTCAATGGGAACACTCACAGTATTTGTGTGAACCTGAACTTAAACAGGCTTGAAGGAATATGTTGGTCTACTGGTACAAAACTCCACTACTTGTACCCTGGGAATTTTCCCCAAACTAAAAATAGTAATTAACAGTGACAGAGCCAAGACTGAATTAATACTGAGGGAAAGGTGGGCTTAGAAAAACAGACACCAAAGATTATCACTTTGATCTGAACATTTCTACAGCCTCCCTTTATTGTTGCAACTCTTAGATATATTCAGGGGCATAAAACAGCATTGGTAACGCTATAGCCCAGGGCTAGATCATGGTGAACTATCTGGAATACTTCTCATAACCCACTGATTCTTGAATCCAGAGAAAAACACAAGAATTCCACTAGATCAAATAATGCTACAAACAATGTATTTCAATTCTGATCTATAATAAGTGTACACTAATACAATTTCTGAAAAGATTATTGTCTCAAGTTCCTAAATACTAAATTTAATTCCATAAAGGAACTCAAAATTCGATCTTATCATAA
This sequence comes from Callospermophilus lateralis, assembly GCF_048772815.1. Lineage (NCBI taxonomy): Eukaryota > Metazoa > Chordata > Mammalia > Rodentia > Sciuridae > Callospermophilus > Callospermophilus lateralis. The sequence goes on along the minus strand of NC_135316.1, from coordinate 99,254,159 downwards.
AGGTAAATTTTAACTGATACAGTTTCTTAACACAATGTATACAGATAATATTATAACTGATGGCTATGCACAAACAGGAGGCACTGTTCTGAAAAGGAGAATGAAATAAGACTGGTCTGCGCTTTCTTACCTTTCGATCAGGTCACAGAGATAATTAAAAGTCTGAACAGCTTCTTCTTTATCTTCATGTAGTGGAAGCCAAGACAACCAATGTGGAAGGACTTCTTCAACGTTTACACAGTCAGGCTTGAACTTCATAATTTTCCCTACAGCTGAGATGCAGTTCTCAGTAGCGTTCACATTTTCTTTGGTCTTAGAATCTGCAGACTGAATAACTCTTACAAGCAGCGGTAGTGCTTCTAAAAGAAGCATTTGTAGGGGGGAAAAAGATCGTGGTCATTTTCATGCAAATGAACCTTTATCTTTGTTCCAGTTAAAGATTATGGTGAAAAAAATGCAAAAGTATAAGGACTTTAGTTTCTTGGCTTCACCATCACAGAACAGTAACCAGGAGGCATTGCCTCAGCAAATATGGGGCACTAACACTCATAAAGACAAAGAAAATAGGAGCCTCTGGATTTACACTGTTCATCATCCAAGGGTACTAAAGTTTTAAGAGTGGCCCATCTATATCCCAGGAAGTTTTTAAAGTCCCATACTAAGGACTATGGTTCAAATCTCAAATGCAATGTGCCCTGGAAGGCTAGGGTAGGGGAGGCTTTCATTTCACTCAGATTCCATTTTAATTTCTTTGAGAATAAACACGATAAATTCCTAAGTGCTATAGATTATGTATTTGAAGAGGGAGGAGAGAATAAAGCAAAAATAGGCACATAATGTTTAGGGGTGTGGTGAAGAGAACGAGGTAGAAACAAAAAGGATGGCTAGAATGAAATGTATGCAGTGCAATAAACAAAAGTACCTGTACAAAAAGGGCGATAGTTATCTCCACCATACTGTGCCATGACTCCCAGGCCATATGCTGCTGCTTGCCTGACTTCTGGGCTGTTGTCACATACATATTGGAGCATTGGCCTTAAGAAATATTCTGCATACTTAAATGAAGCTGGACTACAATGTTCTATGACATCATCAAAGATGCACAATCCCCATTGTCTGTCTGGCCATGGTCTATGTGGACACTACAAAAGAGATGCCTTTTTAAGTCACAAACATTGGTTTAACAAATACAAAGAAATAAATATTCACTTATAGACTATGTGGTTACATGGATATACCTGATATAGGCAATAAACAAACCAACCTGTAACAACAACCACTTCTTATGACTATTAATATTTAAACTAATAAGACACAGATTTAATGAAATTCAGGATTAAAAGACTTGTATGATTTGTGTCAGAACTCCACAATCTGATTCCATCACGTACCAGGAAGAAGTGACAGTAGCAGCAATGTATATGAACTTATTCTGTAAAAACAGACAATGGCACAATGGTGTGTGCTTATAGTCCCAACTAATCAAGAGATTGAGGTAGGGAGGATTAATTATGCCCAGGAGTTCAACGCCAGCATGAATAACATACTGAGGCTCTCATCTCAAAAAGAAAAAACATAACAAAAATAGTTGAGCTGGGCATGGTGGCAAAAGCCTACAACCCCAATGGCTCAGGAGGCTGGGGCAGGAGGATCCCAAGCTCAAAATCAGTGTCTCAGCAACTTAGTGAGACCCTGTCTCAAAATAAAAAATGAAAAAGGACTGTTCATCATAGTCTTCATCTTGTCTTTTAACACTCATAGGTTAAGTGCCCCTGAGGTCAATGCCCAGTTACCCCTCCCCCACAAAAAAGTTGGGACAATCTTAAGTTCAAAGCACTGATTCAACAGATTAGGTTATATGTGCCTAAATATTTTCAAATGTGCCAACATCTGAAGATAGCTTTTAATTTATATTATTTTTTAAAGTTGAAGAAAACGTAAGGTTGTTATATAATGATGTCAATGCAGTTCATCAATTGAAGTACATTAACTATTTTAGTGGGGAATAAATGGAGGCTATGTATATGTGGGAGGCAGAAGTATACGGGAAATTTGAACTTTCCACTCAACAACAAATCTAAAACTTTTCTAAGATATAAAGCCTGTAAAATACTTAAAACTTGAGTATAAGAGTTTATTATCCATAATTTCTAACTGTATATGAGGATCATAAATAAATTTGCTATGGTCCACTGAAAAACACATAAATCATTATTCCCATTTATTAACAGGACAAAGATATTTGAAATAATGAAAAACCACTTATATTTTTTTAGAAGACATTATAATTGGCCTATGGATAACCTAATTAGCAATTTTCAAGAATACATATTTAGTGGGAAACTATATAAGGCAATAAACTTTATAAAACACAGTGGAAACCACATTTCTGAGACTCATTTTAACCTGAAGTATAAGGTTTTATAAGTTACAATGGAAGAATTCCAAGTCAACAATTTCAAAATAACAGAGAGGTAACACTTACAATTAGGTTGACAATTAATGGAAGAAACTGTTCAAACCATGGTAACACCTTTTCCTTGTAGCTGCTGAATATTGAGTGTAAAATATCTGACACTTTGGTCAGAATATAAACATCATTATCATCCTAAGAAAAAAATAACAGAAAACACACACTCAGATGGGTTAAAAAGCATTCTACCATCATTAATGACATTTATAAATATCTAAGAAATATAAAAAATAACATTTTCCTTTGCTGACTTTAAGGGCACAGCAAGAAATCTAGAGACTGAAATAACCTTACTAGATGCCACTTAACCGTCTTTGGAAAAAGAAAATTGTGTGGCAAATACTATATTTATTGTAAAAACTTTCTTTGGGACACAGTTGAAAAATTATCCTTAAAGTACTATTACTACTTTTTGGATTTGGCAGAATATTCCTCATTTTAGAGTGAGATAGTGGGGAACTGGATGAGGTCTCACACATAGGTGCAGTGTGGACCTACTGGCATGGGAGAATAGGGCCATATTTCCCAGGTGCTGACCATATAATAGTTGAAATATGTTTGATGGCGCAACATGGTATGATGAGGAAGGAACTGAGAAACACAGTGAGGAAGGCCTTAGACTGTACATCTGTTTGGGCAATCATTTAACACTGGAGTTCGAGGCCACACATTGTGAAAATGTCAAAAGCACCATCAAATATAAATGATTGCTATGAGCAACATGTAGACAGAATACAGGTAAACTCTAAGGCATTTTGGTGTGCAAGCTATATTACAACAAAATTCACAGTACCAAGAAGAAAAATCAGTTAATTTAAAATTACTTATTCTATAAATTAATAAATGAGTGCCAGATTCTTATACCAAAGATTACTGATAATTACATCAGAATGACAAGATGAATTAGAAACTCAAGCATTTAAAAATCTTTCAGAGGCAAATGGTCATGTAAATAAAGTTCTGAAGGGAATAATTTACCTCATCTTGTAGTGACTCTTCAACCTGTTCATCATAGTCTTCATCTTGTCTTTTAACTAAAACACACCCAAATAAATGTTTTTAAATTATCACCAAAAAGGTCAAGGATTTCCTTCAGAAATAAAAGCACTGAAAACTTACCTTGCCGCAATTCTTGATTTTTAAAATGTTCTTCAAGTTTTGCTTTCAGTATACCCCCCAGTTCTTCAAAGTGTTCATTATTTAGGCATCCATCTCCCATTACTTCAATGCACTAATGAGATTAAAAAAAAAGAGGAATTCATAAGATCTAAAATTTTTTGGAGTCAAAAGTAGAACTCCAGGGGCTGGGGTTGTGGCTCAGTGGTAGAGCGCTTGCCTAGCATGTGTGAGGCCCTGGGTTCGATCCTCAGCACCATGTAAAAATTAATAAATGAAATAAATGTATTGTGTCCAACTATAACTAAAAAAATAAATATTTAAAAACGCTTACTCCATATTAAGAATCATACGGATGTCTAATAAAAATGTACATAATTCAATATCCAGGGAGATTAATGATTAAATATGTATATACTTGTGTATTTGTCACAATAATACCATTTTAACTCATTGTTCCATTACACCAGATGCAGAATTTCTTTTATAAAAACTTAAATGCAGGGGCTAGGGTTGTGGCTCGATAGATTACTGCCTAGCACTTACAAGGCCCTGGGTTTGATCCTCAGTACCACATAAAAATAAATAAAGATATTGTGTCCAACTAAAATAAATATTTACCCCCCCCCGAAAAGCCCCACAAGAAATTTAAATGCAAAAAATAAATAAAAAACATTAAATGCAGTATAATATAATTATATAATATTAATAATACAATATATAAGCTCCACATAATGATTTCCAACCTATTTTAATGAGTCCATTACAATTTTGTTACAAAAATTGAAGACCTGAACACTCGGGACTTAACAGGTTAAAAAAAGAAATTACAAATAATATTTTTTTAAAAAAATTTTTTTAGTTATAAGATGGACACCCTTCATTTTACTTATTTATTTTTATGTGGTGCTGAGAATCGAACCCAGTGCCTCACATGTGCTAGATGAGTGCTCTACCACTGAACTACAACCCCAAACTCAATACCTTTATTTTAAACATGTACTAGGAATATCTACTATGACAATCATTAATTATGCTAGGCACTGAGGATTCTAAGATGGAATAGAAGTAGTAAACTGGCTCCCCACTAAGGAGCACAACCTATAAAGAAAGCACTGAAAAAAGGGAAATGTGCCTTGGAAGGGGATAACAGATGGAGGGAATGATAAGGAAATTCTTTGCAAACAAGAAATTCTGAACTTCAGGACTGTGAATGAGGACAAAGTGAAGACATTTAAATAAAAACTTGAAGAAAGCTACAGAGCTGTGCAGAGTGGGGGTGCTACTGAAGATGGAAGGGAAGAGACTCAATAAATAGCAAGTTAAGGCAAGGGAGAATGGACTGGAGGAAAATCAAGAAAAGAGACTTCTGGAGGAGACCAGTGAGGATATTCTCAATAGCACAGACAAGCACAGACAAGAGAATGTGCGTTGTCGAGGAGGGGAGGTGGAAATCCAGAAGAATACCTAGGACAGGAGTTAGATAAGAACTGAAGATGAGCTGATACCTAAACTTCTGCAGTTTGATTATTAGGTGTATGATGGCAGGAATTTATCAAGACTGGTATAAGAGCATTCAGAATTTCTTGTTTCCAAAGAATGCATGTTTCCATGCCTTTGCCCAGATTACTCCCTGCACCTGTAATGCCCTTCTCCAGGGCATGTATACCATTTCTCCAGTGTCTGCTCCTAAGCAAACAAAAATAATGACAATACCAAAATATTAAAAAAAAAAAAAATTTTTTTCAGTGAAAGATTTTAAATTGCACGCCCTAATTTTCTCCTAAATTATTTAGCAAGATTAATAAACAAACACACAACCGTACAAATACTCTTGAAAAAAATATTCACCTTTGCAAAAGAATGCATTATTTCTGAGAGGACGTCAGAATCTGGTTCTGTGCCAATGGCCTTGATTAGAGCATCACACATGAAATGCCACATTTGGGTGAGGTACTCAGGACCCCGAACCCGTGCACACTCCAGGAGAAGAGGCATGGACTCCGCTGCTGCCACACGAACACGTTTTGTTGTTAAGGAAATGTGATCATTAAGGAACTTCAAAAGGCTGCAATTCTACTTACTTAAGCCTTAGGTACCATTGGGTTAAGAGGAATGTTAGGCAACTTCTTGTTTATTTAAGATAAGAAACTGTGTTCAATATAAAATGTGTATAAAAAACCAGAAGTCTCCATGGTCACATGACATACTTGTCTTTCTTGTTACCCTATGATACAGGAGGGATGAGTCCAGTGACAAGATACGCATCCCATTGCTCAAATATATCCCCAAACTTAATAAGGGCTGTGAAAGATCTGTGATCTTTAAGAATGTGAGAGCATTTCTCAAAATGCACCTTTATCCAAAACTTTAGGTAATACACTTCTTCTAATAAATGTAACTGAAGCTGGGTCTCTATGAGAAAACCACTGAGACCATTCTATTCCTATACTAGCTTTGATGGTTTTCAATAAAGATTTAGTCACCTTTCCATATCTAATACCATTTATAAAATAAGATCACTTCTCCTTAAAAGCAATTCTGCTTCATCCCTGCATCACTGGAAGTCTGCTGGGCAAAGCCATTCTCCATAGAGTACAGAACTGTTAGGACATTACAAGGAATGACTCCAAAGCTTGGGTCTGATCTGTGTTCTTTCTACCCCTCTGTTTGGCTGTGCTAACTTTACCCAGCTATGGAATTAAGTGTTTATACTTATACACATTATGACTATTGTTAAATTGAGGATCAAAACAATAATGTTCAGAGGTACTATTCACATTTGTAATGTAGGATTCTATTACAGATAATTAACTTATACTTTCTAAAAAATAATCCTTAAAATCCTTAAGTAGACCAAAGAAAACTGACAACAAGAGCACAGTTAACATTTTCTCTTCCATGATTTTGACACAAGGTGAACAAAAGTATATGCAGAAAACTAAGCTTACAGAGTAAAACTAGGTTAGGACACAAATAATAATGGTGACTTATACTTCTCAAAACTATAATAACCGAAGAAACTATACTTCTATTCAATCTAGATATGTTTTACATCCAACTACTGTATAGGATATCATCATGGAAATAAAATTTCAGTAAAGGGACCATCAGCTTGACAACCTGTTCGGTGTATTCCACAAAACCTTCTTTTAATTCCTTGGCGTAGCAAACCTGAAACAAAAATATTAGAGAAAGAAATAAAGATTCGTGTTCTTTTTTTTTTAAACTTTGGTACTGGGGATTGAACCCAGGGTTCAATATCCCCTGAGCCATATCCCTAGTCCTTTCTGTTTTTCTATTCTGAGAGAAGGTCTTACTACTAAGTTGCTGAGACTAGTTTTGAACTTATGATCCTCCTACCTCAGCCTTCCAAGCTGCTGGGATTACAGGTACCATAGTGCCCAGCAAGGTTCAATTTGTTGTTTTTTGGTGGAGCTGGTTTTGGATCAAACCCAGAGCTCTGTGCATACAAAGTAAGTACTACATCTCCAGCCCAGTTTTTAGGTGTTGATGTATTTATTAAAAACAACAACAACACACACACACACACACACACACACACACACACACCCAGCAAAACCATGAGCCCCATAATGTTGTATCTTGACTAGGACTACATTTAAAGTTGTATATAGGACATAAAATTATTAGACTTCTAAGAAAAACAATACGAGTTTAGCTTTACTTTTAATCCCATAATCACATTTCTGTTCATTCATTCAAAACATAGTTATTTACATTGAGCACAAAATAGACAAAATTCCTCATTTCACAACTTATACTCTAATCCCTTTGTATCAGCTTTATAATACTGTAGGGGCATAGCAATTAAGTCACTTTCATTCAAGTTGTTTACTGTTTCTACTATTAGAAATAGTATGAATAGCAAAAGGTTTAATTCACATGATTTTGTTAAAAGACAAAAATCCAGAAGTAAAAATGTTGATCAAAAAATATCTACACTTTCTTTTTTAAGGAATATATTCTTGAATCTTTAAAATTATTTCTTTTCCAGATATTTATTAAAAACACTCCTATGAAAACTAAAGAGGATATAAATGAAGTTGAGTAACAATTATGAATCTCATACCAACATCTGGCAAGCAGTTGATTTTTCTTCCAGTCCTGCCGTTTTAATACCAAAACTTTGCTGATCTCCAAGGTTCACAAATTCCCAACCATCATCATCACTCATATTCTCCATGTCTTGGGCTATTAACAGGGAAGAAAACAAATGCTTATAAAAAATAATAGTAAAGGCAGAAATAATACAACTGATATGTCCTTGTGAAGACACTTACTATCTAAAAGGGCTACTTCAGGCTTAATTGAAGCTGTCTTCATTAAAGGCCCCATAACCACGGGAAGGTATTGCTGAAATTCTTTCCCAAGGATTTTGCACATTCTGGCCCATGCTGAGATCATGTAAGAGATCTAAGGAAAAAATTAAAACAGATTTTAAAGTAATGGGTAAACAGAATATAATAAAGTTATTTCTCTATTTTACAGAGAATGTTTTCTTGATATGTTCATGGCACTTTAATAAATGTAATTCCTAATGTTATATATTAAAAAATGTTCTGAATCAATAATGAAATCCTGTGAACTCTCAACCCTGGGATATAGGAAACAGCAGGCAAGGCTTATTTTTTTTCCCCTCAAGAGGCAATTATAATTAGTTTTCTTAGTATCTGCATCATCTGAATAAAACTAAATATGTCAACTCCTAGGCATGAGTTTTCTTTGAGGCAGAAACATTATCTGATATGACTTTCTATCTTTACTCCCTGGCTCCTCATTCATTAGACATTATTAAAACCCAAGAAACAAAATATTCTGTCCTTTTAGCTGTTATAATTTATGCTGTGTAAGTAGCTGGTTATAATTAAGACACCTCTGTGTTACCACTTTGTTCACATGCACTTACCTGTTACCCATGGAATATATTTCTCTGTTTGTTTGCTTATTTATTGCACAGGTACAGATATACTTTCCACTTTTTTAAAAAAAAATACCTTTAGTCATTTGTTTGCTCATTTATTTCCTACTCATCAATTAATTAATTAATTAATTAATTATGTGGTGCCTCAGCCTACTTCTCACTTCTAAAAAATTTTTTTTTCAATTATAAAATAAAGTCCACTCATTCCACAAATGTGTACTGGCTCTTTTCCACATGAGGTGTACTATGATTTGCTGATTCAAAGGTTAAGGCCACAGTTCTCACTACCCTCCTTGCAGTTGACTGTCCCACCAATATTCCTAATTTTAGCAATTTGCAAACTGTCCTTCTTAGCCATTTACTTCTGTACACTCACAGACACAAAGATACAAGTATATTTATATACCACTTTAAAAACAAAATAAATACAAAACAAAAACAGAACAAGCTTTCTTTGTAAAATGATATTTTCTTCTTTAAGCTATATGAAACAATTACATTGTGGCTGTGTAAAATAAAAATTTAACTCAACAATCAACGAGTGCCTTACGTATTTAGGCACTAAGAATACCTTTAAAATTATGACAGACATCTATGATGTTGCTCCAAGTGTTAAATGCCCCCACTGAGAATGAACTTTTATAGAGGTGGAAAAATATGACTAGGACTTAGCCAGGCATATATGTTTGTGGTGGCAGGGGTTTCATCTAAGTTAATAGAATATGTGTGTCTACTCATGTGCAGAGAGAGGAGACTGCAGGTTCTGAAATGGTCAAGTTTCTGTAGTTATCTCTCCTGGTAGGGGAGACAAGTCATCTGGCATTCAAAGGGGTTAGAGACACTCTAGTGGAGATATTTAGTAAGGGGTGTTGACAAGTGAACCTTGATCTGCAAGTCACAAGTATACAGAGGTAACCTGCAGTCATGAATGAATGCTACTGCTTCCAGGAGAGTGAGAAGGTAAGAGCTTTGCACAGAGCCCAAGAGCAACAAAACTTGAAAGAGTCAAAAGAAGCAGAAACATGTCACAACAGAGTAAGAAAACCCGACTCCAGAAGAACAGAAACCAGTGAAAAGAATCTCTGAAAATGTAACTCAAGAGAGCTATCATTCTTTTTTTAAGAACATTTAACCTTGCGCTATCCACAACTCATAAATGGATCAAGGTAAGGTCAGAAATACTACTTACCTGAGGATCATCATCTTCCATATCATTGAAATCTGTCTGAGTCTTCAACAATAGCTGCATCACATCTGAGGCATCCTGCATGAACTAGAGGAAAATACATTACAGGTATTTAGCAGTCCATAGCACCATTGTCGCTATCTAATTTTGGTTTTTATGTAATAACAAAACTTAAAAAAAAACCTATCTTTTCTACATGGGTTAAAACTCCACAGATAAATGTTATACTGAAAAATTCTCATCTACATTAACAGATTTAATGCTCTTTCTGGGAAAACATACTTTCTCCTGAAGGACAAAGTAAACTGCAGTTTAAAAAGATACTTCTAATGGAATCAAGCTTTGGTCTATTGCTCATGTAT